>NC_087352.1:55183788-55797038 GCF_030014295.1 Loxodonta africana | reverse complement strand
AATAAGAGCGGTGATAAAGGGCATCCTTGTCTGGTTCCCGTTCTCAGGGGAAATGCTTTCAGGTTCTCTCCATTTAGAGTGATATTGGCTGTTGGCTTTGCATAGATGCCCTTTATTATGTTGAGGAATTTTCCTTCAATTCCTATTTTGGTAAGAGGTTTTATCATAAATGGGTGTTGGGCTTTGTCAAATGCCTTTTCTGCATCAATTGATAAGATCATGTGGTTTTTGTCTTTTGTTTTATTTATGTGATGGATTACATTAATGGTTTTTCTGATATTAAACCAGCGTTGCATACCTGGTATAAATCCCACTTGATCATGGTGAATTATTTTTTTGATGTGTTGTTGGATTCTATTGGCTAGAATTTTGTTGAGGATTTTTGTGTCTATGTTCATGAGGGATATAGGTCTATAATTTTCTTTTTTTGTAATGTCTTTACCTGGTTTTGGTATCAGGGAGATGGTGGCTTCATAGAATGAGTTAGGTAGTAGTCCGTCATTTTCTATGCTTTGAAATACCTTTAGTATTAGTGGTGTTAACTCTTCTCTGAAAGTTTGGTAGAACTCTGCAGTGAAGCCGTCCGGGCCAGGGCTTTTTTTGTTGGGAGTTTTTTGATTACCGTTTCAATCTCTTTTTTAGTTATGGGTCTATTTACTTGTTCTACTTCTGAATGTGTTAGTTTAGGTAGGTAGTGTTTTTCCAGGAATTCATCCATTTCTTCTAGGTTTGCAAATTTGTTAGAGTACAATTTTTCATAATAATCTGAAATGATTCTTTTAATTTCATTTGGTTCTGTTGTGATGTGGTCCTTCTCGTTTCTTATTTGGGTTATTTGTTTCCTTTCCTGTATTTCTTTAGTCAGTCTAGCCAATGGTTTATCAATTTTGTTAATTTTTTCAAAGAACCAGCTTTTGGCTTTGTTAATTCTTTCAATTGTTTTTCTGTTCTCTAATTCATTTAGTTCAGCTCTAATTTTTATTATTTGTTTTCTTCTGGTGCCTGATGGATTCTTTTGTTGCTCACTTTCTATTTGTTCAAGTTGTCGGGACAGTTCTCTGCTTTTGGCTCTTTCTTCTTTTTGTATGTGTGCATTTATCGATATAAATTGGCCTCTGAGCACTGCTTTTGCTGTGTCCCAGAGGTTTTGATAGGAAGTATTTTCATTATCGTTGCATTCTATGAATTTCCTTATTCCCTCCTTGATGTCTTCTATAACCCAGTCTTTTTTCAGGAGGGTATTGTTTATTTTCCAAGTATTTGATTTCTTTTCCCTAGTTGTTCTGTTATTGATCTCTAGTTTTATTGCCTTGTGGTCTGAGTAGATGCTTTGTAATATTTCGATGTTTTGGACTCTGCAAAGGTTTGTTTTATGACCTAATATGTGGTCTATTCTAGAGAATGTTCCATGTATGCTAGAAAAAAAAGTATATTTTGCAGCAGTTGGGTGGAGAGTTCTGTATAAGTCAATGAGGTCAAGTTGGTTGATTGTTGTAAATAGATATTCCGTGTCTCTATTGAGCTTCTTACTGGATGTCCTGTCCTTCTCCGAAAGTGGTGTGTTGAAGTCTCCTACTATAATTGTGGAGGTGTCTATCTCACTTTTCAATTCTGTTAAAATTTGATTTATGTATCTTGCAGCCCTGTCATTGGGTGCATAAATATTTAATATAGTTATGTCTTCCTGATCAATTGTCCCTTTTATCATTATGTAGTGTCCTTCTTTATCCTTTGTGGTGGATTTAAGTCTAAAGTCTATTTTGTCAGAAATTAATATTGCTACTCCTCTTCTTTTTTGCTTATTGTTTGCTTGATATACTTTTTTCCATCCTTTGAGTTTTAGTTTGTTTGTGTCTCTAAGTCTAAGGTGTGTCTCTTGTAGGCAGCATATAGACGGATCGTGTTTCTTTATCCAGTCGGAGACTCTCTGTCTCTTTATTGGTGCATTTAGTCCATTTACATTCAGGGTAATTATAGATAAATAAGTTTTTAGTGCTGTCATTTTGATGCCCTTTTATGTGTGTTGTTGACAATTTCATTTTTCCTCATACTTTTTTGTGCTTAGGCGTTTTTCTTAGTAAATTGTGAGATCCTCATTTTCATAGTGTTTGACTTTATGTCAGTTGAGTCGTTAGGTTTTTCTTGGCTTTTATCTTGAGTTATAGAGTTGTTATACCTTTTTGTGGTTACCTTATTATTTACCCCTATTTTTCTAAGTAAAAACCTAACTTGTATTGTTCTGTATCGTCTTATATCACTCTCCATATGGCAGTTCAATGCCTCCTGTATTTAGTCCCTCTTTTTGATTATTGTGATCTTTTACCTATTGACTTCCATGATTCCCTGTTATGTGTATTTATTTTTTCTTCAATCTTAATTTGTTTTTGTGATTTCCCTATTTGAGTTGATATCAGGATGTTCTGTTTTGTGACCTTGTGTTGTGCTGATATCTGATATTATTGGTTCTCTGACCAAACAATATCCTTTAGTATTTCTTGTAGCTTTGGTTTGGTTTTTGCATATTCTCTAAACTTGTGTTTGTCTGTAAATATCTTAATTTCGTCTTCATATTTCAGAGAGAGTTTTGCTGGATATATGATCCTTGGCTGGCAGTTTTTCTCCTTCAGTGTTCTGTATATGTCATCCCATTCCCTTCTTGCCTGCATGGTTTCTGCTGAGTAGTCTGAACATATTCTTATTGATTCTCCCTTGAAGGAAACCTTTCTTTTCTCCCTGGCTGCTTTTAAAATTTTCTGTTTATCTTTGGTTTTGGTGAGTTTGATGATAATATGTCTTGGTGTTTTTCTTTTTGGATCAATCTTAAATGGGGTTCGATGAGCATCTTGGATAGATATCCTTTTGTCTTTCATGATGTCAGGGAAGTTTTGTGTCAGGAGTTCTTCAACTATTTTCTCTGTGTTTTCTGTCCTCCCTCCCTGTTCTGGGACTCCAATCATCCGCAGGTTATCCTTCTTGATAGAGTCCCACATAATTCTTAGGGTTTCTTCATTTTTTTAAATTCTTTTATCTGATTTTTTTTCAGCTATGTTGGTGTTGATTCCCTGGTCCTCCCGATGTCCCAGTCTGCATTCTAATTGCTCGAGTCTGCTTCTCTGACTTCCTATTGTGTTGTCTAATTCTGTAATTTTATTGTTAATCTTTTGGATTTCTCCATGCTGTCTCTCTATGGATTCTTGCTACTTATTAATTTTTCCACTATGTTCTTGAATAATCTTTTTGAGTTCTTTAACAGTTTTATCGGTGTGTTCCTTGGCTTTTTCTGCAGTTATCCTAATTTCATTTGTGATATCTTTAAGCATTCTGTAAATTAGTTTTTTATATTCTGTATCTGATAATTCCAGGATTGTATCTTCATTTGGGAAAGATTTTGATTCTTCTGTTTGGGGGGTTGGAGAAGCTGTCATGGTCTGCTTCTTGAAGTGGCGTGATATGGACTGTTGTCTCCGAGCCATCACTGGGAAACTAGTTTTTCCAGAAAATCCTCTAAAAAAAAAATGCAGTCAGACCCCTATCAGAGTTCTCCCTCTGGCTCAGGCTATTCGGATGTTAATGAAGCCGCCTGGGGAGGGTGGGGGAGGGAACAGAGAGATAGGAGAGTAGCACCTCAGAATATAGCCAGAGTTGCTTGTCTTGCTTGGAATGACTATTATATCTGAGATTCCCGCGGGCTTGTCGCCTATGTGTGCTGGCTGTGTGGAGATTGCCCCTGGGGGGTCTGGCCCGCTGGAGTCACGGTCAGATCCTCCGCTTCCAGCCCCGCACCCAGCGTCAAGGCTCCCCTACTGGGACGGTGCACTCTCGACTCCAAAATCAGTCGCGGCCTCCCGGGGACTTCTCGTCCCTCCAGCCGCGTGGCCGTGCTGCCTCCACGAACCAGGTGGGCCCCCTCCCGGGGTTAGTTCAGATGGGTGGAGCAGCTCCCCGTGCTTGTGCCGTGACCGAGTGTCCCGGCTGGGACGCTGTTCTCCCCGCTCCAATACCAGTCGCTGCCTCCCGGGGACTTCTCCTACCGGCTGCGTCCCACGCCGCCTGCGCGTCCCGGCTGGGCCCCTTCCCGGGGTTAGTTCAGGGAGGTGGAGCAGCTCTCTGTGCTTGTGCCGTACCTGACTGGTACGCTGGCTCCAGGCTCTGGAAACAATCGCTGCTTCCCCGTATTAGTTCGTTCTCCGTCTCTAAATCTGTGTTTGTTGTTCAGGGTTCGTAGATCGTTATGTATGTGATCGATTCACTTGTTTTTCCGTGTCTTTGTTGTAAGAGGGATCTGAGGTAGCGTCTGCCTAGTCCGCCATCTTGGCTCTGCCCCTCTTTTTTTTTTTTTATCTTTAGGTAATACCAAGGCATTTACTGATTTGTTTACAAAGGAGATAAGCTGCATCAAATGTCCTATATGGTAACTTGATTTTATGTTTGGTGAGAAACAATGACCCAAATTTCAGAAGTCTTTCAGGGTAATGTACCTTAAAATACAGAGGTGTCTATGCTACTCAAAAAAAAAAAAAAAATTTTTTTTTTTGTTATTGCTTATCAAATGAATTGCTTATATCTCTGCTGACATTTCTGTCCTTACTGTAAAAGTAGTCCTGAATAGTAACTCTGACCATATCAAATAGTAACTTTGAGAATACAGTAATTGATTAATTTTTTTTTTTTAACATTTTGGTCCCCACTGACATTAGTTGTCTCTGTAAATATCTCCTCTCCCCTTTTTCTTTGCAGGTAGAGTCCTGATGCTTTTTTTTTTTTTTTTTTGGTGAAAGCTTTCACTCTCTTCTGTCTGTTTTTCTTCTTTTGAAAGAGAATGCTACAGCCCTAAATCAAAAAACCAAACCCAGTGCTTTCAAGTCGATTCCGACTCATAGCGACCCTATAGAACAGAGTAGATCTCCCCCAGAGAGTTTCCAAGGAGCGCCTCGAGGATTTGAACTACCAACCCTTTGGTTAGCAGCCATAGCACTTAACCACTACACCACCAGGGTTTCCCGCTACAGCCCTAGCCCAAGGTAAATCAAGATTGATCTTAAAGCAATTAGGTAGCCTCATTTCCCTTTTATCAGTGATTGATTCAAATGTGGGAATATGACACAATTCTAACCAATGAGAGGTGATGGGAAATCATCTTTGGAGTTCCTGTGAAAAGTTTTTTTTTTTTTTTTAAATTTCAAAAAGAAACTGGGGGTGGGGGGTAACAGTTTCTCTGCTGCTGCTGTTGCTACTGGATGTTATTATGTCATGTTGTGATACCTGGAACTGTTGCAGCCATTTTATGACTATGAGGAAAGCTACAAGCAGATTTGATGAATTAAGCATCAGAAAGAAAGAAAAAAATCTGAGTCCTTAAAGAAATGATGCAGCTAAAAATCATGCCTTAATCTATCTCTAGGCTTATGCGTATTAATAAATTTTGTTTATCATTCAAACCATTTGAGTTAGTTTTCCTTATTTGCTTCTTGGATTATGCTATCCAATAAAACAGCAACTCTTTGATGTGCTAAGAAATCAAACCTAGAAAGTTAAATAAACAAGAACCAAAGTATGAACAAAGATGTAATTTATTGGTGAAATTTAGTCATCAGAATGTATGATTCTAAAAGAGAGGAACTACTTTACTTTATGGAGCCCTGGTTGCATAGTGGTTAAGAGGTTGCTAACCAAAAGGCAAAAAATTGGATGAGCTTGATATTGCCGTTTTGGGATGCAGCTACTCATGACCCAGGTAACTGCAGGTGAATTGAGGAAGATTAGGCCTGGAGAAAGAAAGCTAACTGCAGGGACTGAGAGAAAGTCCACAATGATCAGACATTTCCATGCTGGAAGATCCATTTGGAGTTAGAGTCTTGGGTAGGGTCTGACCTTACAAGGGAGCTCAAGTGTCTCTTTTGACTGAGGAGGCAGAGAGCAAGGCAGGTTCAGAAAGTAGCAGCTCCGGAGTTTATAAGAGGCCCTCAAGGGCAATAGGAAGGTTGGGGCTTAGAGCTGCTTATGCAAAGAACTTTTTCTATCATTTGTTTATCTGAAAGAGTGGGGGTGGGAGAGTGAGCATGAAGTTAGTTACCTCCCCTGGTGCAACCACTAAGGCCAGACTAGTTTTCCTACCTTAAAGTCCACAGTCATTAAAACCAAGCCAATCTCAAAATCTATAGCTGCTTTATTTTGAATATGAAGTCATTATTTCTAGTCGAAAGTGCATAAAGAATTTCTGAAGTGCTTCTAAGGCAGAGAATTTCAATTTTGGTTGGTCTGAAATCACTGGTAGTCTTTCAGTTTTCAATTTCACTGGAGGTGTTGCTCCATAATTTGAACCTCTGATGCTGAAAATTAAATGGAAAATGAGAATCTTACATGGCCCGACTATTGTCACCGCACTGGCATTACTGTAATTACTAGGTTATTTCATTGGTGGTCGAGAAGGAAGACAGACTCAGTCCTTCCCCTCAGGGTTTAACCACCATAATCCCAAGAACTGTCTTTTGAAATGGCCTGTGTATGGTGGAGAGTGAGTCTTCCACTGATTTCAGTCATGGTCTTTTTCATACTCAAGCACTAGGTTCTTTTTTGCTGATTTTCTACATTTTTTTATTTCTTCCAATCGAAGAAGATCCACATGCCTGGCATGGAGGGGATGGTGGAATGGAGTTCACAGACTGAATCACCCAGGTTCTTTTTTAACCATTGTACACTAGAAGGGCTGGGAGTTTATTGGAGACCTATCCTTCTTGCTAACATGTTAATGTGATACTCCTTTTGGTTACATGTTAATGTGATACTTCTTTTGGTTAATACATTTACATATTTACAGGGGTATTCTGGAATAAATAATGTTAAAAGCCAGTTGTTGCAACTCATGGTCACCCTACCCCTACCATGGGATGAATTGTGTTATTGTTATTTTTTGATAATATATCTTTAATTCATCTAAAAACTGTAGGTTAAGGAAAAAAAACCCACACAAAATATTTTCCATTCTAATGTAACACATGGGAGACTACTGTCTTTTTTGTGTTGTCAGTGCTTGTTATCTGTGTGTGTGTGAAGAAGGGGATATAGCCTTCAGGATAAAGCTTTCCCATCATCACTGAACGTATTTTTAACTTTAAAAAAAAAGACAGAAAGAGAGAGAGACTAGTAGCTTTATACAAAATTCTGGCCTGTACCTAACAGCAAATTGTACAAAAGAGTTCAGCCCTAAAGTATATGTGGGTCATACTGAAGCAAATGCCAGGCAGAGCTTGGGGCTCACTCCCAGAGCTTGTTCGTGTCATGTGCTGTAGTCATTAAAGGAACCTGAATTAACTTATAACATGTCACACATTGATAACATTGAAGAGTAAGTGGTTTTTTTCCCCCTTATTGTAAAGACAGGGCACTTCCTCTCTGACTCTGATACATATGAGAGGAAATGGGAGCTGTTGTTCAATATTGTCATATGACAGAGGTAAAAATATTGAAGCATGGTGTATTAGTTGCCTAGGGTTTCTGTTAAAAAGTACCACAAACTAGGTGGTTTAAATCAACAGAAATTTATTCTTTCAAGCTCTGGCAGCCAGAAGTCTGAATTCAGGGTATCAGCAGGGCCATGTTCTCTCCAGAGGCTCTAGGGGAAGATCCTTCCTGTCTCTTCCAGCTTATAGTAGCAAGCCCCAGGCATTGGTTGGCTTGTGGCAACAGGACTCCAATATCTTGCCTTGTCTTCACGGCTGTCTTCCCTCTCACTGTGTGTCTTCACATGGCATTCTTCCCTGTGTGTCTCTTTTTATAAGGACACCCGTCATATTGGGTTAGGGCACACCCTACTCCGTTATGACCTCATGTTAACTGATTACATCTACAAAGATTCTATTTCCAAATAAGATCACATTCACAGGTACTGGGGGTTAGGACCTGGATATATGTTTTTGGGTTACACAGATCGGCCCATAACACAGGGGCACTATGTCTTTTTCCCTTCTCTGCCTTCATGGGAATGTTACGTTTGTCTGCATGACTCCTGGCATTTATCAGGGAAGAGCAAATGGAGAAACTAAGAGAATGGACCAGTGATTAGGAAGGCTGAGGAAAGAAGGGTGATGAGAATCAGGAGAGGGTGAACTTCTTAAAGAAGGTTTGTGGGAGAGAGAAGAGATTATGCGGAAGCAGTGGCTACAGTTGATGGAACTCTGAGGAGATAATGGGGAAATAATCTTTAGTATCCTCTTCCTTGTGTCGATCAATTTATCTCCACTTTCTGAAGTCTTTCAGAGCCTTCAGAAAAGATCCAATCAAAACCACCTTTTGTCACTGAGAATAGCAGGAGATGGCCCAGTTTTATTTGTGTACAATTATTTATTCCACTTTATACAAAATGTTTCTGCCTCTTATCTTTCAAGCTTCCAGATCAGTTTTTGGAAAGTACTTGAAATGATTTCCTGGTCTTGTTCAGCTATTAGGCAGAGAGAGTCCTGTGGCTCAGTGAAGGAGGGCGAGTGGCCCAGAGCTGGCCAGTTAGACATAGGGATGTCTGTTGGAGGCTTCTGGGAAAGATGTTTCCCTGACAATAGAAGAGGGTAGTTCATGAACAGCAGGTCTCTCTCTGCCCTGATCATCCCCTTACTCTCTGCTTTTAATGGCCGGTGATGGTGGACGAGCATGAAGTGGTACCATAAGAGTGAAAGGGCAGATGGATGAAACCAGAGTGGAACAACACTTAGGTACTTTATGAAGCTGTTGAACTACTGAACTAGTTCTGTGTTGCCTACCTTGGACATACTTGTTCAAGTCTTCTAAGCCACTGTTTCTTACTGATACTCTTTTCCATAGTTTCTGGTTTTGTCTGACATTGAACTCTATACACGCAGCCAAAGGCATTATTAACTAGGGCACAATACATTTAAACCTTTTGACATTTGTAACCACTTCTTAAGGTGCAAAGATAACAGAAATAAATTGGAAGTTAGGGCATATGGAAAACTGCAGCTGTCATCCTTCCCATCTGATTTCAAATGTTTGTGTTCATCAAAACCATTTCATTAGCCTTATTGATTGACTTTATAATAAACAAATATTATAATTAAACTCAAATTATACATGTTAATTAATAAAAAATTGCAATTAATATGTTTTACATATTGATGTTACAATTAAGATTTCATTTGGAAAAAAGCTAAAGCCAAAGGGAAGTGGGCTAGTTGAATGTTTGTGTCTGTGTGTATGTATTAATTGCTGTATTCACCCGGTCATTTAAATTTATTAAACACCTCCTATGTGCCATTCTAAGGAGCCCCAATGGTACAGTGAATAAGTACCTGGCTGCTAACCAAAATATTGGTAGTTCAACCCCCCCAGCCATTCTGTGGTAGAAAGATGTGGCAGTCGGTTCTTATAACAATTACAGTCTTAGAAACCCTATAGGGCAGTTCTACTCTGTCCTATAGGGTCACTACAAGTTGGAATTGACTCAACAGCAATGGGTTTGGTTTTTTGGTATGTGCCTTCCAGGTTCCAAGCTGGTGTGAACAGTTTGCACTTGACTGCTAAGCTAAAGGTTGACAGGTCAAACCCACCCAGTGGTACCGTGGAAGATAGACCTGGTGATCTGCTTTTGTAAAGAATACAGCCAAGAAAGCCCTATGGAACAGTTTTATCTGTAACACATGGTGTCACCATAAGTAGGAATTGACAGCAACTAACAAAATGACAACAACACGTCCCATCCACTATTCTGGGGGCTAGCAATTCAAAGCTAAATAGAACATAAACTGCCATCTGCTAGACTCCACCTTGGTAAGCGGCAGTACAATGTGACCAGATACTCAAGCTGAAAACCACGTTGTCATCCTTGAATCGTATCTTTCTCACACTCACCATATGTAATCCATCAATGAGTCATCTTGGCTCTACATTCGCAACCCCTTCTCACGTCTTCATAACTGCCACCATCATTCAAGCCATCATCGTCTACCATTCCTGTTCTTCTCTACAACTGCTTCTCCATATGATAGCCAGAGTGAGTTTTTAAAAACATAAAAATCATGTTCTTTTGTTTTCAACTTTTCTATACGTTCTCATTACTATTAAAAAAAAAAAAAAAGTCATCTCCCTAGCACATAAGGCTTCGTTATCCTCTAACACCAGTTACCTTCCAGTATAATTTCCTGCCCTACTCCTCATTCAACCCGACCTAGGAATCCTGGCCTCTTTGCCATTTGTTGAACACACTAACTGTGTTCCCTTCTCAGTGACTTACTCTTGCTGCCTCACTTCATTCAGGCATCTGCTCCAAAGTCACCCCAGGGAGGCTTTCCCTCAACTCCTTTCCAATCTTTATTTCATTACACAGAATTAGATAATTATTAGCTTATATTCTGTCTGCCTCTCTTGAACACTAGCAGTGTGAAGGCAGGGACTTCATCATTTTGATGAATCCAAATGAAAGAATGGATGGATGGATGGATGGATGGATGGGTGGATGGATGGATGGATGGATGGGTGGGGGCGTGGGTGGGAGCGTGGGTGGGAGCGTGGGTGGGGGCATGGGTGGGGGTGGTGGGTGGATGGATGGATGGGTAGATGGATGGATGGGTAGATGGATGGATGGTAAAGAACTAGAATCTTTCCAGTTCTGATTCTACCTAACTGCGGATGTTCTTTCGGCCAGTTTCATTCACTCTCTGTGCCACTGTTTTTGCATTTGTGAAATGAGGAGAAACTTCTAGCTCTAGGGTAGGGAGAATTTCAAGGGCAGGCCTGTTGCCTCTCTCCCTTTGGCACTGCTTGGGTGGGCTTCCTCCTTTGTTTACGCATCAACCCAGTCTGCTGACAGGTAGGATAGGAAGCTGGCTGCTCAGAAGATGCTGACTAATGCAGGCATCTCTCCTTATCCCTACCGAGAGAAACCAGCTCAGGCAGCCTGGGGCAAATAGACATATGAAGTCAGCAAACTCCTCTTCTAGGTTTGCATCTTTTCTGTATCCTGCCTTCATCTTCTACCCTTCTCCCTGCCAGGATATTATCAGAGTCCTGTCACCCTGTTCTCTCATCCTGAGGTGGTAGGTTGGAGAATTTAGTTCATCTACAAGTATTCAGGATATATTTATTCTTCTTTTGGGTATCTTTGCATGAAGTTGCAAAAAGCAGTCTCCTTGGACTCTAAAGTCATGAGCATCCTCTGTCCAGTCCGACTCCTTTCTAACTGTGTGAGCTTAAGTAGGTGTCTCTACCCTTCTGAGCCTCAGTCCCTTCATTCACAACATGGGAACACTAGAGCACACCTCATATTGTTGTAATGATAGTTAAGTGAGATGATGTATAGAAGGTACCTACAATGCACATGGAGTCCCTGGGTGGTGCAAATGGTTAGTGTGCTTGGCTGTTAAATGAAAGGTTGGAGGTTCAAGTTCCTTCAGAGGCATCTCAGAAGAATGTTTGGTGATCCACTTCTAAAAAATCAGCCATCGAAAACCCTGTGGAGCACAGTTCTTCTCTGACACACATGGGGTCGCCACGAGTTGGGATCAACTCAATGGCAACTGGTTTTTACAGTGCATATGCAGTTGCTGTCAAGTCGATTATGACTCAGATAGAACTGCCCCATAGGGTTTCCAAGTCTATAGTCTTTACAGAAGCAGGCTGCCATGTCTGCTGAGGAGCGGCTGGTGGGTTTGAACTGCTGACCTTTTGGTTAGCAGATGAGCACTTTATCACGGTGCCACCAGGGCTCCTACAATGCACATAGTAGTTCCATAATAAAAAAGACTGTAGTGAGAACGCAATGGATAACTCAGATATCTTGGCCCACTTAGACTTTCTAGCATCTTTTAAATCCACTCTATATGCCATCTCTGTTCAAATAAATGGCCACCCTTGCTTCTAAGCATGGAATTGGGAACTGCTGGAAATGAGGCTGAGACAAATAGGAAACAATAGCTACAGGCAGGAACACATTCATAAACCTGGCCTCATTTCAGCAGAGGCTGCAGCTTGTATGTTATTTGTAGCAACGAGGCTAACTGACTGGAGAAGCTGCGAGCCCCACCTCCAGTCTGTTTTCTCCCCACTGCTCCTCCAGCCTGGGCTGGGCCAGCTGGATGAGGATGTAGCCTGGACTGCACATGCCTAAACTGTAACAAGGTGCTTTCCCTCCTCCTCGAATGCTGACTTCCCTCCTTCCCCAGAGGCTGGGATGAGGGTGGAGGTGCGGAGCCCACTCACTCATGGAGATGCAGTGTGTCAGGCCTGTGGGAAATGGGCCAGAAGGAGCACCACCGGCCTGTCCTTCGAGCTCTGGTCCTCCTTACCTTTCTCCTTTAGAGCTCCTTTGCAGGAGTGTGAGGGTGGTGTGGGAAGGTAGGGGGTCAGCAGAAGAGGGATGGAGCCTTGCCAATGCCTCTACTTGATTATGGAGACAGAGGAAAACCTGTGTTGAAAGGCTAGGAATCTGCAGTTTCCTGTCTGTGGGTGGTCAATGGGGCTTTGTTTACTTGGAAGAACTAGTCTTAGAGCCTCAGGCAACAAAAGTTTTGGGGATTGGGTTACTCTGAGGTGTCTAAGTCAGGCTAAAACAAAACAAAAAACAGTGGCCGTCAAGCTGATTCTGACTCATGGCAACTCCATGTGTGTCAGAGTAGAACTGTGCTCCATAGGGCTTTCAATGGCTGTGACTTCTTGGAAGTGGATCACTAGGTTTTTCTTCTGAGTTATCTCTGAGTGGATTTAAATTGTCAGCATTTTGGTTCGTAGTCAAGTGCTTAACTGTTTGTGCCACCCAGAACCAAAAACAAAAGCTCAATGCTGTCAAGTTAGTTCCATAGGATTTTCTTGGCTGTAGCCTTCAGCAACACAGATTGCCAGGTCTTTTTCCATACCCGCCTGGCTGGGTTCAAACTAACAATCCTTGGTTAGTACTTTAGAGCAAACCATTTGTGCTACCCAGAGATGCCTCTAAATCGGACTAAGGTCTGGGAAATTCTTGAATCTAACAGAAAAGGGGAGGCTGGCTTCTGGGCTAGGATGAAGGGTCGGAATTCTAGCCAAGGAGAGAGAAGAGAGAAGCCAGAAAGGAGAGTCTTCTGTGTCTGGAACTTGTTAAGCTCTTTTCCTCTTGGGGCCTTTGCATTTGCTCTCCCTGGAATGCTCTTCCCCCTAAATCTACATGGCTTCCTCCCTCAATTCATCCAGGTCTGGCCCAAAGGATACCTTCTCAATGAGGCCTTCCTTATTCTCCTCCCTCTCCATATCAAATGGTCTCCCCCCACCACTTACTATCTCCTGGAGTGCCTCTAAGTATTTGACTTGGTATATTCAACATGCTGAGGTGGTTCTAAGTCAATCATTAGTATGCAAATAAAAGAATAATTTTTACCCCAGAAATTACCCAGTTGAGGAATGTATCTACTTAGTAATTAATTTCCAGAATACAAGCTAGTTGTCTGAATTCAGAATAAACTGTAATAATTCAGAATAACTGTAATCAATTCATTGGCTGGAAGGAACTTTTTTTTTTTTTTGCCAAAAGGAATGGTAACCAGACAGGGATCTGATTTGTCTGTTTGTCCTCTTGTCACCATCTGATGCTGTTTATTTTCAAGAGTTTTAGGATTCCCCCTCAAGGCACATCTGAAGCACAGGCTATTTCTGGAATTTATTGTTAATTTAGTGTGAAAGGAATCACAGTCTATGGCTTTCCTTTTGCTCGAAACCTCCTGCATCTAAGCAAAATGAAGAAGTTCATTGTTAGTAGGATGAGACTTATTTTCACTAGAAACATATGGCAAGCTTAGGTGGTGTGAAAACTTTTTGCTTTAACGATCCATGTGTATTTTTAATTAAAGAAAGAAAAAAAAAGGAATGCTCTAGAAATGTTAATCCCTGTGTCTGTATGTTTTACCAGGTTGGGGTGATTACGAAGTCATTGAATTGATCACTGTGAGATTGCTGGAGTTCAGCAGAGAAGAAAAGCGGAAAACTGGCCACATTTAACTTTTTAATGGGTCACATTTATTAAGCTGTGATTGGCTCAACCAGAGTCAAGCACATATAAGGCTCATTCATTCACTCACAAAATATTTATTGCTCACCTACTATGTGCAAAGGAATTCCTGGGTGGCACAAATGGTAAAGTGCTTGGATTCTAATGGAAAGGTTGGAGGTTCGAATCTACCTAGACGTGCCTTAGAAGAAAGGCTTGGTGATATACTTCTGAAAGATCACAGCCATCAAAAACCTTATGGAGCACAGCTCTACTCTGACATGCAAATGGCACTGGAGACCCAAAATGCCACCGTGATCCGCTGGTCAGTGTAAGGACTTATTATGTCAAGTGAGTGGTGGAGGGCGGTGTTGGTCCATCACACAGTGGACACAGGAGGGTTCCTTAACCCACGTGTGGTTATTTATCCAATTTCATACATCATGGAAAAAATATATCAGCAACTTGTAGAGTCCCCACATTGGTTAGAATCTTTTAGCATATCTTCTTTCAGGTTCCTAAATGTAGAGTTTGCTCAGCTCACAGACACAGATGGCCACTCACAGATGACTATTTCTTTAGGCTGTGTCTACAGAAGGGTGACCCGCTCTGGCTATCTGTTTGGTTGCCCTTGCGACCTGTACCTTGTACAACCAAGGATGATGATGTAGACTCTAGCAGGCAGCAGAGGACAGGGAAGAGAAAGCTGGTGCCCATTCTGCCATTACTCCCCGTGTGTCTCTAGGTAAGTCACATTGCCTTGCTGAGCCTCAGTTTTCTCATCTGTAAGAGAAGAGGTTGGGTGAGAAGTCAGTGTTTCTCAACCTGGGCTACACAGTAGAATCACTCAGGAAGCATAAAAAATATTGATACCTAAGTCCTACTCTAGATACTTTGATTTAATTGGTCTGGGTTGGGTGTCTCCAAGACTGGGATTTTTAATGTCTCCTTCAGTGATTCAAATGTGCAGTCTCAGATGAGTCCCACTGGGTGCACTCATCCCTGAGGTCCTTGCAGCTCTGAAACACTGAGTCTCCAATACGCTCCCCACTAAGGCAAGAAAGAAAGCCTGATGCATGTGAAGTCATAGCTCCAGAGGGCCTTTGGAGGAGAAAAACCTGAAAACATCTGTTTCCAAAATTAATGTCTACAATATTTCTCCTTGGAGGGAGAAATTTGACTCAACAGACCACTGAGCAAGCAGGATTGAGGAATAGGCCAAATATTTGTTCCATCTATTTTAACGACATTATGGAAGGCTGCCTCCATATTTGTCTACCATGCATGCCTGCTAGATGTTGTTGTTAGCTGCTGTCACGTTGGCCCCTGACTCATGGCAACCCCATGCACAAGGGAAAGAAGTACTGCCCGGTCATGCACCATCCCCATGATGGGTTGCAGATCTGACTCTTGATCCTTAGGGTTTTCATTGGCTGATTTTTGGAAGTAGATTGCCAGGCCGTTCTTTCTAGCCCATCATACTCTGGAAGCTCGGGTGAAACCTGTTCAGCATCGTAGCAACACCTAAGCCTCCACTGACAGAAGGGTGGTGGCTGGGCGTGAAGTGTGTTGGCTGGGAATCAAACCCTGGTCTCTGTCATGGAAGGCGAGAATTCTACCACTGAACCAGCACAAGCCAAAATCTCCACTTGTGCTTGATTCGCACTTTGCCGTACCTGTTATTGTACTATAGAACGATGCCCATACCTTCTGCTTATTGTTGTGTGTTGTCACTTCTGTGTCTTATTTCTTCCTTCGTCTCTAGCTAGCCTTTGAGAAATGGTTGCGTTCATTCTGGGAATAATAGGATTGGTTCTAGTTTTTGAGTCCGACTCAACCACAAACTAGCTGTGTGGTCTTCAAAGGGTCACATTAATCTCCTTGGGCCTCAGTTTTCTCATATGTGTCTCCAAAGTGTCTTTGGATAAAATGCTTAGTGCTAATATTTTAATGAAATGCTGCTGATCCATCCAGAGTGCCTGAATGGCACAAATGGTTATGTGTTTGGCTGCTAGCTGAAAGGTTGGAGGTTTGAGTCTGTGCAGAGACACCTCAGAAGAAAGGCCTGATGACCCCACTTCTGAAAAATCAGCCATCGGAAACCCTTTGGAGCATGATTCTATTCTGACACGCATGGGGTTGCTGTGAGCTGGGATCAACTCAATGGCAATTGGTTTGATTGTTGTTGATCCATCCACAATATTAAACTGAGCTGCCTTCCTGAATGCAAAATGGACCCAAAGCTGTCACAAACCTTTGTTTTTCTTGATAACTGAAATCGATTTGTGGGAGCATCTTTCCAACTTGGTCCACCCAAATATAGTCCACCTTTTTCCCCAGTCAACAATAAACCCAGCCTTGACGCACTTGGAGCAAGGGCTGCTAGATGGCGCTGTTGCCCTAGATTTCCAGGGAATCTGTGTTTCAGCAGATGGCTGTTGGAGAATTAGCAATTAATGTCCACTGTATCAGCCAAAACCTTCAGAAATGTTATACTCCAGAAACTACAGAGAGCTGAGATTGCTCAGAGATGTTCTGCTGCCAGCTTGGTCCTCTGCTGGCCAAAAATGTAATCATACACAGCCCGGCCCATCCCCAAATTGGACCCACAAATAAGGGACATTAATAACAAGGGTAAATAATGAATATCATAATAAATGACATGTATGCTTATTTTCTCAGCCTTATTAATTTCTTTTCTAGAAGTTTTCCTGCATCTAACAGAAAACCATCACCATTGTGCTGAAGGATGATGAGGAGGCGAAGTCAATTCTGATTTGAGTTTACTTTGCAACAACTTAGAAAACTGCAAGATGAAACACAGGGACTGCTTCTCTGAAACCACATGGAAGCTTGTTGTTGTATGTCGAAGAGTCGATTTCAACTCACAGTGACCCTATATGACAAGATAGAACTGCCCCATAGGGTTTCCTAGGCTGTGATCCTTACAGGAGCAGATCGCCAGGTCTTTTCTCCTGCAGAGCTGCTGGGTGAGTTCGAATTGCCTACCTTTTGATTAGCAGCCAAACGCTTAACCATTGTACCACCAGGACTCCTTTATGGAGGTCTATAGGGTATCAGAAATTGTGGGGCAAGGGCTCCGATGGCAGGCTGAAAAGATTTCTTGTGTTTTCCTGACTTTTACTTTTTGATAATAAAGCGATTTGCACCAAGAACTTAAACATTGCTGATATCATCCTCTTCATCAAAAAACAAACATGCTGTTTGTCATACAAGGGGGACATGAGGGGATCAGTAAAAGGAAAGGGCAGAGAGGTTGTTTGGTCCATTCTTGGTTCTGCTGCTTGTATTTTTTTCCCCTTAATGTTTGTAAGCAAACCCTGGTGCGTAGTGGTTAAGAGCTATGACTGCTAACTAAAAGGTTGGCAGTTCAAATCCACCAGGCACTCCTTGGCAACCCTATGGGGCAGCTCTACTCTGTCCTATAGGGTTGCTATGAGTTGGAATTGAGTTGAAGCAACTTGATGGCAATAGGTTTGGGTTTAATGTTTGTAACCTTCATTACCGTTATCCCTGTTTATGGCCAGCTTGGGTACTGAAAGGTAAACTTCTCATCATAACAGTAGGGTTTGGAAGACCGGTATCATAAGACTCTGCTCCCCTGCCCATCCCCCTATAAGCCTTTTGTACTTATAGATGTGGCTGTATTGAGTTTAGCAAGTGGGGTGGACTTGGAAAACCAGAGGGCAGTTCTCTCTTGCAGGCAGTGCCCGTGCTCTGAAGTACAAAACCTGCACTTTCCACAACATTCCTCCTCCCCTTACTTTTTGACTCCTGACTTCTCCCTGGCACAGAAACAGCAATCCGCCAAAATTCAGTCATTCACAGCTTCTCCCTCTCTCTACCGCGCCATGTGCAGCTCACTTTCACAGCCTGGGGAGACTGAAAGAATCAAAGCTGTGCATTTGCTCCTCGTTTCCCTTAACATTGCCTTTCCTAAGTTCATGGTGTGCATAGTTCGCAATCCGTCTGCTGTGCATCTAGAAAAAATTTTCAATCAGCAGCGTCCACAGCTCAGACTGCAGGCTGACTGAGGAGTGTAATTCGGGTGCTGCAGGGCTGGGAAGGGGAGTATCTCCCCTCTTGGCAGAGAACGGCCCGGCCCCTTGACCTGAGGCGTCAATTACTAGTTTAGCCATCATCCCGCGCTGCCTGAGAGGCAGCTGGAAAGGATGCTGTGCACTGGGAGTTCCCCCCGCATCTTGCTGGCTCCCTAAGGCTTCCAGGCGTGTGCCCATCTGGTGAGGCCTCTGGAGCAGGAGGCCTAATTAGGTGTCAGCTGGCCACCTGAGAAGGCTCTGTGGCCTCCCCTGGTGTCCCTCTCCTCCAGGCAGGACTCCGCTCTCCCAGCTGCGGGATCTCTGGAGTTTGTTTGGTTTAGCAGCTGCCCTGGCTAATTACTGGAGAGCAGGGTCCCCAGGTGGCTGCCTCAGACTGGGAGGAGGCAGAGAGAGGGCTGAGGAACATAAAGAGATAGGGAGGGAACAATAGGAGGGGTGGTAACAGAGAGGTCTGAGTGAGAAGAAACAGAGATAGCCACTCATGGAGACTCCATGGACAACAGAACAAAACATTGCCCTGTCCTGCGCCATCTTAACAATCATTGGTGTGTTTGAGTTCACTGTCGCAGCACCTGCGTATTTTAAGTGCCTTCCAAACTAGGGTCTTCTTTTCCAGCACTGTATCAGACAATATTCTGTTGTGATTCATAGGGTTTGCATTGGCTAATTTTCAGAAGTACTTTGCCAGGCCTTTTTTCCTAGTCTGCCTTAGCCTGGAAGCACCACTGATACCTGTCCACCATGGCTGACCCTGGTGGTATTTGAAATACCAGTGGCACAGCTTTTAGCATCATAGCAATGCAGAATCCACCACAGTGTGACACACCTATAGGTGGGTGGTGGGTGATATTCTATATTCCTGCCCTTTTCTCCCCTTGTAGCACCTTCCTCCAGCCAGCTGTGCTCCTTCAGTCCAGGCACTAACTTTTTTCATTAAGAGAACATGGACTTAGAGCCCTAATTTGGGGGACTGGAGAGAAGGGCTTAGGAAGAGGATGCTGTTTAACTCAAAATAATGATTTTCTATTGTTGGAATTTTATGCATCAAAGTGTGTGTTTAATGTGCTGTGCTATCCTGGTGTCTCTGAATCATGGCAGGTGTCTAGGGGGTTGCTTACTTGCTTACAAGCATGTCAGGCTCTGCCCACCACCTCTGGGGTATTTTCTCCTTGCCTTCTGGGCAATAACCTATGACATAAGACAAGTAAGAATATTGAAACAAATTAGAAGGAAGAAGAAAGGAAAGGAAAATCATTCACAAGGGGCTGTATCTGAGAAGACTGCAAACTCTAGGTCGCTGAGGTATTGCTGTCAGTTCGAACCCTCATTTGCTAGAAAGCTGGGCTGAGCCACTAAAATGTGCAATTTCATGGTTTTCTCTCTTGTAATGTAGGATCGTTTGAAGCAGTAAGGTCTGGGGGTGGGGGGTGGGCACCCCTGATCTTGGTACAAATGAGCTCTGGTTTAATTTCTGGTCCTGTTGTATCTGGGGAATGTGGCCTTAGATAAGCTATTGTATTTCCTTTATGGCTCAATTTTCCCATCCTGACATGGAAAATGTGGGAGAATTTGCCTTTTGGTGTGCCAGAAGACACCATTTTCTGAGAAAATTGAAGATTAGAATTTTATGTTTCTGTTTGGGTTACTTGGGCCCAAGAGAGAATGGATTTCTCCTTTCCTCACTCCAAAGCTGCCATAGACCCATTGAAGGCGGTTTTGCACCAGGATGGAGGACAGCTGCTTTGAGACCCATCACATGTGCCTCAAACTCAGAAGAGTATGAGCTGTACAGATGTGCATTCACTAATGACAGCTGTAGCAAGAATTGGAAGGGCGGTGGGATTTTCAAGGTGGCAGAAAGATAATCTCATTAAGTGTTTGAAGTCTTGTCTGGTTGTCTGATAACTATCCCTTGTGAATCCAGTGCTGATGTGAGAAACCTCAGCCTGGGATATAAGGATTCAGAGATTTGGATCCATCAAGCAAGATTTACGGAGATGAGTAATTCTCTTCAGAACACAAGAATCTTTTGATTTCATTAGCTGTAGACCTTGGCCACCTTTGGCCCCTCCAAAAGGCATCTGAGCATAAATCCAGGCACACAGAATGGAAGCAATGACAGCAGAGAGAAGTCCGAGGGTGGAGAACCTTCCTGCTGATGGGAGTCAGCTTTCGGCTCATTGCCATATGGAGGAAAGTTGAGTTTCTTCAGCCTTGGGGTAAAGTCATTGCTTCAAATTACTCTGTGGGCAAAGGTTAACCCCTAAGGATAGTAATTCAACAAACAAACAGGAAAATTGTTACTGTTTTCTACAGGCCAGTAAGCATTCTAACTCGCGTCAGCCAGCTCAGATAGAAAATGACAAATTCTTTGGCGAAAGCCTACAGCCTCTGCAGGGAACTACTGGCCTCTGAGAATTGACCTGGTCTGGCATCTGACTCTGGTAAGCCCCTCTCCAGTGTTTCTGAGAGACGACAATCCATTTCCTGCTTGACTATCCTCAATAAAAAGAGCCCAGCACATTCCCCGTGGACAATTCAAGTGCTGAGAGGACAGTTCTTACTTTGAGCTGCAACCTGCTTTGGGAATTTATGCTAATTAATCCTAGTTCTCCCCTCTGGAACTGCACAGGATAAATATAATCTCCATTTCAGATGAAAGCTCTTCAGATAGTTGAAGCTGGTTATCATGTTCCCCAAGTCTTCCTTTATATGAGATACACTTTCCAAGTATGACATGGTATCAAACTCCCTCACCATCTGACTCTGGATATAACCTGGTTTTTTAGCACGTGCATCAGTCAGGATCCGGAATTTGATTTCCATGTAGTCACCTGGGTCACAAATTTTGGAATTCCATAGGAATAAGGACAGATCTCTTCAGCACACCGCCAGAAATTGAATGCAGCCATTTTGATTTGATAGTATCAAAATGGCTGCATTAAAATATAAAAACAGAATTAAAAAATTATTTATTTATTTTTTATTGTGCTTTAAGTGAAAGTTTACAAATCAAGTCAGTCTTTCATACAAAATTTATATACAACTTGCTATGTGCCCATGGTCGCTCTCCCCCTAATGAGACAGCATACTCCTCCTCTCCATGCTGTATTCCCCGTGCCCATTCAGCCAGCTCCTGTTCCCCTCTGCCTTCTCATCTCCCCTTCAGACAGGAGCTGCCCATATAGTCTTATGTGTCTACTTGAGCCAAGAAGCTTACTCCTCACCAGTATCATTTTCTATTCTATAATCCATTCCAATCCCTGCCTGAAGAGTTGGCTTTGGAAATGGTTCCAGTATTGGGCTAACAGAACTTCTGGGGACCATGACCTCTGGGGTCCTTCTAGTCTCAGTCAGACCATTAAGTCTGGTCTTTTTATGAGAATTTGAGGTCTGCATCCCACTGTTCTCCTGAAAAACAGAATTTTTTCAATCCCAAGTAACGTGAACAACAGACATCTCAGAGCCTTACCCCATCTCTGAGCTTGACCTCACTGCATCTCTCCAATCCACTCAGAAATGAGGTGAAGATCAGGAATTGAGTATGTGTAGTTGTTAAACAGTATTTTAAAAAATTCCTTTAAATTGTTTTTCAAGGTTGTCAAAATGTCTTCAAAATGGCTCCATCAAAATAGCATATACATCTGATTTCTAGATGTTCATATGAACAGGACAGATGACCCAGTGAACAAGGTAAGCACAAGCTTACTGGTGTTTGCCCTTGCCAGGGATTGTAAATTTGAAAGCAGGTTTTGATTCTGTAGGAAGGTACTGTGAAGTTGGGAGTGAGACAGATGCCAGCCATACCTAGAAGCCAAATCTTTGATGTGGTGAAAAAATATGAAATTGTGAAGGCTGTGGGGACCATGGTCTCAGGGATCATCTAGCTCAATTGGCATAACATAGTTTATAAAGAAAATGTTCTACATTCTACTTTCGTGAGTAGCGTCTGGGGTCTTGAAAGCTCGTGAACGGCCATCTAAGAGTCTCCACTAGTCTCACCCCATCAGGAGCAAGGGAGAATGAAGAAAACAAAAGACACAAAGGAAAGATTAGTCGAAATGTCTAATGGACCACAACTACCACAGCCTCCACCCGACTGAGTCCAGAACTACTAGATGGTACCTGGCTACCACCACCAACTGCTCTGACAGGGATCACAATAAAGGGTCCTGAACAGAGCTGGAGAAAAATGTAGAAAAAAATTTTAACTTACAAAAAAAGAACAGACCTACTGGCCTAACAGAGACTGGAGAAACCCCAAGAGTATGGCCCCTGGCCATCCTTTTAGCTCACTAATGAAGCCACTCCTGAGACTCACACTTCAGTGAAAGATTAGACAGGCCCATAAAACAAAATGAGACGAAAGGGGCACACCAGCCCAGGGGCAAGGACTAGAAGGCAAGAGGAGACAGGAAAGCTGGTAATAGGGAACCCAAGGTTGAGAAGGGAGAGTGTTGACATGTTGTGGTTTTGGTAACCAATGTCACAAAACAACATGTGTACTAATTGTTTAATGCAAAGCTAGTTTGTTCTATAAACCTTCATCTAAAGTAAAATAATGAAAAAAAAAACAAATTGTTCACTATAAATGATCTGGTAAGCAAGGTAAGTACCCTGCTTACCTTGCTTATTGGATAACCTGCTTTTGCATATAAGTCATAAAAAATATGAACTGTAAAGATGAGCACCGCCCTCCCCCTTTCTGCCCCCCCATCACCATACACTACTTTCCAGGTGGACAGAATCAAGTTTATCAACAGCCTGTATATTCAGTCATTCAATTAGTTAAGAAACTTCCTTATTGCTTGTCATTCAATCCATGTTTATCCATAGTGTCCATAGGTATAGTTTGATAATGACTACTTGAAATCCAGATCCAGGAAAATATGTTGACTTCTTCTAATTGCCTTCCTAAGTAACTTCTCAACCACAGAAACAAGGTTAGTTTGATAAAAAAAAAAAAAAAAAATTATTGTTGCAAAATATATACAAGTCCATGAAAGCCAAAGTATAACCTTGAGTATATCCCACTTGAACTTGGAGACCATTTCAAGAATAGATTTGATGCATTAAACACTAACACAGAAGACCAGATGAGTTGTGGGTTGACAACAAAGACATCATACATGAAGAAAGCAAAAGGTCATTAAAAAGACAGGAAAAAAAGACCAAAATTGATATGGAACTAGACTCTGAAACTTGCTCTTGAGCATAGAGTAGCTAAAGCGAAAGGAAGAAATGATGAAGTAAAAGAGATGAATGGAAGATATCAAAGAGCGGCTTGAGAAGACAAAGTAAAGAATTATAATGAAATGTGCAAAGACCAGGAGTTAGAATACCAAAATGGAAGAACATGCTCAGCGTTTCTCAAACTGAAAAAACTGAAGAAACAAAATCAAGCCTTGAATTGCAATATTGAAGGATTCTATAGGCAAAAAATTGAATGACAAAGGAAGCATCAAAAGGAAATGGAAAGAATATACAGAGTAACTGTGGCAAAAAGAATTGGTTGACGTTCTACCATTTCAGGAGGTAGCATATGGTCAAGAACTGATGGTACTGAAGGAAGAAGTCCAAGCTGCACTGAAGGTGCTGGAGAAAAACAAGGCTCCAGGAATTCATGGAATACCAATTGAGATGTTTCAACAAATGGATGCAACACCGGAAGTGCTTACTCATCTGTGCCAAGAAATTTGAAGACAGCTACCCGGCCAAGCAACTGAAAGAGTTCCAATTTCATGCCCATTCCAAAGAAAGGTGATCCAATGGAATGTGTAAATTATCAAACAGTATCATTAGTATCACACGTGAGTAAAATTATGCTGAAGATAATTAAAAAATGGTTGTAGCAGTACACCCACAGGGAACTGCCAGAAATTCAAGTTGGATTCAGAAGAGGACATGGAAAGGGGGATAGATATCATTGCTGATGTCAGATGGATCTTGGCTGACAGCAGAAAATACCAGAAAGATGTTTACCTGTATTTTATTGACTATGTAAAAGCATTTGACTGTGTGGATCATAACAAATTATGGATAACATTACAAAGAATGGGAATTCCACAGCACTAAATTGTGATCATGCAGAACCTGTATATAGACCAAGTGGCAGTTGTTTGAACAGAACAAGGGGATACTGCATGGTTTAAAATCAGGAAAGGTATGCGTCAGGGTTATATCCTCTCACCATATTTATTCAATCTGCATGCTGAGCAAATAATCTGAGAAGCTGGGCTATATGAAGAAGAGTAGGCATCAGGATCGGAGGAAGAATTATTAACAACTTGAGTTATGTTTTTTTTTTTTTGAGTTATGCAGGTGACACTACCTTGCTTGGTGAAAGTGAAGTGGACTTGAAGCACTTACCAATGAAGGTCAAAGACCACAGTCTTCAGTATGGATTACATCTCATCATAAAGAAAACAAAAATCTTCACAACTGGACCAATGAGCAACATCATGATAAATGGAGAAAATATTGCAGTTGTTAAGAATTTCGTTTTACTTGAAGCCACAGTCAACAACCATGGAAGCAGCAGTCAAGAAATCAAAAGGCGTATTGTAAATCTGGGCAAATTTACTGCAAAAGACCTCTTTAAAGTGTTAAAAGCACAGATGTCACCTTGAAGACTAGGTGCGCCTGACCCAGGCCATGGTGTTTTCAATCACCTCTTATGCGTGCTAAAGCTGGACAATTAATAAGGAAGAGTGAAGAAGAATTGATGCCTTTGAATTATGGTGTTAGAGGAGAATATTGAATATACCACAGACTGCCAAAAGAACATACTTCTTCTTGGAGGTACAGCTAGAATGCTCCTTAGAAACTAGGATGGAGAGACTGCATCTCACGTGCTTTGGTCATGTTATCAGGACGGATCAGCTCCTGGAGAAGAACATCATGCTTGGTAAAGCAGAAAAAGAGGAAGAACCTTAATGAGATGGGTTGATGCAGTGGCTACAACAATGGGCTCAAGTGTAACGATGGTGAAGATGGCACAAGACTGGGCAGTGCTTTGTTCTGTTGAACATAGTGTCACTATGAGTTGGAATCGACTTGACGGCACCTAACAACAACGTAAGTTTTTCTTTTTGGAACCCGATTACCAGGCCTTTCTTCTGAGGTGGGTGGGTTCTAACCACCAATTTTTAGGTTAGTAGACAAGTGTGAACCATTTATGCTAGTCAAAGACCCTAGGGAACTAGAGGTGTGCTCATTTCTCCAAGAATGTACTGTCAGTGAACATATGGGTAAGCATTTGTACATCTTCATAAATCCTTCTCTTCAATTTTGTTTTTTTGGCAGTCAGCAAATTCAACTTTTAAAATATGGGCCCTTAAAGGCTAAATCGTGGGATTAAATTCAGGGAGAGCCATGGAGAGGGGAAGGCTTTAAAACAAGGTCAATGCCCTTCAGGACTATTCCCTAGACTCTAAGGCAACCAAGCACAGCTCAGGGTTGGAATCAACATGTTTTCAAATGAGAGAGACCCTCCTCAGGAAAATGGGGTTGTTTGCCAGATGGAAACAGGCAGATAAACAGATTTTCTTCCTCCCTCAATCTCTGAGTCACTCAGGTGGTTTATGCAAAAACTGAAAAGCTACTGCTCTTTACATCCAAAACGTAATCATTTATGAATCTCAATGAATACCAAGCCCTTTGTCAAATATTACCTTTCTAACTTTTCTTTGGGGGACTGAAGCAGACTTCCCCATCCCAATCACTCCAGCTTGACAGTGTAACCCAAGGTTAGAAGGAGCACAGTGGGGCTGGACAACCAGGGTCTAAATCCCAACTCTGTCATTCCCTATCTGTTATATCTGGAACACATTTTTGTCATTTTTCAAACAGAGCCGGTAATACTAATGTTGCCGTTGAGTAGTCACCCAGCTCATGGCAACCCCATTTACAACAGGATTGAACTGTTGTGATCCACAGGGTTATCACTGGGTGATTTCTTGGAAGTAGATTGCCAGGCCTTTCTTCCTAGTCTATCTTAGTCTCGTAGCTATGCTGAAACCTGTTCAGCATCACAGCAACACACAAGTCTCCACCGACAGATGGGTGGTGGCTGCATTTGAGGTGCATTGGCCAGGAATCGAGCCCAGGTCTCCGACATGGAAGGTGAGAATTCTACCACTGAACCACCATTGCCCCTGTAATAATAATACCTATCTCCAAATGTTTTTATAAGGATCATATAAGTTAGGACAATGCTTAGCACATATTTAAGCAATCAACAAACTGGCTGTTGTTTACACTTTAAGGGCTGTCAAGGAATTGGTAATTATTAGCTGAGGAACTTTTCTTTGTTCAGGAATTCCCCTCTCTGCCTTTCATAAATATTCTTGTTTATCAAAAATGATATTTGAGGTGACTTTTTGGAAGAGTCTAAAAAAAAAACCTTTCTGTTGAGTCGATTCCGACTCATTGCGACCCTGTAGGACAGAGTAGAACTGACCCACAGAGTTTCCAAGGAGCGCCTGCTGGATTCGAATGGCTGACCTTTTGGTTAGCAACCGTAGCTCTTAATCACTACACCACCAGGGTTTCCTTGGAAGAGTCTAGTCTGTTTAAATCCAGGCTTTGTATATGGTTGGGTTCATTCAAATTTCCGCTGGGGAGAAGTTTGACCCACAGCTTTCATTTTAAATGGCTCCATGAATCTCCCCCTACCCCCATCTTCCTGCTAAAAACAAAACAAAGCCAAACTTAAGAACTGCATCTCCATGCACCAGGCCTGTTTTTCACTCAGCCCCTCAGGATCTATTTTTCTCCCTTACCACATGGGCAGAGCTGTGTCAATAGCTACCCTGCTTCTCTACAAATCCATCTCGCCCCAAATCTCATTGATTTTTATTGCCAAGGGGTGGTTCTTTCTCGCCAGGCACAGATACGACTGTATAATGTGGCTGGGAGGATAGCATGCAGATGCAGGTGGGGCTTCTCTGGACCAACTGCAACGGTTCTCCAGTTGGCTCTGGTTCCTACCGAGCACAGCTCTTGAGGAAACCCTGCTAAGCCTCCTGTGTGGGCCATACTAGGTACCCAAAGATTTCAGTCAATATGGCCTTCTCTGGATTGAAAGTTCTCTGCCAAAGCCCACCCTCAGGAGTTCTGTTTTCCAGGAGGAGCTCATGGAGTATCTTCACAGAGGTCTTAGTCATCTTTCCTGCAGAAGGTTTGAGCCCACGTGTGAGTCTGGTTATTCTCTCTCCGAGGCATCTGGGTACATGGCAGCTCTCATGTGCACTTAACCTCACCCCACAAAGGAGCTGGGGTGGGGGCCTCCTGTATTATAGGATTTCTGTCCAACTTTATCAGGGAACACAGTCCAAATAAACCAGCTCCCTGGGAGACAGCCAAGAGAAATTATTCAGTGTCCTGTACTCACAGCTCCCTTAATTGCACTTTCTGTGTCCCTAAGTTTGTCAGTGGGACCCACCTGGGCCCATAATCATATAAATACCTTGTTTCCTAAGCTCTTCTCTTAATAGAGAAATATCGAATATCATGCTCCCTCCTCCACCCCCAGCAGCACCACCAATGCCAGATTCTCCATTTATGAGAACCCTGGGTCCCCTCTAACAGCCTTCTGTACCACATCATGCTTTGGGACATCTACAGTTGGCTCCAGGCTGTTTGCTGATGATGCCTGTATTGGTTTCCTAGAGCTGCCTTCACAGAATACCACAAATTGAGTGGCTTCTAAGACAGAAATTTATTGTCTCAGAGTTCTGGAGGGTGGGAGTCTGACATCAGATTTGTTGACTACGTTGATTCCTTCTGAGGGCTCTGATAGGAGCTCTGGTGGGACAGTGGTTAAATGCCCAACTGCTAACTGAAAGGCCAGTGGTTTGAACCCATCAGCTGCTCTACAGGAGAAAAACGTGGCAGTCTGCTTTCATAAAGATTTACAGCCTTGGAAACATTGTGGGACAGTTCTACTCTGTCCTACAGGGTCACTATGAATTGGAATCAACTCGATGGCAGTGGATTTGGACTTGCTTTGGGGGACTCTGAGAAACTGATCCATGCCTCTCTTCTAGCTTCTGATAGCTCCAGGCCTTCCTTGGCTTGCAGCTGCACCATCACACAATGTCCTTCCTCTGTCTACCTGTCACTGTGTCTCTTTTCTTCTTTTATAAAGACACCAGTCTTATAGAATTAGGATTTACCTAATCTTATGTTCCTAATCCTATGATCTCATTTTAATTGATAACATCTTCAAAGACCCTATTTCCAAACAAGATCTCATTCATAGGTACTGGGGGTTAGGACTTCAGCATATCTTTTGGGGGGACACAATTCTATTCATAGCAGTGCCTCTGTACATGTATTCTTACTCTGGACATGCATACTGTCACAGTCATGAGACCTGATGATCTAATGAGTTTTCCATTGTAGAGTACTGGGGGGCAGTGGGATGCTGGCACTGTCAAGTTGCTCTACCTAATGGGCTCTGTGGTCTCTGAGTCCATCTGAATATCTACTTCTTTAATCTCTTCTTGTCCCTTACTCCATTGACTAAAGCTTTCCTGAAAAAGTCCAGCACTGATTCCTATGCTGCTGGTGCCTACCCTGCTGGTAAAAATGGCGCACATGGTCTGGAGATGATGACCTGCCTTTTATATCCCCCTCCCATCCCTCCAACTGCTGTGTTTTCCTGTCTAGCAGTTTATTCTGTATGAAGAGCTTAGCACTGCTGGGTTCTGGAAGACAGCAGGCAAAATATGGCAATATAAAATGGTAACAACAGCAGATGGCAGGGAAAGTTTTCTTTAAATTCTGATGAGCAGTTGTTTCTTCTGGTGGATTTTTTTAATTAAATTTATTTCCATCATTTGGCTAGGTACATCTGTCCTCATGCTGGCTTATCACATGCTGGACTCATCTCGCTTTCAAGACCTGAAACAAGGAGCTGTTCATTATATCAATTATAAATATATCTACATGGTCTCACATGTAATTGTCATCTCAGTTACACGAATGTAGCCTTTGTGTTTGCAGGGTATTATCCTAAAGAAACTGGTTGGTGGTGGCCGAAAAGCTCAGAAACTTAAAAGAAATAATCACCTCTCTGGACTTTTTGGGGGGGCCAAAAATTATTGGTTCTTTAATTGATCTTAAATACATTATCCTTATCCTAGGCCTACAGGTCCTGAATCTAATCCCTATTTTGCAGTCATTGAAAAATGGCACCCTTATCTTAAGCCATCTTTTCTTCCTTTGTGAATTTGTAACTTTTCATTTCCAACTTCCATTAAGAGGAAGCGAAGTTTAACAATTTTTTTGGAAATTTAATTTAAATGATTCCTTTACCCTCTATAGGAAACCCTGGTGGCATAGTGATTAAGTGCTATGGCTGCTAACCAAAGGGCTGGAAGTTCAAATCTACCAGGTGCTCCTTGGAAACTCTATGGGGCACTTTTCTCTGTCCTATAGAGCCGCTCTGAGTCAGAATCTACTCAGTGGCAATGGGTTTATTTATTTATTCTTTTTGGTACCCTCTATCCCCCACTCTCACCCAAAATATAATTCTTAATCATCACTATTATCAACAGCAGTATCTCTATTGTCATCATTATCACCATTTCCACCATCCCCTTCCTTCTCTATGGTTATTGCCATCAACATCAACCAATTTCATATGTGGCCAAAATGGAGTTGCATTATATGTTTTTGACAAGTTCCAGATCAGGCATCCTAGAATCATAGAATTTCAAGAACACAAAGGGACATCAGGAGGTCATTAACACAATCCGCTACTTTCCAAAAGAGAAATGTTCAAACAATCCCAAAGGAGCTCATTTTCAAACAAAATCTGCTTTGTGATAAGATGGATAGTGAAATGGGTAGCAACAGGAAGCTAAAATGAAATGCCTCCTCTTTTTCACAGAATCTCTAGTTACGAGTAAAAGACTTTCTGTGCTGGGGGGAAAGGTCATCATAGGTAATTTTGTGAACCTGGTGATAATCTTCCTATTGAGGAGAGATGTGAACCTGATTATTTCTCAAAGAACTGTCATTTTCCCAAGAGCTGGCATTTTCAGCCTCTTGAAGAACACCAACCACTGTTATCACAGCTCTAACTTGAGCAATCAATCAAGGGTTTGAACCATTAAACTGGAATATATAATTTCAAAGGGGATAATTTTAGCAAAATTCACCCTGGTCTGAAACAGCTTTAGGCAGCCATTCTCCAACAAAGAGCTTACTGCGTGCTCCTCCTGAAAGTGACTTTTTTTTTTTTTTTTTCCTGCACTCATCCTACCTTCCTCCCTGGTCAGAAGAAGTGAGGCTTCTAGCTATGGATTTATGAGATTTAGAGGGGGCTGGGCTTGACTGGTTCTCTGGAAGGCAGGTTGTTGTCCAGGATGGCACCCACTGAGAAGCTCCAAACAGCAAATGGTTTCATAAAAGTCCCAGATCTGCAATCTAAATGTTTTCCCATGCACCTGCTCACAGTAGAATTTTTCTCCCACAGATAAAATATTTATGCTCTATTGGAAGGTAAACCAAGAGTCTGTAAGCATTCTGTGATGTCAGGCTTTTTAACTACAGCCAATCCATAAATATGCAGTATTTTTCCTTTTTGTTCTTCTCTTCCCTGCTATGTTTTGAGGACATGTCTTTTCTTAGGCAAGGAGCTCCTAAAGAAGCTGACCCAGCTCCTACCAACCCTCCATACCAGTGGGTTGAACAGGGAGCTGTAAAAAAAAAAAAAAAAATAGTCAGTCTTAATTGAGAAAAATAAACTGCTTAGTTGGTGATTCCTGGTGATGGCGGGGGTGATGAAGATAATATTGGGAATGATGATGATGTTAAATGAGTCTGAAGGCACAGCACTGCTTTAGCTCATGACGACCAGTTGTTTTTAAAGTTTCCCCACACTCATTTCAATTTAGAATTTTCTTAACCAGAGTATGAATCAGTTTCTAGTTAAAAAACGAGCCTTCCAAGTATTATAGGAAACAATGAGTAGAGGTCATTTGATGCAGGTTGAAATAAAGGGAGAGTGAGAAAGTGAACTAAAGTTTATTTAGTATCTACCACTTGTTCAAGGATCCCTGGTGGCACAATGGTTAAGTGCTTGCCTGCTAAGGGAAAGTTGGTGGTTTGAATCCACTCAGTGACTCTAAGGGAGAGAGACCTGGTGATTGCTCTCATAAAGATTACAGCCTAGGAAACCCTACAGGGCAGTTCTACTTTATCATATAGGGTCATTATGAGTTGGAATCTATTTGACGGCACACAACCACATGTTAAGTTCTCTCATCTCTCTCTTTACACACACACATACACACAGACACAGACACACACACACATTACCTCATTTAATTGTCATAACAAATTGGGGATTGGTGTAACTCCCATTTCACATATAGGAAGTGAGGCCAAGAACAATTAAGTAGTTTAAACTGGTTATTCATTAGTTAAGGAGTCTTGGTGGTACAGTGGTTAAGTGCTCAGCTGCTAACCGAAAGGTTGGCATTTGAACCCAAGAGCCACTCCATGGGAGAAAGATGTGGCAGTCTGCTTCTATAAAGATTACAACCTAGGAAACCCAATGGGGCCATTCTACCCTGTTCTATAGTGTCGCTGTGAGTAGGAATCAACTTGATGGCAATGGGTTTGGTTTTGGTTTTGGTTTGTTAGTTGCTTACATATTTTCCATTTCTCTCTTTCCCCTTTTCAAGAATACCCAGATTTAGGTTCTGGCACCTACTCCTCTCCCACACAGGCCATGTGCTTAGAGGTAAACGGATCACACATGAGTGCCAGAGGGGGGCCTTGAAAGACCCACGCCAATCAGGATGATCCTACCTCCTTCGCCTTAGTGATTGATTTAGGTGACCTAGAATTAAGCCACTCAAGTCTTTCCCCTTGGCCCCAGAGAGTGGTTCAGGAAGGCGGACATGGGCATTAAGCAAAAAGGCACAAGGAGAGGTCTGTTTGGGAGTTCTCAGGAAAAAAAAAAAAAAAAATCTTGCTCTTCTCCAAGTACTCTGGATGGTGTAGTATGCAGATGTGAAGCCTGGAACCAGTGCAGCCATTTGGCCACTGCAAGGTAAGCCAGCTTGGGGACAAAGCTGACACTGCAGAAGGTAGAGAAAAGAGACCTAAAGATGCGGGGCTGTTAATGACATGATTTATGCTCTTAATTACACGTCCTGAAACTTGTCTTGCTTCTGGACTTTATATCACATGAATCAAATTTCCTCTGTATAGTTTAATCTAAAGTTCATAAAACTGGTTAAGGATAAAATCTGGGATTCTAATCCATGTCTTTGACTTCAGCCCTTTCTATGATAGCAAATGCTTTCCTAACTGATTAGAATCGTTACATTTTATGCATGATGAAATAGTAAGTCACCTTCAGTTCCTCAGAAGGGAAATAATCTGACCAAAACAATGGTTGAGAGAGATGACCCTGATTTTGACGTTCAGAGTAAACTGGGGAGGAACAGGAAGGAAGGCAGGGGAAAACGTCTTAGCGTCATTTTGCAATGTTCTAGGAATTTGGGACTGTTTGGTACTATCAGTTCACCCATTTCTCCAGTGAATATTAGAGCACTTTATGCAAGGCACTAGGAATATTCCTCACCCCTCGAAACCCTCTCATTGCCATCGAGTTCATTCCAACTCATAGCAACACTACAGGACAGAGTAGAACTGCCCCATAGAGTTTCAAGGAGCATCTGGTGGATTCAACTGCAGACCTTTTGTTTAGCAGTTGTAGCACTTAACCACTACGCCACCCGGGTTTCCGACACCAGGAATATAATGGTAATAAAATAAACATACTCCCTGCCTACATGGAGTTTATAGTCAGTCAAGAGTAGGCACTGGCAAACTACAACCCATGGGCCGAATCCTGTCCTCCACTTGTATTACCTGTGAGTACTTTCATGCTATTATGACAGAGTTGAATAGTTTTGACAGAGACCATGTGGCCCATAGAGCCTAAAATATTTATTATGTAGCCTGTTACAGAAAAAGTTTGCCAATGCTAGATGGAGGAGACAGTCGTCAATTAAATGGGATCACACAATTTGTAAATCTAGTGTGATAGATATGAGCTATAACTATTATAGATGGTTATAGGTGAGTTTTAATTGTGATAATCGAGGTATATGAGGAAGAATGTCTTGGGGGAACTACTTTGGATTGTAAGTGTGAGTGGCCTCTTGGAGGAAGTGAAATGTAAGCTGGGACAAAAGATGAGTAGGAATCAGCAATACAAAGTCTAGGGCAAGAGTATACCTGGCAATAAGCAAAGCCTTAAGATGGGAAAGAGAAAGCTGGAATAACTCAAGTAATTGAAAGAAGGCTGGGGTGGCTAGACCATAGCAAGTGAGGAAGGGGTGTCAGAGGTGGCACTGGGAGAGGCCAGGCCAGATCAAGGAGGACCTTGTATACCATGGTATCAAGTCTGTAGTTTATCTGTGTGTAGTGGAAAACTACTTCACTCATGGGAAGCTCAATGGATCACCAAGCTTTAATAAAGAAGAAACTCTCTTTTTTTTTTTTTAATAATTGGTGTTTTTGGCCTACTGTCTTTTCCAAAATTTTTGGCTCAGTAAATTAGAGTGAATAAAACTTTTATACTATAATTTATACAGTGAAATTTGTAAGAGCTGGAACTCAACGGGGCTGCCTTATTTTTTCACTTCTCACAAGTTTTCCACTTTTGACAGGATGCTTACTACTTTTCTGTTGTTCTCTATTATGAATTCTACTTCATAAATACCCAGTGAGTTTTCCTTATTTGACAGGTTTCTGCCTTACATGGGTTCTGGTGTCCACAGGTTTTACTGTATGTCTTTATTTCTTGAGGATGTGTGAAATACGTTATGATGGACTTTCCCTCTATTATGGGTCAATTTAGGTTGGGAAAGAGTTGAGAGTATAGAAGGAGATGACGATTAAGCAATGATGCAATGGTGGCTATAGAAACCATTCACCTCAACATACCTAAGAAAAGAGGAATGCCTATATTTGGTGCTGTTGTCTCTAGACCCAACCTTATTTACTTAACCACAAAGGGATTATGGAAGGATAGTATCAAGGGAGGATCCTTGACTTCTTGGGAACAGTAACCCTCTGTGTTTTCTCAGGGTCTTGTGAATTCTAACAGGGCATTGGCTGGTCCACCTGGACCTGGTCAAAGGCAGAGGAAATCTAGAGGGGGTCGTGAACCCAGTATGGTAGAACAAAGGACATGGGGCTTTGCATAATCTAGTCCTCTTCCTTTCTCTCTTGAGTTTCTCTCCCACATGATATCTATGGCTGCACTCCATACCTGTGGGGAGATAAGTGACAAATTTATATTTCCAGCTCTGAGCTCTTCATTTACCTTCTGATTTATATATCCAGCTGCTTGCTTGGCACACCATATTGGATGTCTCAGAAACATCTCAAACTCAACATATCCTTAAGCCAAGAAGGCAGAACAAGCTGTTGACTGCAGAGGTCAGGATGGTGGGACTAGATTGATTTTCTAATTCTTCAGCTCCCTTTCCTTTCCCTTTTCTCTACCATGAGTCTCTGTGAGTAGAAATTGATTTGATGTCACACAACAACAATTTTGCCTGTAAGTGTACTGTGACACCCTTTATTAACTGACTAAAAGATTTTTTAAATATAAGCTTCATTTTTATCCTGTTGCTTTTGACTCCCTATGGTTTTCTGCCGTTTAGGAGAAATTACAGTTCTCTGGTTTGCTTTTCTCAAACTATTGTTGTTACTTTGAATATAACCAATTATTGACAAAACTTTAGTAACTAATTCTTTAAACACTTCAGAAGGTGGATTTCCTTCTAGGGATTTATTCTGGAACTTAAGTTTCCCCTCACATAGTTAATTCCAAACTTCAGACTTATTAAAATTGAACTTTGACCCCATTTCAATACAATGCTTACGCTGAAGTCATGATAACCCTATCAGCAAAACCTACCCTTTGGGAATGGAAACAAATATTGGGGCTCCCCTTGCTACTACGGTGGTCAGTTTTTTCTCATCAAAGATATACCTTAACTCCACTCAAGGAATCTTCCCACCTGGTGAGGAAAAAAAAGAAGTCTCATTTCTGTTGTGATAAATGATAATTATACTTTCGATACAGTTTGTGCCCCATAAGAATTAAGATACTATTTCTTATTTGGGCATCAGGTGTATTACCGCCCCCCCCCAACATTAACTTATCCTGTGCATTCAGGATAATTGTTATAGACTTTCAGATACTTAAAAGTACCGTCTTTCCAGTGAATCATACTTCCCTGAAAAGAACACCCTGAAAGCTCCAAAAAGATGCAAGCATAGGTTACTTGGGAAAACTCCCAGGAGGGAGGACCAACGCCCTCTTCGTGTGAACTGTGCAAGCTCCAATTCCCAAAGTAGGGGTAATACAACTGAAAAAGGCTTCCTGGAATTTACCTCTGACATACAACTTCTGTCCTGGAAGCCTAACAAACCAGTTTAAATTAATTAACTAATGTCATGAATGATCATGTAGTCCTTAATTTCTTAGCTAGTCCAAAAGAAGTTTATACTATAGCAACACTTTTTATTGCACCTGTGTAGAACAGTCCATAATTAGGCTTAAAAAAAAGAAAAGGAAGGAAGTCACTTGCCTCTTTAAAAGAGGGAGATCATTTAGAATTTGGGACATGTTTTCATTGCCTGTGTTTGGTAATACAGGCCTCGGTCTTCAGGGTCTATTAAAAAAGCTAGTAATAATTTTTGTTTCTGGTAATTGCCTGTGTTGCAGTTGGCTGATGTATCTTGTCCAGAGTCATAAATGCTCCTTGAAGCCGTTGTCTTGTGAGATGACACAGTAACTTGTCCTGCAACAAAGGGAACAGAAGAGACAAACCCCAATCCAACTATAGACTACATTTTCTGAACAACCTCCCAATCAGCAGAATCTCAGCAATGGTGAAAACCTGAGACTACGAGGTTAACGTCCGTGGCCTGACTTTGGCCAAAAGTGGGGATGGAGAAAGAGAATAGCTGTACTGACAGCTGGGAACTGGCCTGGCTGTGGTGTTGCTAGGTACTTCCTATCATTTACAGCTAGATTGTGGTGCTGCCCTGTAGAACACAAATAATTTCAAAGAACAGCAACATCAGACAAGGCCACTCAGACAAGACAAAAACAAGCTCATTCAGTAATCATGTCTGAATACAGACAAAAACATAAGCATTATCCAAAACACAAAATTGATCAAATGTCCCTCCATCAGGCTAACATCAACCTGCATCGTTTTTGCCAATCACAACTTTAGCATCACCCCTCTAGTTAAGAATTATTAACGCACCCAATCAATTACCTCTGTTTCCTGACAGCATCCAAAACAGAGCGAAGGGCCATTTCCTCAAATCCTCCCCCTAATCACCTATCAGAAGCCCAAATTTTGTAATACGTCCTTTCTAACACCCTCTTACTGAGATTTCCCACAAGTCCCCATAGTGTGCATTCTTTCTTGGTGCAACGAATCAATATAATTAATTTTGTTCAACTTCATATGTGTTCCTTGGTCTTTGGCTCAAGGGCATTGACATCATCATATAATATTTCACATCTCAGTAAATGTCACCCTCATCTAGCCATCCTATTATATGTACAGGGATCAAGAAGTCATACTTGACATCTTCCCCTAATCCCATATTTCATCAATCTCAAGTCCTGATGACTTTACTTTGTAAATAGTCGTTCCCTTCTCTACATCTTCACAGTAACCGCTGTGGTCCAAGCTATAAGTATCTCTAATTCTGTCTACTGCAAAGTCTATTAACTGGTCTTCCTGCATCCCCCTTGACTTGACCTAAACAGTTTTTCCACACTATAGTCAAAGTAATCCTTTCTAATTGCAAACCTTATCAAGTTCAAATCACGTTAATGCTTCCTAATGCTCTTAAAATGCACAGTTACTTAGCATGGATGACAAGGCCATGAGAAGTTTAACCAATTTGTGCATCTTTAGCCTCATCTCATACTGCTCTCTACCTCTTTCTATTCCAGCCACATTTGGCTTCTCTCATTTCCTTGGCTCTACTAGGGTGGGGGTGGGAATAGTTTTAGTTCAACATCAAAAGCGTTTTCTCTAATAGGTGGAGTAGGGGTGTTCGATGATTGGTTAGACCCGTTGGAAATTATGAGTCCCCACTTCTGGATGGTTTCTGCAAGGCATTCTATGAAGTGGGAGGCTAGGCCAGGGGCCTTCCAAATTCCTCCAACTTCAAGCTTTGTGCCTTGTACTGTGTCATATGTTGCCTTTACCTCATTAGCCATGGGTCCTGGGCTAATCTTCTCCGACCATGTTTATTAGGGGTTGGCAAACATCTTCTGGAAAGTGCCAGATAGTAAATATTTTAGGATTTGCATATCGTGTGGTTTCTGGTGCAACTACTCAATGCTGTTATTGTAGTGCAAAAAAGGAAACGTTATTGTTGTTGTTTTTAGTTTTTATTGAGTTGGCTCCAACTCATGGTAACCCCATTTGCAACAGAATGAAATGTTGCCTGGTCCTGTGCCATCTCCCTGATCATTGGTATGTTTAAGTCCATTGTTGCGGCCATTGTGTAAATCTATCTTATTGAGGGTTCCCTTCACCTTTGTTGCCCTATACTTTACCAAACATGATGTCCTTTTCCAGCTCTCAGTTGCTCCTAACTATGTGTCCATAGTAAGCAAGCTGTCGTCTCATACAATATTCTGTGATTCATAGGGTTTTCACTGGTTAATTTTCAGAAGTAGAACACCAGGTCTTTCTTGCTACTCTTTCTCAGTCTAGAAGTTCCACTGGAACCGATTCACCATGGGGGACGGTTATGGATAGAATTGTATCCCCCAGAATATATGTTGTAAATCCTAACCTCCATTAAAAAAAAAAAAAATCTCCATAGCATGTAACTATAATCCCATTTGGGAATGGGTTGTCTTTGTTATGCTAATGAGAGAGGATTAGTGTAGGGTTCGTCTTCAGTCAATCTCTTACAAGATTTAAAAGGAGCATATTAGGCAAGCAGAGATGGGAGAAGATAGATGCCATAGTACATGAAGATGGTCAAGGAGCAGAAGCTCAAAAGTGACAAAGATCTTCCTCCAGAGTAGACAGAGAGAGAAAGCCTTCCCGTAGAGCTGGCACCTTGAATTCAGACTTTTAGCCTCATAAACTGTCAGAAAATAAATTTCTGTTAGTTAAAGCCATCCACTTGTGGTATTTCTATTATAGCAGCACTAGATAACTAAGACAGCGACCCTGCTGGTGTTTGAAATACCAGTAGCATAACTTCCAGCATCATAGCAGCGTATAAGCCATCACAGTATGACAAACTCACAGATGGGTGGTGGAAAAGAGCCATAGACCGTAAGGAAATGAGTGTGTATGGCAGTGTTCCAATAAAACTTTATTTATGGACACTGAGCTTTATATGCGATGGAATATTATTCATCTTTGATATTTATCAACTATTAAAAAATATAAAAACCATTCTCTTGTGAGCCTATGGAAGAGGTGGTAGGCTGGATTTGGCCTGTGGGCTGTAGTTTGCTGACCTCTGATATATCATCAACTCAGAACCTGAAATACCATTAACTTCTTGGCTACTCTTAGACCACCACTGGTTTTCAGGCTTGGTTGGAAAAACTACTCTTCTCTAATTTGATTCACTGGCTAGATAGAACATTTACTTTATTGTTTCCATAAGTTTCATTTTACTGCTGGCTGTGAAAAAATTACTTATCCATTTGCCAGGTTACGGCAGCTGACGCTAGGCTCTTAAGCCAAACCTAGCCTTTTCCACATTCCTTCTGCCTCTGGCCAGCCTTAATCCTGCCACAGTCTCCAAGTCCCTCAAATGCTGCCGATGCCAAGCCCCCAACCTGTAAAACACACTCTTCCAATAAGTATTTCCAATCTCCAGATTTTAAAAATACCCTAATGTCATATTTAGATTCAATTACAAAGCACAGAAGTAGAGAAGGGTAAAAAGTGACTGATGTCCCACCAGCAGCTCTTAGACCACTTGGCAAGAAGGACTCCATCCTATTTAAGGACTGTGGGTAAATGACAATGTCACTGCAGTGCAGTGAATTATTTAACATGGCCCTTCTAGCTGTAGCCTTTTAACTTCCACCAAAAGATTGGGTGGGCCTGTGCAAATAAGGTGCTTGTGGCCCACCAAAGGTACGGGACAGCTTGCTAATAATGCAGATAAGTTTCATGGCACCCTGTGGGGATGGAACCATGCAAATAAGGTGTGTGGAACCCTAACGAAGGATCGCTCAGTTTTGCCATCCCATTATGCTTAAAATGAGCCATTCCAGGAGAAGAAGGAGGGGATCTGCTACCACCAAGAAAAAGGGATGGGAGCAAAGTGCATCCTTTGGACCCAGAAATACTGTGCTGAGACCCTCCTAGAGCCAGGAGACAGAGAGAAAGAGCTATAACACCAGAAACAGCAAGATAGCAAGGATAGTGACAGAGAAATGGTGGCAGCAGAGGCAGTAGAACCAGGAGTCTGGCAGGAGATAGCGTGGTGAGCTTCCCATCCTACAGAGTGAGAAAGCTGAGCACCTTCGGGCACAAGACTTGATGGTAGAGTGGGTTGCCTCTAGGCACTTGCCAGCAGAAATAAAGAGTTTTGTAACACTTGCCTGAGCAGGGCAGAGACTGAGCCGAGGGGTTAGAGAGGGGTCTGCCTGCAGGCATGGCTAAGAAGAAGCTGTCCTGATCAAAGAACTGTATCCTGAATTGTAACCTGTTACTTCCCTAATAAACCCCATAACTGTGAGTATGGTCTGTGAGTTCTGTGTGGCCATTGCAGTGAATTATTGAACCCAGCAGGTAAGTAGAGAGTGCTGTGGGAAGGATGGCTAGTGTCGGAATTGGTAAAAAGGTTGGAGGGTGGAGGTATGTTTGACCTCTGTCTCATAGGAATCGGCTTTGGGCCGTTGATCTTGATTCTCCTTCCCCCTTGTGAAGTTAGAGGAGGTTAGATGCTGCTGCCACATCATTTTTACAGTCACATTTTCTTAAATATCCTCAGATTTGAGTGTACAAAGTCTTCTTCAAATATCTTACCAGACATAATTTTGCCCTGGATGTTTAGTGGTAGCAGATAATTTGGTGATCAGGTCAAGTAACATATGAAATCTTAAGCTCTATGTCTCTGCCTGGCTACTGAATATTAGCTCTGTACTCAAGCTTTCCTCTCCTTGGTAATATAAGACTGGCTACGGAAATGTCATAGGGACCTAGAAGTGACAACCGTGGCTCATAATGCAGACATAGTCATGGTACAAGCACATAAAATTGCTTCTGGCTGATCAAAGACAGATAGATTGTTCTGACTATAGAGTTTAAGCTTTATAATTTTAGACTTAAGATCATTCCAAGAAAGCCTACCGAGCTCATTTATTAATCATTTCCCATGTCCTATGTCCTGGAAAACCTCCAATCAGATGGCTGCATACCTACATCCTGATTGTAAAGGTGCTGATGGGGTGTTACAAAGGTGTGTGTCCATCTTAGTTATTACAACCACCTACAGAACTTCTGGATCAATAAGCAACATCACGATAAATGGAGAAAATATTGAAATTGTCAAGGATATCATTTTACTTGGGTCCACAATCAACGTTCATGGAAGCAGCAGTCAAGAAATCAGATGTTGTATTGCATTGGACAAATCTGCTCAAAAGACTTCTTTAAAGTGTTAAAAAACACAGATGTCACTTTGAGGACTAAGGTGCACCTGACTCAAGCCATGGTGTTTTTTAATTGCCTCATATGTACGCGAAAGCTGGACAATGAATAAGGAAGACCAAAGAAAAATTGATGGCTTTGAACTGTGGTGTTGGCAAAGAATCTTGAATATACCATGGACTGCCAGAAGAAAGAAAAAAGTCTGTCATGGAAGAAGTACAGCCAGAATGCTCCTTAGAAGGAAAGATGGTGAGACTTTGTCTCAGGTACTTTGGACATGTTATAAACCGGTCCCTGGAGAAGGGCATCATGCTTGGTTAAGTAGAGGGTCAGCGAAAAAGAGGAAGACCATCAACGAGATGGATTGACACAGTGGCTGCAACAATGGGCTCAAACATAGCAATGATTGTGAGGGTGGCTCAAGACCAGGCAGTGTTTTGTTCTATTGTACATAGGGTTGCTATGAGTCAGAACTGACTCAATGGCACCTAGAAACAACAACAACAGAGAACTTCTCAGGCAGCTCTTTTCCAATCTCACCACCGTGGTTCATTTGCTCACTCTTTCATGTATCTATCCATTCCATCCAACATTAATCATTCACTAAGTACAAGCGAAGTACTAGATATTTAGGCTAAAAGAAAAAAACTAGTCATAAGATCCCCCCCCTTTTTTTTTAATAGTGTGCCTGTTTAGTTGTGGGAGAGGCTGGCATTTTCATAAATATGTCAATTCAGTGTGAAAAAATGGTAGAGCAGAGGTTTGGACCAGATGCCTTAGGACAAGTGAGAAAAGAGGTTAAAACTTTGGAGGCAAGGTGGTTTATGGGAAACTGAATGTAGCATATCAACTGGGCAGTAAAGAATGAGTGGTCCTCTGGAAGACAATGGGAAAGAACATTCTAGGCAGAGGATATAGCACAAGCCCCTTACTCCCTCCACAGCATGTTATTTTCCCCACATTCAAGCTCCATCTTATCCTCACTTCACCCCTAACTGTCACCGCATTCTGCTTCTCTCCTTCCTTTGTGGAGCCTTTCTTGGCTAGACTAGATGAGTAATTAGTGAACTTGGATGAGTAACTAGTGGGAGAATGGGTCTTATATGCAGGGAAGGGACCATTTTCCATTTCTGGCAATAGATAGGTTTCTAAGTGGAGAGGTAAGGTGATGTAAGCAATGTTGTAGAATGATTTGCGGGGCCGTGGTATGTGACATGGATTGCAGGGGAGAGGCTGTGGCTGATGATATATTCTCAGCCTCCCACAGCTCAGTGCAGGCCATGCATTGAGGGAGTGATCGGCCCAGCCGTGGGCTGTCTGGCCCTTCATGTAGAAAGCCCATCCTCATACACTACTATAGCTTCGAGAGTGACTGAGAACAAAGCAGACCTTCAGAGGAGAGGCTTCACCTGCAGCTCACTCAGCCATCCTGGGAAAGAGCCCAGGATTACTTAGCATTCAGGGAAATTTGGCCAACATGACAGATGGGCAGGGGCAACACTTCCACTTGGCCTGAGGTTGAAAATGAAGCAGGCTGCCTTCATGCTGAGCAGAGACTGGGAAAGCAGAGGCCCACAGGAAGGATGTAATGAAGGGTGCCAAAGTGAGTGTGGAGCAGGACTAACAGAGTTCCAAAAGCCCGAGCCAGGAGGAGGAAGTGATAAGTAGATACAGGGTTCCCTGCAGAATCCTGGCAGGTAGAAGAAGAGTGTTATCAGGAAATGCCTTTTCCTCACCAGAGAGGGGGATTTGTTACTTGCCCAGCTGAGGCATTTCAAAAGCTGCTCCCCTTGAAGATACAATCAAAATTAAGATGTCAAGTGATGGCAACTCTGCAGCACTGCCGTTGAACAGATAAATGGATTGTAAAGTTGTTTTTATTTCCGTGGAAGATAGTGTGGAGAAGAGGGGGTCTGCAGACCTGGCTCTAGCCTAGCTCATTTGGAAAAATCCTCACGACCTTGGGCAAGCCATTGAACTGGTGGGACCTCAGTTTCCTTACATGTAAAATAAGGATGGAGGGAGGGGGCTTATTAAGTCATCTTTAAAATTTCTTTCATATTGCAATTCAAAACATTGTGATTATGTGTGTATGTGTTAAAAAAGTTATCAAATTAAAAATGATGGAAATATCCAGATCTCTATTAGAGGAAACAAGAATTAGCACAACTCATTTGGCAAGCAATTTGACAATCTATGTCAGGAGCTTTGAAAATGTTCACACCCATTGACTCAATAATTTCTCTCCTAGAAAACCATTCTAAAAAGTGTTCTAAAAGTCAGAAACAAAGAAAAAAAGATGTTATTTTTAAGAGCAAAAAACTGTCCAGCAGTGGAGGAGAAGTGGTGATTAACTGAGAATCCATAAGATGGATTTTTTTTTTTAGTTATTAAAATATGATAATTGAAGCATATAAAGTAATGATTTTTAAGTCATTTGTATAGCAAAGACAGAAATTATTGAACTAAATAGGGAGATGTTTATGTTACAATATTAAGTAAAAAACACAGGATCCTAATTTACATAAAGACTAAGATCTCAATTATGTAAAAATGGCATAAACAAACTGGAAGAAAATATTCTTTTTAAATGTTTTGGGATTATGATCTAATTTCTTCTCTCTTTGTTCTCTTTTAATACTCTATAATAAGCTTCCATTGTTTTCATTATAATAAAAACTGAAATAAGTCAAGTTTATGATTATTAGTTGATAGTATATAGTAAGAAACTATCAGAAAAAATGGAAATATCCACAATTATTGAGCTTTATTTGTTATATGTTTTGAAATGATGCAGTTCAATGGCGATGGTTGAGTGGAATGGCCCCTGAACTCACAGGCAAAAACTATAGGTTCAAACTGTAGTTCTTACATTTGCTAACTGTATGGTCTTGAGTAATTTCATCCCATCTCTGAATCTCAGTAGTGTTATCTGCAGAATAGAAATATGACAAACATTTGTTAAATACTTACTACATGCTAAAGGAAACCCTGGTGGCGCAGTGGTTAAGAGCTACGGCTGCTAACCAAAAAGTCTGCAGTTTGAATTCACCAGGTGCTTCTTGGAAGCTCGATGGGGCAGTTCTCCTCTGTCCTGTAAGGTTGCTGTGAGTCGGGATTGACTTGACGGCAATGGGTTTGGTTTAATGGGTTTTGTGCTAAGACCGGTTGCCACTGAGTTGATTTCTACTCATAGCAGCCCTATAGGACAGAGGAGAACTGCCCCACAGGGTTTCCATGGAGCGGCTGGTGGATTCAAATTGCCAACTTTTTGGTTAGCAGCTGAATCTTAACTACTGTGCCAGCAGGGCTCCTAATATGTGCTTGGTAATTGTAAAATGCAGAAGTGATATGGAGATAAAGGAAACAGGAATGACACTAACAAAAGTTTCATAATTTCACTGACACCTTCCCTGAGTCTTTAAGCTTGAGGACTGAGTGGGAAGTACAAGGACACTGTAGTAGATGAAACAGCAAATCCACCAGCAAGAACCTACTGAAGTGCTTCATGCAGGGAAGTGACCCAGCAGCATGGCATAGCAGGAAAATCACAGACTTGGTGTCCCAGGCCTGTGTTCAAATTCTGACTTTGTCTCCTGCTAGCTGTGCAATCTTGGGTGAGTTGCTCAACCTCTCTGTGCTTTAGTTTTTTTTTTAACCTGAAACTGTGGATGATATTATCTACTTTTCAAAAGTGCTGTGATGCTCAGAGACAACTTATGTAAAGTATGTGTCAAAGCAGTGATTTATCTCTTCAACAAATATATATTGAATGCCTCATCTGTACAACACATGGTAACAAATGCTGAGAATAAATGATCAAACAGGTTGCCACTACCCCTTGTTCTTTTTAGAATAGCCAGTATTATTATTATTGCCATTATTGTTAATGTTAGCTGCAGTTTAATTGGCCCTGACTCATGGTGACCTCATGTACGAAACACTACTCAGTCCTGTGCCATCCCCATGATTGGCTGCAGATAGGACTGTTGTGATCTATAGGGTTTTCACTGGCTGATTTTCAGAAATGAATTGCCAGGCCTTTCTTCCTAGTCTGTCTTAGACTGAGAGTCCTACTGAAACTTGTTCAACATCAAAGCAATGTGCAAGCCTCCACTGACAGACAGATGATGGTTGTGCATGAAGTCCACTGGCCAAGAATCAAACCCAGGTCTTCCACATGGAAGGTGAGAATCCTAACATGGAACTACCAATGCCCCCTATTATTGTTATAAGGAGAAGTTCTCAGAATTTTCTATGTGCCGTGTAGGCCCATCAGTTTTCATGATTGCAGTGATTTTTAACCCCTTGACATATCGGGAAATCCTGGTGGCATAGTGCTTAGGTGCTACGGCTGCCAACCGAAAGGTTGGCAGTTTGAATCCACCAGGTGCTCCTTGGAAACTATGGGGCAGTTCTACTCTGTCCTATAGAGTTGCTATGAGTCAAAATCGACTCCACAGCAATGGGTTTGGTTTTGTTTCTTTTTTGACATATTGGATCATGGGGGTAGGTTGTATGTTGATGAAAAATGTACCTCTCATATACCCTCATATGCCCCCTTCTTCCTGCCCCATTGAATCTCACTGAGGGGAGAACAGACGTTGTGACAATGGGCCAAGGTGGGGAGGATGTGGTGCCCCAGTGGCCTCTGGGAAATGGGATGCTCCCAAACCCCCACCAGCCCTGGATAGCTATCACACTGCCCAGAGTCAGGGGATGGAGGAAAGGAAAAGAGCCAACCAGCAAACTCCTTCCAGAGGGCTCCTTAGAGACACTGGGAATAATTACGGCAAATTTTCAGCAACCACAGGAGAAAGTGAAAGGGGAGGAGGTGTGTGGGGTTGGGTGAGCCTGGTTAATTATGGAACAGATGCCCAGAGCACTTCGGGGTGAATGCATTAAGGCCGGGGAGCTGTCATCTCACTCCCCTCTTCGCTTTTATTCATAGGCTTTTGCAGCCCCCAGCTGGGGCTGATTTGGTGTGGGTTTTGCTCAGTCAGAGGGATCTGCAAGTTCAGAGTCTTCTAGTTATTTCCAAAGGGGATTTCCCTCCTGCCTTCTCTCCTTTCCTTCCCCTACCCCGCCTCCCTCTGGTGGCCTTCCACATGCCCCTGCCATGCCCTCTCTGCTTGCAGACAACTGTAATTGTTTTGCTTGAACCTTTTCAGAATAGCACCCTGCAGACCTGCAAGGCACAAACGGGGCTTCCAGGCCTCCTCTGCATCTGCCAGCCCATGCCCCCTTCTCTCTCTCTGCTGCCTGCCCCTGGCCAGGAGCCAAGATGGTCCAGCAGGGCCTTCTCTCATCTGAGGGACGTCTTCAAAGGTCTGCTCTGTGGGCCCCTGTTCCCACCCTGCAGCCCAGAGATATGCAAACCAGGCACCAGAAGCTCATGTAGCAGAGACCCGAGTGCTGCTTGCTGCCCAAATACTGTGTGCAGGGCGAGCCCAGGCTGCAGGGGTGTGGGCCTAAGGCAACAAGGGATGACGGAAGCACAAGACAGGGGTGCTGTTGCCCTGGGCCCTTCTCCCATCCCCTTGACTGCCTTTCCTGTCACAGCTTCCTGCTTCCTGTCCCAGGCTGCCAGATGGAGACAAAATCTGGAAATCAAGAAGGGGATGACTTGTATTTCACCCTCTCTCCTCCTCACAACATTTTCTAATCTGACTCACTTCCACAGGGACTCAACTCAACCCACCTCTGCTGTGAAAACTACTCCAACTCCCCCAGCCCTCTCCTCTCTCTTCCCCCCGAATTGGTTCCTAAGTTAGTACTTGATTTGCTGCTGATATTTGCTTGGGCAGAACCTGCCTGTCACTGGCTAGATTATAAGTTTTGGGAGAAACTATGCCCACTTCAGGAGTCCCTGGGTGACATAAATGGTAAAGTGCTCAACTACTAGATGAAAGGTTGGTGGTTCAAACCCACCCAGAGGTGTCTCGGGAATCAGGCCTGGTGATATGCTCCTGAAAGGTCACAACCATTGAAAACCCCATGGAGCAGGTCTACTCTGAGCACATGGAGTTGCCATGAGTCAGAACTGACTGGACGACAACTAACAACGACAACGATGTGCCCACTTAGAACCATGCTGATTTCATCTGGTGAGACACATAGTAAAAATGGTCAGCTTTCTGTATGCCTGGCCCTGCTTGGCACACGTTCTTCCTAAGGGTAACGTTTATGGTCAGAAAGGTAAAATACCCTTAGTTGTTAGGCGTGTCTATAATCTCCACCACAACCCTCAAATAAATGGATCAAGTGGGTGAGGTAGGCAGGGACTGCTTTTATTTCACCTGCAGAGCCTAATTCTGTGAAAATTTTTCCTCCGTAAATGAGACGATTGAATACTTTTGAGTAATTTAAACCAGATAACACAAATGAACTCATTGGAAATGAAGCACTTAATGCATAATTGGCATTATCATTGTTATGCTGTCATTATTCACATCATTTCAAGGTGTGGGTTGTCAATTAGATTCAGAAGCAACCTTTGAGGTCACCTAGTCCAATGTCCTACCTGCAAGACAGCTCTTCAGCTTAGTCAAAGCTGAGGTAAAATGCTAAATCGGTTTATGAGGCAGAGACTTGTAAGGAATGGGAAATTGGTGTGAGGCATTTGCCATGCTGTGGAGGAAGCCCAGGCTCTGAAATGATGGGATCGGTCTGGCACTGTGCTCTGAGATCTATAACTTTCCATGAGACCATTTAAAGCAGAGGTTGCAAACTGGCTCCTCAAGGGCTGACTCCCACCTGGAGAGGTGTTTGGTTTGGCTTGCATATAATTTGTTATATGAACCAATGTTTAAAAATTAGGCGAGTTCACAGGAGAAAAAATCAGGATTTTTTTGCTTTTCTTTAAAAATCTAGCAACAGTGGCCCTGCAATCACACTTAAAAGCAATTAGATGGAGTGAGTTTCCTTTCGACCTAGAGTGACCTCCAGGTTTACTGAAGTCCTCGCCATTCCCTATTATTTCCCGTCACTAAGGCCAGGTGCCTGTTGCCACTTATGCTTGTGCTGTTTTTAATTCTTTCTTGTTGTTTCCTTCTTTCCTTCCTTTCTGCCTTCCTCTGTCTCATCCTCTCCCCCTCCTTCCCGCTTCCACTCCTTCCTTCCATCCTTTCTTTGTTTCTTTCTTTTTTTCACTCTCTCTTTTTTTACTTAGTGATACAACAAGAAGTTACGATTACTTATTCTTCAAAATGCTACCCATAATCCTTGTGCTTCTCCTTCTATAATCCTCATCTTCACATGACTTGCTTCATGCTTGTCTTCCCCTCTGGAGGGTGAACACCAGGAGGCCAGGGACTGCCTGTATTTCTCATGACTGTGCCTAGAGCGGAGCCTGACAGAGCCCGCTGTGTTGGCCAAGACAGAATATCTTTTACAAGTTCTGTAGGGAGATTCCTCATCAGCTGGAATTGACTAAACCCTGGGCATAACAAGGTAAGTAAGCCTAAAAATTCAGTGATAGAAAATGCAGGTCACATCACTGGGAGGTAATGAAAGCAGTATTTTGTATTTGGTCTATTCTGTCACAAGGAGCTGAACCGAAAGTCTAAATGGTCACACATTGATCACTTCCGCACGACCTCTTCCTGTCAGAGAATAAGAAGTTAGACCATCCCAGTTTGAGAATAGGGGCTGGGCACAGCAGGGACAGTAGCCCAAATACCTGTTATCCTGGTGAATGCTTTTGTGAGACCCACCAGCAAGGGGATTTAGTGAATACCAACATTCTTGCTAGTGTCGTGCAACTAAAACCTTGTGTCTTGACTGGTTGACTGAGGTGCTTGTCATGGATTGAACTGTGTTCCCCCCAAATATCTGTCAGCCTGGCTAGGTCTTGATTCCCTTGTATGATTGTCTGCCATTTTATCTTCTGAAGTGATTTCCCTACATGTTGTAAATCCTATCACTATGATGTAATAAGATGGATTAGTGGCAGTTATACTGATGAGGTCTAAAAGATTAGATAGTGTCTTAAGCCAATCTCTTTTGAGATATAAAAGAGAGAAGAGAGACTGGGGAACTTCATACCACCAAGAAAGCAGTGCTGGGAGCAGAGTACATCCTTTGGACCTGATGTTCCTGCGCTGAGATGCTCCCAGACCAAGGGAAGACTGATGACAAAGACCTTCCCCCAGAGTGGACAGAGAGAAAGCCTACCCCTGGAGCTGACAGTCTGAATTTGGACTTGTAGCCTACTAGACTGTGAGAGAATAAATTTCTCTTTGTTAAACCCATCCACTTGGGCATTTCTGTTATAGCAGCAGTAGATGACTGAGAGTAAACCCATCCACTTGGGCATTTCTGTTATAGCAGCAGTAGATGACTGAGAGTAAACCCATCCACTTGGGCATTTGTATTATAGCAGCAGTAGATGACTGAGACAGTGTTCATACAAGTATGCAGCTAACATCATGCAATCATCAGTGCCTTTTTGTTGTTATGTTCTTCACTTGCTCACTTGGATTTTTTTCTCAAAACAATCTTTTTATTGTGGTAAAATAAATATAGCAAAACACTTGCCATTTTAAACATGTTTTTGTGTATAATTCAGTGACATTAATCACATTCTTTCGGATTTCTTGTTTAATCATCATCACTATGCATTTCTAAGTTTTTCCATTGCCCTTAATTGACGCTCAGTGCCCCTTGGGCAATAACCCCCTCTTTCCCCCTGCCCTCACTCTTGACAACCACTAATAAATTGTAGTCTCTGTGCATTTGTCTGCTGTAGATATTTCATGTACGTGGAATCATACAATATTTGTCCTTTTGTGTCTAACTTATTTCACTCAGCATAATGTTTTCGGGGTTCATCCACGTTGTAGCATGTGTTAAGACTTCATTTCTCTTTATGACAGAATAATATTCCATTGTACAGATAGATCACTGAGAGTCATTGCTTTATTCCCCAGCCCCTTGTGGGTGCTAGCCCATAGCAGGGGCTTAGAAGCACTTGCTCCTTGGTCCCAGGTGAACTCCCTGGATGATATCATTCTCTGCCTGGCCCTGATCTCTACCTCTGAGCATTGAAGAGTTCTATATTTCTCCAGGGGACCTGAGACAACTGAGCAGGGTACTCGAGCAGGGAGGAGAGTGGTCAGCCCTCTCTTAGGCTCTGTGTTAAAACCCTGGTACATATAAGGGAGTCCTGGTCCTTTGTTTAAGTTTTAGAGGGGCATGACTCCTGGGAGGCTTATCTTGAAATCTACTACCATCTGCTGTTCCTTGCCTGTAAGGGACTTCTGGCTCTTGGACTTCTCACTATGTTAAACTCCTGGACTGGGGCCTGGCTGGAGCTTTTGGGAACCACTCCCTGCCCATCCCAGGCTCCTGGCTCTATTCCAGGGGTTGGATGAGGCTGCTCGCCTACTCACAGACACTCAGTGTCTGCTTGACAACTTGCTCTGTCTCCTTTGTGTGGCCTCACAGATGATAATGCCAAGCTGGGACCTCAATATAGAAAGCCAAAGGGAAATGGTTTAATCCATTATGGCTATCTGCTTGTTAAATTTTAAATATTTTTTTCCCTTTTCTGATCCTCTTTGCCTTTCTTGAAGAAATGTTTTCAAACACAGCATCTAGGTGGTATTTGAGCAAGTCAGTGTTGAGGTCAAGAGTAGCCATACCTTCAAGGGGGCTGAAGATGGACTTTCAGGAAGCCATGGTGGATGACTGGCAGGGAGATGCATGGATAACAGAGTACAGTACAATGCTTCAGTGATGCTGATGGTCCTACATACTTTCCTTCCACCAGAAGCAGTGATTAAGCACCCAGAGAGAGCCTGTCCCATTGCTGTTGAGTAGATGCCAACTCATAGTGACTTTACAGAACAGAGTAGAACTACCCCATAGGGTTTTCAAGGCTATAAATCCTTATTGAAGTAGACTGCCACATCTTTCCCCTGTGGAGTGGTCGGTGGGTTCCAACCACTGACCTTTTGTCTAGAAGCTGAGCACCTAATGACTGTGCCAAGAGAGCTCCTTCCAGAGAGAGCAGGTGGGGCAATTTTAATAATCCAAGCTACCCAGCAAGGATGGATAGCTTATACAAGCAGTCAGTAGAAAATTCACCATGCTAGGGCACTGGCAGGTAGCCCACAGAATTCAAAAGTCACCTGAGGGCCATCTCAAGTCCTTTCTTTATTCTTCTTTCTTTAAAAAAATATTTTATTGTGTTTTAGGTGAAAGTTTACACTGCAAATTAGGTTCTTATTTAGCAGTTTTTATACAACTTGTTCCATGATGTTGGTTTTCACAATGTGTCAGCATTCTCATTATTTCCATTCTGTTTGTTCTCTTTCCATTGATTTAGCTTCCCTTCCCCTCCTTGCCTTCTCAGCTTTACTTTTCAGTAAATGTTGACCATTTGGTCTCATATAGTTGGTTGTTTCATTTCAAGTCCTTTCCGATATAGCACGTGCCTTCCGCACCCACCTCCACCCCTACACCCCCCGACACAGATCTTGCCTTGTCAAGACTTGCCTGTTTTGATTGTGGCTTTGTCAAACCCCACACTGATGCAGGTAGTGTCCTATTCTTGTCAACACCTTTCACAAAATGACTGCCTCAGCTACCTCAAGCCTGTTGCCACGGAGCACATCCCTTCATTAATGCCCCATTTCTCTAATGAGCTCCCCCCGTCCTGTGTTCTTCATCTGGTTAATTTGTTTGCTGTGCACTCTGAACCCTTCCTCTGGAAGACATGACATAACACCATCTATTTCCATTTAAACTGTTATTCAGGACATGTTTGAAATGTGCATTATTCATGTATTATTCATGGGCATTACTGGAGATCAGTGTGCAAATCAGCTTTATTGGGCACCCCAGAGATTGCAGCAGAGTCATGTGTACTTATAAATTGGATGGTATTATTTTCTGAAAAGTGTGCTCATTCTACCTTCTGGGGGAAAATGACAGTTTCATGAAACTGCTGAGAACAATCATGCCTTTGAAAGAGATCACGTGGCTGTTTCATTTGCCATTGGATGCACATACTTCAGAAAGGCTGGGGTTCTCCTCAGCCAGGCTTGAGTCAGATGGTTGTGAAATCTTATTCAAACCCACTTTGGCCAGGACCCTGTAGAAGGCATGGTGGAGTTGTGGGATTAAAAAAATAGCTTCAGTCCTTTTCATTTAACAGGGGACGGAAAGAAGGCTAATGTGGGGAACTTGCCCAATGTAAGGATACCCACCACCACCAAGAGCAGATTGCCCAGGGAATAGGACAGTTGTGAAGGTAAGTCAAGTGTGACTTTGGTGGCCCACTTCCCTTTCTAAGTGAGTTCCATATTCCCTTCGTGCCCTTGTGTTACACCAAGAACCTCTTAAACTGGAAAATGTAATTCATGCACTGGGTGGTAGAAGTTTATCATACTACTCCTTGCATGAATCGTTACTGTTAGAAAAAATGGGTTGAGACTAAGGTGGAACCAAAGGGGGATATTTCTGTTGATGGAGATCAAAAGTTGTGGCCCTTAGGTGGGGAGGCATTTGGGGACAGAAAGGCCTGCCCAGAGTCTCTCTGCATCATACTGCACAGTGACCTCTTCTCGGCGTTTGGATCCAGTAGGCTCTGTGCCAATGTGAACTAGACCCTCTGGCTCCACTTCCTCTGCATTCATATTCCGTCAGCATGCTTCAATAGTCCCTAGTGGTAAATTAGGGTTTTTGGGAAGCACTTACTTTTTGAGGCTTCTGTACAAGTATGTACTAGACAAACTTCTTTACTTAGGAGCAGATTAGGTTAGAAAAGACTACTGATGTCTATTTGTTCCAAGAATCCAAAGTGAAATTACAAAAGCAACTGCTCATGCCATTGGCTGATGATGGGCAGAGTTTATGCACCTCTGCCATGGGGTTTGGCTTTGTTCTATCTATAGAAGTTCTTACGTGGGAGGATCTTTGTGAAGTCCTCACGTGAAAGTTTTAAATGAAGGAACTTCGTAGCAGGGAAAAACGAATGGTTACCTAAATGACTTAAAGGAGAAATACATTTTGTGTGCACTTAGCTCCTCACCATGACATCTTAAGTGGTAAGAGCCCAAGAAACTTAAAACCTTTGGTTCATGAACACATTTAATGAAGAGCTGGTGAATGTTTATGCCAGCACTGTGCTAGGTGCAGGAGATAAAACATATAAAAGACAGAAACCCTATTGTGTGTGTGTGCAAGGATGTATGTGTTGCAGGGCATTAGTCCAACAGCTGTGATCTGTGGGGTAAGAGTTAGATTGGAAGGAAGGTGTGAGTGTCATAGAAATGAGGAGGATAAAAGCACCCAACTCAACTCTGGTGGAGTATGGTTGATGAGGCAAGCCAAAGAGGCTGATGCTTGAGTTGAATCTTAAAGGATGATAAAGATCTTCACAGGGAGAGGCAATAGGGTGGTCAAAGCACTTGTACAAAGACACAGAAGCAAGAGCAAATTAGGCTGTTTAGGGAAACTAGACATAGTTCTACAACAGAGAGTAAAATTTCCGGAGAAGAGGTTAAAGAAGAAAATTGGGCCAAAACAAGGGGTTTCAGGAGTTGGAGCCTCATCCTTAAAGAGTGAGGAATTGCTGCAGATTCTAAACAGGGCTGTAAATTTTTGAAAGACTACTCTGCCAATGGTGGAGTTGGGATTAGAGGAGAGTGAGGTGAGAACCAAGGAGGCCAATTCTGATGCCGTGACAGTAGTCCAGGTAGGAAAGACTCAACAAGGCAGTGGAGGATGGAAAGGACTGGATGCACCAGAGAGTCACAGAGGAAGGAGAACTGGCAGAACTGATGAATGATGGCGATGTTGGGGGAGGCAGAGGTTGTTTTTAGGCTTCAAGTCTGTGTGACAAGATGGTAGGTTGACCATTTTCTGAGATGAGGAACTTGAAGGGGGCTCCTCCTTTAAGAGAAAGAGATCTGAATCAGAAGAATATGTATTGCCTCAGGAAACTATTAAAAAAGCAGAATTAGCTTGTATTGAGAAAATGTAGTTCTTGAAAATATAAACCTAACAGCCCATAGCCATGAGTGCAAATCCTAGCCTCAACAGAATATTGCTTCTCAGTTGTATGTCTCTCTCCACAGGACACAAAGATCACTGATATTTAGAATCATGACCTTGAGGCCTTGCAAATCATGACCAAGTTTGAAAGATCCAATTATATTCATTAAAGCAGGGAAATGAACTCAGGCATTTGAATTTGAATTTATTCCAACTCTGCATGCTGCCCACTTTGGAAACATTTTGAGACAGTTTACAGATTTAGACTGTACAAGATAAGATGTTTCTGTTCACTGGAGTTGAACAGGTACCGCCACTAGATGATGAAACAAAACAAAAGCTTTGTATTCTTGCAATTAAGGCAACAACAACAAAAAAATTAAATAACTCCTTTTTAATAATATAAAGATTAGGCTTTTACCAGTTATAAAAAGCTCTGTAGTTAAGCTTAAGCAAGATTTACTGGTGATTACTTCCAGTAAGGTAACACCATTTAGAATTAGCTCCAGAAAAGTACCACTAATCTTAGAGTCCTTGGGTGGTACAAATGGCTAATATTCTTGGCTACTAACCAAAAGATTGGAGATTCAAGTTCACCTCAAGGCACTTAGAAGAAAGGCCTGGTAGCCTACTTCTGGAAAATCAGCCATGGAAAACCCCATGGAGCTCAGTTCTACCCTGACACACATGGAATTGCCATGAGTCAGGATCGACTCAATGGGAACTGGTTTACCAATAATCTTGAAGTCATCCAAAATTTAAACTGGGACTTCTTGTCTTCCTCTCCAAGATTCTTTAAACATTCTTCAAGGGTCTTCCTTTCCTTCTATTCCAAGCCAGACTTCATCTCTGCATACTTGCAGATTCCTGATGGACTTTCCCTTCTTAGCTGTCTTTACTCTTAGGTAATGGCAATGTCACACTTCCAGTTCCTTATTTCAGCAAATTCTGTTGGATCTACCTTCAAATATATCCAGATTCTGACTACCTGCTACCACATGTACCTGACCACTGTGGCACAAGCCAACATTATGTATCCCCTGGAATACTGCAAAAGCCTCCTACCTGATTCCCTGCTTCTACCTCTTAACTCCTAGAGGATGTTTGCAGTAGAACAGCCAGAGTGATTCTATTAATATATGAGATTGAGTCCTGTCTCTGCTCAAAATCCTCCAGTAGCTCCCATCATAGTCAGAGTAAATCCAGAGTCCTTACAGTGGCCTTGTGGCCTTCTTGATCTGGCCTCTGGCTATTCTCAGGCCCCCTTTCCTACCACTTTTCCCCTCTTTCTCTGTGTTCTAGCCACCCTGGCTTCCTTTCTTTTCCTTACATTCCGAGACCTAACCTGCCTCAGCCAGAAGTCCTGTGCTCTGTTCTACAGTCTTGGCTCATATTGTTCTCTCCCCTGGGTCCTTTTCACCTACCCAAATCTTCCCCTTACTTTTAAGTTCACCTCAAGCTCACTTCCTCCATGAAGACTCCCTTGACACTCCATTGATCTTCCTTTGTTCTAAACCTCTGTGTTATTTTATGACCATTGTGCTCATCTAGCTCATGAGAAGTAGCTGTGTACTCTGATTTGCGTGATGCAGCTGGTTGTTGCTAGCCAGCCAATGGGATGACCACTTCATTGAGGCCAAGGACCATTTCTTTTATTTCTCACTCCTAGGGAGCTTTAGGGAGCCTCAGTGTGGCATGCCTATAAATAAATCTATTTTGGATTTTGTGGAACAGTTTTTATTTACCTCTGCATCAAGCTAGAAAAAGGATGAAGGAGACTGATGAATATGTCTCTTAAAATAGTCCTGATAACTACTTAGCAATGAAAAGGAATGAACTACTGGTACATGTAACAGCATGGAGATGAATTGCAAATGCATTGTGTTATGTAAAAGAAGCCACAACCAAAGTGACCTAGTGCATGATTCCATTTATATGACATCCTGGGAAATGCACAACTACAGATATTGGGGAGAGATCAGTGGTTACCAGGGCTTGAGAGTGGGGCAGGGGTTTACTGCAGCAGGACAGCATGAGGGAGTTCTAGGGGGGTGATGTAGTTGTTTTGTGTCAATTTTAGTGGTGAATATACAAGTCTATGCATTTGTTAACACCTAAAGAACTGTACACCAAGAACAACGAATTTTATTATCTGTGTATTGAACATAAATTAAAAAATACAGAAACACAGAACTCTGCCTAACACATTTAAGTGCTTAAAACATGTTTCTATTATTAAAGGGGGTGGGGGGCGCGGGGAGGGGGAAGCCTGCCCAGCAGGAAATAAGGCTTATATCAAAAGCAAAAATTTGTTTACATGGGTAGCATGATCTGAACAAAATATAAGATTGGCTGTGAAAAGACTTTCTGGCTTGCGAAATATTCAATTGTATCTCTGTTTTATCAGGATGACATATTTTATCTCTAAAATGATGAAAGAAAAAATTATGAAAACATTGCAACTGTGTGCCAATTATTTTTTGATAATTAAAAAATAAAACTAATGCCGTGTTTTAGTTAAAAAGAGTTCTGATGTCCAAAGAAATACATTTTCATTGTTAGAATGCATATGCAAAAATAAAAACAAAAACAAAAACTGGAAACACATACATAAAAACCAAACCCATTGCCATCAAGTTGATTCTGACTCATAGCAACTCTATGGGACAGAGTAGAACTGCCCCGTAGGGTTTCCAAGGAGCAGGTGGTGGATTCGAACTGCTGAACTTTTTGTTAGCAGCCAAACAACTTAACCACTGCGCCAAATACATGCACAGACGTAAATAGCAGCCATCTTATTTTCCAGAGCTATCACCTGTAAAGGGAACTAATATTGAGTCCTACTGGCACTAGGCACTTTTGCTTTCATTAGTTTTTACAATAATCCTGTGAATTTTGTGGATGAAAATGATGAGACCTTGAGAGGTTAAGTGACTAACAAAGATTACAGGATTGCTTAATGACTGGGCCATGACTCCATCCAGATCTGTGTGACTCAAAGGATGTGCTTTCCACAGGCATTGCTCCTTCTAGGAGCACACGTGGAAGGCAGCCAGCAGTGCCAGCTCACAAACGGGCCACTCCATCTTGAACAGCGTGAGCCCTCTGAAGTCTGGCCTCGCTTGAGGACCTCTGTCCAGCAGCAGGACCTGCAACCCCAAGGCTCCTGCCACGTTAGTGGCCTTTGTTTGGTCAATCTGGTCAGGAGAATCTGTCCCTTTACAAAGTCACTGAGGCGGGGCTGGCTCTCAGTCATTCCTTCCTCAGCTGGGGTGCCAGCACAAAAAGAAACAGCCTCTTAGGGGGCCGTTCTGTCAGGAAGATAAGTGCTGCCTCATTGATTGCCTCACCAAGGAGCTTGTCCGAAACGACAGCTGCTAGATGGAAATGCTTTGAAGATGGAACCGAGGAGTTCAGTTCCAGCTTGCCTTGCTGTCTTGCCTAGCAATTCAAAGTCTCATGACAAATTTAAATCCCTGTCCCAGGCTAAGGTAGAAAGTAAAATGAAGGAATTACATAACTTTTCCAGGGCAAGCCTTAGAGGGTTGCCAGTACCAGGACTGGTCCCACTGGGCACTCCCTACCATCAATTCTCCAGACACGCCAGGATTTACATCATTTAGAGAAACTACGAGAGAAAAGGGAAATCCTGAAGGCGATGAATGAAGTCAGAAAACAGGAGAGTATAAATTCTACCCAGGACCAGATTACCTAATAAGCATAGTACACAAGGCCCAAATACGCCTTCCCACCAATCTGCAGCACACAATTTTACCTGTCTCCCGCCACACAAAGGACGTGATGAAACCCATGTGAAATTGCTTACCACAGATTAGCTAGTAAAATTAAGCACGTGTGTACCTTGCTCAATGCAAGCTGGTGCATGCCAAACTTACTGGTTAATCTGCCCTGAACCGCTTTGCAGAAGGTAGTTAGTGAAAGGTGGAAGATCACTTGGGATTTTATGTATGTATGGATGGATAGATACACACATGCAGGAGCATCAGGGTTTCTGTTTTTGTTGTACAAGCTAATAGGACCACCTCTTTCTCCTCACCAGCTGCTTCTGAAGTCACTGCCCTGCGTCACCCACTACTCACAACAAGAGCCCTTAGAGGGCAGGGTCTGAGGCAGCTTCCCCCAATTCCCCCTGTGCTAAGGAAGTGGCATCATGTCGTGATGAGATGGAGGTGGGAGCAGGGGCAGATGATCATGCCCAGTCTACCCTTAACCACCCTCTTACCTTCCACCTAGCCTCTCATGTTCCAGGAGCCTATTGCAGTGGCAGATCTCTCCACCAGGTGGCACTCATAATTTAGCTTTATTTTCATTTCTATCTTGATGGAGGAAACCCTGGTGGCTTAGTGGTTAAGAGCTACGGATGCTAACCAAAATGTCAGCAGTTCTAATCCACCAGGCGCTCCTTGGAAACCATATAGGGCAGTTCTACTCTGTCCTATAGGGTCGTTATGAGTCGGAACTGACTCAACAGCAACAAGTTTTGGGTTTTTTTTTTTTTTTTTTGCTTTATCTTAATGGAAAATTTTGTGCTACTATCACTGTCTCGAGGGGTATCTTTGCTGATGTCAGATGGATCCTGGCTGAAAGCAGAGAATACCAGAAAGATGTTTACTTGTGTTTTTTTGACCTATGCAAAGGCATCTAACTGTGTGGATCTTAACAAATTATAAATAACATTGCAAAGAATGGGAATATCAGAACACTTAATTGTGATCATGCAGAACTTGTACATAGACCAAGAGGCAGTCGTTCGAACAAGGGGATACTGCATGGTTCAAAGTCAGGAAAGGTGTGCATCAGGGTTGTATTCTTTCATCTTACTTATTCAATCTATATGTTCAGCAAATCTGAGAAGATGGACTATATGAAGAACGTGGTATCAGGATTGGTGGAAGGTCCATTAACAACTTGCATTATGCAGGTGAAAAAATCTTGCTTGCTGAAAGTGAAGTGAACTTAAAATACTTACTGATGAAGATCAAAGACCACAGCCTTCAGTATGGATTACACCTCAACATAAAGAAAACAAAAATTCTCACAACTGGAATATCATGATAAATGGAGAAAAAGTTGAAGCTGTTGAGGATTTCATTTTACTTGGATCCATAATCACACCCATGGAAGCAGCAGTCAAGAAATCAAACGACGCATTGCACTGAGTAAATTTGCTGCAAAAACTTTTTTAAAGTATCAACAAGCAAAGATGTCACTTTAAGGACTAAGGTGTGCCTGATCCAAGCCATCATGTTTTCAATTGCGTCATGTGCGTGCAAAAGCTGGACAATGAATAAGGAAGACAGATTAAGTACTGATGCCTTTAAATTACGGTGTTGGTGAAGAATGTTGAATATACCATGGACTGCCAGAAGAACAAACAGATCTGTCTTGAAAGAAGTACAACCAGAATGCTCCTTAGAAGCAAGGATGGCAAGACTTTGTCTCACATACTTGGACAAGTTATCAGGAAGGACCAGTCCCTGCAGATGGACATCATGCTTGGTAAAGCGGAGAGTTGGAGAAATAGAGGAAGGCCCTCAATGAGATGGATTGCCAGGGTGGCTGCAACAATGGGCTCAAGTAAAACAATAATCATGAGAATGGCACAGGACAGGGCAGTGTTTTGTTCCATTGTACATGGGGTTGCTATGGGCCGGAAGTGACTCAATGGCACCTGACACCAACAACATCACTGTCTGGAGCACTGGTGGCATAGTGGTTAAGAGCTATGGCTGCTAACCAAAAGGTCAGCCATTCAAATCCACCAGACACTCCTTGGAAACCCTATGGGACAGTTCTACATTATCCTATAGGGTCACTATGAGTAGCAGTTGACTTAACGGCAATAGGTTGGTATCACTGTCTAGGAGCCCTGGTGGTGCAGTGGCTAAGCTTTCTGCTGCTAACCAAAAGGTTGGCAGTTTGAAACCACCAGTTACTCCTTGGAAGTCTTATCTATAGGGCAGTTCTACTCTGTTCTGTAGGGTCACTATGAGTGGAAATTTACTTGACAGCAAGGGGTTTGGTTTTTGGTTTGATCACCTAAGGAAACCTGGTGTTGCGCTGGTTAAGAGCTTGGCTGCCAACCAAAAGGTTGGCAGTTTGAATCTACCAGCCACTCCCTGGAAACCCTATGGGGCAGTTCTACTCTGTCCAGTAGGGTCACTATGAGTCAGAATTGACTCCATGGCAATGGAATCACTGTCTGAGAGCACATGACTTATATTTTCCAATTTATGTACCTGATTTCATGTACTGTCATGTGTTAGGTTCAATTGTGTTTTGTACAATTCAATTTATTCTTTCTCTCTAGATCTTTGGTGGGTGATACTGTAAAGGACAGGCGTTAATACCTGAGTGGGGAGGGTCATTTGCATCACACACACGCACACGTGTACACACACACACACACAGATTCTAGGGATAAATTCTGTTTTATTTTCTTGTTTTTCTTATCTCCTATCCCCTGATCCCAGTTCCGACTCCCCACTCTGATTTCTCTTCATGATTGGAATGGGGTTACCAGTTGACACACTCTGGTTTTTAGGAACCCAGCACAGGATAACCTTTTTAGTGTCTATGTCCATTGCATAGTGGCCAAGGCTTGGATTGACAGCCTCAAAAAAAGTTCAGTCCTGAGTCTTAGAGATCAAAGGCCAGGGGGAAAGAGATGATGATGGACTTTTGTCTTTGTGGGAGGATATCTGAACTGATATTTGTCTAAGATGTTGTGACTGGATGTTACATGGCGACTCTCTCTGGGAAAATTGTCTGTAGGGCTGGGCTGGCTAAAGTTCTTGGAAAGGGAAAACCAAATCAAACCCATTGCCAATTGAGTTGATCCTGACTCATAACAAGCCTGTAGGACAGAGTAGAACTGCCCCATAGGGTTTCCAAGGAGCAGCTGGTGGATTTGAACTTCCAGCTAACTTTTTGGTTAGCAGCTGAGCTCTTAACCACTGCTCTATCAGGGCTACAAGGTTCTTGGATACCTTATAGTAATGTCATTGGACATGATCCAGTTATTAGAGTTTAAGACAAAAGATATAAGATATTTTCCCTACTCTCAAAGAATCCATAGTCTACTTGGGAAGATAAGAAATCTAGTCACTCCGAAAACATACAAGGTAACCTCTCCTAACAGAATAACATCAACAAAATTGCTCTGACAGTTCATGGGAAAACCCATCCAAGTCCTTGGAGATTCAGGAAGCCTTCAGGGAAGAAGAGATATAGATTGGGTCTTGGCAGGGTTAAGACAAGAGAGCAAGTGGAAAAGAACTTACTCAGGAAAGCAAGAAGGAATCCTACAAAAGAAACACAGATGTAGAACTATAAAAACTCAGATACCTGAAACACAATTAGTTGAAACCTTCAATGATAAAATTTCTTTAAAATTTGTATTTTATGAAAAGACCAAAGCACAGTAAAATCCCAATCCCCTACACCTTCTGCAGCTACCACATGGAATGATGGTGCCCCTGGAGCCTAGCAAAATGATTAATCTTTAAGGCAATATTTATATTTATTCTTATAAAGAACTTAGAATGTCCTCATTCATTCAACACATATTTATGGACTATTTTCATTGTGCTAGATGTTTTGTGGGAACACTAAGATATATCAGGCAAGATTGTTCTCTTTAGAACTTTCATGCTAGAAGGGAAGACGAGAAATGTTAATATAATAACTGGATTATATTTTTTAATGTCATAGAGGAAGACTAAGGCTCTAAGATAAGTACAGAAAAAATATTGCAGAAATAAAGAGTAAGACAAAAATTATTTTCACCTGAGGGTTCACTGGTGGGATAAGTTCATGTGAAGATAAGGGGAGGGGATGAGCATTATGCATGGAAAAAATGGCATGTAGAAAAGAAGCCAGAAAAGATGAAATGGGGAACTGTGCATGGTAGGTTAACAAGTTTGATTTCAGTAGGAATTCATTGTACACCTTTGAGTAGATGGATAATCTTTTAAAAGACCCGTGTTTAAAAGATTAGCATGTAACACCAACATCTAAGATAGACTGGCAAGAGGAAAGACGTGAAAGAGAGGATCCTGGTTAGAAGACTACTCTATCATCTGTACAATGAATGTGGCTTCCTAAACTGACATTTATTCTTCTGGAAATGATCGAAATCCCACAAGGAAAATGAGAGAAACGAAGCCCTGGAAATACCTTTTTGGTGAAATTAAGAGATATATTATTTACAGATTGCACATTATGTGTTAAAGGTTACCAAAATTACCAAGAACAGAAAGAAATGAGACAAGGGGTAGTGAAGAGAAGAAACATAGGGAAGTGTGAGAGGGCTTCATGGCAGCTGATTTTAAAAATCTAAAGAATTCCCTGAAGAGGAGGGATACACCCTCACGTGCAGAAACTATTTCCTTTCTTTATGACAATGAATGTGGGAACTGGGTTGATCAAAGATGTTAGCAGAAGTTTTCACAGAATGGATTGTGTACAGCAAAGCAGAGGACAGAGTCTTCACAAAGAATTGTACTGAAATAGTTACATTTGTAAGAGCTTGTCTTTCTCTGTGGCACCATATATTGGTTTGTTTAAATATCTGCTAGCCTAGAAGATTAGCTTGCCTTCCACTCCATAAAGGACACCACATCCCCCTGTAAAAGGAACTTCCTGCAAATATCTTGCCCAGGGAAATCCACCCCATTAATGGTGACTAAAACAAAAATAAGCATGTACTACATCACTACAAAGGCGCTTTAGGAATAAAAGAAGCAAAAGAGCATCAAAACTTATTAAAAAATAAAGAATATTCCCAAGAAAAATGTTGCCGCAAATCAGAAGAAAATTGTTATAAATCTTTCATTATAAATTAAACAAAACAAAACGCAACAACACAATGAACTGATCACCTCTAAAAACAAAGAACTAAAAAAAAAATGTAAGAACTCAGGAAAGCAACGACAAGATAAGAAAGGAAAAAACATGAGAGGTCGGCTCTCAGGAAGGAAGTAAAAAAACAAATGAACAAAGCCATCATAGAAATAAAGACAAAACTGGAAAACGCACAATGGAGAACAGATGGTGTGGAAAAACACAATAAGATGCACAGAAGAAGAAATGAGAAAAGTCACAAAAAATGAATGCAACTTTAAAAAATATATACAGGCTTAGATAGAACATTATAATTAGAAAAGAATGGCAAAGGGAATTCAACATTTGCATAACTGGAGCCTCTGAAAGTGAAAGTTATAAAAATGGAAAAGAATAAACAATTAAAACATGTAATTTAAGAAAATTTTATTTAAATAAAAAAGACTTAGATATATATCTTACAAGTTCACATGTGATAGGAAACATCGACCTAGAGTGGTCAACATTGAGGCATATCCAAGTAAATTTATTAGAAATAAAGATTTTAAAACATTCTCTGGACATCTAGGCAAAAAGATCAAAGTACATATAAAGAAATAGAAGGCAGGCCTCAAATTCCTGTACAGCAAAATTAAATGTCCTAATATGATGGTGCAACACTTAAAATAACCTCAAGAGGGAAAAAAGTGTTAATTCAAGCATGTTCTACACAGCCAAACTGTCCTTCAAGTATAAAGGTTATGCACAAAAGTTATGAATATGCAAAAATAAGGGAATATAGTTCTCATGAGGGTTTTTAAGGAAACTACTAGAGGATAAACTTATGTTAACCAAGAGATGGCTAGGGAAATACAAGAAGTCAGAGAGCATTGAATACATTTCACTCTAGAATTAACACTAGTACATGTTTGAAGATTAGAGCCATGAAACATAGTTTAAATCTCAGGTGTTCTGACAATGGAGAAATGCTACAATTAAAAATTTAGAGAAAAGTTGAAAGAAGATGGGCAGTAGAGTAACTTTTCTGATTGTCTCATTAAATAATAACCAATAGCTATTATTTAAAGCCCCCCAAGTGTCAGTTTGTCATACTGTGGGGGCTTGGGTGTTGCTGTGATACTGAAAGCTATGCCACTGGTATTTAAATACTAGCAGGGTCACCCATGGTGGACAGGTTTCAGCTGAGCTTCCAGACTAAGACAGACTAGGAAGAAGGGCCCAGCAGTCTACTTCTGAAAAGATTTAGCCAGTGAAAACCTCAAGAAGAGCAGCAGAATATTGTTTGATACAGTGCAGGAAGATGAGTCCCTCAGGTTGGAAGGCATTCAAAAGACTACTGGGGAAGAGCTGCCTCCTCAAAGTGGAGTCAACCTTAATGACATGGTTGGAGTAAAGCTTTTGGGACCTTCATTTGCTGATGTGGCATGACTCAAAATGTGAGGAAACAGCTACAAACATCCATTAATAATTGGAACTTGGAATGTACAATGTATGAATCTAGGAAAACTGGGAGTCATCTAAAATGAAATGGAATGTGTAAACATTGATATCCTAGGGATTAGTGAGGTGAAACGGACTGGTATTGGCCATTTTGAATTGGATAATCATATGGTCTATTATGCCGGGACCACGATTTGAAGAGGAATGGCATTGCATCATCTTCAAAAAGAACATTTCAAGATCTATCCTGCAGTACAGCATTGTCAGTGATAAGATAACATCCATGTGCCTACAAGGAAGACCAGCTAACACCACTACTGTTCAAATTTATGAAACAACCACTAAGGCCAAAGATGAAGACATTGAAGACTTTTACCAACTTCTACAGTCTGAAGTTGACTGAACATAAATTAGGGTGCATTAATAATTACTGGAGGCTGGAATGCGAAAGTTGGAAACAAAGAAGAAGGATCAGTAGTTGGAAAATATGTTAATTTTTTCAATGCCCATAGTAAGGAGTTAATATATACCATTTAAAGAAACAAATGACTAAGTGGAGACTATACACAGTTATAAATAACATTCTTATAGATCAGAATAACTACAGCCAAAAATACAACCAAAGAAAGCACAAAACCAAAACAAACCCATAGCCATTGAGTTGATTCCGACTCATATCAACCCCATAAGGACAGAGTAGATCTGCCCCAGAGGGTTTCAAAGTCTATAAATCTTTACAGGAACAGATTACCACATCTTTCTCCTATAGAGTGGCTGGTATGTTTGAACTACCACATTAAAAAAAAAAAATAATAATTTTTTTATATTAAAAAAGTTTAAAAACTTCATTCCATAAAAAAGAAAATATTAAAGAAAATGGTGTATTTAAGATAAAGCTAGTTCTCATACTGATTAATGTAAATGGATTTTATTCACCTAGCCAAAGATAAAAAATTCAAAATGAATCAGAAAAACAAAGCAAACTGCATGACATATAAGAAACATAGCAAAACAAAGTTATTTTGTCAAGTTGAAAATAAAAGGTAAGCAAAGGTGTACGATGCAAATGCAAAATGAATAAATAAGCATCATGACCTTATTATTAGAAATGGTAGAATTCAGAAAAGAAAAAAAAAAAAAGAATTAAGGTAGCTAAAGAAAGGCAGTTTTACCTTAAAACGTATAATTTACAGTGGGCCTTTAACAATTATGCTTAGCTAGTCGACGGCATTGGGTTTATCCATCAAATAACACGGCACCTAAGTTTGTGAAGCAGAAATGACAAGACATACAAAGAAAAGCAGAAACACAAATAGTAAAGGACTTTACCTCTTTCAATTTCTGCTAGAGCAAGTGAACAAAAATATTTGAGATAAACAAAATAATATGATTCACAAGATGGATAAATCTCAAATTTTATACCCTGAAAATAGAGAATACACTTTTTTTTTCATGTGTCTAGGGAATATTCACAAAAGTTGACCATGTATTACATTACAGAGAAAATCTCAATACATTCCAGGAAGTATAAATAATTCAAACACAATTATTTTTCGCAATGAAATAAATATAAAAATTAAAAACAAAATCAAATAACAAAAAAATGCCTTCCAATTAGAAAATCAGAGAAAAAGCTCTCACATAGAACTTCTGGGTCTATGATGATAAAAAAAAAAAAATGATGATAGATAATACAAAATTGTATGATTTCTTAATAATACCGTATAAACACACTATATGTGACTATTTTGGCATATAAAATACAAAGAAGTCACCAAAGGAAAATTCATCATTTTATATATTTATATCATTAAAAAGAATGAATAAAGAATTATACTTGCAGCTATTGCTCCCTAATGCCAGCGCTGCCTCTAGCTTGCTGGATTCCAGTTGAAGGAGAAGGGAGCTGAGTGAGGCGGTCTCTATACCATGGCTCATACACATGCTACCCACAAATCAACCAGTAGTAAAGCGCGCAGGAAGCAACTGTCTACAAAAGTTGCTTGCAAGAGTGAGTCATTTGCTGGCAATGTGAAGAAGCCTCATTGTTACAGGCCTAGTACTGTGGCACTCCATGAAATTAGATGTTACCAGACATCTATTAAACTTTTGATTCATAGGCTTCCCTTCCAGCACCTGGTGTGAGAAATTGCTCAAGACTTTAAAACAGATCTGTACTTCCAGAGCACATCTATTGGTGCTTTGCAGGAGGCAAGTGAGGCCTATCTGGTTGGCCTTTTTGAAGACACAACCTGTGTGCTATCCATGCCAAACATGTAACAATTATGCCAAAAGGCATTCTGCTAGCATGTCACACACATGGAGAACGTGCTTAAGAATCCACTATTATGGGGAACATTTCATTCTTTAAAAAAAAAAAAAACTTCTTCCTGTTATTAGTAGTTTTGAATATTAGGTATACTTTTTCCATGGGGCCAAAAGTACCTAAGCATACAATTGAGGATGGAGAAATAGATGACAGAAATCAGGTACTGGCAGTTTTTCCATTTTCATTTGTGTGTGAATTTTTAATATAAATGCAGGGACATAAAGCGTTAATGCAAATAAAAATGTTCCTGTGAACAAGTTTCAGCAGTTCAACTTTATGACAATTATAACTAAACCTGTTAAATTTTTCTGGACGATGCCAGCATTTGGATTTTTTATTTTTTTAAACAAGTAAATTTCTTACTGATGAAAAAAGGAAAAAAAAAAAAAAAGGAATAAAACAAATTAGTTATGTAACTCAAAAGTTAATAAAAGAGCAACAGAATGAACTGAAAAAAGCATAGACAATAAATTATTACATACAAAATCAGAAATTAGCAAGTTTGAAAACTGAAAATCAACAGACAAGAACAGCCAAAAGCCAGCACTTAAAAAAAAAACAAAACAATAAATGAAGCAGTAGCTAATCTAAGCAAGGGGAAACAATATGAGTTTCAAGGGAGCCATAGGTAAGAAAAGCCCAAATACATAAGAAAATAATAAAGGAACACAGAATTACATGAAATTTAACAACTATCTGCCCCTCTATGTAAGTAATCTTGAAGACTTGGTTTAAGTCAATCATTTTCAAGGAAAACGTAACTGATCAAAACTGACACCAGAGGAGACAGAAAATACAATTACGATAACTTGAATAGAAGAAATAGGTAAATAGGTAAACCTCACTGGGTTCACTTTCTTTACTCAGAGGAAGTCTATCAAACCTTTAAGGAACAGACTTTTTTTTTTTTTAAAGTTTTTCTTTTTTATTGTGCGTTAGGTGAAAGTTTGCAGAGCAAATTAGTTTCTCATTAAACAATACGCAAATTGTTTTGTGACATTGGTATTGGTTGCCAACCCTGTGATGTGTCAACACTCTTCCCTTCCTGACCTTGAGTTCCCCATTTCCATTCATCCAGTTTTCCTGTCCCCACCTGCCTTCTCATCTTTGTTTTTGGGCTGGTGTACCCATTTAGTCTCATATACATGATTGAACTACATGTGTTATTGTTTGTTTTATAGATCTGTCTAATCTTTAGCTGAAAAGTGAGTTTCAGGAGTGACTTCACTACTGAGTTAAAAGGGTGCCCAGAGGACATACTCTCGAGGTTTCTCCAGCCTCTGTCAAATCAGTTAGCCTGGTCTTTTTTTGTGAGTTTGAATTTTGTTCTACATTTTTCTCCTTCCCTGTCTAGGACCCTGTATTGTGATCCCTGTCAAAACAGTCAGTGGTGGTAGCCGGGCACCGTCAAAAAACAGACTTTAAAGACCAATATTTCAACTATTCAAGACTCGAGAATAAGAAGAAATAAATTCATATTTTTTTATGAAGTGAGTAAACTATTAATATCAAAGCCTGATAAAGAATGCAGAGAAAGGAAGTTATAGCTAAAACCTCTGTATGAATATTAATGTGGATAACCTGATATGAATATTAATGTAGATAACCTAAACAAATCATTGTTATTGTTGTTGTTAGGTGCTGTCGATTCAGCGACCTTATGTACAACAGAATGAAACACTGCCTGGTCCTGCACCATTCTCATGATCATTGCTATGTTTCAGTCCAGTGTTGCAGTCAGTGTGTCAACTCATCTCATTGAGCGTATTCCTTTTTTTTTGCTGACCATTTACTTTAGTAAGCATGATGTCCTTCTCAAGGGAGTGATCCCTTCTGATAACGTGTTCAAAGTATGTGAGACAAAGTCTCACCATCCTAGCTTCGAAGGAGCATTCTGGCTATACTTCTTCCAAGATAGATTTGTTCATTCTTCTGGCAGTCCATGGTATGGTATATTCAATATTCTTCCCCAACACCATAATTCAAAGCTATCAATTCTTCTTCAGTCTTCCTTATTTGTTGTCCAGCTTTTGCTTGTATATGAGGCAATTGAAAATACCTCAGCTTGGATCAGGTGCACCTTAGTCCTCCCAGTGACATCTTTGCTTTTTAGAACTTTAAACCGGTCTTTTGCAGCAGATTTTTCCAGGGCAATATGCCATTTGATTTTTTGACTGCTGCTTCCATGGGTTTTGATTAAAAAATATATATGTATTAAACAGAATTCAACACTACTTTAAAAGATTCATATATGTGAAAAAAATGGGCTTAATTCTGGGAGTACAAGGGCTCTGTATTAGAAGTATATATTAAGACTCTACCATAATAATTAACTGAAAGAGAAAAATAGACACTGAAAAATATTTAGCATTTTTTATTTCTCAACACAGTAAAAAATGAATTAGTAGCTATATCCTCAGCATGATAAATATATCTCTTAGCCCAAAGCCAACATTATCCATAATGAAGGAAGCACTAGAGATGTTTTTACTAAAGTCGAGAAGCAGACATGTTTGTCTACTATTGCCGTTATGTATACTGGAGGTAGTAGTCAATGCAATTAGATAAGGTAAACAAATCAGAAATCTAAAAATAGGAAAATAAATCTATAAAAAATTGCAGTTGACATGATAAATAATCTGAGATAATTAACTGAAGATCTATAACAATAAAAAAATTTACTGAAGTAACAAAACAGCAACAGTGATTTAAAAATAATGTCCGACAAGGTGATTAAAGCCTGAGAGACAGAAAGGGCCACATGAACCAGCGACTACATCATCCTGAGATCAGAAGAACTAGATGGTGCCCAGCTACAACCGATGACTGCCCAGACAGGGAACACAACAGGGAACCCCTGAGGGAGGAGGAGAGCAGTGGGATACAGATCCCAAATTCTCATAAGACCAGACTTAATGGTCTGACTGAGACTGGAAGGACCCCAGTGATCATGGCCCCCAGACTTTCTGTTGCCCCAGGACAGGAACCATTGCCGAAGCCAACTCTTCAGACATGGATTGGACTGGACAATGGGTTGGAGAGGGATGCTGGTGAGGAGTGAGCTTCTTGGATCAGGTGGACACTTGAGACTATGTTGGCATCTCCTGCCTGGAGGGAAGATGAGAGGGTGGAGGGGGTTAGAAGCTGGCGAAAAGGACACAAAAAGGTAGAGTGGAGGGAGAGAGCAGGCTGTCTCATTAGGGGGAGAGTAATTGGGAGTGTGTAGCAAGGTGTATATGGGTTTTTGTGTGAGAGACTGACTTGATTTGTAAACTTTCACTTAAAGCACAATAAAAATTATTAAAAAAAAAAAAAGTCCAGAAACCCATTGCTTTCATATACACAAATGACTGCCAGTTAGAAGATATCATGGAATAGCCCTTTTACAAGAGCAACTAAAAAGGTAAAAATATCAATGAATAAAATTAGTAAGAAATGCACATGACCTATGGGAAGCCACAAAAGAAGAAATGAACAAACAGAAAGACATGTGGTAGTGTATTAGATTTGAGGAACCTGGTGTTTTTTTAAAAAAAATCAAACCTAAAAATTGAGCCTAAAAGGTATAATGAATTAAGTACACTAAAACTGATTTCTTGTTCATACAATAGTTTGGGGAAGGTATCTTTATTGGAAGGTCATGATCCATGAGTTGTTTGGGGACCCAGACTCCTTTCGTCTTATCGATTTCCCTTGACTGATTGCCTCCAGCTTGCAGAAAGAGAAAGAGTGTGACAAAGACAAATCTTAAATGCTTGGCCCGGAAATGACACAGTACATTTGCTCACCTTCTTATTGGTAAAAACTAGTCACATGACCACACCTGGCTATAAGGGTGGGTGGGAAATATAGCCTCTAGCTGGGCATCGTCTATCCACAGCAATCTTGGGACTATTTTGGTAAATAGGTAACCACTTTGGTCATACACATATCCTTGGGTAGGCAGACTCAACATTACAAAAATATCAATTCTCTCAAGTTAATTTTCAAATTTAATATAATTTTAATGTTACAAATGGATTTTTTTGAAATAGACAAGGTGATTTTAAAGCTCATATGGAAAACTGAGAAATAAGTGTAGCCAGGAAATCTCTGGCAAAGATGATAAATGAGGGATAGGTAACTTTGTTATATATTAAAACATTTAATTCCAGTGGTTAAAATAGTGGGATATTAGTGCATGGATTGTTAGTATATAGGTTTAGATATCTATAGATACCTCTCTCTCTTTCTCCATACACACATATATAGGGATATGAATATACAGATATCTATAGAGCTATTTTATAGAGATATCTCTATAAATATATTTGTTCATATTTCTAAAAGTAAAGCAAGCATCCTGTATACAGTTTGAATCCAAGATTAATAACTATCTTTTTTTTTTAATAACTGATCATTGGCAACATGCTTATGATCTCCAAAGATTGCCATAATAATTTCTGTATCACTCATTGAAAAAATAATTATATTAATAATCATATCTAAAGACTATATAGGAAACCCTGGTGGTGTAATTGTTAAGTGCTATGGCTGCTAACCAAAAGGTTGGCAGTTTGAATCCACCAGGCACTCCTTGGAGACTCTATGGGGCAGCTCTACTCTGTCCTATAGGGTCACTATGAGTTGGAATCAACGCGACAGCAATGGGTTTGGTTTTTTAAAGACTATGTAAATAATAATCTTAGCTCTAGATTAAAATTTTCAGTAACATTTGTCATACTCATTTGCTAAACATTTATTAGATGCTGTTAGATACTAGATGTGTAGTTAAAGATAATGAGTGGAGTTACATTTTGTTGACTGTGTACACTCACACACACATGCACATACACATACACCCACATACATGCGTGTACAAGACACTCTTTCTCAATATGTTCCAAGACTGAAAAGAGGTAATAAAGTCCACAGCAGGGAGGAATAAATAAAAGCATAGTCATGAATCAGATTTCTGTTTTTATTTCTATTGTAAAGGATAATTGTTTGTTACCATAAATAATAGCGTATGCTTTGGCTGCAATTTTCAGCATGGAGAAATATTAACTGTATATAGCCTTTCTGTGAAATGCAAGCTATTCTGATTTACTTCTGGATAAATACAACACAGTATCACTTAATTAACATAAGGCATTAATTATGTAAATGGAACAGAGTACTTTATTTCACCCACATAAACAGCAAGCATTGGCAATAGGAGTAACAGTTAGAACTTCATCCAGTACAATCACAAAAGATAAGCCTGTTTGAAAAATCCCAGTCACCATTTTTTCCAAGATGGCTGAATGACCTTCAATCAAATTCAAGGTGTTTTCTTACGGCCTTCAGGGTTAGAAATTTGGTCCAAATCAGTCGATTCTTTTGAAATTTATTTTGGAGTAAACAGGCTGTCATGGGAAGAATACCAAGCAATGCTGTTGAGACTATAAGTATACTTTGCTTGGTTATTGAATAGATATGTTAATTGCTCTTTTCCCCCATAGATTTTGGCCCAGCTTTTGTCCTTCACGCTGACATATATGAAACACTGATTATAAATCTAAAGACCTAGGAACACGTAGCTGATAGCTGTAATACTCAATTTATACTATCAAATACTAACAATATAGTTCTTCCAGGAGTGGCTTATAAATATTGATTTTAAAATGGAGACAAGAAAGCATATAAAAATCACTCTAAACACAAAATCTTTTAGAGATTTTTTTTTTCATTTTTAATTTGAGGACTCAAAGCAGTCTAGTCTGAGTGTGAGTGATGGCCTCATTGCCTTTGTTTGGGTGCTGATGGCCTCTTTCTTGGTCTGGTGACATGGCCTACTGCTAAAAGAGTTAAGCCTATTAGCATGTTTGTCATACCCCTGTCTAACGGCCCCTTAAGCAAGCCACAAATCTTCCTTGCTCTGGATGACAGTTAATGAACTGTAAAAGTCTTGCACCAATATTTCTACTTTATCTGCAAGCTTGAAGAAGGCAAGTTTGCTTTTAACCCTTAGGCAGAGACGGATGCTTGTTTGCATGGAGATCTTCTGAGTTAGGAGGACATCTTTTGAGTTTGGGAATTTGACTGAGAAAAACACAAGCTTCTAATTCTGTTTGGGAGGTTTTAATTGCCTAGATGTGTTTTATTAGCCTAAGTATATTGCAAGCTCTTCTAACTAACTCTATGACCTTGAGTAAGTCACTTAACGTCCCTTGGCCTGTTTCTGCATCTGTAAAATGAGGATTACAATATATCTACTCCTCACTTATTGACTAGCTTGTTATCTGACATTCTGCATTTACAACAATAGTAAAAAACCTACTACCAGACGATTTTGTACATTAAAGATGCCTGGCATTAACAAACGCCGAGGTGCGAGGTGAAAGTAACGCTGGCTGTGATGGTTAATGTTATGTGTCAACTTGGCTGGGCCGTGACTCTCAGTGGTTTGACAGTGATGCAAATATGTAATTTGGCAGTGATGTAATGATGTAATTTGGCAGTTATGTAATGATGTAGTCATCTTCCATTTTCCCATAAATGTCAATTTTCCTTGTCTTTGGAACCTAACCATGTCGATTAAGTGAGGAGAGGGTGTACCTGGTATGACTTCTTCATGGAATTCCTCAGGTTAAGTGAGATAATGACTATTATATTTAAGGATCATTTAAAATTACTTCATTAAACATTGTATTAATTCTCAAAAGCTTTAAATAATATTCATCATAATACTATATATGTATATATATATTTAGATACATATGTAAATATATATTGTATACGTAAATATTTTAGATAGCTAGATATTCCTTGGTGATCTACTTCTGAAAATTGGCCAATGAAAACCCTATGGATCACAACAGAATACTGTCTGATATAGTGCTGGAAGATGAGCTCTCTAGGTTGGAAGGCACTCAAAATACACAGTGGCCACAACAGCGGACTTGAGCATACTGTCATGTATTGAATTGTGTCCCCCCCCCCAAATATGTGTCTCAATTTGGCTAGGCCATGATTCCCATTATTGTGTGATTGTCTGTCATTTTGTTATCTGATGTGATTTTCCTATGTATTGTAAATCTGCCTCTATGATGTTAGTGAAGGGGGATGAGCAGCAGTTGTGTTGATGAGGTAGGACTCAATCTATGGGATTGGGTTGTGTCTTGAGCCTGTTTCTTTTGGGATATAAAAGAGAGAAGTGAGCAGAGAGACGGGGGACCTCATGCTACCAAGAAAGCAGTGCTGGGAGCACAGCGGGCCCTTTGGACCTGGGGTCCCTGCGTGGTGAAGCTCCTAGTCCAGGGGAGGATTGATGAGAAAGACCTTCCTCCAGAGCCAACAGAGAGAAAAATCCTTCCTCTGGAGCTGATGCCCTACATTTGGACTTTTAGCCCACTTTACTGTGAGGAAATAAATTTCTCTTTGTTAAAGCCATTACTTGTAGTATTTCTGTTATAGCAGCACTAGCTGACTAAGACACACACCAAGTATCCTGAAGATGGTACAGGACTGGGCACTATTTCATTCTGTTGTACATGGGTTCATCACGAATGGGAAAAGACTCTACAGCAACTAAAATCAACAACATATCTGTTAAGTGGATTTTACGAGGTGTAACTAATTTTGAAAACTAGGGAAAATGAAACATAACTGGACATGAGAAAGCAACTGATCAGAATCAGGAGTAACAGTACATTTTAACAAGCACCTACTGCAGTGTCAATTCGGGAATAATCGTTATACCCATGTACCCAGCTACATTATACTTCACCTTAACTTTTGACGGGGACCACTTCACAAATTCTAAGGTCCTTCTAAACTGTTGCTTCAGGTGAGCTCTGCTTAATATGTACCATAATGGTGCCGTTAGACACGCTGCAACTCTTCCATTTCTCATTTACCCTTTCGTGATTTTAGAAAAAATTTTGGCCCTTTCAGTTTCTCCTCTGTTTCCCAGCTGGTATCATCTCTTGTCTTATTCACCTGGGAGTGGGCGGCACAATAATCTTGAACCAAGTGTTTGAGTTGATTATTGATGCGTTTTCCCAGGTGCTGATCTTCTCCGTGGTACTACTAATTTCATGACGAAATTTATTCAGAAAGTTGCCGGGTCTCCTTTAAAGTAGATTCAGCTGCATTTTTGCATTGGCGAATTTGGCTAACTTGGATTTTCAGGCCTTATTGCCTGCCCGAATCACAACTTTCCATTGTGGTAGAAGACAGTCCACCACCAGACATGATTCTTTATACCTACAGTGGATTCCAAAGGGGCTTCTCATTTGGCAGGGTAGTCTGTTCCAGTGGCTGGATCTGCAGCTTTAAAATGCTGATATCAACAAGGCTACTGAGGTTGTCTGTCTCCTCTACCAAACTCTCCTCATCCATTTTTTTTTTAAATTAACTGAAGTTCATACTTTATTCAGATTTCCTTAGTTTTTACCTAACGTTTTTTTTCTCTTCCGGGATCTTCTCCAGGATGCCACATTACATTTAGTCATCATGTCTCCTTAGGCCCCTCTGGGCTGTGACAGTTTCTCAGATTTTCCTTGTTTTTTGATGACTACAGGCAATACTACCTCTGTAGAATTATTTTACTAGATAGTGGAATGATGCAAAATAGCGTCAGGACAGAGGATTTAGGTATTTGGTTGCTGTTGTTAGATTTCCTGCTGGCAGTTTAGCCATTTCGGTGGAGTAGTGTCTCCTAAACTCATAAGCCCACAGACACCATCTTCTAGGCTCATCTGCTCTCTCCAAGCTTGAATGAGTGATGAATGTCTCTGAGGGCAGACAGAGAGAACATGGAGGGGGCTTGGATCCAGGTGTCTTCCAGTCACCTGCCTCTACAGCTCCGGCCACCCACCATGAAGCACTTAAAACATGCAAAGTTCTTTAACATTGTAAAATGCTATCAGCGTTAGCAATGATTTTGGGGAGTCAAGGACGGTGTCTCCTTATGACTTTTGACTCCCCCTGAAGCGCCTGCACATTTGCAACCAGTAGGCTATCAACCACTTCTTCATACACAAGGGAATAAAGAAAACAAATTCATGAAGCCTCCTCAGGGGCTGCAGCCATCTGCAGGCTGTCATCTGGCTGAGCTCTGGGCCTTTCCTGGCCAATCTTGAGTGTGCATCCTGGGGGACAGAGGGGAGGCAGAATCAATCACTGGAGAAAGGGCTGGATAGACTCCTAAGTTTTGCTGTCCCTCAGCCCCTGTGCAAATCTTGGAATTCAGCTGGGAGGAAGACGTTAACCAATTATCCACTTTTGTGGACCAACATCACCTTGCCCTGCCTCCTTCCAATCAGCTGCTGTGTGCCTAGGGAATACTAACTAATCTTCCTATTGATCTCAGTGAAGTACAATCAGGAAGGGAACTTTGCTGGCTGCAAAAATGACAAGCAGCATTAAATAGCCAAATATAAACGACTTTTGGCTTACCCGCTTTTGGGTTATCCATGCCACTGTACACCCATGTTCCCCTCCCCCTGCATGAATAACCTGCAGGACATTTAAGGCACCAAGATGGTTGGGGCTCTTCTGAGTGGATTCCCATGCCAAACACATATACAGGGCTGCCTTCCTCTGCCCAGCTCTACCCCTTCCTCCCTTTGCACTTCAACCTTCTCTATGCTCTTCCCACTCCAGGGGAGGATTCTTCAGAGCAAAGCAAAGGTGATGCATTCACACTTCAAGGACAGGGATGAATTAAGACTATTACAGACCCTATACACTATGGGAAACTCTGGTGGCATAGTGGTTAAGTACTATGGCTGCTAACCAAAAAGTCAGCAGTTCGACTCCACCAGGTGCTCCTTAGAAACTCTATGGGGCAGTTCTACTCTGTCCTATAGGGTTGCAACGAGTCAGAATTGACTTGATGGTAACAGGTTTGGTTTTTGGTATATAAGTATATTCTGTGGCTGACTGTATTACTGTTCCCAATTTTTTGCTTCCCACTCTGTTTTGGGGCATTGTCATTTATTCCCTGCTTTTCTAATCATGTTCCTTAGATCACCAGTTCTCCAAGACATTCCACACTAAAAAGTTTCTGTGGTTTGAAATTAGCTTGGGGAATGCTTCGTGTGCAATCCTCCTCCTGGAGACAGACAATGTCCACTAACATACCAAAGACCCTTAAAAGCTGTACACCAAGCAAATGTTTATTATTTAATGTTGTTTAACCCAGGATTTCCAAAGTGTATTTAGCATTGAAACACTTTTTTTCCCCCCAACAAGTAAACGTCCTGGTTTCTTGCATGGGTGAATCTAACCTTCATACCCCACCCCCACCCCACCCCCACTCCACCCCCTCCCACTTCACCCCCATACATGGATGAGGCAGGCAGCCCCAGAGCCAACTCTTCTAAGAAACACCTGCTCTGGCTTCTCCTCCTACACCCAGCAGAATAAGGGGCACTTTCTTCTGCAATTGTCCTTGACAAGATAACCGCAAAACAGGCCATAGATGGCCTCAACCCTACTCTGGGTACAGACTTAACACCCTAATGAAAGAAAATCAACTTCTTCCTCCATCCTGGGGGATCGAACCCTTGTCTAAACAAAATGCACAGTCATCCCCAAGCTCTGAGCGCCAGTGTGAAAGTCAGTCCTGAATATTCATGATGGATTTGCATTTCCTTATCTGCTCTCTGTAAAAGCCCACCTCCCCAAGCTGCCTGCCAGCAGTCTTGGAGGCAACAGTCCCGATTGCTCCTTTTACAACGGAAGAAAGGCATCTTTCTGATCTCCCACCTCGGACTCTTGTTTATTGGCTGTAACAAATCACTTCGAGCGAAACCTGGGGTTTTCCCCCAACAACACTGAGGTCTGAGGAATGTTCTCAACCTTGTCTATGCATTAGAACCACCTGGGACACTTTAAGAGCTCTTGATACCTAGGCTGCCTCTAAACCTATTAAATCAGCATCTCCGGGGTGGGACCCAGGCATCAGTATTCTGTAAAGCTCCCCAGGTGATTCCAATGTGCAGTCAAAGTTGAGAACTGCTGGGTCGGAGAGAAGCACCTTGGCTGTGATGTCATTCATTGCCAAATAATGAGATAAGGCTTTCAATGTCACCAAGGTCAGGTGAATTAACCTTTAGCATATTAAGGCCAGGCATATTATTTCATAAGAAATAGAAAGAATGTAACATTTTCATGTTGACTAAGTGGAAGTTTCTACGGAAGGAAACCAATAACTGCAAACACACAACACATAAATAAGTCTTCCAAACAGTTTGCATATATTATCACAATTCTCTCAACAACCTTACAAGATAAGCATGTTTTAGTCACCATTTTACAGAAGCAGAAGCAAAAGCAAGGGTTGGGGGTGAAACTACTTAATGAAGAACCAGCCCTTGTAATTAAGTAGTGAAGCTGGGATTTGAACTAGGATGGTCTCCTTCCCAAATCCCTAACAAATGCCCTGCTCCCTTTAATGAACCTCTGCATAGTTAGATAAGACTGATTCCAGAAACTTCAAGAAAACATCAGTTGCAGCTCAGATGGGATGCCTCAGAATAACCCTCGCCCACTCCCTTGCTTTCATCTCTATGAACTAGATAGAGCACCATCTTTCCCCCTCTCCTTGCCTCCCCCTGCAAAGCTAGGAAACACTGAGACCAAAGCTCATCCCTCTTCTCTGGGGAGGTTAACAGAAAACTAGGCAGAAGAGAAATGCTACCAATACTCAGCAAATGCCTGAAACAGAAGCATTTGTAAGATACCAGGAGTCAGGGTTTGTGGGAGGATTTGATTCATTTCTAAAGAGGGGTAGGGGAATGGACAGGACTTCTAATTAGTCAGAGGGGTAAGGAAGAGACAGGACTCTAGGAGGAAGAGAAGAGGGACAGTTGCAGGTCATGCAGGGTCTGTGTCTGAACAGCTTGGCCAGCAACTTCCGTAGTGAACCAACCTTTCAACACTCAATTGGATGAGAGTCAGGGGAAGAAGTATACAGGACAGTGAGGGGATAAGCAGGTCCCGTAGCATTCTGGTGAGCTTCAAAGGACCAGCTAACTATTGAGCAATGAGAAGGAGCCCCCTGCAGAGAATTAGCTGTCATAGAAACCATAAAGCCAGTCCTCTAGCTCCCCTCCACACTGAGAGATCACTTGTTGTTGTCAGGTGCCGTCTAGCGGGTTCCAACTCCGACCCTATGTTTGACAGAACGAAACACTGCCCGGTTCTGCACCGCCCTCACAGTCGTTGCTGTGTTTGAGGCCATTGTTGCAGCTACCTTGTCAATCGATCTCGTTGAGGGTCTTCTTTTTTTGTTGGCCATCTGCAGAGATCACTCTGGAGTATCAAAATCACCGGGGGAACTTGTTAAACACAGATCGCGGGCCCCACCCCCAGCGTCTCTGATTCAGTAAACCTGGGTGGGGCTGGGGATTTTGCATTTCTACAAAGCTTCCAGGTGATGCTGATATTGAGGATCTGAGAACCATCCATCGTGAACCACTGAGTTAGAGATGCCTCCAAGGGTGGCGAGGCGTGGTCTGCGGCCTGAAATACATTTGGAAAAAACTTCTCTGGCCTCGCCCTGGAGGGAGATTCTCTCCACCCTCCAGGATGTCTGCTTGTTATGTCAAGACTGCTGTGATTCTTCCTCCACCTCAGAACCAGTACCAGCTGCCTTGGAGTTGATTCCAGCTCCTGAGTACCGCGTGTATGTCAGCAGGGAACTATGCTCCACGGAGTTTTCAATCACTGGTTTTTTGGAAATAGATCACTGAGCCTTTCTTTTGAGGTGCTTCTGGGCGGACTTGAACCTCTAAACTTTGGTTAGCAGCTGAGCACATTAACTGCTTGCACCCACCTCAGGGCTCTCCGAGTAATCTTGTGTATTTAGAAGTCTTCATGGTAAAAATGTGGTCTCCTTTCCTTCAACTGAAATCTTCCCATCCCTTCAGGAAGTACAGGGAGGAAGCTGATCAACAGGACTCAGCTTCACACTTTCTTCATCAAGTCTCCACAAGGCCCTTGTCCCTGCTGAGAGCCACTGGATGACTGACTGTCATGGGTTCAGGTTAGGTCCCTTTGCCAAAGGGTCTTCTCTGTGGTTTGAAGTTCAGGAACCAGTCACTCTTTCCAAGGGAATTCTAGCTTGACCATAGGGAATATGACTGAACCCTCCAAGTCCTTCCCACAGGCCACCCCCTGAAGCTGAAAGAGGTTTATGCAAATAAGGGCCCAAGGCCTGCCTTGAGCAGCTGAGTCCCTCCAGGCAAGTATGTAAATGAGACTGAAATAGTGACCCCAGTTTACAAAAATAAAGCCATTTATTCTGCTTTGCTTTACTTTTTTTTCTTATTCTCCCCACCTGAAAAAGACATGTGCTTTGTTTCATGCACCAAGTAACTGTAACTGTGCTCATTTAGGCAGCTGCTACTTAAGCATCATGTTATATTATTGTTCCCTACTCAGTACTATACACAAAAAACATATGTCAGTGGGGTTTGGGAGCAGGCGGAAGGCCTGAAAGGAATAGCCTCAAACGGGAGAGGCAGAATGGAAAATTTACACCCTCATTCATCATAGAATTCATAATTTGTACCTTATCATTCTATACACTCTACCTTTCAGATGCAATTTAAAGCAGCCAACCTGAAATTAAAACAAAGGAACAAAGAACCAAAGGGTGCATCCTTTGCCTTTCCTAGTGTGGAATTAATAACTTCTTTTTTTACCACTTTACCCCAAAGCTTTCCTGCTATTTAGGGATACTAGATGAGGAGGAAAAGAACCCTGGTGGTGCAGTGGTTAAAGCCATTGGAGGAAAGGAGCCCTTAAAACATTTGGCTGCTAACCAAAAAGTCAGAGGTTTGACCCACCAGCTATACCACGGGAGAAAGATGTGGCAGTCCGCACCTATAGAGGTTGTTGGTGTTGTTGTTAGGTGCCGTCCAGTCAGTTCCGACTCATAGCGGCCCTATGCACAACAAACGAAACACTGCCTGGTCTTGCACCATCCTTACAACTGTTGTTATGCTTGAGCCCATTGTTGCAGCCACTGTGTCAATCCACCTCGTTGAGAGTCTTCATCTTTTCCGCTGACCCTGTACTTTGCCAAGCATGATGTCCTTCTCCAGGGACTGGTCCCTCCTGGCAACATGTCCAAAGTATGTAAGACGCAGTCTTGCTATTCTTGTTTCGAAGGAGCATTCTGATTGTACTTCTTAGACAGATTGGTTCTTTCTTTTGGCAGTCCATGGTATATTGAATATTTGCCAACACCACAATTCAAAGGTGTCAATTCTTCTTCAGTCTTCCTTATTCATTGTCCAGCTTTCACATGCATATGATGCGATTGAAAATACCATGGCTTGGGTCAGGTGCACCTTAGTCTTCAAGGTGACATCTTTGCTCTTCAGCACTTTAGAGAGGTCGTTTGCAGCAGATTTACCCAATGGAATGCTTCTTTTGATTTCTTGACTGCTGCTTCCATGGCTGTTGATTGTGGATCCAAGTAAAGTGAAATCCTTGATAACTTCAATCTTTTCTCTGTTTATCATGATGTTGCTCACTGGTCCAGTTGTGAAGATTTTTGTTTTCTTTATGTTGAGGTGTAATCCATACTGAAGGCTGTGGTCTTTGATCTTCATTAGTAAGTGCTTCAAGTCCTCTTCACTTTCAGCAAGCAAGGTTGTGTCATCTGCATAACGCAGGTTGTTAATGAGTCTTCCTCCAATCCTGATGCTCCATACTTCTTCATATAGTCCAGCTTCTCGTATTATTTGCTCAGCATACAGACTGAATAGGTGTGGTGAAAGAATACAACCCTGATGCACACCTTTCCTGACTTTAAACCAATCAGTATCCCCTTGTTCTGTCTGAACAACTGCCTCTTGATCTATGTAAAGGTTCTTCATGAGCACAATTAAGTGTTCTGGAACTCCCATTCTTCACAAAGTTATTCATAATTTGTTACAATCCACACAGTCGAATGCCTTTGCATAGTAAATAAAACACAGGTAAACATCCTTCTGTTATTCTCTGCTTTCAGCCAGGGTCCATCTGACATCAGCAATGATATCCCTGGTTCCACATCCTCTTCTGAAACTGGCCTGAATTTCTGGAAGTTCCCTGTCAATATACTGCTGCAGCCGTTTTTGAATGATCTTCAGCAAAATTTTGCTTGTGTGTGATATTAATGATGTTGTTCTATAATTTCCACATTTGGTTGGATCACCCTTCTTGGGAATAGGCATAAATATGGATCTCTTCCAGTCAGTTGGCCAGGAAGCTGTCTTCCATATTTCTTGGCATAGACGACTGAGCATCTCCAGTGCTGCATCTGTTTGTTGAAACATCTCAATTGATATCCCATCAATTCCTGGAGCCTTGTTTTTTGCCAATGCCTTCAGAGCAGCTTAGACTTCTTCCTTCAGTACTATTGGTTCCTGATCATATGCCACCTCTTGACATGGTTGAATACTGACTAATTCTTTTTGGTACAATGACTCTGTGTATTCCTTCCATCTTCTTTTGATGCTTCCTGTGTCGTTTAATATTTTCCTCATAGAATCCTTCACTATTGCAACTTGAGGATTGAATTTTTGTTTCAGTTCTTTCAGCTTGAGAAACGCCAAGCATGCTCTTCCCTTTTGATTTTCCATCTCCAGCTCTTTGCACATGTCATTATAATACTTTTTCTTCTCGAGCCTCCCTTTGAAATCTTCTGTTCAGTTCCCTTACTTCATCAATTCTTCCTTTTGCTTTAGCTGTTCGACGTTCAAGAGGAAGTTTCTGAGTCTCCTCTGACATCCATCTTGGTCTTTTCTTTCTTTCCTGTCTTTTCAGTGACCTCTTGCTTTCTTCATGGATGATGTCCTTGATGTCATTCCACAACTCGTCTGGTCTTCGGTCACTAGTGTTCGATGCTTCAAGTCTGTTCTTCAGTTGGTCTCTAAATTCAGGTGGGATGTACTCAAGGTCATATTTTGGCTCTTGTGGACTTGCTCTGATTTTCTTTAGTTTCAGCTTGAACTTGCATATGACCAATTGGTGGTCTGTTCCGCAGTCGGCCCCGGCCTTGTTCTGACTGATGATATTGAGCTTTTCCATCGTCTCTTTCCACAGATGTAGTCAATTTGATTTCTTTGTGTTCCCTCTGGTGAGTATAGTCACCGTTTACATTGGGTGAAAGAAGGTATTTGCAATGAAGAAGTTGTTGGTCTTGTAAAATTCTATCATTCTATCTCCGGCATTGTTTCTATCACTAAGGCCATATTTTCCAACTACTGATCTTTCTTCTTTGTTTCCAACTTTCACATTTCAATCACCAGTAATTATCAATGCATCCTAATTGCATGTTCGATCAACTTCAGACTACAGCAGCTGATAAAAATCTTCTATTTCTTCATCTAGTGGTTGGTGAGTATATTTGAATAATAGTCGTATTAACTGGTCTTCCTTGTAGGCATATGGATATTATCCCATCACTGACAGCGTTGTACTTCAGTATAGATCTTGAAATGTTCTTTTTGAGGATGAATGCAGCACCATTCCTCTTCGAGTTGTCATTCCCAGCATAGTAGACTATATGATTGTCTGATTCAAAATGGCCAATACCATTCCATTTCAGCTCATTAATGCCTAGGATATCAATGTTTATGTGTTCCATTTCATTTTTGATGATTTCCAATTTTCCTAGATTCGTACTTTGTACATTCCAGGTTCTGATTATTAATGGATGTTTGCAGCTGTTTGTTCTCATATTGAGTCATGCCACATCAGCAAATGAAGGTCCCAAAAGCTTTACTCCATCCACGTCATTAAGGTCTACTTTACTTTTTTTTTTTTACTTTGAGGAGGCAGCCCTTCCCCAGTCATCTTTTGAGTGCCTTCCAACCTGGGGGGCTCATCTTCCAGCATTATATCAGACAATGTTCCGCTGCTATTCACAAGGTTTTCACTGGCTAATGCTTTTCAGAAGTAGATGTGTCTGACAGTTTGTTGTACTGTGGGGGCTTGCATGTTGCTGTGATGCTGGAAACTATGCCACTGGTATTCAGATATCAGCAGGGTCACCCATGGAGGACAGGTTTCAGCTGAGTTTCCAGACTAAGACAGACTAGGAAGAAGGACCCTATAAAGATTACTGTTATGGAAACCCTATGGGGCAGTTCTACTCTGTCCTATAGGGTCTCTATGAGTTGGAATTGACTCTAGGGCACATAACAACAGGTAAGGAGGAAGGTCCCTAGATAGGGCAAACAGTTTGCGCTCCATTGCTAACCTACAGATTGGCTCTTCGAACCCACCCAGTGGCACCATGAAAGAAAGGCCTGGCAACCTACTTCTGTAAAGATCACAGCGAAGAAAACCCTATGGAGAAGTTCTACTCTGTAATATATGGGGTCTTTATGAGTCGGAACTGGCTGGAGGGCAACTAACAACAAACATAGGTCAGGAGGTGGGTGATGCTAGGCTGATTTATGTATCTGCAGCTACATCTCTCCAGTTCAAGCACTGTGCTTGAAGAAGCAGGTGTTGACTTTTGTCAGTATGCTTGGACATTTTCCATGAGAAATAAAATAATACATATAAAGGGCCTAAGGTGGGTGGAATAGTGTTCCCCAAAATTCATTTCACCCAGAACCTCAGAATGTAACTTTATTAGGAAATAGAGTTTTTGTAGATGTAATTAGTTAAGGATCTTGAGATGAAATCATCCTGGGTATAGGATGGGACCTAAGCCCAATGATTGCTGTCCTTGTGAGAAGACACAGTAGCAGATAGAGAAGACCAGGTGAAGACAGAGGTAGAGATTGGAGTTATGCTGCCATAAAGTAAGGAACTCCATCGATTGATGGCAATCCACCGAAGCTAGGAAGAGGAAAGGGAGGATTCTTCCCTAGAGCCTCTGGAGCATGGCCCTATAGACACCTTAATTTTGGACTTGTATCCTCCTGAAATGTAAGCAAATAAATTTCTGTAGTTTCAAGCTGCCCAGTGTGTGGCTCTTTGTTACAGCAGCCATAGGAAAGTAAACAGGGCCCAACTATCCCTCAGGCACGTGGAGGCTCTTTGCATTCAGATCCCATTAATCCTTCAGCCTTAGTGGGAAAGGTTATTATGAGCCCCATTTTCCAGGAGAAGCAGCAGAGGTTTTAGAGTTCAGGGAACTTACTCAAGGTTATGGTTAACGAGTTGCAGAGCCAAATTTGAAGTCTGATTGGCTTCAGGCCCTTTGCTGTTGCCCCTTATGCTAAATTGCCTTTAGTGTGTTTCCAGGTCACTTGATCTGTTTTCATATGCTCAGTAGGCTCTAAGTTTCTTAAGATGTCTTGATCTCTCCTAGAGTTCTCAAGACCCTGTTTTTCTGACCACTGCCTCTTCTTCTCTTGGGCTGTACTTATGAATTGGTAATTTAGGGTGCTTGTTCCTGCCTGAAACCCTGGTGGCGTAGTGGTTAGGTGCTATGGCTGCTAACCAAAGGGTTGGCAGTTTGAATCTTACAGGCGCTCCTTGGAAACTCTATGGGGCAGTTCTACTCTGTCCTATACGGTCGCTATGAGTCAGAATCGAATCGAAGGCACTGGGTTAGGTTTTGGTTTTGATTTCTGCCTCATAGTCATAAGGAATGTCATATTCCTGGTGATCACTGGTAGCATAAGGAATGACCAGTGGAATAAAGTTTTAGAGAAGTCTAGAGGGGAAGGAAGGCAGAGCACAGAATTGTCTTGGGCAAAGAAACTTGTGGTCCTCAGAGAGAGGAGGAAGGGGGAGAAAGTTGAAACAAATGCCAGGAAGTTTGTTGGGAAACATGAAGAAGGATATTGCAGGAGATCCCATCTCATGGCTTCTCTTTTCCTTGTGTAATTAACAACACTATTTCATGTGATATTTCCTCCTGATTCTCACTCCATCTGAATATATGCCATTAGTCTAACTCATTTTGAGCAAGGCAGTGTTTTGAGGGCTCTTGCAACACTTCATGGAAGGCAGGCTCTGGCTGAGAGTTCTGAATTTGGTAGGCTAAGTATTTCTGAGAGGAGGAGACCATCCAGTTTCCTTATGGGAATCTATAGAGACCTGCAGAAATTTTACTTAAAAAGATCACACTAAACGACAGGCAAGCTTAACTGACACTACCACGGAGGGTAGACGCTAAGGAATTGTCTATTAAGAACTAACTTAAAAAAAACGAAACAAAACATTTTTGGGTTAAAAAAAAATTCTAAAATGCATTGAACACTTCACTCCTGAAAAAAGGACACTAAACATAAATACACCTTTTCTTGGTCCGCTTATGGACCAAGATCCTCCTTATAAGCACTAAAAGTTAGGCAGCGATGCTGTGAGGATCTGCAGCCCACTAAAGTTCCAGGGCTGCTGAGTCTTCCATTAAATGCCTTAAGGCAATCAAGTATTATTTAGCTCTTGTGTCAGCTTTTTGTAGTTTTTTTATTTCCTCCCTGTGGTCACGTTCTGTATAGTGCACTATATAGATAGAGAAATATATCGTAATGCATGTTGCTATGAATTTTAATGACAAATTATCATTATAAGTGTTCTGTTCCTCAAAATTGTACCTGAGCTCTATGGCCTTTTTCCTTTCAAAGCAAATACAAACATACATAACAATCTGAAAAGATCATTTATACACTGTGCTTGGTGATGTAACTGTTTAATGGCTTTTCTTTTGGTACCAACAAGTGGAGGCCACCATTTTATTTAAATAACATCAGGGCTCCATGCCAGTAATTGATTTTGTGATCAGTTGTTTTGGTGGCACTTTAAATTAACGTTCTTGCCTATGGATTTAAACGGAATTTAATAAGACAGTTAGTGCACAATAAGCAAAACCCATGTGATATTAAAAACATATTTACTGAAGATTAACCGCCGTGGAGATGCAAATTTATTATGTAGAAACCCCAATAAATACTTTCTGAACGTTAAATCATATGTAAACATTGTGTATTGCTTCAAGTGAATACAGATCTTTAGCTTCATGTGTTATTCATGCTTCTAAACAAACATAGCTGTTTACTATAACTAAATTCATTGCCATCTTATACAATTGTTGGTGTTACTGTCTGGTGCAAAATTGAGCCGGTTTTGACTCATAGAGACCCTATAGGACAGAGTAGAACTGCCTCATAGGGTTTGGAAAGAGCTTCTGGTAAATTTGAACTGCCAACCTTTTTGGTCAACAGCTGAGCTCTTAACCACTACTGGCACCAGGGCTCCTCTTATACATTTAATGCATGAAAATTCAGGGTCAGGGGAAAAATTCTCTGCCTTAATGTAAAGCAGGTTTTCTCATTCAGTAGGTCTGGGTTAGACCTGAAAATTTGCACTTTACCAAGTTTCTGGCTGATGTTGTGGTCTCTAGATCACTCCCTGAAAACCACTGATGTCTTATTTTAAGACTAGAGAAAGACTTTGGTTTCTTCTGCTCCAATTTAATATCTGGCTTTAGTTAAAACCTGCGTAATAGATTAAAGATGGCCACACATTCTTTGTCACTCTCCCCATTAAGAGATGCAGATTATTTTTCTTTCACTGATCTTGAGAAAATCTAGTTGGTATAATGAGAACAGAGTAAAAACGACTTTGATCCTAGGCAATCTATCAGCAACATTAGAAAAAAAGTACAAAGTACTGTAGGCTTTCAAAAAACAAACAAAACCCCTCCTAAAATCTAGTTTGCAGACAGAGAACCCTTTTTAAAAGATTGAGCATAACAATAAAAATGAGTCTCTTACATTAATATTGCAATTTATATCTTAGGAAAACAGTTTTACATGTATTATCTTATTTGACTCTTGCAGTATGTAGAGCAGGGATTCTCAAGGTATGGTTCCTGGACCAGCAGCAGCATCTCCTGGGAGCTTGTTAGAATGAAGTTCTCAGGTCCCACCTTTGATCTACCGAGTCAGGAAGTCTGGAAGTGAGAACGAGAAATATGTATGTATTTTTATTGTGGTACTTATATGGATAAGAAAATATTTGACATTTCAACCATCTTCACATGTACAGCTTAGTGACATTATGTTCATCATGTTGTTCGACCATCACCATTAACCGTTCCCAGGATTTTCCATCACCCTTAACAGAAACTCAGTGTCCCCTGAGCACTGTATTCCTTTTCACTTCGGAAATCTGCTTTAATACACCACCCCCCTGATTTGGGTGCATGCTAAGGTTTGAGAACCACTGATGTAGGTTAAATAAACAACATTCTTTTGATTTTACATATGGTAAGATTAAGAATTATTTTTTTATTTAAGATTAAGAATTATTAGAATTGGATCTTGCCAATCAAGATCTTGCCAAACCTATCACCAAGAAGAAGAGTCTGGAGCAGAGTGTATCCTTTGGACCAAGGACTCAGGGTCCCTGCTCTGAGCACCTTCTAGCAAGGGCCTTACTGGGAGAAAGAGGGGGTGGTGGGACAGGGGTGCTGTGGACACTGCTTGAGGTGGGCCGTCAATTAGCAGTTTCTATTGGTCATCACCGAAACCCTGGTGGTGTAGTGGTTAAGTGCTGTGGCTGCTAACCCAAGGGTCAGCAGTTCGAATCCACCAGGCGCTCCTTGGAAACTCTATGGGGCAGTTCTACACTGTCCTATAGGGTCGCTAAGAGTCGGAATCGACTTGACGGCACTGGGTTTGGTTTTGGTTTTGTTATTGGTCATCACAATTTCCATGGCCAGCTGTGAAACATCATTCAGCAATTTAACACTAATTTCCCTAGGCACTATTTTTGGATATTTTCTGTAGCTAGGCCCCTGCCTTCTAGACCCAGAAGAAAGTGTGAACGCTGAAGACAGGGCAAAACAGAAAGGGACAGCAGCGATGGGCTTGCTGGCCCATAGTTTTCTAGAACTCTGCCAGGAAACCTAATTCCAAAGCAAAGATTATTTCAGGTACAAAATGTAACTTTCTTTTGGATTGAGTCTCGAAGGATGGGTAGGATTTTCACAGATGGAGACAATTAAGTATGGGGCAGTGGAGGAGGCTAGGGATAGTTCAAGCAGATGGAAAATTATCTTTGTTATTTCAAAAGATACATTTGAGGAAACGTTGGCTTTTAGATTTCCGCCCCCCCAAATATATGTCCTTAGGATGTTTATTTTGCTGTCTGTATTTCTTATAGAACTCCATATTTTTACTAAAACGTGCAACTTCTGTGCTTGTTTTTCACCACCCCCCACCATGAGGCACTCTCACAACCGCCGCCATGCCAATCCTCTTCCACGTGTTGCTGTTAAAAAAAAAAAAGAAAAAAAAATTAGCATAGGGCACTTATGAAAATATCTCATGGGGAAGAGGATGGCCAGCAAATAAACTCAGATAGTGCGTGCTGTTTGCATAAACACATGGCAAATACAGAGTTTATAAAACATCATGTTGTAACTCTTTCTATTGCATTTGGGTTGGAATTTGTTTCCTCGAAATATGTGGGCCTTTGCAGGCCTCATGCTTCCTTTTGTTGCTGTGCTACTTTGAGAACAATTCTTATGAATGCATCTAATCTTTTTTCTTCCCTTAATTCCAAGGAGGTCACATTTTTTCATTTGTAAATTACTCATAATAAGGAATCAGAAGCTCTTGATAAGCTTTAACACTTACAAAGAGTTTATGCATTTGGTCTTCAGTTAGTGGAAATCAGAGATAAATTTGGACCAGTTCCAGGCCGTTAGAGACAGGGATTTCTAATACTCTTGGTGAGCAAGATAGTCTATTGTTTTTCACTGCATCTAGAACACGGAGGCTATCCTTGAGCACCTTGCACATTGGTCCAACTTCTCAGTTTGAGGTTTTGACTACCTCAGCAAAGATTCTTCTAAGATTATTCATTAAGAGGAAATTTAACCCTTGGTCACTTTTCCTGGAATACTGGTGATGTGGGATAAGATGTGGCCTTGATAAGTTTTCAACCTGAAAAGTGCTTATTGAGTATGGTCTTTATCAACCATTTTAACAGTTTTTAAACCTAGTTTCATTGTATTCACATGTAGTAAAATTAAGTTTTTGTGGTGTACAGTTAATTCTATGAGTTTTGGTCAACCACCTCCACAGTTAAGATATAGAACAGTTTCATCACCTCAAAATATTCCCTCCTGAAGCCCATTTGTAGCCAGCCCCTTGTCCATGGAAACCAGGATCTGTTTTCTGTTCCTATAATTTTGCCTATCTTGGAGGTCATGTGAGTAGAATCATATAGAATGCAGCCTTTGAGTTTGGCTTCTTTCACCCATGTAATATGTTTGAGATTCATTCATGTTGCTGTGTGTATCAATGTTAATTTCTTTTTATTACTTTGTAATTGTTATTTATTCCACTGTATAGATATATCACAGTCTCTTTTTAAATATATTTGTGACTTGATGGACATTTGGCTGTTTCAGATTTTGTCTATTATAATTGCCAATTTATGATTATAAATGTACACTAAAAGCATTTGTGTATGGTTTTTGTGTGAACATAAGTTTTCATTATCCTTGGGTAAATATCTAGGAACGAGACTACTAGATCATATATAGTAAGTGTATGCTTAGCTTTGTAAGGAACTCAAGACACTTTCCAAAGTGGCTTTACCATTTTGCATTCCCATCAGCAATGTGTGAGAGTTCTAGTTGCTCCACATCCTTGCCAGCATTTGGTATTGTCTTTTTTTTTTTTTTTTTCCAAATTTTAGCTATTCTCGTAAGAGTATGGTGATATCTCATTGTGGTTTTAATTCACATTTCCTTAGTTACTACTGATGTTGAGCACTTTTTCATATACTTATTTGCCATTGGTACATTTTCTTTAGTGAAGTCTCTATTCAAATTCTTTGCCTAATTCTTGTTATGTTGATTTTTTTTCTTACTGAGTTTTGAGAGTTTTTTAAAATAATATTTTACTGCATTTTTGGTGCAAGTTTACACAGCAAATTAGGTTTCTATTTAACAATTTCTGTACAAATTGTTCAGTGGCATGGGTTATATTTTTTTACAATGTGTCAACATTCTCATTTCTAGCCTGGTTGTTCCTTTTTCCGTAATCTAGTTTCCCTACATGCATTACTTTCTCATCTTTTCTTTAGAGTAAATGTTGGCCATTTCGTCTTATGTAGATGAATTTTTTAAGGAGCACAGTATTCATGGAGGATATTGCTTATTTTATGAGCCAATCTGTTATTTAGCTTAAATATGACCTCTGGGAGTAGTTTCAGATCAAAATTTAAAAGGTATTTCAGGGCAATAGTCTCAGGGGCTCCTCTAATTTTAACCAGTCTGGACATTTTAAGAATTTGAGTTTTGTTCTACATTTTTCACCCATTCTATTGGGGTCCATGTATTGTGTCCCTGAACGGAATGATCAGTAGTGCTAGCCAGGCACAATCTAGTTCTGTATCAGGGTAGATGAGGCTGTGGTCATGTAGGCTCTTAGTCTTGTAGACTTTGAGTCTTTGGTGTCTTTTCTACTCTTTTGCTCCAGATGTATAGGGATCAATAGTTGTATCTTAGTGAGAGTCCCTTTTGTATTCTGGATACATATCCTTTTCAGATATGTGTTTTGACTTAATTTTAATATATTTTTTAAGACTGAATACATTAATCTCTGCCTTGCTTGGGGACACTATAAAAAAGTACTGTCTAGTCCTGAGTTGCTGTACTGTTGCATTATCAGGTTCACGTCAGCATGATAATATGATCTCCAAGAAACCAGCTTTCTCTCTATTGCCCCTTGTAGTGAGTATTTGCATCCAGGTTGAAGTCAGAAATATAAGACCCCAGAAATGGTGTTTAATATGATGCAGAAATCTGGGCAGATAGGAAGGTTAGAAACAAATGGGTAGAGTTACATGCTCCTGATTAATAATTAATAACTGACTAATTATTAAGAATTGACAATTGTCCATTTGTGGGCGACCTCCTACATATATTATAAATACCATTGGTGCAATTGGTAACAGGTCTCATTTGACTTATTGCACAATAATGGTAAAATAATTGGACATAATGTACAAGCAACAACTGGATTCGTATAGATAGCAGTGACTATATTTACTTTTAAATACTGCCACTGCATAGAAATTCTTTTGGGCACAATTTTTTGGGGGGGGTGGGAGGGCAGTTATTGTTTTATCTTCAGTTACCAATTACTTACAATGTTAGATTTTTAATAACTCTATGACCCAAACTTCATTTTCTCATTTGTAAAGATACTGATGGTGATGTTGGGTGAAGGTGAGCGATTCCTTCCTTGTGAAAAGTTTCATTTTTTATGACTATTTATATGCCTTTCTTCCTTGTGCATACCTCTGCTTGAATGATGTTCAATTGCATTTGAACTTGAGAATAGTTGAAATAAGACTGTAATGTTTTGCTTTAATGTGAGTAGTGTAAGCAACAAAGCTCAGTGTTTCAAAGGTCTATTTTGTTCTTCCCCAGCTATACTCAGACACACTCCATTAGCCAAATTGAAACAACACTGGTGTTAAAAGCAATGTATATTGCGCCACCTGCTGGTCATGTCTGCCCTAATCCTGGGCTTGCTCCCTGGGCACCCGCATGTTCCTCTAATTCAGTCCTTAGTGCAATCTTTGTCTTGTGTATGTGGCTGGGCTCTTGTTGTGTGTGTTTCTTGGACCAGAGTCTTGCCCTCAGATGAAGCTGGCTGGCGATTGAACATGCTGTCTAGCTCTTACTAGCCTCCTCTCCCGGGACTGGTCCTTGCCCCTCATACTCTCAGTCTCTGACTTGGATCTTGCTCCAAAATTAGATGAGCCTCCTGGATACATAAAGCTCTTTCCATTTTATTTCCACTCTGGAGCCTGCAGAGGGGTTTTTATTCAGAGCATGAGCTGCTCCCTACCCTTTCCCGTCTGCTTGCTTGGAACACATTAGAATATGACCAATTTCCTCCTTCCAGTTGGACCACAGGTGTTAACATTTTAAGCTTTGCAAAGAGAAAAACACTAAAACAAGAGGAGTTGTATTACTTTTAACCAAAAAGATATAATTTTTTTGCAGGAACACACCACACATCAACAAAGAAGATGCCCTCCCAGCTGGGGAAGTGTCAGCTGTCTGTGCCTCCCTTATCCTCTCTTCTCCTCCCATGGCTCTACAGTAATTGTGAGTTTGGTTTTCACCCCCCAGAATCTAACTAAGAAAGGGCAGCCAGACACTGGCATCCTCTGGTGAGATGACCTCCTACAACTCCAGTTTCCTCATGCAGGCCAGTTTTAGGGTGTTTGCTGCCACTCAAACTGGCTCTCACCATTTATTTACTGGTCAGTCTGAGCACAGGATTCTAATATTCCTTAAACCATTAGAAAGCAAGGAGGGAGTAGTAAGGTCAGATACTGGTTGTATTTCAGGCAACAATTAAAATCTAGGATTACTTGTAGGCATGGGGCTATCAGACAAGACAATCTGTATCACTTAAAGATCAAGAAGTCTGAAAAGTTTATCCCTTAAAACAAAATATTTTATTGAGATAACCTCTGTCTTTGAGAACCACATTCATTTTTTTGATTTCAAAATCCCACTTAGTACGTTAAAGAGTATAATGGATCTTTCAACCTAGGCAGGAAGAATAGAATGTGTGTGTGCATGTGTGTGTGTGCTACATGCTAGAAAGAGGCCTTCAAGTCTGCTATGCTATCTTATGTGTTTCCTATTGTTACTGTCTGGAGAATCCTACATCCTACACTCTTCATGTTGTTGTTGTTAGATGCCATCAAGTCGGTGTCAACTCACAGCAGCCCCATGTATAATAGAATTAAATGTTGCCTGGTCCTGTGCCATCTTCACAATAGTAGATATGTTTGAGTCCACTGTTGAGCCCACCAGTTCATACTGGTCCTCATTGGGTGCAGCCTATGCTAAACTTGAGCCCAGGATTGTCAAACTCCTCTGAACAACCTGTTTTGTATTATTCATGGGCCCCTGTCACGACAGACAGCTAGAAATGGGTTGGTGTCCACAGTCCTGCCTCTTCCTTTCTTCCCTTCTCTAGCCTCATAGCTAGAGACAGACCACTTGAATCACTATTTACCATTGAGAAGGGGGAAGACCTGTAATCCATTTGATTGTCTATTACAGTATTTAAGGGATCGCGGGTAACAAAGGTCCTTTGCAGCCTGATTTGTTTCTGTTTTCTCTCTTTTATGCCTTCCTCTCTACCCTTTTCTTCTAGGAAAAAATAATCATTTATATTTTTGCATAAGCACCAAATAAATTGAAAATGCTCTCTAATAGTGTTTTTCTCATTTAAAATGAAAATAAATTTATTAAATTCCCTGGACACATTTAGAGACTCACTACTACATTCAATAGAAGAATGATCCTGTTCTTTCAATGCTAAAATACTAATATCTTGGCATATTTGAAAAACAGTAATATAGACACAGCTTTCTGATTTTTATTCTGAAATTAGATCAAATCTAGTTGAGGTAGTGGGGACTTATCCATCACTGTTCCACAACGATGTCCCTGAGTATCTAGTCAAAAGGCCAGTTTCCCTGGCTTTGCCCTGAAGATTTTGGGGATAAAGATCAAGTATATCTATAACTATATATACCAGTACTCCAGATGATTGTTAACCGGTTGCTGTTGAATTGATCCTACCCCATGGTAATCCCATGCATGTCAGTCTAACACTGTCACAGTAAAACTGAACTCCATAGAGTTTTCAATAGCTGATTTTTCAGAAGTAGATTGCCAAGACTTTCTTCCGAGGTGCCTATGGGTGGACTAGAACCTCCAATCTTTTGGTCAGCAGCTGAGCATGCTAACCATTTGCACAACCCAGTGTCTCCTAGGTGACTCTCAGAATCTGTGAAGTTAGGGGAACTCTCCTTAATAAGCCAAGCCTGAATTTTACAGAGTCATGGCAGACTTGAGGGAGAAGGATCTAGGGATCACCTTTTTCCTCCCTTTTCAGAAGCAGACATTGGGGTACAAAGGAGCACCTGGGCCCTGCTCAGGTTATCCGTTCATTGGTGGAGAAGCTATCTCAAGAACCTGGGTTTTCAAATTCTTGGTGAGGTGTTGTTTCTGTATCACCACGTTTCTTGCCTGAAGACCACCAGGATGGGCTCATATGCCTGGTACCTTTGTGGAGGTCAGAGGAGGACCAACAGCAATGTTTTTACTCTGAGAAAACTCCTTTCAGTAACATCCAACAGGGAGCTCTTGGAAGTACACTGCCTCTAACTAGAGCTGTCCCACCTCAGAGGGCTGTGTAAGCGGCACCATGTTAGTCCGGCATGCCTGTGTAGGGAGAGAGACGGTGCTGATGACATCTTTCTCCTGAGGGCTTCTCTCCTTACTTTATGTTCTCATCAAGGCTATTAGTCAAATTTAGGTTGTGAATCCATTGGGCAAAAGCTATTTCTGCTTTCATACTCTGTACACAGCCAAGGATGGGTCCTCCGAATATGGAGGAAATGATAGAGGATTAGTTTTGTCTATTCTTTTACTTTATAGAATGTTACTTTGTCCTCTTGCTCAGAGACTCCAGTATCTGTAAATTACTGCAGGAACATCGAACATCTTTAAAGGAGAAGCTTGTTTAGGGAGGTATATAAAATTAAGGAAAAAGGCAATTACTGCCTGTGAAAAAAATCTGTTTATGTTCTTCGAATACATATACTTATTACATAAAATTTTTTTTTTATGTAATAATACATGGTATAAATATCAAGTAACGGGCTATTCATTTTTTAAACAAAAGAGCCCAAATTGGTGTTTGCTTCAAAGTGGTCAAAAGAAAAACCAAATTCATTGTTGTCGAGTCGATTCTGACTCATAGTGACCCTATAAGACATAGCAGAACTACCCCATAAAGTTTTCGAGCAATGCCTGGTGGATTCAAACTGCCAAACTTTTGGTTAGCAGCCATAGCTCTTAACCACTATGCTACCAGGGTTTCCGTCAGAGTGGTACTCCTGAAAGTTAATCTCAGAGCTGGTTTTTGATTCATATTGAAAGCAAACAAACAAATAAAAAACAATCCAGACGTTTAGAATGCGACCTAAATTTTGATCCCATACTCTGTGACCCTATGTGATTATTCCTATTACTACTCAAATTCCAGGTGGCTTTTGAATGGGTTCTAAGAGTCGAATTTGCCTATGAACATACTGGTTTAAAATACTTAAATGTATACATTATATGCCAATTAAAAAAAAAACCCTCTGTAACAATATAGAAAAGAAAGAGAAGCCATTTATTACTGGGTCAGCATTATCAGGAGTTCCTGGGTGATGTAAACAGTTAATGAGCTCCACTGCTGAGAGTTTGGCAGTTCAAGTCTACCCAGAGGTGCCTAGAAGAAAGGCCTGTTGATCAACTTTTGAAAAACCACCCATTGAGAACCCTATGGAGCACAGTTCTACTCTGACACACTTGGGGTCTCCATAGGTTAGTGTCGACTCAATGGCAACTGTTAGCATTATCAGATACACATGTGTGTAAGGCAGCGTGAGGATGGCACAGGACCAGGCAGCCTTTCATTCTGTTGTTCATGAGGTCACCACGAGTCAGGGCCAACTCAACGGCAGCTAACAGCAACCGCAACAACCGGGCAGCACGACAATGACCACAGAGTCTGAACAGAATTGCACACAGATTTATACAGTAAAGAACAGTTACGACCTTTCATTTTTGAGAGACAAATGGATGCACCTTGTGCTTGTCTCCTATAAGCTTTATGAGAAACTCCCTAGTTAATTATGGATGTATGTAGTACAGTTTCCAGGGTAAGAAGGCTCACGACTTCTCTTGATAAACTCAAAAGCCCTCTTAGTTTTCAAGGGGACACTCTAAGGAGAAAAGGGTAGGAAGGCAGCCACCTCCCTCAAGAAAATTTCATCATTTTACCCTAACCCATGCCTTAAAGACATTTTCCAAATAAATGTCCTATCAGTGATTTGAGCTAAGGCTGTAAAATTTGAAGAAGTATATTATCTCCCTGGGGGGCTATTTTGAATGAAAATACTAATTGCAACTAATGTCATGAAACAATGTATGTATAAATTTTTGAATGAGAAATTAACTTGAGTTGTAAACTTTCACCGGAAGCACAATTAAAATACAAAACAAAACAAAATAAAAAAAAACAACACTAATTTGAATATAAAACTCTTGGTATGTTTACTTAAATCAGTCCCAGTCGCAGTTTGCATGTGGGCTGAATTGCTAAATGTTAAAGCTCATTTAAAAAGTCATTTTGCTGAGTCACTCATTCAGTGGAAACCTGAGGGAGGTGATTAAAGCAATGAGAGCAGATGAGTCAGTTTGCTTACAGAAAGGAGACCAAATGAGGACCAGGCCCCAGGAGCTGAGGAGCCGTGAAGGGCCGAGCCTGTGGAGCAGCCTGGTTATAAACTGTTTTTCTTTTTTTTTTTTAAAGAGAAGGAGACTGGATACTTCATCAACGCCACAGAAGTTCTACTATTATGTTTTAATGCTGTGACTTTGATTATTTAACAGCTTTGTGTCAGCTGTGAGGTAAAGTGCCAAAGCTAACAAAAACAAAAGGTGTAAGAATAGCCAACAAATAGTCAAAATTACAACTTTATGCTAAGTAAAAAGTGACATAGGCAGTCACCTCATTGTGGCTATATGTGCTTTTTGCTCTTTGCTCTATTTAGGTTTTTCACTAACTGTGTCCAGTAGAACTTTTCTGTGGTGATGGAGATAATCAGTATCTGTACTATCCAATGTGGAAACCTTAGCCACAGTCCCTGGGTTTAGAATTCCACCTAATCCTTGAGCCCAAACTCGCATGGCTATTGAGTACTTGAAATGTGGCTAAGCATGACTGAGGAACTAAAGTTTTAATTTTTCTTAATTTAAATTTAAATTACCACATGTGCCAGGGGCTACCATATTGGACAATATTTTAGGAAGTATTTATACTGCTATAGTACTTAGAAAGTACATATCCTTTCATTTTTTTTCTTTTTTTCTTAAAGGTGAATTTTGCTTAAGGGGTACTCATGAAAAACATTTTGGAAATGGGTAGTGGTAATGGTTGTATAATACGGTGAATATAATTAATGTCACTGAGTTATACACTTAAATGTTGTTAAAATGGCATATATTTTGTTATATATACCTTACCACAATAAAATTAAAAAAATTAATTTTGCTAATTTACGTTTTCTTGTTCTACACAGTTATATTCCTTACTGAGAACACAGAGTATGACGATTTTGAATATTTTATTCTCACGACCACGTGACTTATCTCTGCGTCTGTAGCATTACATGCCACAAAGTCGTGGCTAACTCAGCATGGTAGTGAGAAGCTCAAGTGCCCAGTGGCAGCAGGATGACATTTCAGGACTTGATAGCACCCACCCTGATCAAGAGTTATCAGAGCTGATGTGTCTTAGCAAGCCAGCTGAAGCCGAAATCAACAATTCACCTTGGTTCTGGTCATTTCCTCTTGTGTTCTTTATCCTTTTTTTGAGAAGATGTTGGCGAGTGAGAAGTTTGCCCCATCCCTTGGAGGGCGTCCTGGTGCAGAACTTTCAATCCTGCCAGTCGGCGTAATGTGTGTGGAGCTGTTTCAAGAAACCACAGATGGACCAAGGCTGGAGGAGGACTTACCTTCTCAGATGTGTCTGATTCTTTATCCTGCCACAAAAAATGCTGGCTCTCTTCTCTAGAATTCGCTTGTGAGATTTAACATCTCTCCCAACACAGGGCCATGTGCTCAGCATATACAGGTGGAATGAAGGAGTAGAATACAATTGCTTTCATTTCACATCCTGCTCGTTTTATTTGTATTCTTTAAACTGGAAGGACACTCTGTGATGCTGTGGCACAACTTCATTTTATAGACACTGCCCGAGACCCAGAGAGATAAAGTGCCATTTTCTAGGATGGTCAGACCATAGGTCCCTACAGATCCTAGACTTGGTTGATTAATTCTTGTGATCGATTTGACATTTGATTATATTTTCTTAATTAAAAACATGATATATTTGATGGAGGGGAAGAATCTGACTATGGATTATAATCTCCTCAGAGCCCTGGTGGCCAAACGATTAAGTATTCTGCTGCTAACCAAAAGGCCTGTGATTTGAGCTCCCTGCCTCCCCCCACCATGGCTCCACAGGAGAAAGACCTGGTGATCTGTTCCCATAAAGATTTAAAAAAACAAAAACCCATTGCCTTTGTGTTGATTATGACTCATTGCAACCCTAGAGGACAGAGCAGAACTGCCCCATAGGGTTCCCAAGGTTGTAAATCTTTACGGAAGCAGACTGTCACATCTTTCTCCCAAGGAGCGGCTGGTGGGTTTGAACTGTAAGCCTTTTGGTTAGCAGCTGAGTGCTTTAACCAATGCAACACCAGGGCTCCTTCCTGTAAAGATTATAGCCTGGAAAACCATCTGGGGCAGTTCTCTTCTGTCGCATGGGGTCACTGAGTTGAAATCGACATGGTACCTAACAACAATAATCTTCTTAAGAAATTTGAGAACACCTCCCCTTTAAATTGTTTTCAGAACTCGGAATCCTGTAGTGAGCACCTGCATGTATAAACAATTTGCTAGGGCCGAAGCACCACCACCACCTCCCAGCCTGGGGCCCTTACCCTGATTGGCGAAGACTCTTCGTCAAATACCCTAGCGCCAGGACTCCTGCCCCAACACTGGAAAATTAATTCAGCAGCTGTGACTTTACTCCCAAAGGTGATCTGTAGTCAATGAGAACTCCTGAACCAAGGAGAGGACTCTGCCGCACTGGAAACAGCCAACTTCTGATGATTAATTGCTCTTTAAGAGTTGAGTTTCCCAGGGGATCTTATGGTGCTCTGCTAAAAAGAGAGGTGTGAGCAGTGGAAACCACCTTTTGGAGGATGATCCTCCTGAATGCTGCCTGGGATTTTGGCAAAGCTGCTCTCTACCTATTTCACCTGCGTGTTTGTGAACAACCTGAATCTAACTTCCTATAGTGGTTTTACCCTCCAAGTCGATTCTTCCTGTTTCTGTTTTCTCTTTATCTTTCTGTCTTATTCCTGGCCATGTTCTTGGGTCATGTCCCAGCCTAGCCCTGTGCTACTGACATGTCCATCTAAGTGCCGATGATTACATTTTATGTTCTGACCCAATGTAAAACCAAACCCATTGCCACTGAGTCTATTCCAACTCATAGTGACCCTATAGGACAGAGCAGAACTGCCCCAAAAGGTTTCCCAGCAGCACCTGGCAGATTTGAACTGGTGACTTTTTGGTTAGCAGTCACAGCTCTTAACCACTACACCAGGGTGTCCTCTAAGTAGGGTTACCTTATTTTGAGGCCTTCCTTTGGCCTCCTGCCTGCCCCTGACTAGCCAACCTGGGCAGTCTGTCTTGGCCACAGAAAGCAGATTCTGACTCCCTGTCTTCAGTTTCAGCCCCCATAAATATTTTTCTAATGCTTTTCTGGGCTAAGAGGAAGAGATATCTGCCCTGTGATTCCACTGGGTGGTGCAAGTGGTGCTGCTAACCGAAAGGTTGGAGGTTTGAGTCCACTCAGAGGTGTCTTCAAAGAAAGGAGTGGCAATCTACTGAAAAATGAGAGTTCTACTCTGACACACATGGGTTTGGAATGGACTCCTTGCAAGTGGTTTGGTTATTTTCCCTTCTCCCAGCTGCTGGAAACCCTGGTGATGTAGCGGTTAAGTGCTACACCAGCTAACTGGAAGGTCGACAGTTCGAATCCACCAGGTGCTCCTTAGAAACACTATGGGTCAGTTCTACTCTGTCCTATAGGGTTGCAATGAGTCAGAATCAACTCAACGGCAACAGGTTCCAGCTGCTGGTCTGGAGGAGAGAAAGCCAGACTCAGGAGCACTTTTGCGCAGGCTGCTAGGATCCTGGGATCATGTCATAATATATTTACATTGAATACATGATAATGAGGACTCTTATTTGCATATGTTCTCACACATTTCCCCCCCAGCACTTTCAAATACGTCATTCGATTTGCTTCTCTCCATCTGGAGTAAAAGAAATTATTAGATCACAAAGCAAGATAGGGGCTGAACAGGAAATACTCCAGGTCTCGACACTGGCTGAGTTCACAAATTTCACAGTGGGTTTTTCATGGATATTTCTGCAAACTTGTTACTTCTGCCTTCCCTGTTTCAGTTAATCTTATCACGACGTACTCCGCCCTGAAGCTTAGAAACCTCTGAGTCATCGTCTATTCCTCTCTATCTCTGCCTACTCACACCCATCAGTCACCAAGTCTAAATGATTTTATCCTCTAATTCTGTAAGAGGTGGTAAATACTGAAAGCTTCTCACTTCCTAATTATTTTTCTGTAATTTTGAGCTTATATCTATTTATCAGTATGACATAAATACTATATAGCAGTGTGCTATTGTGCATCTCTTCCCAACTCTGTTTAGTGACATCGCACTGGTAGTTTAAAATTGGACATGATGGGAATATTTACACCACGGAATGGGCAAATGCTACAAGTCAGGGCTTCTACCCCTCCCCTGCCCCTGCGAGTTGTTTAAATATTTACTGGAACTCCACTGGGATGGAAGGATATTCAAAGATGATATTCTGCCAATACAGACCAGCATGGCCATAATAATTTAAATTTTAGAAGTAATTCTATATTGGCTGGCAAAAACAAAACAAAAAAATTGCTGCTATATGACACTCAAGGACCCCCCTTACTGCCCAGACCATCCAGTCTCTTCACTGGTACTTCTGGGATCTGCCCATGATCTAGCAATTAAATGATCACTGCCTTCCAACCTGGATCCTGCACCAGCCTTTCAGCTCCTCACTATTTAAGGCACAGTGAAAAGATGAAGAGCAATCATTTTAGTTTGGAAGTGTTTCTCATTGGTTGTTGGGTTATACCAAATAGGCAGTGACTTATTCACTGACACATAGCACCAGTCTGAAAACACTAGTCTTTATCCTCCTCTGATGAAAAGGGTTTTTGGTATCACAGATCAGTCTGTTCAGTGCATCAGGCACTGGAATGGGTGATCATTTTCATCTAACAGGTGGTCCTTAGCCTTGACGAGTCTACTGAGGGACTCTAGAAAAACTAACAACTCTTAGGCTCCATTTTAACCAGAATCTGTGGGGTCAGGGATAGGGGATAGGGTGGAGAAGATTGGCACCCAAGCATCAGTATTTTTGAAAAGATTTCTGAGTGATTCTGATAAGTAGCCACTGACTGAAATGAAGGAAGGGGCCAGCATTTGTAGTCCACATATCTCAGTTGGAGTTAGAGCTCTACCATTCACCAGCTGTGTGATACTACACAAGGCAGTTAAGCTCTCTGAGTCTCAGGTTCCATATCTGTGCAATGGGCATAATAACCTTCCCCACAGAATACTGTAGAAATTACATGAAAGTATATGGAAGAGCACTTTCTGAGCCACAAAGTGCTACACAGCGTAAGAGACTTTGGCGAATACCACATCCTTGCTTTGTCCAACATGTAAGCTTGTAGCCAAGTTGTGCATATCAATTTTAGAGTACTTTCTTAACATTTGCCAAAAATTCTTTGACTACTGCTAATAATTTTAAGCATACCTGGTCTAATTTGGGATCTGGTTTGAATGCACATTACTTTCCAGCACTGTTTTTGAAGGCTAGCTGAGATACTGGCCTCAGTAACATCACAGGGCAGGGAGCCCCAGAGGTTAAGTACAATTGGATGCTCCTATCGCACTTTTTTTTTTTTTTTTTTTAATAATGCCCTGCTGTTACATGTCACCCAGTGTCACCTTGATCTTTTTTATGGAGCAGGAAAGCCAATCACCCCCATGCCCTCCGATTCTCTTCTCTTTATTTTAGAAGCAAATATACTTTAGCTTCTGTGATTAGACAAGTAGGAAATTGTGAAAACAATATTCCAATTCCTTTGTCTGCTGAAACATGCAGGATCATAGCTGGATACTTACACATCTGAGAGTAACAGATGAGGAGACACCAAGCCCAGCCTGGCCAGAGGCTGTGCCCACATTTCCTTTTTTTGTGTACAAAAGCTTCAGGAAGGTAGCAGGAAGGCAGTAGCCTTGCTCAGTATCCCAGGAAAGCAGCAGCTCCTCTTCAAGGACAAGCTGATGTTGGCAGGATCACCAAATATCGCTGCTTCAGAAAGCGGATGTCATAGATTTGGGAAGAACTGTGGTAGGAAAGAGCTGATTGACAAGATTTCTTTCATTCTTCTAATTCTGATTTTTTGATTAATGCATGCTTATAGCAAAGAAAATCATCAGCACAGAAAGCGATAATATGTCTGAAATACCGTAATTATACCTTACGGATCCTCAATCTTTAAATTTTGGAGTATATCCTTTGAGTATATTTTTTTGTGTGTGTGCAAAAAATGTGTTTATAATATGATTTTTTCCGGATAAGAAAATATTATTGGCATCTTTATAATGTCAGGCTGAACATGTCAATCTCTCTGTCTCTGTACACACATCCACCATGTTAAACTCTATGTACGTGCTGCATTTTTGATGAGCCATTTTGGAGGTTTGGTCAGCATGATCACAGAACTCCTGGCTTAGCAGGGATAACCAGAGTTCATCTAAAAGCTATTCTGTGCCAGGCAGGTTTCAGGTTCGCATCAATGATAATCCCACAAAGCATATTGTGCAGCATCTATATCAATATTTGGTTCTCATTTTGGAAAACCAAGCTCGGTAAAAATTCTCTTTACTCCAAATAGTGTTCGTTATAAGCCAGATCTCCCAGAAGCTCTGTCCTCCCTGCTTGGTCCTAGCCAGCTGTGACAGGGGCTTTGAGCAGGAGCTTGGAGGGGGCTGGAGGAAGAGTGTGGCCAGAGCCCCTGAAGCCCACCCATTAGCAAGAGATGTCCATCCATTAGCAGATGTTCATCAGCAGGGCCTTCGTAGACAGCCAGGCCTGGTTTGAAATAGAATCACAACACTGAAAAGGCCAAGTCAGCTTCTCAGCTGGGTCAGCTTCAGTCCTTCCGTATGGAGTAGAGGAGACTAGTGAATTTGGCAAGTTGTTAGGGTGCCAAAAGTCTAAGTGGTCTTTTCCTCAAGTCTATATTAGCTCTTTTTTAAAATATTTTTTATATTAGCTCACTTATGTATTTCAGTGTCGAATCCCAGCCCTTGCTTAGTGGCACCCTGTGTAGGTGGCCCTGGAGGATGCCTTAGGCTCCTGAAACAATTCTACTCCTAGGCTCCATTCTGGTTGCCCACATTCTCAAGACAACCTATGGGTGTTTCTTAAGAGGGTTGAAGGTTACTGATTTTCTTTTAGTCTTGATGTTTTCTCCATGTATGGTTTCTTACTAGCCCATGGATATGTATTTATTTTTTATCCATTTAATCACTTATTCAAAACAGATTTATAGGACACCAATTAAGTATCTTTGGGAATACAGAGAACCATAGGACTCGGCCCTTACCCTGCAGGAGCTTCCATTCTGGAGGCATAAAACTGACACACATTAAACATGTTAAGAGTTGCTGAGGCAGAATGTGACTGAAAATAAATTTACCTTATTTGTAGCAAAACATGTCAGTACAGAGGAGAATTGACAACTGAAGAGATCTGGAGTACTTCCTCCCAGAAGTGGGGCTTTAACTCAGCCTATATGAATGGATGTAAAAGGACTTGGATGGACTAGGGGAGGCAGGAGAATTGTACATTCCTCACACAAAACTGAGCATGAAGAATCTGGACAAATCAAAGTGTTAACTGTAGCAGAAAGCTAATTTGTTGGCTGCTATCTGTGCATAGCATAGATTGGATTTAAAATCTAAAGGAGGGAGGGGGAAGACATCTACAGAGAGCGGAAGCCTCATTGTGAGTAATTCCCTGGGAAAACATGGGTAAAATTAATGGTCTCCAGTTGCCTTCTAAAAAAAAAAAAAACTTTTTTTTTTTTTTAGTTGCCTTCAGGTATCATTAAATTGGCAAACGTGATTCCAAAGTTAAATAATTTTCCTTTTTTTGGCTTGACCTTATACCTCCTGAAATTCTTTTTCGTCATAGGTCAGAGACTCCCGGTCAGTGATGGAAATGGTGAAGAGCTAAGAAGCGTTGCACAGTTATTTGATACCATTTGGTACAGTCCTTTACATAGGGTGTTAAAGACACTTTTTATTTAATTTTCCAACAATGCTCCTAGGTTGTGTGGAATCAGCCTATTCTCTCTCCTTGTGATCAGTTGCATGTATTTTCAAGATGGCTGGTCCTGGAACTGAATAGGTGCACCAGAGTTTTCACTGAGAGCCATCACCTCATCACCACTGAGTGCCCACCATTTCAATTGACCAGCTTAGACAAGTATACACTTAAGAGAGTATTATTAGTGATTCAATCTTTGGGTAGCCATGGTTCCCAAAGCAATAAGATCTTTTCTCCACTAAACCTTCAACTTGAAGACACAAGAGAGCAATGTGCATATGCCCAGTCAACTATGATCTTGACTGAACTTGCTAACCCATTTCTGTATATTACTTGGCCAATTTTTCTTTGGCATGGAGGTGAGAGGACACACACACATGCACATACAAATCTAACTTATGTTTTTCATGCTGTCTTTTAAGGGCAAAGCCCTGAGGTATTGTGGCATTGTGATAAGGACATTGGATGAGTTAGGAGACTTGAATTCTTGTCCTATTTTTGTCAGAATAACTCTGTGGTCACGAAAAAAGTTAAATGACCTCTGTTCCTCAGGTTCTTCCTTTGTAGAGTGAGGAGGACTAGATAATGATTCGCAAATATACTTTCTACTAATTTCCCCTTCTCATGCCCATGACGGGCATTGTTAGGAGATTATGACACCAGTTATCTGAACTGGTGGTTTAGGTGAGTCACTGGAGGTAGCTCTCAGCATACCTTTTCAGTCAGCCATTATCAGTTAGATTTTAAATATTTTATTTATTCCTGGATTGAGTGGTCTAAGCTACCCTAGGTGCTAGACATTCAAAGAGCACAAGAAGTTTTCCTGCTCTGTGTTTACCACTGAGTTGAGGGAGCAGACAGATAAATAAATAAGGGCCACAGAGTACTATAGGGCTTATTACAGGAGCATGCATTCACACAGCTGGGAAACAAAAGTGAGAGTGACCAATCCTACCTAGGGTTGGGAAGGGACAGGGATAAGGAAGAACTTCATAGAAAATTTGGTATCTGAGCTAAGCCTTGACAAATGATTAGTTGGGCAGACAGGACAAGCAGGAAGAGGTGAAGCACAGAGGAAAGACCTGGCAGCTGAGACAGTCCAACATGATAGTTGGTTAAGATTTGAGTAATTTTTTTGAGTTGTGTGGAAAGTTAAACAAAAAATGTTTTAAGTTTAGGGAAAGGGATTCTTCTTGGGTAGAATAATCCAAAGTGGACAAACTCTCTACCTCTGGATGAACATTCTGTGTTCCCCTCTTCACTGTCCTGGAGCCAGAAAAGGGCCTTTCTTTCATAAGTTACTCTTAGACTCATGCTACTCAGTCAATCCAGAGGCAGGGGCAGGAAGCAGCCTGTGTGTAGGATGGTACCCAAGAATCTGGGACCTATCTTCAGTGCATTTTGGTACCAGAGTCTCCGTCTGGGGAATAGAATTAAGGATATCATGGATGCTTACTCAATATTGATCATTTTAAATGCGCCATAGTCCCTGTGGGGGTCCTCGCCTCCCTCAAGTCCTTTCCCTTGCCCATTGAGGCAGAGAGAAAATAAATCATAGTGATTCTTAGAGATAAGTTTTCTGGCTTTGTTGCTGATAGTTAACAATTCAAAATTTGAATCTCTTTCAGTATTCTAATATCATGGTAAAAAAACCCACTCTAAATCTCATGAACCTGGAACATTCTAGAATAAAAAATATCTAGTTAATCCCTTTCATATTATATATGAGGAAACTGAAGGCCCAAAAAGAAAAGTGACTTTTTACATTTCAATAAGGAATGATAGATTTGGCTCAAGCACCCAATCACCTGTTCACACTGTACTATGGTGCTTTGACCTTCAACTCAGCCCTGACCTGGCTGCCCGTCCCTTCTGTTACCACTTCTCATATTTAAAAAACAAACAAACAAAAAACCTGTTGCTACCAAGTCGATTCTAACTCATAGCAACCCTGTTATTATAGGGAAAATATAGGTGATTTAATTTTTTTTAAGTATTTTTATTTTTTTACACTTAGTGTGAAAAAATAAAAATACTTTTTTTTTAGTGTGAAAAAATAAAAATACTTAAATAAAAAAATTAAATTATCAATATTTCCCCTACAATAATATGTCTCCTGGAACATTATCATCTTTTAAGAACTATCTATATGGAATCAAACTGACAACAGCAGCTGGAAGGCTTAGATAGGAACCTTAGGAGGCGGTGAGTTTATGTTAATGGAGGAGGAACAATTCAGAAAGGAGGTAAGAATGGCTGCATAACTTGGAAGAATGTAATCCATGTTACTAAACTGTACGTATAGAAACAGTTGAATTGGTATATGTTTTGCTGTGTGTGTTCTCAGCAACAACAACAAAACAAATAAAAAAATAGTATAGCTGTGGTTACTATTTTGGCTTATATTTCTTTAGACTTTTTCTTTGTGCATATGGGTTATTGGCTATGTAACATATATTTTACTCAAGTGGAACCACAGTTTTATTTGTTCTGTGAGCTATTTTTTCTCACCTACTTTTACTATGAGAATATTTTCATGTGACTAAATGTAGGCTAACACCTGAATTTTTAAAGATTTCATTGCATTCTATTTTATGGATAAAACATATATATATTTTACTATATAAGCTAAACTGTTGTTTGGTTTTAAGACAACTTCAGGAATTTTTTTTTTTTAAATTATGCTTTAGATGAAGGTTTATAGAGCAAATTAGTTTCTCATTAAACAATACACATATTGTTTTGTGACATTGGCAGCCAACCCCATGATGTGTCAACACTCTCCCCTTCTCGACCTTGGGTTCACCATTACCAGCTTTCCTGTCCCCTCCTGACTTCTCATCCTGGCCCTTGGGCTGGTGTGCCCATTTAGTCTCATTTTACTTTATAGGCTTGTCTAATCTTTGGCTGAAGGGTAAACCTCAGGAGTGACTTCAGTACTGAGTTAAAAGGATGTCTGGGGGCCATTCTCTTGGGGTTTCTCCAGTCTGTGTCAGACCAGTAAGTTTGGTCTTTTTTTGTGAGTTAGAATTTTGTTCTACATTTATTTCCAACTCTGTCCGGTACCCTTTATTGTGATCCTTGTCAGATCAGTCGGTGGTGGTAGCTGGGCACCATCTAGTTGTGCTGTACTCAATCTGGTAGAGACTGTGGTAATTATGGTCTATTAGTCCTTTGAACTAATCTTTCCTTTGTATCTTTGATTTTCTTCATTCTCCCTTGCTCTAGATGATGTGGGACAAGTAGAGTATCTTAGATGGCTGCTCCCAAACTTTTAAGATCCCAGGCTCTATTCACCAATGTAGGAGGTAGAACATTTTCTTTATAAACTATATTATGCCAGTTGAGCTAGATGTCCCCTGAGACCATCGTCCCCAGGCCTCAGCCCAGTAATTCGATCACTCAGGGAGTTTTCCATGACCTTGCCTTGGTCAAGATGTGTTGGCTTCCAGTATTGTGTACTGTCTTACCCTTATCTATTGTCTAGTGTTCTCTCCCTCCCCACTTCTCCCCTCCATCAAAGATTGTTTCTTTTTATATGTAAGCCTTTTCATGAGTTTTTACGGCAGTGGTCTCGTACAATATTTGTCCTTTTTGTGATTGACTTATTTCACTCGGTGTAATGCCGTCCAGATTCATCCATGTTGTGAGATGTTTTGCAGGCTGATCATTGTTCTTTGTTGTTGTGTAGTATTCCATCGTGTGTGTACTTAAGTTGTTTCCATCTTTTTGCTATTGTGAATAATGCTGCAGTGAACATGGGTGTGCATATTAGTGTGACAGCTTTTTTTTTTCTCTAGGATATCTTCCTAGGAATGGGATTGCTGGATCATACAGTATTTCTATTTCTAGCTTTTTAAGGAAGCACTGTATTGTTTTCCAAAACATTTGTACCATTTTGCATTCCTACCAGCAGTGCGTAAAAGTTCCAATCTCCCTGCAGTTTCTCCAACATTTGCTATTTTCTGTTTTTTTGATTCATGCCAGTAATGCTGAGGTTTAATGGTATCTCATTGTAGCTTTGATTTGCATTTCTCTGATGGCTAGTGATCATGAGCATTTCCTCAAGTGTCTGTTAGCCACCTGGATTATTTGTCTTTTCGTTGTAGAGGTGTTGGATTTTCCTATAGGTTTCAGAGGTTAGACCTTTGTTGGATTTGCCATAGCCAACAATTTTTTCCCAGTCTGTAGGTTCTCTTTTTATTTTTTTGGTGAAGTCTTTGGATGAGTATGTTTACTTTTTGGAAGATTCCAGTTATCTAGCTTATCCTTTGATGTTTGTGTATTGTTATTTATGGTTTGTATCCTGTTTATGCCACGTATTAGGACCTCTAGTATTGATCCTATTTTTTCTTCTATGCTCTTTACAGTTTTTCATCTTATATTTAGGTCTTTGACCCAATTTTAATTAGCTTTTGTGTATGGCATGAGGCGTGAGTCCTTTCTCATTTTTTTTTTGCAGGTGGACATCCAGTTTTGCCAGAATGATTTGTTAAAAAGACTGTCTTTTCCCCATTTAATGGACTTTGGGCCTTCTATTACCCAGTGGTTTTTAAGCAGGGTGTTATTCAGTTTCCATGTATTTGATTTTTTTCTCTTGCCCTTCCTGTTACTAATTTCTACTTTTATGGCATTACGATGAGACAAGATGCTTTATACTATCTAAAGTTTTGGATTTTTTGAGGGTTGCTTTGTGGCCTAAGATGTGGTCTATTCTGGAGAATGTTCCATGTGCGTTGGAAAAGAATGTATATTTTGTTGCTGTTCAGTGGAGTGTTCTATATATGTCTCTGAGATCATGTATTTTGTTGCTGTTCAGTGGAGTGTTCTATATATGTCTCTGAGATCATGTTGGTTGATTGGGGGCTTTGGATCTTCCGTATCTTTGTTGAGTTCCCTTCTAGGTGTTCTGTCCTTTACCGAGTGTGGTGTGTTGAAGTCTGCTACTATTATTGTGGAACTGTCAATTTCTCTTTTCAGTGCTGTTAGAGTTAGTTTTATGCATTTTAGAGCCCTATCATTGGGTGTGTAGATATTTATTATGGTTATGTCCTCATGGTGGATTGTCTCTTTAATCTTTATATACTGTCCTTCCTTGTCTTTTATGGTGGATTTTGTTTTAAAGTCTATTTTATCTGAGATTAGTATTGGTACTCCTGCTTTTTTTTTTTTTGGTTGCCATTTGCTTGATATTTTTTCCATCCTTTGATTTTAATATATTTATATCTTTGTTTGTAAGGTGTGCCTCTTGTAGACAATATATTTGATGGGTCCTTTTATTATTATTATTATTAGTCCATTCTGTCACTCTCTGTCTCTCTATGGGTGCATTTAAGCCATTTACGTTCAGGGTGATTATTGATAGGTATGAGTTTGTTGCTGTCATTTTGTAGTCGTTTTTTTTTTGTGTGTGTGGTGCTAACATTTCCTTTGTTCCTCTTACTCTCCTGTGCTGAATTCTTTTTGTTTGTGGATTTTTTTTCACTTCTTTCTTTTTTGTAGATTTTGCATTTAATGAGATTTTATGTTTTTCTTTATTTTGATTAATAGGTTTCTTAACTTTCTTTTTGATTACCTTGAAATTTACCCCCATCTTTGTAAGTTTAAACCAGTCTTTTATTAATTAATACAGCCTTGACTTCCTGTCCATTTGAAAGTTCTATACCTACACCCTGTATTCCCTCTTTCATTGTTATGATGTTCTTGTCATTTACAGATTGACCTTTCTGGTTCCCTGTTTTAAATCTTTTAGTTTTTTTTTTATCCTTGAGAGTTCATTACCTAGGTTGGTATCTGGCTGATGCTGTCTTGTGTCCTAGAGTCAAGCTGTTGTCTGGTGTTATTGGTTCTCTAACCAAAAAAACTCCCTTTACTAATTCTTGTTATTTTGCTTTGGTTTTTACATATTCCCTTAATTTCCATTTATCTGAAAATGTCCTAATTTCACCATCGTAGATGAGCAAGAGTTCTGCAGGACATATTCTTCTTCTTTGGCAATTTTTTGCTTTTAAGATTTTGTATGTCATCCCATTACCTTCTTGCCTGCATGGTTTCTGCTGAGTAATCAGAGCTTAGTCTTATTGTTTCCCCTTTGTGTGTGACTTTTTGTGTTTTTTGAGCTGTTCTAAAGGTTCTTTGTCTTTTGTTTCAGTGAGTGGGATTGTGATATGTCTTGGTGACTTTCTTTTGGGGTGTATCCTATATGGAATTTGTTGAGCTTCTCGAATGATCAGCTTTTCATCTTTCATGATATTAGCAAAGTTTTCTGTCAGCAAATCTTCAGTGATTCTCTCTGTATTTTCTGTTTTCTCCCATTGTTCTTAAACTCTGATCACACACAATTTTTAAAATTTTGATTGTATCCCACATCATTTGCAGTGTTTCTTCATTTTTTTTGTTGATTTTTCCTCAAACTAAGTGGTATACCAGGATTTGTCTTCAATTTCGCTGACCCTGTCTTCCATTGTTTCAAATTTGTTCCTAAAACCTTCTATTGCAGTGTCCATTTCTGAAATCTTGTTGTTTATCTTTTGAATTTCTAATTGCTGTTTTTGTATGATTTCTAGTTGTTTAATTTATTTTGGCATTTTGTTCCTGTATTATTTTCCTGAATTCTTCCGTTGTTTTGTCTGTCTTTTCTATAATCTTGTCTTTTTTTTTTTCCTTATTTTTATCTGCATTTTCCTTCATCTCTCACATAGCCCTGAATATTAGAGTTTTGGATTTCCTATCAGGTAGTTTCAGTGCCTTTTCTTCTACTGGAAGGTCATCTCGTATTTTATTTTGGATGCTTTCTGGAACCATCCTGTCCTGTATTTTTATGTTTTGATATTGTCTTCTGTCTTTAGGCATTCAAGAATTATTTTCTTTGTTTATTGATTGTAGATTTGTTTGTTTCATCCTACTTTTTTGTTTCATTTGGTTATGTCTGGGCAGGCAGGCTGGGCATGCTTTGTTGCTTGCTCATCTGTGGGCATAATATCTCTCACCACCTTGTCCAGGTGCTCAGGGCTGATTGCTTAGCTGTGGTGCAGCAAGGCAGGTCCAGTGGGGGGGGGAGGGGCAGGGTTGGGTCATTTGTGGCACCTACTGGAGCTGACAGGGTGGGGCTGGTGCCAGTGCAGGGCAGGATCTTGCGGTATATGCCTGTGCCACTCAGGAGCGTGGGGCTCAGCGTGCAGTGCAGATAGGCGGGGGGAAGGGAAACAACGTGTTGTGTGGTGTAGGCTCTCTGTCTCCTTTTGGGAGCTCCATGAAGTTGTGCCATTTGTGGTGGCTGATGCCCAAAATGGTGAGTCTGTGCCATGTTAGCTGGTAGGAAACCTCCACTCTGTAGCTCTCCTTGTTCTCTGTTCTCTGTCAGTTTCTTATTCCATTCAGTGCTTGGTTGAGTTCTGTATCCCTTCATTTGATGCTTAGGGTACCAGGATTGATGTTTGTATCTGCTTACTCAGTTTTTCTGGTCTTTGCTGTAGAGAAATGGCATGGTGCTTCTGTCTATAGTGCCATGTTGGCTTCACCTCCTGAACTATATTTGAATACAGTATTCTACTTCTGTATGTTTAAATTATTTCTAGTTTTCAGTACATGTCCATTCATTTCTTTAGGAAGAATTCCAAAAAGTGGAAATGTTAGGATGTGTGCATTTTTGAGGTTTTGATAAATATTACCAAAACACCCTCTGGAAAGTTTGGAATAATTGATACACCACCAGGGCTATAGTAGAACATTTTTTCCACACCTGTATAAACAGTGGACACTAACATTGTCGTTAATCTTTTACAATCTTATAGGTAAACGATTTTATGCTTTTTCTGCTTTAATTTGCATTCTCTGGTAACTGGAGAGGTTAAACATTTTTTTCTCATCAGTTTATTAGCCATTTGTAGAATAGAAATATTTTTGTGAGGGTAGTAGGTGCAGATTTTTCACAACACAATGAATTTCATGGGTCCAATTAAAGGGGTATGGAAAGGATGATCTAACTGGTTTATTAGACTCAGTACACATGAGGTAGAGATTATGCACTGCATTGGCCTTCAAGACTCTCTGGGACTAAAAACTAAGCAGAAACAAATGAATCCACATGGATAGCAAGGTACCTTTATATTCTTAAGGCTGAACAGGCACTGGCTTACATGCAAAAATTAATAGTGTGCTAGGTTGATATTTTTTGATTTCCCTACTATTGTCAGGACATTAACGACTATGTCTTAAAATTTGGTCAAGTCCTATGGCAGCCCTGTGATACTGGTTTTTCTATGATAGCAACATCTGGTTGGGTTGGTGACTTTTTCCAGTTATCCTAAGTCTAGAATCACCGGAATGTTACCTTTTTTACCAACAGATAGTTCCCAATTTACAATGAGCTACACTTGGAAACCTCAGTTAGGAACAGCTTTTTTTTTTTTTTTTTTTTGGGCACATCTTACTGGTAATATTTACTACATACAATGTTGCAGCATGTAATTGGCTGATGTTATCTTTCTCAGACGTTTACTCACAGATATTCAAAGATCAGATTTATAAAGATACTGATAATAAAAGATAGTAATAATAAAAACTTACAAAAAAAAGAGATAGTTGACTTATGTCAGAACAGACTTATGACGGAGTCACCGGAATGGAATCCCGTAAGTCAGGGACTACCTGTAAAGCCAATTGCAGCTAATCAACATATCCCTAAACACTAAATTATGTGCACGTAAAATAATAGCCACCCACCTTTGTCCAAACAGATTTTTCTTAAATCCGGGATATCTTAAAGCCAGGGTATCATTCCCTATCAAATAGTCACTATGGAGATGTGTGCGTGTAAATACGCATGGGTATATGTTTATGTTCACGTACTTATTCTAGTGATACAAACCTATCTCAAAAGCTTTTGTAACATTTTGTTGGAATACAATGCCCTTTCTCTTTGGGAAATCTTCTTCAGAAATCAGACTTCACCTCTGTGGGGTTCTTAGCACCCAGAAAGTGACCCCCTCATGTCTATCCTTATAACTCCCTGTTCCTCTAGCATAGCTCTAAGATTTTCTTATGGTTTACTTCATGGGTGTTTGTTTCCTTCATTAAGCTATGGCCATCTTGGGAACAAGGGAAGTATTTTATACTTTTTGTAGGTAAGCCTCTAAGATATCCTCTGAATGTTACCTGAAGAATTCAACTGGATTCAAAATGGGAGTCGGGAAAGAGGTAGAGGCAGGTCTTCAGAGGAACATCTTCAGAATGCAGTGAGGAATGACAGAGAAATCCATCTAGAAGACTGTAATGAATGGATGGGATGGTGGAGATGAAAGATCATTCCAAAAGGGATGGTCTCTACAATTTCACCTTAAGCCAGTCCTATGGACTACAGTTTCCTAAAATCTTGGATTTCACACATCAATAAAATTTCAAAACTGAAAATCAAATAACAACAACAAAACAATTATCACCAATTTTTATCATCATTTCATCTAAGAAATTTGAGAAATTTTGATACTCCAAAAGGAGGAGACGCATAAGGATAAAAGACAGTTTTTTTTTTTAATTGAACGCATTTAGATTCATTAAAAAACAAAAACAAAACCTTACTGCATTGTCTTTATTTTATTTTCCGTTGGACTTGTGAAGACTTCACTACACAGTAGCATCAGTTGTCAGACTGGCATTTTGAAACCACCAGTGTGGCTCAGAGACCTGGTGGCACAGTGGTTAAGTGCTATGGCTGCTAACCAAAAGGTCAGCAGTTCAAATCCACCAGCTGCTCCTTGGAAACCCTATTGGACAGTTCTACTATGTTCTATAGGGTCGCTATGAGTTGGAACTGACTCGACGGCAGTGGGTTAGTGTGGCCCAATATTTGGTTTGAATTTGGAAAGGTCTGCTCTGATAGGTGGACCATGTACATTCTTTCTGGCCATGAGGCTGAATACCAAGAAGGAGAGTGCACTGAGATGAGGTCAGAGATGAGGATCATGTTCCTCTACTTCTTTATGAAATAACATGAGAGGCTTGGTGTGACAGTTTTCTTGCTGTTCTTGTTTTGTTTTATAGAGGAAATAAAGAGCACTCTTTGGGCTCCATGCTGGATGGGCCTGCAGACAATAAGCAACCCCTCTAAGCTGCTCCCTGACTTTTTAATTTCAATCTTGATTGGAAAAGAACCTGGGAATCTATTGCAGCAATGGACATTAACTGTTGCTGTGTCAGGATCTAAAAACAAAATAAAAAAATGCTGTCTTCTCCAACTTTTCCCATCCAGAGGAGGCAGCACATCATATTCAGATACATTGATTCTGAGTCAAGTGGAAGTCTGAAGAATTATAATCAATTATGGCAATATTCCTCCCCTCTAAAATGCCTTCACTGGGAGTCTGTGGACAGTAGGTGTCTCGACAGGAGGGGAAAGATGGTTGAGGAAAGAAAGTCTCCACGTTGCAGCCATGGAAAGGATTCTGCACAGAATAGTCCTGATATTTATTTTCTTCTTTCTTGTCTTAATTTGGGTTCACCCTAGAGTCAAACTGATTCAAGGATTCAAGTGCAAGCAGTTTAATGGGAGTTACGAGAGCTCAAGTGGTACACTTGAGGAAAGGAAACCAGCCAGTACTGGATGCATTGAGCCAGCTACCACACTTATAGACTGGGCCATAATCCCATGGGAGGACTCTGGAAAATGGTGCAAAATATATGCTTCAGAATTATCCAGGTCAAGGGATGAGAGATGGGGTAGGCGGGATGCCTGTGGGGGGATGTTAATTCCCAGATCATTTTGGTCCACGTTGCTTCTATGCAAAATGCGTTCTGGCAGTCTGATGGTGCTGAAGGTGCTGGCAATTGGAAATTAGGCCAACTTGCCCCAACATGGTAAGGAACACAAGGGGACATGGAAGTACCTCCTTCCATGGATTGGATACCCCTTCAGATTTTATTTTGAAAGTAAAATATTGTAAAATATAATGTGCTGCGTGCCAAGAGAGCCAAGTCAAACGTGAAGGATCTCCAGGTGTGAATGGGTCACATTCAGAGCAAAGGCCATAAACTTTGTAAATGAAGACAGAGAAGGAATTTAGATTAACTGGAAATGAAGGGAAAAGTACCCTTGCTAATTATAGCCATCTCTAATTGTGTCTTAGTTATCTAGTACTGATATAACAGAAATGCCACAGTGGGTGGCTTTAACAAACAGACATTAATTCCCTTACAGTTTAACAGTTTAGGAGGCTAAAAATCCAAATTCAGGGTGCTGGCTCTAGGGAAAGACTTTCTTTCTGTGGGCTCTGGAGGAAGGTCCTTGTCTCTTTGGAGCTTCTTCTCCTAGGCAATTTTCATGTAGTTTGGCATCTCTCTTCTTCCATCTCTGCTTGCTTGCTTGCTTTTCAAATCTCTTTTATATCTCAAAAGAGATTGACTCAAGATATACTCTACACTAATCCTGCCTTGTTAACATAACAAACACAACCTATTCCTAAATGGGATTATAACCACAGGCATAGAGGTTAGGCATATTTTTGAGGGACACAGTTCAACCCATAACAAGCAACCATCTGGAGGCAATGAGGGAATATATTATTGACATTTTGAAGATGATAGATAGGAAAGACAGAAAGCACCTTGGATCTTTGATCACACCATTAAGCTGCTGCTTCAACCCTGGCATTTCCTAACTGCAAACTTCTTTTTATGTGAGAGATTCCAATTATGTTCACTGTTATAGCCACTGTTAGGCATTCTACAATCGCAGACAAAAGTATCTCTAACTGATACAAACTTCCTTCTCTACAAAGACTGCTTCAACTCTTCCTGCCTGCATAGCCTTTCTTTCAAGTTCCATATTGTCTTTCTACACATTTGGTTCTTGTATCTTGCCAAATATTTCACATTTATACGTTTTGCCCGACAGTGGTTTTATAAGCTTCTTGTAGATCACAACCAGATCGTCTATTTATTTTAAATGTTCCACACAATGACTTTCTCAGGGAAGAACAATAAAATTTTTGTTGAATACTTGAATGATGTTTATCCTGCAAAGTTAAGCATCTCAAGCCCAGTGAGTTAAAGTCCATTACTTGTCCATATTGATGCTATCCAAAACCAGCTGAAATCAGCCTTCTTTTCTTGTCATTTTTATGAACTATGAATTAATAGAATCAGACAAACTTCCTATGAAAGGGAGACCACCCTTTGGGAAAAGTATAGTTCACATCATGTGTTTGTCCCTTTTAACCTCTTAGTGGCATGTTTTTGGTGACTTTCTTGGTCTGTGGATATTTGAAACATTAACATAATTATCCATCTAAATATACTGTATTTACCACCTGCTGGGGATAAAACACTGAAACTATCACTAGTAGCTCATTAACAATAACACCAGTCGCTCATTAACAGTATTGACCCAATTACATGTTGTGTATCCCAGAGACAAATAACTGTAATTGCAACTCAAAAGTGATTTCATAAATGTGAAGATTCTTTTTCTGAAATGCGAAGCCAAGTGCACTATTTGAATTTTCCACATAAATACAGGTTTAAATGAAACAGAATCATTCAACCACATAAAATAAAAATTCAATCTAAAGAGAGGCTATTTGAAATCAATTGGTACAGAGCACATTCTGCTTCGAAGGATCAAAACACTTTCATTGCTGGGTGCAGAAATTAAACAAGTTAGCAACAATGAAAGCCAGACATCTGGTAAGTGACATCTACTCTGGCTATCAGCAGGTAGTGATTTTCTTTTGGAACTATTCAGAGTATTGTCTGTTGCCTGGACAATGAAAGTCCGATGAAGCGTTGATATAATCTGTCTGGAGGTTTGAAAGCTCCATTGAAAAGATGGAAAGCCAGGGAGATTCGTGTAGGAAAAAAATCATTATATCTACATATGTATGCAGATATAAACAACCATGCCTCCACCCCTCATGCGGAAGAGACCTGTATAAATAGAAGCAAATGTAGTGTGATATATTTGCAGAGCTAGGGGATGTTCTTTTACTGAGACAATTACCATGTATTGGAGTACCATATTATAGTCTATGATATAAAATTAGGTAAAGACAGCCCAGGGAAACTGGGCAGAGATGACTCAGAGAAAGAAAATCTGTGCTCAAGTAAAGAAGTTAAATGCTGAGACATTTCTTCAATATAAGCAGAGGTCTCACACAACCTTCTTTCTGTTCACTGACAAACACTGCTAAGGAATGGGGAGGGAAAGAAGGAAGGAAAACAATGTAGGGGCGGAGGAAACTTTGAAATTTACCACCCAGAAAACCAGCTTCTGTGATTTCTTACAAAGTCTCAGTCAACGAATGTTGAGTGCCATGGGGGGACTTGCTCTCATTTCCTTATATAATATGGCAATGGTGTTGATAAAATGCTGCAATGACCATTTAAAGCATTAAAATAAACACATACCAAGTGCCAAAGACCTCCCAAGCACTGTTATGAATGCTGGAGAAGGACTTGAAAGATGAATAGGACTTGGGGCTTCCCTTTCAGGACGATTGTTGTTGTTAGATGCCATCGAGGTGCTTCCAACTCATAGTGACACTACATACAACAGAAAGAACCACTGCCCAGTCTCGTACCATCTTCACAATCATTGCTATGTTTGAGCCCATTATTGTAGCCACTGCGTCAGTATTTCTTGTTGATTGTCTTCCTCTTTTTCACTGACCTTCTACTTTACCAAGCATGATGCCCTTCTCCAGGAACTGGTCCCTCCTGATAACATGTTGAAAATACGTGAGACAAAGTCTTGCCTTCATTGCTTCCCAGGAGCATTCTGGCTGTACTTTTTCTAAGACAGATTTGTTTATTCTTCTGGCAGTCCACGGCACACTCAATGTTTTTCACCAACACCATAATTCAAAGGCGCCAATTCTTCTGTCTTCCTTTTTCATTGTTCAGCTTCTGCATGCATATGACGTGATTGAAATTGCCGTGGTTTGGGTCAGGTGCACCTTAGTCCTCAAAGTGGTATCTTTGTTTTTTACAGCAGATTTGCCCAATGCAATAAATTGTTTGATTCTGGACTGCTGCTTACATAGGCATTGATTATAGATCCAGGTAAAATGAAATCCTTGACAACTTCAACATTTTTTGTTTATCATGATGTTGGTTATTGGTCCAGTTCTGAGGATTTTTGTTTTTTTTTTATGTTGACATGTAATCCATATTGAAGGCTGCAGTCTTTCATCTTCATCAGTAAGTGCTTCAAGTTCTCTTTGCTTTAAGCAAGGAAGGTTGTGTCATCTGCATATCACAGGTTATTAATGAGTATTCCTTCAATTGTGATGCCGTGTTCTTCTCCATATACTCTGTGAGGAACATGGATCTCTCATATATTGAAATAAATTACCAATCAGACCACATCCTTGGTGAATACTCCACCAGAGTAACAAAGTTCTGTGACCTGCCTGATAGACTAAAAGAACATGGAAAATAGCATTAGGGAATCTGAGTTCTAGCTCTGGTGCTTAAAAAAACAAAACAAAACAAAACAAACAAAAAACCCAATCCCGTTGCCCTTGAGTTAATTCTGAATTATGGAGATCCCAAGTGTTATGGAGTAATACTTCTCCATAGAGTTTTCTTGGATGTAATCTTTATGGAAGCTGATCACCAGACCTCTCTTACATTGCACCGCTGAGTGGATTTGAACTATCAACCTTTAGATTAGTAGTTGAGGCCAACCCCATTGTCACTCAGGGACCTCCTGATATTTACAAACTGGATGACTTAGGGCAAAATGCCCAAACTTGTTGCTAGTAAGTTGATTCCTACTCAGGATGAACCCATGTATGTCAGAGTAGACCTGCGCTCCATAGGGTTTTCAATGGCTGGTCTTTCGGAAGCAGATTGCCAGCTGGATTCTCATTTTTCTTGTTTTGGAAGTACATGGCACTTGTGAGAATCCAATGATGCAATGTTTATAACAAGTACTTTTAAGATTGCAGCACACACAATGAAAGTGTTAATGCCATGGAGGAGAGGGAGTAGAAGTGGGGATGGATTCTGGCAGAGGGCACACTCTGGGCACCCTGTGAAACACTGCGGCGTGGCCAAGGTACTGGCTATCCAGAATGTGCTGAGTTTGGGAGTTAATCTGATCCCATGAATCTATTGTAATTGACTTGAATCACACAGGTTTTGCCATTTCTGCAGGAGTATTTGATGGAAATTCATTGGGACAAAATGTGGTTTCTTAATGTGTACAATGTTAAGGAAAATATTTCCTTGCTCAATATTATTAAACCCTTTTTGCTTGCTTTCTAGGATGAGCTTCCTTCAGTTTCTCTTTTTTTTTTTTTTGTTATTATTGCAGTATCTTCAACGTATTCATAAAAAAGTATGTAACATCCCTGGTTTATGTCTTTACCTTTTGTGTTGTCATGTATTAACTTCTTTCTTTTTTTTTTATTAACTTTTATTAAGCTTCAAGTGTACGTTTACAAATCCAATCAGTCTGTCACATATAAGTTTACATACATCTTACTCCTTACTCCCACCTGCTCTTCCCCTATTGAGTCAGCCCTTTCAGTCTCTCCTTTCGTGACAATTTTGCCAGCTTCCCTCTCTCTCTATCCTCCCATCCCCCCTCCAGACAAGAGCTGCCAACACACTCTCAAGTGTCCACCTGATATAATTAGCTCACTCTTCATCAGCATCTCTCTCCCACCCACTGACCAGTCCCTTTCATGTCTGATGAGTTGTCTTCGGGGATGGTTCCTGTCCTGTGCCGACAGAAGGTCTGGGGAGCATGGCCGCCGGGATTCCTCTAGTCTCAGTCAGACCATTAAGTATGGTCTTTTTATGAGAATTTGGGGTCTGCATCCCACTGATCTCCTGTTCCCTCAGGGGTCCTCTGTTGTGCTCCCTGTCAGGGCAGTCATCGATTGTGGCCGGACACCAACTCGTTCTTCTGGTCTCAGGATGATGTAGGTCTCTGGTTCATGTGGCCCTTTCTGTCTCTTGGGCTCATAGTTGTCGTGTGGCCTTGGTGTTCTTCATTCTCCTTTGCTCCAGGTGGGTTGAGACCAATTGATGCATCTTAGATGGCCGCTTGTTAGCATTTAAGACCCCAGACGCCAGATTTCAAAGTGGGCTGCAGAATGTTTTCATAATAGAATTATTTTGCCTATTGACTTAGAAGTCCCCTGAAACCATGTTCCCCAGACCCCCGCCCCTGCTCCGCTGACCTTTGAAGCATTCATTTTATCCCGGAAACTTCTTTGCTTTTGGTCCAGTCCGATTGAGCTGACCTTCCATGTATTGAGGGCTGTCTTTCCCTTCACCCAAAGCAGTTCTTATCTACTGATTAATCAATAAAAAACCCTCTCCCTCCCTCCCTCCCTCCCCCCTTCGTAACCACAAAAGTATGTGTTCTTCTCAGTTTTTACTATTTCTCAAGATCTTATAATAGTGGTCTTATACAATATTTGTCCTTTTGCCTCTGACTAATTTCGCTCAGCATAATGCCTTCCAGGTTCCTCCATGTTATGACATGTTTCACAGATCCGTCACTGTTCTTTATCGATGTGTAGTATTCCATTGTGTGAATATACCACAATTTATTTACCCATTCATCCGTTGATGGACACCTTGGTTGCTTCCAGCTTTTTGCTATTGTAAACAGAGCTGCAATAAACATGGGTGTGCATATATCTGTTTGTGTGAAGGCTCTTGTATCTCTAGGGTATATGCCCAGGAGTGGGATTTCTGGGTTGTATGGTAGTTCTATTTCTAAGTGTTTAAGATAACGCCAGATAGATTTCCAAAGTGGTTGTACCATTTTACATTCCCACCAGCAGTGTATAAGAGTTCCAATCTCTCCGCAGCCTCTCCAACATTTATTATTTTGTGTTTTTTGTATTAATGCCAGCCTTGTTGGTGTGAGATGGAATCTCATTGTAGTTTTAATTTGCATTTCTCTAATGGCTAATGATCGAGAGCATTTTCTCATGTATCTGTTGGCTGCCTGAATATCTTCTTTAGTGAAATGTGTGTTCGTATCCTTTGCCCACTTCTTGATTGGGTTGTTTCTCTTTTTGTGGTTGAGTTTTGACAGAATCATGTAGATTTTAGAGATCAGGCGCTGGTCGGAGATGTCATGGATGAAAATTCTTTCCCAGTCTGTAGGTGGTCTTTTTACTCTTTTGGTGAAGTCTTTAGATGAGCATAGGTGTTTGATTTTTAGGAGCTCCCAGTTATCTGGTTTCTCTTCGTCATTTTTGGTAATGTTTTGTATTCTGTTTATGCCTTGTATTAGGGCTCCTAGGGTTGTCCCTATTTTTTCTTCCATGATCTTTATCGTTTTAGTCTTTATGTTTAGGTCTTTGATCTACTTGGAGTTAGTTTTTGTGCATGGTGTGAGGTATGGGTCCTGTTTCATTCTTTTGCAAATGGATATCCAGTTATGCCAGCACCATTTGTTAAAAAGACTATCTTTTCCCCAATTAACTGACACTGGGCCTTTGTCAAATATCAGCTGCTCATACGTGGATGGATTTATATCTGGGTTCTCAATTCTGTTCCATTGGTCTATGTGCCTGTTGTTGTACCAGTACCAGGCTGTTTTGACTACTGTGGCTGTATAATAGGTTCTGAAGTCAGGTAAAGTGAGGCCTCCCACTTTCTTCTTCTTTTTCAGTAATGCTTTGCTTATCCGTGGCTTTTTTCCCTTCCATATGAAATTGGTGATTTGTTTCTCTATCCCCTTAAAATATGACATTGGAATTTGGATCGGAACTGCGTTAAATGTATAGATGGCTTTTGGTAGAACAGACATTTTTACTATGTTAAGTCTTCCGATCCATGAGCAAAGTATGTTTTTCCACTTAAGTATGTCCTTTTGAATTTCTTGTAGTAGAGCTTTGTAGTTTTCTTCGTATAGGTCTTTTACCTCCTTGGTAAGATTTATTCCTAAGTATTTTATCTTCTTGGGGGCTACTGTGAATGGTATTGATTTGGTTATTTCCTCTTCGGTGTTCTTTTTGTTGATGTAGAGGAATCCAAGTGATTTTTGTATGTTTATTTTATAACCTGAGACTCTGCCAAACTCTTCTATTAGTTTCAGTAGTTTTCTGGAGGATTCCTTAGGGTTTTCTGTGTATAAGATCATGTCATCTGCAAATAGTGATAACTTTACTTCCTCCTTGCCAATCCGGATACCCTTTATTTCTTTGTCTAGCCTAATTGCCCTGGCTAGGACTTCAAGTACGATGTTGAATAAGAGCGGTGATAAAGGGCATCCTTGTCTGGTTCCCGTTCTCAAGGAAAATGCTTTCAGGTTCTCTCCATTTAGAGTGATATTGGCTGTTGGCTTTGCATAGATGCCCTTTATTATGTTGAGGAATTTTCCTTCAATTCCTATTTTGGTAAGAGTTTTTATCATAAATGGGTGTTGGACTTTGTCAAATGCCTTTTCTGCATCAATTGATAAGATTGTGTGGTTTTTGTCTTTTGTTTTATTTATGTGATGGATTACATTAATGGTTTTTCTGATATTAAACCAGCCTTGCATACCTGGTATAAATCCCACTTGATCAGGGTGAATTATTTTTTTGATATGTTGTTGAATACTATTGGCTAGAATTTTGTTGAGGATTTTTGCATCTATGTTCATGAGGGATATAGGTCTATAATTTTCTTCTTTTGTAATGTCTTTACCTGGTTTTGGTATCAGGGAGATGGTGGCTTCATAGAATGAGTTGGGTAGTATTCCGTCATTTTCTATGCTTTGAAATACCTTCAGTAGTAGTGGTGTTAACTCTTCTCTGAAAGTTTGGTAGAACTCTGCCGTGAAGCCATCCGGGCCAGGGCTTTTTTCTGTTGGGAGTTTTTTGATTACCGTTTCAATCTCTTTTTGTTATGGGTCTATTTAGTTGTTCTACTTCTGAATGTGTTAGTTTAGGTAAGTAGTGTTTTTCCAGGAATTCATCAATTTCTTCTAGGTTTGCAAATTTGTTACAGTACAATTTTTCGTAATAATCTGATATGATTCTTTTAATTTCATTTGGGTCTGTTGTGATGTGGCCCTTCTCGTTTCTTATTCGGGTTATTTGTTTCCTTTCCTGTATTTCTTTAGTCAGTCTAGCCAATGGTTTATCAATTTTGTTAATTTTTTCAAAGAACCAGCTTTTGGCTTTGTTAATTCTTTCAATTGTTTTTCTGTTCTCTAATTCATTTAGTTCAGCTCTAATTTTTATTATTTGTTTTCTTCTGGTGCCTGATGGATTCTTTTGTTACTCACTTTCTATTTGTTCAAGTTGTAGGGACAGTTCTCTGCTTTTGGCTCTTTCTTCTTTTTGTATGTGTGCATTTATCGATATAACTTGGCCTCTGAGCACTGCTTTTGCTGCATCCCAGAGGTTTTGATAGGAAGTATTTTCATTCTCGTAGCATTCTATGAATTTCCTTATTCCCTCCTTGATGTCTTCTATAACCCAGTGTTTTTTCAGGAGGGTATGATTCAGTTTCCAAGTATTTGATTTCTTTTCCCTAGTTTTTCTGTTATTGATTTCTACTTTTATTGCCTTGTGGTCTGAGAAGATGCTTTGTAATATTTCGATGTTTGGACTCTGCAAAGGTTTGTTTTATGACCTAATATGTGATCTATTCTAGAGAATGTTCCATGTGCGCTAGAAAAAAAAGTATACTTTGCAGCAGTTGGGTGGAAAGTTCTGTATAAGTCAATGAGGTCAAGTTGGTTGATTGTTGTAAGTAGGTCTTCCGTGTCTCTATTGAGCTTCTTACTGGATGTCTTGTCCTTCTCCGAAAGTGGTGTGTTGAAGTCTCCTACTATAATTGTGGAGGTGTCTATCTCACTTTTCAATTCTGTTAAAATTTGATTTATGTATCTTGCAGCCCTGTCATTGGGTGCATAAATATTTAATATGGTTATGTCTTCCTGATCAATTGTTCCTTTTATCATTATATAGTGTCCTTCTTTACCCTTTGTGGTGGATTTAAGTTTAAAGTCTATTTTGTCAGAAATTAATATTGCTACTCCTCTTCTTTTTTGCTTATTGTTTGCTTGATATATTTTTTTCCATCCTTTGAGTTTTAGTTTGTTTGTGTCTCTAAGTCTAAGGTGTGTCTCTTGTAGGCAGCATATAGATGGATGGTGTTTCTTTATCCAGTCCGTGACTCTCTGTCTCTTTATTGGTGCATTTAGTCCATTTACATTCAGCGTAATTATAGATAAATAAGTTTTTACTGTTGTCATTTTGATGCCTTTTCATGTGTGTTGTTGGCAATTTCATTTTTCCACATACTTTTTTGTGCTGAGATGTTTTTCTTAGTAAATTGTGAGATCCTCATTTTCATAGTGTTTGACTTTATGTTATTTGAGTCATTAAGTTTTTCTCGGCTTTTATCTTGAGTTATGGAGTTGTTATACCTCTTTGTGGTTACCTTAATGTTTACTCCTATTTTTCTAAGTAAAAACCTAACTTGTATCGTTCTATATTGCCTTGTATCACTCTCCATCTGGCAGTTCAATGCCTCCTGTATTTAGTCCCTCTTTTTGATTATTGTGATCTTTTACCTATTGACTTCCATGATTCCCCGTTATGTGTATTATTATTATTTTAAATTAATCTTAATTTGTTTGTTTTTGTGATTTCCCTATTTGAGTTGATATCAGGACATTCTGTTTTGTGACCTTGTATTGTGCTGGTATCTGATGTTATTGGTTTTCTGACCAAGCAATATCCTTTAGTATTTCTTGTAGCTTTGGTTTGGTTTTTGCAAATTCTCTAAACTTGTGTTTATCTGTAAATATCTTAATTTCGCCTTCATATTTCAGAGAGAGTTTTGCTGGATATATGATCCTTGGCTGGCAGTTTTTCTCCTTCAGTGCTCTGTATATGTCGTCCCATTCCCTTCTTGCCTGCATGGTTTCTGCTGAGTAGTCTGAACTTATTCTTATTGATTCTCCCTTGAAGGAAATCTTTCTTTTCTCCCTGGCTGTTTTTAAAATTTTCTGTTTATCTTTGGTTTTGGCGAGTTTGATGATAATATGTCTTGGTGTTTTTCTTTTTGGATCAATCTTAAATGGGGTTCGATGAGCATCTTGGATAGATATCCTTTCGTCTTTCATGATGTCAGGGAAGTTTTCTGTCAGGAGTTCTTCAACTATTTTCTCTGTGTTTTCTGTCCTCCCTCCCTGTTCTGGGACTCCAATCACACGCAAGTTATCCTTCTTGATAGAGTCCCACATGATTCTTAGGGTTTCTTCATTTTTTTTAATTCTTTTATCTGAGTTTTTTTCAGCTATGTTGGTGTTGATTCCCTGGTCCTACAGATGTCCCAGTCTGCATTCTAATTGCTCGAGTCTGCTCCTCTGACTTCCTATTGCGTCATCTAATTCTGTAATTTTATTGTTAATCTTTTGGATTTCTACATGCTGCCTCTCTATGGATTCTTGCAACTTATTAATTTTTCCACTATGTTCTTGAATAATCTTTTTGAGCTCTTCCACAGTTTTATCGGTGTGTTCCTTGGTTTTTTCTGCAGTTTGCCTTATTTCATTTGTGATGTCTTGAAGCATTCTGTAAATTAGTTTTTTATATTCTGTATCTGATAATTCCAGGATTGTATCTTCATTTGGGAAAGATTTTGATTCTTTTATTTGGGGGGTTGGAGAAGCTGTCATGGTCTGTTTCTTTATGTGGTTTGATATGGACTGCTGTCTCCAAGCCATCACTGGGAAACTAGTTTTTCCAGAAAATCCACTGACTGGTACGCTGGCTCCAGGCTCTGAAAACAATCGCTGCCTCCCTGTATTTGTTCGTTTTCCATCTCTAAATCTGTGTTTGTTTTTCAGGGTTTGTAGATTGTTACGTATGTGATCGATTCACTTGTTTTTCCGAGTCTTTGTTGCAAGAGGGATCCACGGTAGCGTCCACCTAGTCCGCCATCTTGGCCCCCCCTCCAAGAGCAACTTTTTGATTTGTATTAACTTATTTCTGTTTTACAACAGACCCCAGGCACGGTGGGAAGAATGGGAAGCCTTTTTTCCATTTCACCAAGGAAGCAAACAGAGATTTGCCAAGTGACTTAATGCTTCCCAGGGGCAGAGTAAGCAAAAAAGTTGATTCTTCTGCTTTCCGCTATTTTCATTGCATTGCTTTTTCTTCTTTCTTTTAGTGCTGCTCTTTCTTCACTGTTCTCTGAACTTAGCACATATCTGGACATTTTTATACTCAGAAGTAAGGGCAGGGTGGGTTAGAAGTATCATCTAACTCCCTTCTTCATACCACCACCACTGTGTATTACGCTGTTTCCACTGGACGCACATTTCTTTTCCCAAAGTGAGGTTTATTTTCATTTTTTTCCCCAGAGTTGGAAATTTGATTACATAGCTATCCATTCTTTCTACAGATTAAGACAAATTATAAGTGATAAGGTAAATCAAGACAATATTATCTCTAAGGTCCATCATGTGTTGGTTCTAGTAGCATGTTAATCTTCGACTTTGGTTAAATTAAATCTCTTTTATACACAACACACATAGAATGAAGAATCCAAGCTGCGCTGAAGGCATTGGTGAAAAACAAGGCTCCGGGAATTGATGGAATAGCAATTGAGATGTCTCAACAATCAGATGCAGTGCTGGAGGTGCTCACTCATCTATGCCAAGAAATCTATGCTAACTGACAAGGAAGCTAATATCAGTTAGCTTCCTGGCTAACTGACTGGAAGAGATCTATGTTTATGCCTATTCCCAAGAAAGGTGATCCAACCAAATGTGGAAATTATCAAACAGTATCATTAATACCACATGCAAGCAAAATTTTGGTGAAGGTCATTCAAAAGCAGCTGCAGCAGTATGTGGGCAGGAAACCGCCAGAAATTCAAGCCGGATTCAGAAGAGAACGTGGAACCAGCGATATCATTGCTGATGTCAGATAGATCCTGGCTGAAAGCAAAGAATGCCAGAGAGATGTTTAGCTGGTTTTTTTTTTTTTTTTTTTTGACTATGCTAAGGCATTTGACTGTGTGGATCATAACAAATTAAGGATAATGTTGCGGAGAATGGGAATTCCCAAACACTTAGTTGTACTCTTGAAGAATCTGTACATAGATCGAGAGGCAGTCATTCAAACAGAACAAGGGGATGCTGCATAGTTAAAAGTCAGGAAAGGAGTGCTTCAGGGTTGTATCCTTTCACCATACCTATTCGATCTGCATGCTGAGCAAATAATCTGAGATGCTGGACTATATGAAGAAGAACAGGGCATCAGGATTGGAGGAAAACTCATTAACAACTTGTATTATGCAGATGACACAATGTTGCTTGCCAAAAGTGAAGAGGACATGGAACACTTACAAATGAAGATCAAAGATCACAGCCTTCAGTATGGGTTATACCTCAACATAAAGAAAACAGAAATCCTCACAACTGAACCAATGAACAACATCACGATGAGTGAAGAAAAGGTTGAGGTTGTCAAAGATTTCATGTTACTTGGATCCACAATCAATACCCATGGAAGCAGCAGTCAAGAAATCAAAAGATGCATTGCATTGGGCAAATAGGCTGCAAAAGACCTCTTTAAAGTGTTGAAAACATGTCACCCTGAGGTCTAAAGTACCCCTGACCTAAGCCAAGGTATTTTCAATGGCCTCATATGCATGTGAAAGCTGGAAAATGAATGCATGTGAAAGCTGGACAATGAATAAGGAAGACAGAAGAATTGACCCATTTGAATTGTGGTGCTGGCTAAAAATATTGAATAGATCTTGGACTTCCAAAAGAACGAATGAATCTGTCTTAGAAGAAGTATAACCAGAATGCTCCCTAGAAGCAAGGATGGCAAGACTACATCTCACATACTTTGGATATGCTATCAGGAGGGATCAGTCACTGGAGAAGGACATAATGCTTTATAAAGTAGAGGGTCACCAAAAAAAAAAGAAGACCGTCAATGAGATGGATTGACACAGTGGCTGCAACAATGGGCTCAAGCATAGCAACAATTGTGAGGATGGCTTAGGACCAGACAGTGCTTTGTTCTGTTGTGCATAGGGTTGCTATGAGTTGGAATCAACTCAAGGGCACCTAGAACAACACAACACAACACAACAACAACAACAACACACACACATATACATACTCAATAGGCTACTCTGCCTGCTGACTGTGAGGTGATATCTACCTTCTTCTCATTTCTTGGAATTCTAATGGATCATAGAGCCCCAATTATGAGATAAAAGTGGACTTCTCATACACAGTTTGAGTCTTGAATTCAACATCAGGGTTTCCTTTTTATTTCCTGAAATCTATCCAAAACAATATTATGCAGGGAGTGGCTCCTCTTTTGGTTTTACCTTTTATGAATATATGAGGATAGCAATTAAAAACAACGTTTGGAAAACAGTAACATTGTTCTAGAGCACTAATATTTTTTCCTCAAAATCAATCTCAAAATTAATCCATAGGATGTTTCAGCCAGAAAAGCCTGACTTAATATGAAATACAAAAATATGTTTTGCAGAATAAACCCCCAACAGATTTTTTAATTTACTAAATTAAGTTTTCTTGGCAGAGTTTTGATTACCTTCAGTAGAAGGAGAACGTGGCTGCATTAAGTCACTGTATCTGAAGAAATATCTAACCAAACCAAAAAAGGTAATCGTGAGAAACAAGATAGTGTGCCCATGTGCTTGTAAAGTTTGCAGCATCAACAATATTTTATATCTGTTCATCACTCTTACAAAGCCCTATTTCGCAGAATATCTCACTTGGTCTTCCCATTAACTCCATAAGCAAAACCCAGTCAGGAAAATGGTGTGCAAATGTAAAATAAGATAATTGTTTTGATGATTAATCAAAGAAAAAGGAGAGGTAGCTGTAAGATTTGCTTGCCTATCATCCTTAAGCTCATCATGGATGACAGGATCCTAATTTTTCACTGAGCACCACCTTTCCCCAGCTCTGAGCCTATGTGATTCTGGTGTTGCTAATCAGGTTAACATGACCCAGGCTTAGCTAATGAGAAACTGTCAAGAAACTATCAAAAGACTTTTTAATACAATTATCAAGAAATAGACACTCTCACCTTTTTTTTTTTTTTTTATTTTAATACCAGATGATAAGGACAAGGTAAGCTTGGGACTGTCCAGTGTCAGCTTGGCCACTGTATCGACAGCCTGTCTGTGAATACGGGGCAGCAGAGTGGGAGACAGAGAGAGGCCGACTGAGTACTGAGAGCTTGGACCCTGCCCATCTATATGAAGATTTTTTGCATCTCCTTTTGGTGGGTACTAAGTTTGGCCAATGAATGACACTTGTGCAAAAGAAAAGGGGCATATTCCTCTGGTAGATGCAGCAGATTCCAAAGTGCCTGATTTTGAGGGTGGAATATGAGCTGGGTGAGGGTATGCAGTACACAGAGTATACAACCATATAAGGTGGCCTGGTCTGTTGCCATTTCTTGCATCCCTGGATCCAGCCATTCCTGCAGCAACTATATCCCTGGACTTTGCCATTACATGAGCCAGTACTTTCCCTTTCTGTTCAAGGTAATTGAAGTCACTTGCAATCTGATGAGTCTTGTAATTGGTAAATGGAAGCGGAGTGGTGCTAGTGTCAAAACTCAGACTGTGAAATTGGTTGAGCCAAGTTAGGGCTTGGGCTGGAAATTTGGCAATCTCTGAAAAGGAAATGGTTAAATTATGGCTTATTGAATCATGGAACTCCCTATTAAGGCTTTCACTTCAGGGAAAAAAAAAAAAAAGCTTAGGTAAAATTGGTCTGTGGTTTTAATTTTGTTTTGCTTTCCAAGATTTTGGTGGAAAGGTTATACTTATTTTGCAAAATGAATTGAGACAAATTTCAGTCGGAATTCACGATCTAACTTACCAAGACAACTGCCTGAGACTAATCTTTATTGAAATAATTCTTTGGAAACAATTTATTTCTTCCATAGTTCTTGCTCTAATCAGTTTCTTTACCTCTTATTAAGTAAAATTTGCTGGTTTATATTTTTTTCATTCTTGACATTGTGTTTATATATTTATACTTTATTGCTTTCTTGATGAACTCTTCATGGACATTTTCTTATTTATTATTTTTAAATAACCAAGATCTTAGATTTTTCAAATTTATATTGTTTTTCCTTTAATATTTTATTTTTTTTTGTTCTTATCATTATAATTTCCTTCTCTCTACTTTCCTTGGCTATGTTTTGTTGTGATATTTCTAGTTTCTTGCATCGATTTTATTCTTTCACTTATAATAATGAAAGTATTTAAGGCTATGGATTTTTTCTGAGTATAGGTTGCACCATATCATTTAAGTTTGGTATGGCACATTCTCTATATCCTTACCTTCTAAATAGGCTGCAATTGTAGGTTAGATTTTTTTGTTGAGGGAACCAGATGTAATTTAGAAGTATGTGTTTGCTGTATGTATGTGTGTGTGTGTATTTTCCATGCCGCTGAATGTTTTTTATTAATTTTTTCCTATTACATAATTCAATACATCATGCTCATGATCCATAATGGTACCAGTGTATAAAAGGAAATTGGGGAATACATAATTTCAAGTGATTTTAGTGACTTCAAGATGTTTTGAGAAAACTTGGGAGCTGACTCTACCTGATTTCCAGATTTATTTAAAAAAAAAAGTTTTCACTAGGTTTTATAGATGCATCTGCCCACCCCATATTTTAATTTCCCCCCAATTTCCTCCTAATTTCCAACACCAACCCCCATCTCATCATCATAAGTACCTAAAATCTACAATAAACAACTCGAGTCACTAATGAAGAAAGACCTAAGGGAGGTTTCCGAGGTTTGTCTTTTGGAGGGTTTACCTTCTTGTTTTGATTGTCCATCTTCTGTAAAAAAAAAATACCACAAAATTAGACAGACCATTTCAAGTCATTCTAAACTTTTTTGAGCGCCCAAATAACTCAGTTCCATGTGGATCATACCCAAAACAACCACCCAAACATAAATATATCTTAATCTTTGGTTATTTATGTTTATTAATAACTTATGTTTATTTATATTTCAAGCAAAGAATGAAGTAGTGAAGACATTTTGTCTGGAAGTAAAAAGAAAAGTAGTTGAAATAATAAGAAAAACATATTATAATGAATCAAAAAATATTGCTGTTTTAGGGACTGTTTTGTGGTCCAAAATCATCACGGACCAATTTTTTCTTATTTTCCTATTCTGTCAAATTTCAAAATGACATCTACTCCCATTCCTCCTTTTGCCCCAAGATTTTTCTAGCAGGTCCAGGCATATCATATCTTATTCAATATTATTCATGGGGCAAAAGACTTGCTTTTATGAAAGAAAACTTTCCCAGAATATCCTAGCAGATTCCCCCTCAAGTCTCTTTGGCCAGAATGGTGTCACCTGCCCTCTTTTAACTCAGTCATTGACAAGAGCAATAAGTTATTTTTATTGGCTTAAATAATCAGAATTTACCTCCTTTCTAAGAAGGAGGAGCTTGGCGCTCCCTGAGCACATGTCTGGCTCTTATCTTAACAAAACCAGAGGTGTGCTATCAAGGACGGAGGAGAATTGTTTGTTGTTTAAGCAGCCAATAGTGTCTGCTATTAGGAAGATTAATTTCCTAACAGCAGGTCTAGAATGCACAATAAATAAGGAATAGACAGTATTCTAAAGCTGGGATGACTCAGGGAATGAAGATTTCTTATTAGGGCAAAGGAAAAGATGCAGAAACTAGATTTTAATAATATTTTATTTATTTTTGGTGGCAATATACACAAACCAAACGTACATCCATTCACAATTTCTACATGAAGAGTTCAATAACATTGGTTACATACTTCACATTGTGTCACCATTCTATCTCTACCGATAGTTTCATCACTATTAACTTAGACTCTCTGCCCCTTTAAGTTCTCATCTCTGCATTAGATTAACTGTTGTTGGCTTAAATCCATATGTAGATAATTCTGTATAAGAGCACAACGCTCAAGACAAACATTCTTCATTAATTGGGCTAAACTGTTGTTTAATTTAGATGGCTTCCTGGGATAGTTTTGGTTCAAGGTTTGACGACTATTTCTGTACTTCAGATTCAAGGGTTCTTCCAGTATCAATGAATCCAATAAGTCTGGATACCATATAAGTTTGAAGTTCTGTTTCATGTTTTTCCTCATTTTGATCAGGATTCATATATTGAGTCCTTGATCAAAAAGTTCAGTAATAGTAGCCAGGCACCATATGTTTCTTCTAGTCTCATGGTAATGGAGGTAATACTTTATGGAGACAGTTAATCCTGCAGTCCATTTCCTTCTCTGATTCCTAGGTCTCCTTCTTCCTCTGCTGTTCCAGGTGAACAGAGACCACTTGTATCTTGGTTGGCCACCTGCAAGCTTTTAAGACCCCAGGCACTTCTCACTGAACTAAGAGGTAACAGAGACTCTAAAAACAACACTAAGCCAATTGACTGGATAGACCCACAAGACTCTAACCCTTCAAACCAATTCCGGGAAGTGTTTAGTTGTTTATCTAAGTAGTATCAGTTGGCACAGTCTTTATTTATTTATTATGGGCTGCAGTTGTAGTTGTAAAATTATATAAGACACTTTATTTGCCTTTTTGCAGTAGGAAATAGATTTTAAATTCCCCTACTCTTTAGTAAAGTTTACTTAATTGCTACTTGAATAGTAAGTAGTCTCTATAATTATAAACAACATATAGTTGGGTTTTAACTTGACCCAATTTGAGAACTTTTGTTTTTTAATGATTTGGATTTATTGAAATAATTTAGATTTATTGTGATCACTGACATTTTATTTTACATTTAATTTTCTTCTATTTTTCGAACAAATTTTCTATATTTTTCTGTATTGCCTTTTTTGGCCTGTATCTTCTTATCATTTTTATGATTTTCAAAATCTCCCTTTATTTACTCAAATGTTAAAATAAAAATTAAATACTAACATGTGAGACGTTTTATACAATTTTACCTCATCTACTTTTTTTTTTTTTTTTACCCATACTGAATATGTTAGTCTTTTGGGGAATTTTTTGATCAAAATTCTTTTTATAACTTTGTCTTTCTTTTATTTCTAACAGCTTTATAGCCTATACCATAAAGTTTACCCTTTTAAAGGGTACAATTCTGTGGTTTTTAGTATAGTCACAAAGTTGTGCATTGATCACCACTATCTAATTCAAGAACATTTTTTCTCTCTCCAAAAAGAAATCCCATACCCATTAGCTCACTCACTCAGCTCTGTCAACCATGAATCTACTTCTTGTCTCTATAGATTTGCCTGTTCTGGACATTTAATATAAAAAGAATTAGACAAACGTAGACTTTGTGGCTTCTTCCATTTACTGTAAGTGGTTTATCCATGTTGTAGCCTGTATTAGAATGTCATTCTTTCTTATGATTGAATAATATTCCATTGTATGGATGTACACATTTTGTTTATCCATTCTTCCATTCATAAGCATTTGGGCTTTTTCACTTTTTGACTATTATGAATAATGCTGCTATGAACATTTGTGCACAAGTTTTTGTGTGAACATTGAGCATGACATTGCGTGGCTTGGGAGTAAAATAGCTGGGTCATATGGTAATTCTGTGTTTTCCATTTTGAGGAACTGCCAGATGCTATCCAAAATGGCTATACCATTTTACATTCCCACCAGAAATGCACGAGAGTTTCAATTTCTCCATATCCTTGCTAAAACTTGATATTGTCTTCATTATTATTATTATTATAGCTATCCTAGTTGGTGTGAGGTGGTATCTTATTGTGGTTTTGAATAGTTTTCCCTAATGACTAGTGATATTGAGCATCGTTTCATGCACTTATCGGCCATTTGTATATCTTTAGACAAAGTTTTTTTCAAATCTTTTGCCCATTTTTTATTGGGCTAGTTGTCTTTTTATTATTGAGTTGCAATAGCTCTTTGTATATTTTGGATACTAGACCCTTATCAGATATATGATTCCAAATATTTTATCCCTCTCTATGGATTGTCTTTTCACTTTCTTGATAGTGTCCTTTGGAGCACAAAGTTTTAAATTCTGATTAAGTCTAGTTTATCTTTTTTTTTTTTGATTGTGTTTTGGTGGCATATCTAAGAACTTGTTATCTAATGCAAAGTCAGAAAAATTTACACCTATATTTTCTTCTAAGGGTTTTATAGTTTTAGCTCTTAGAGGATGATATATGTGAGTTTGAAGGCATCTCAACATTCTAAATATTAACTTTATTCATCTATTTTCAGTATGGTAATCCTACTCTTAACTGTGCCAGACTTTCCCTGGCTGGTAGACCACCTGTTTTTGCTATTATCTATAGAATAAATCTGTTCACTTCTGCCAGGATTGGGGATGGAAAGACATCCAGCTACATGGAGTAGGGGGTGGGGTTTAGGTCCCTAACAGCTTCTTGGACAGACTTAACTATTTCTCTTCATAGCCCCATCTTTACCTCAAATTGTCGAGGCACCAGGTGTCACCAATACCTAAGGTTTTCAGGCACTAACTTCTGTGGTATAAACTGGGCTGTTTCTCAGCTTTCCCTACAGCTGCTTTGGGATTCAATGCTCTGGGTAAGTAAGTTGCTTTTTGCTTATTTACATTTCAGTTTTAGACTCTGTGTTGCTGTTTTATTTTTTCCTCTTTGTCCTTGTGGTCTTAAGTCTTAAATAAAGTCCAACTTGTAGTTTCAATAAGGATTCAGAAGAGAGCAAAAGTAAATGCCTGTATTCACTCTGCCATCTTTATCCAGAACCTTGGAGAAGTGTCTTTTATCGAGTTATTTTTTCCTGAAACAAAGCTGAGCTGGACTCTGTGAATTTTCCCTACACTAGGTCTGGCTATGTAATCATTTGTGTCAATTTCTCTCATATTCTTTTTTTTATGTTTTCTGAAAGTCTTGGTTTCCAAAGTTGTGACGAATCTTTTTTTTCCAAATTGTCTTTATAGATATATTTTGATGGGTTAAGAGAGGCTGTAGTTGAATCTTACAACCAGAGACCATTTTGAAGTAGAAACCATTGATTTGGTTTAGAAAATTGCATGGCATGATTGGGTGAAAAGCTAAAATTGGGGATGTTGGCTTTGGGTATTATATTCATTAAGAGAAAAGGCCTTTTACTACATTTTAAAAAATGACTTTTCCCATCACCTCAGGCCTATTTCGGTATAGCCAGGCCAGCAATATCAGAGCTGCACAATGAGTATACTTAGGCATCTCCTTTTCTGAGAGCTTTTTTACAGTGAAACTCTTCAAAAGAGATGTCTGTTGACACTGTGTCACACTCCACCCTGAGTAATACCAGTCAGTTCCATGACTCTAAAGTGCTATCTGTAAATTGATGGGACCAAAACATGTAACTCTGTCTCTGACCTCTTTAAGTTTGAACTTATTTATGCAATTACCGCTTGGATGCCTATTAGGCATCTCAAGAAGTCTACTTTTCCTCCCACTGTATCTTCCTTCCCAGCTTTTTTTCTGTCTTACTAAACGACTCCACTGTTTACGCTGTTGCTCAGGCCCAAATCCTAAAGTGACCAATCAATTATCCTGGTTTGCCTGGGACTGAGGTGAGAGGTTTCCTGAGACACAGGACTTTCGGTGCTAAGACTAGGAAAGTCTCAGGCAAACTAGAGTGAATGGGTCATGCTAAGCTATTGATTTCTTCTCTTCCCCCATTTTGGTGTGCTACAGCTGTTGTAACAAAAATACAAGTGGGTCACTTTAAAGAATCAAAATTTATTTTCTCACAGTTCTGGAGGCTATGAATTTGAATTCAGCGCATCAGCAGAAATTAACATCTGAAAATCTTAGGTATTGGTGGTACCTGGTGCCTTTAAAGGAGCCCTAGTGGTTAAGAGCTTGGCTGCTGACCAAAATGTTGGCAGTTTGAATCCACCTTGAAAACTCTATAGGGTAGTTCTACTCTGTCCTATAGGGTCTTTATGAGTCAGAATCAACACGATAGCAAGGAGCTTGTTTGGTTTTGGTGCCTCTAAAAGTAGAGGTGGGGCTCTACAGAAGATTAATTTTGTCCAAGAGGCTGTTAATGCTCCAATCCCCACCCCCTACTCCAAGTTACTGGTCGTCTTTCCCTCTCTAAGCCTGCCTGTCCCCAGTCCTTGTACATCTTTGGAGAAATGTCTTTTCAAATCCTTCGACCATTTTTTAAATTGAGTTGGTCTTTTTATTCTTGAGTTGTAACAGTTCCTTTTATTTTTTGGATACTAGACCCTTATCAGGGACCTGGTGGCTCAGTGGTTAAGTTGTTTGGCTGCTAACCAAAAGGCCGGCAGTTCAAATCCGCCAGTCGCTCCTTAGGAACCCTATGGGGTGGTTCTACTCTGTCTTATAGGGTTGCTATGAGTTGGATTCAACTAGATGGCAGTGGATAGAGCCTTATTAGGGAGTCCCTAGGTGGTACAAACGGTTAAGCACTTGACTACTATCCAAAAGGATGGCAGTTCAAACAGGTCCAGAGGTGCCTCAGAAGAAAGTCCTGGCGATCTCCTTCTGAAGGCCACAGCCTTGAAAGCCCCACGGAGCAGTCCTACTCCGCACACACGGGGTCACCATGAGCCAGAACCCAACCGGATGACAGTTAACAGCAAAGACCCTCATCAGATACATGATTTGCAAATATTTTCTCCCCCTCAATGGGTTGTCTTTTCACTTTCTTGATAGCATCCCTTGAAACGCTAAGTTTCAAATTCTGATTAAGTCCAGTTTTTCTGTTTTTTTCTTTGATTGTGCTTCTGGTGTCATATCTAAGAAATTACTGTCTAATCTAAGGTTACAAAGAATTACTACCGTGGTTTCTTCCGAGAGTTTGAGAGTTTTAGCTCTTCTGTTTAGGCTGTAGTATGTATGCACTAAGGAGCCGTGGCGGCACAGTGGCTAAGTGCTTGGCTGCTGACGGAAATGTTGGTAATTCTAACCTATCCAGTGACTCCTTGGGAGAAAAAACCTGGTGACCTGCTCATGTAAAGACTGCAGCCTAGGAAACCCTAGGGGACAGTTCTACTCTCTCCTGTAGGGTCACTATGAGTCAGAATGGACTGGATGGCACAGAACAACAACATGTGAAGTTTGAAGGGGCCTCAGAATTGTAGATGTAACTCTTCACTGACTTCACCTGTTTTCAGGACAGTAATTCCACCCTAACCGTGCCTGACTCTCCCTGGCTCAAAGACTGTCTTTACTATTTCTAGAGAATAAGCCTTCCTACTTCTGTCAAGATTGGAAAGGGAAAGACATCTAGCTGGAGACATCATTTGGGAGAAGTCTTTGAGTAGATGGTATTAAGGCCATGAGACTGGGTGAGAGAAACTAGAAAGTGAAAATAGGGAAGATGTTTGACAGTTGAGACTTGGGACATTAATGAGGTAATATCTGGAAAGCACTTAGAAATATGTTATTTAACAAATATTAACAGTAAATGTTATGTAAGTGTAAAACAGCTTGGGGGCAGTGTCTGACCTCCTCTTACTTCACAAGGGGGGAGGAGAATCAAAACCAACAGCCCAAGGCTGATTCCTATGAAGGGGAGGTCAGACTTGCCTCCTCTCTCCACCATCTTTACTAATTCTGACACCACCTGTCCCTCCCATAGCCCTCTCTACTGGGTTCAATAATTCATTGCAATGGCCACACAGAACTCACAGACCATACTCACAATTATGAAGTTTATTATTAGGGAAGTAACATTTACAATTCAGGCTCAAGAACACTCAGGATACATTTCTTCCACTAGGATAACCTCTCCCCAGCTGTGTTCTCAGGCACGCCTCTTCCCGGCCCTCAGTCTCTGCCCAAAGGCACTCAGCTTTCTCACTCCATGGGCCAGGAAGCTTACCATGACAACTCCTGCTGCTGGATCTATCCTTCCTTGGTGGTGGACTCCTCCTTTCTGCCCTGGAATTGGCTCTCTTTTAAGGCAAAACTGACCAATCCCCTTGGTAGGCCACAATTACCCGATCACACAACCACCTGGGTGGGAGTTACAAGCCCATGGTAGAAAGGCCACACACAAAAGTAATTAATTGCACTACAGTAAGTCTTTGTTAAAATAAATAAATCAATATTTAGTCCCAACACTTAGAGATCTGGCGGTAGAGACTGAGCAAGAGCACTTGGTGAGGTAGAAGGAAAACCTGGAGAGTGTGGAGTCACAGAAGACAAAGGGAGAAGTGATTCAAGTTGGAAGACGTGAGGATTGTTAAAAGCTGCTGAGAGGTCAAGTAAGATGGGTCAAAAAAAATGAAAAGTTCTCTGGTGCAATTAAACTGGATCCTTAAAGAGGGAGATTGAGACATCATGTTTCAGGTTGAAGAAAAGTGCGAGTTAAAAACCAGGTGTTTAATGCCGGGCTTGACTGTAGGCTGGGGATGAGAGGAGGACAGATTCCTGAGCCCCTGGAAGTTTGTGCCCTGGAAGTGGGGTGTCTACTGGCGTGGGTGCCTGGAAGAGCCACACATTCAGTGCAGTGGGCTTGACAGCCTGAGCAAGAGACTCTCCATGAAGGAAGCTGAGCCATCTGCAAAGCTACTCAGCTCCAAATGCAAAACAGTGGCTTTGGCAGCAAGCTGGGCAAATGAGATTCTAATCTAGACAGAATAACAGTGCTGGACAGATGGTAAAACCTGGTGCCCAGTGTGGTGCGTCTCTGGGCTGCGCCAACAGTAACTGCCATGCAATCATGGGCTGAAAGGCCTCTTTTGGAGGACCAGGTTAAGGCTTGAGACTCGTATGATATCAGGCAGGTTGAGAGGTGAGAAGGATTTAGTTTTATTTTACCAAATAAAGACATGTACATTACTTGTACTTTAAAGGTATGGTGGAGTGATTCACACCTATTATACTGACATCTCTGCTTCTGTTATTGTGTCTGTTTTGGAGACCTCCAACATTGCTTCTGGGTTTTAGATATGATCGATATAGCTAATCTTCTCCATGTTGGGGTGATCTCCATTTCAGGAGCTGTTTTCCTTTCAGATGACTGAGAATGATCAGGGATGAGTCTGTCATTTGGCAGGAGTCTTGGTTATAGACGTGCATGTTGTAGATCTACTTTCAATAATTCTATCTCCTGCCAATTCTATTTCAAGCCTTTCTACAGCATTGTGGAAATAATGTTTGCAAGCCGTCCCCTACGACCTAGTTCTCCTGGCCCTGGGGAAGTCCTCAGGCCTGTTGAACATGGCATTCCCCCATGAAATTTCTCGGGGCATCCCCATTAATGTGATCAAGGGACAATACATTACCTTGAATAGCCCCAGGATTTAATCATGAAGTTCCCATAAAATCTGGCAGCACAGAATTTCTTTCTGACATTCAAATTGCTGGGAATGACTACTAAACATTTGACAATATCACAATAGTCACCTGGCTGAATAATTAAAAATTCAGTTATAAAGCATTGTGTAAAAAAATTACATTTTAAGCCTTTAGTTAATATATTAGACACACACGTACCCACACCCACATATATATACACATTTACATGCACGTACATATATAGATACTATTAATAGTAATTTTTTTGTATTCATTCTAGGTGTTCTGATGCCTATTTTTTTTTTTTATTTTGGAACCGAAAGGAACAAGCACTTTAACAGCAGAGAATAAGCTCTCAATGGCAGCACTGATCACACTGGTTTTAATCAGCCGCCTCCCATGCTGAGGTACTTGGTGGCTTCTAGAGTAGGATAGGAGATGAAGGATTGGGTAGACACACGAGCTGGCCCTGAGATATTGCCCCAAACCAGTGGTGAGCTGCTACTGTTCTGGAAGAAGGTCAGGCATCAGGCATGTCTAGATCAGACAAAGCAGTAGGTGCACATCCGTCCTGCAAGAGGATGTCAGGGCTAAATGGAAGATTGGAGCAATTCATAGGAGCAGAACCCACAGCCTCAAACAAGCTTTGCATGTCCAGCTGGCATTCAAAGGCCAGGTGTCAACAGGTATCTGAGACAGAAGAATCAGGGATCCAGGCAAATAGACCAAGCATTTGTTCAGGGAACTGCAATAGGCAAGGTTTTCTTTCTGAACCAATCCTTAGTCTTAACCAGGGCCTTTTGAGCCCTTCTTATTAGTATAGGAGGCAGTCTTCGCATGTGCCTGGCCAAGTCGAGATTCATTCATTTATTCATTTACTCAATTGTTGTTTGAGATTCAACACTTGGAACGTAGGTAGTGTCCTTTGTTGTTGTTGTTATTTGCCATTGAGTCCTAGAGCTCTCAAAGCTTATAGTCTACTGGATAAGATGGACATTAAATACATGTTTTAATATGGAGTAAGATGAGTTACTGGCTAGAAGGGGAAGTGAGTGGGTACAACAAAAAGTCCTCTACTGCCCCGTGTAGTTTGGCCTATTGATGAAATTAAAACCATTTCTGAGGTACAATGCTGGGCTGCTTCCATCACTCCTAGCTGAGGTCACTTCAACACAGAAAGCTCAGCCCCACCCCAGACCTGCCTGCGGGTGGCTCATGTTGGGAAAAAAAAAAAAAAAATTTTTTTTTTTTTTTGAAGGAGTCAGTAAATCACTTGGCTCTGTCTTGCTACTCAGCATGGTGTGCTGGTGATGTTATAGTTCCATGGAGACAGAGCTCCAGCCCATTTCCCTCTTGGTGGAGGGTCTCCTCTTTTCCTAGCTCTTCAGTAACTGGGTTATGCCTTATTCCCAGAAAAGGGTCTCCTGCCTTGAATATTTCTTCCTCAGGGGTAGAATTCCCTTCCGCTAGCTTAGTCTCTGCCACCTGCTGTTGACCTTCCTCATGCTACCATGGACCTGCCTGACACTTGTCTCTCTGGGCTTATTTGATCTTGTGCCCCTTACCTGCTTGGGTTGACACCATCCATCTTTAACTTGGCAGAGTCATTCTGCAAATGCGTCTATCCTGCTTCTTTTCTTTTTCAGTTGGAGTTCCAGGCCTTGGAGTCTCTCTAAGCTCCTATTTTTCTTCTTGTATCTCAAATTTTAACCTTGACCATAAAATCCATATTCTGTCACTGAGCCCTTGACCAGCTCTATGTATTTCCTTGGGGAGGACCTTTTTCTGGTCTGGACCATCTCTACCTCCCTGGGTCCTAGTACTGAGAGCAACACTTACCTCAAATCTGTTATGAAAGAAATGCATACATGTGAGTAGATTTCTGGATTATCATACTCATTTGTACAGTTCCTCAGGGCAGGATATCATCTCTTCCATTTAGCATTTATTTGTTCATTTCATGCATCTCCAGGGGCAATAAGCTTCAGAAAATGTACCATAAGAACAAAGTCCTCTGAAAAAAATTAGTGTATTTCCCTGACCAAATCCATGATTCTTAATAATATAATCTTCATGTTTTAGCTTTTTCTAGTTTGAAAATGTATACATATTGGGGAAAATGAGAAACAAGGAAAAGTCCTTTAGAAGTCGTATGGGAAGGGTGAAGGCTCTCCACTTCTTTCCATGATTTTTTTTTTTTCTTGTTTTGGACTGAAGGAGATTCGTAGGTTTCCTCATTATCAATATTAATGATTTTCACTACTACAAAAAATATCCAGTACTTGTTTGTTGTAGTGAGTGGGTTTTCTTAGATAGCACACCTGAATATTAAGGATAAATAAACAAGTTCTAGTCTATAAAAGAATCTTTTTTTTTTTTTCACTGCTGGATTTTGAAATAATATTTGTTAAGGGAAAATTGCTGCAGTGTTATTCAATGAAATATATTTGAAATCAAATCAGGCTTTCAAATATTAAAAGTAGATATAACAATGTGAACTTTTCCATTGAGCATGTGCTCCATGTACAGATATATATATATATTTAATATTATCAAAACAACTGTACAAATAACATGTGTGCTTGGAAAGGGCTTGTCAGACTGTTGATGGGTAGGAAGCCACTGTTAGGAAGGCCAAGGCTGAGGGAAAGACGAGGAACGTATGTCAAGGTAATAATAGTTCCTAGGGAACTAGGATTCACTGACCAAAGGTGGATGAAAAGGTTAAAACTGAAGGTTATTCCCTGTAAATAACCTTAGAAATAATTAATCTAGTCCAAGACTCTCATTTGAGGCAACTGAGATCCAGTTGAAGGGATAAGATTTATACATAAATTATTGTAAATCACAGTATAGATAATACAACATAAAATGAATGGTAGTCAGTTCAGCTCAACAAATATTTATTGGCAACCTACTTTATGTCAAACAGTGTGCTAGGAGCCAGAGACACAAAGATGACCGGCACAAGTGTCTGTACTTGTCTACAAAACAGAATAGTTGAAGAAACAAGTATTCTGGTGGTTAAAAGCATGGACTCAGAAACAGAGCTGCCTGGGTTTAACTTCTGTTTCTAGCACTTACTAGTTTATGATTCAGTTACTTAATAGCACTGCCTCAGTTTCCCCGTTGAAGTAGTATTGTTCCTACCTCCTAGAACTACCATTTAAGAATTGTATGTAAAGTACGTAAAGTCCTTTGAACAGTACCCAACACTTAGGAAGCAATAAGGGATTGCTATTAGGAGTCCCTGGGTGGTACAAATGGTTAAGTGCTTGACTACTAACTGTGAAAGGTTGGAGGTTCAAACCTACCCAGAGGTACCTCAGAAAAAAGGCCTGGTGATCTGCTTCTAAAGGTCACAGCTTTGAAAACCCTGTGAGGCAGTTCTACTCTGCATACATAGGGTTGTCATGAGTTGGAATCAATTAGAAAGCAAAGGGGTTTTTTTTTTTTTTTTTTTAAATTATTACTGTATGACTTAGAGTAGTGATATTCAAAGTGGGTTCTGTACTGAGCTTATATAAAACAACATTTTGGGGTATAGGAAGAAAATATTAAAACTGCTATTTAGATTTTAACACCAAAATAAGAAATCAAGCTTTACAAATGTTAAAACATAGCTTGAAATTTAGTGCCTTCGTGCTTGGATAAGGGAATTAAGAGATAGTTATATAGATTTTGAAGTTTTTATTTTATAATTTTATGTTTTAATATTTCAAACTGACAGAAAAATTGTAAGAATTGTACAAGTATTTGTCGTTCACCCTTTAACCCATATTTACCAATTGTTTGCATATTTTTTCCAATTTGCTTTATTATTTTCTGCATGTGTGTGTGTATGTGTGTATGTGTGTATGTGCAGTTTATCTTGAACCATTTGAAGTAAGCTTGAGATATTGTACCCTATGCCTACATATGTAACTGCGTGTTACAGAAGAACAAGGACATTCTCTTAACTCTTTGGTGACCCAATTATCTTCTGCTTTGTATTTTTTGTTGACACCATGTGTTTTCATTAATGGAAGCATGTTGAATCATTGAGTGTGTCTGAATTTTTGGTAGGTAGTATGGATTTTTTTCTCGCCCCCTCCCACGAGCCTACTCTAAGTGTTTAGTGGTACCTATGAAATACCACTAATTATACCCCAGAGTCCCCACTAGAGTCTAGGGGTACATAGGTATAACAAATGAAAATTTTTGGAATTTCTGTTTTTCCTGCCAAAAATTCAGACACGTCATACTACACCCTGAAAAAGCAGTAACCTGCGGCACATGCCTGTTTCTTCAGTTTCGAACAGTCGTAAAGGCCCTTGTTTTGTGGCAGCCTGCACTGTCGCTGGTGCAGCAGCTTGCCAGTCAACCCCAGGGGCTAAAAAAGTTCATGACCAACTACATGTACTGCTGGACACAAATAACCATGTTACAGTGATCAAAACCAGGAAAACTGAACATTGATATAAAATCACTGTTTAAATTTGAACATTAGTAGGTAATAGGAGATGGTGACAATAATATCCTTTATATTTTCCACCTGCTCCAGGATTCAATCCAGGATCATGTGTTTAGTTGTCAAGGCTCTGTTGTTGTTGTGTGCTGTCGAGTCAATTTTGACTCATAGTGATCCTGTCGGATAGGGTAGAGCTACCCCATAGGGTTTCCTAGGCTGTAAATCTTTACAGGAGCAGATTGCCAGGTCTTTTCTACTATGGAGTGGCTGGTGAGTTCAAACTGCCTACCTTTAGGTTAGCAGCCTAGTGCTGAACCACTGTGCCACCAAGTCCCTTCAGTTTCCTTTAACCTTACTTTATTTTTCTTGCCCTTGACAATTTTGATGAGCACAGACCACTAATTTTGTAGAATATCCCTCAGTTTGGGTTTATCTACTTTCCTATGAGTGAATTCAGGTAATAGGTGTTGGGCAGGAATTCCACAGAAATAACATTGCGAACATGTCAGTGTACCATGTCCAGAGGCATGTGATGATGATTTGTCCCGTTACTGGTGATGTCACATTTGATCTGTTGGTTAATGGTATCTGTTGAATTTCTCCACTATAAAGTTACTATATTTCTCTTTGTGATTAAATAAATAATTGTGAGGGAGATACTTCGAGACTAAGCAAATATTCTGTTCCTCATTAAACGTTGAACAACTTGTTTTAGCATCCTATGATGGTGTTCTAACTCAAACATTCTTTCTATGTTTATTAGTGGGCATTCTACTATAAGAAAGAACGCTTTCTTTTATCTACAACAGCACGGACTCATGGATTTTTATTTAGTGGATTAACATCCCAGTAATATCATCATTTTTTTTAATTAACTTTTATTGAGCTTCAAGTGAACGTTTACAAATCAAGTCAGACTGTCACATATAAGTTTACATACATCTTACTCCGTACTCCCACTTGCTCTCCCCCTAATGAGTCAGCCCTTCCAGTCTCTCCTTTCGTGACAATTTTGCCAGCTTCCCACTCTCTCTATCCTCCCATCCCCCCTCCAGACAGGAGATGCCAACACAGTCTCAAGTGTCCACCTGATATAATTAGCTCACTCTTCATCAGCATCTCTCTCCTACCCACTGTCCAGTCCCTTTCATGTCTGATGAATTGTCTTCGGGGATGGTTCCTGTCTTGTGCCAACAGAAGGTTTGGGGACCATGACCGCCGGGATTCCTCCAGTCTCAGTCAGACCATTAAGTATGGTCTTTTTATGAGAATTTGGGGTCTGCATCCCACCGATCTCCTGCTCCCTCAGGGGTTCTCTATTGTGCTCCCTGTCAGGACAGTCATCGATTGTGGCCGGACACCAACTCGTTCTTCTGGTCTCAGGATGATGTAGGTCTCTGGTTCATGTGGCCTTTTCTGTCTCTTGGGCTCATAGTTGTCATGTGACCTTGGTGTTCTTCATTCTCCTTTGCTCCAGGTGGGTTGAGACCAATTGATGCGTCTTAGATGGCCGCTTGTTAGCATTTAAGACCCCAGATGCCCCATTTCAAAGTGGGCTGCAGAATGTTTTCATAACAGAATTATTTTGCCAATTGACTTAGAAGTCCCCTTAAACCATGGTCCCCAAACCCCCGCCCTTGCTCCGCTGACCTTTGAAGCATTCATTTTAACCCGGAAATTTCTTTGCTTTTGGTCCAGTCCAATTGAGCTGACCTTCCATGTATTGAGTGTTGTCCTTCCCTTCACCTGAAGCAGTTCTTATCTACTAATTAATCAGTAAAAAACCCTCTCCCTCCCTCCCTCCCTCCCCACCTCGTAACCACAAAAGTATGTGTTCTTCTCAGTTTATACTATTTCTCAAGATCTTATAATAGTGGTCTTATACAATATTTGTCCTTTTGCCTCTGACTAATTTCGCTCAGCATAATGCCTTCCAGGTTCCTCCATGTTATGAAATGTTTCAGAGATTCGTCACTGTTCTTTATCGATGCATAGTATTCCATTGTGTGAATATACCACAATTTATTTACCCATTCATCTGTTGGTGGACACCTTGGTTGCTTCCAGCTTTTTGCTATTGTAAACAGAGCTGCAATAAACATGGGTGTGCATATATCTGTTTGTGTGAAGGCTCTTGTTTCTCTAGGGTATATTCCGAGGAGTGGGATTTCTGGGTTGTATGGTAGTTCTAAGTGTTTAAGATAACGCCAGATAGATTTCCAAAGTGGTTGTACCATTTTACATTCCCACCAGCAGTGTATAAGAGTTCCAATCTCTCCGCAGCCTCTCCAACATTTATTATTTTGTGTTTTTTGGATTAATGCCAGCCTTGTTGGAGTGAGATGGAATCTCATCATAGTTTTAATCTGCATTTCTCTAATGGCTAATGATCGAGAGCATTTTCTCATGTATCTGTTAGCTGCATGAATATCTTCTTTAGTGAAGTGTGTGTTCATATCCTTTGCCCACTTCTTGATTGGGTTGTTTGTCTTTTTGTGGTTGAGTTTTGACAGAATCGTGTAGATTTTAGAGATCAGGCGCTGGTCTGAGATGTCATAGATGAAAATTCTTTCCCAGTCTGTAGGTGGTCTTTTTACTCTTTTGGTGAAGTCTTTAGATGAGCATAGGTGTTTGATTTTTAGGAGCTCCCAGTTATCTGGTTTCTCTTCGTCATTTTTGGTAATGTTTTGTATTCTGTTTATGCCTTGTATTAGGGCTCCTAGGGTTGTCCCTATTTTTTCTTCCATGATCTTTATGATTTTAGTCTTTATGTTTAGGTCTTTGATCCACTTGGAGTTAGTTTTTGTGCTTGGTGTGAGGTATGGGTCCTGTTTCATTTTTTTGCAAACGGATATCCAGTTATGCCAGCACCATTTGTTAAAAAGACTATCTTTTCCCCAATTAACTGACACTGGGCCTTTGTCAAATATCAGCTCCTCATATGTGGATGGATTTATATGTGGGTTCTCAATTCTGTTCCACTGGTCTATGTGCCTGTTGTTGTGCCAGTACCAGGCTGTTTTGACTACTGTGGCTGTATAATAGGTTCTGAAATCGGGTAGAGTGAGGCCTCCCACTTTCTTCTTCTTTTTCAGTAGTGCTTTGCTTATCCGAGGCTTCTTTCCCTTCCATATGAAGTTGGTGATTTGTTTCTCTATCACCTTAAAAAATGACATTGGAATTTGGATCGAAAGTGCATTATATGTATAGATGGCTTTTGGTAGAATAGACATTTTTACTATGTTAAGTCTTCCTATCCATGAGCAAGGTATGTTTTTCCACTTAAGTATGTCCTTTTGAATTTCTTGTAGTAGAGCTTTGTAGTTTTCTTTGTATAGGTCTTTTACATCCTTGGTAAGATTTATTCCTAAGTATTTTATCTTCTTGGGGGCTAGTGTGAATGGTATTGATTTGGCTATTTCCTCTTCGATGTTCTTTTTGTTGATGTAGAGGAATCCAAGTGATTTTTGTATGTTTATCTTATAACCTGAGACTCTGCCAAACTCTTCTATTAGTTTCAGTAGTTTTCTGGAGGATTCCTTAGGGTTTTCTGTGTATAAGATCATGTCATCTGCAAATAGAGATAATTTTATTTCCTCCTTGCCAATCCGGATGCCCTTTCTTTCCTTGTCTAGCCTAATTGCTCTGGCTAGGACTTCTAGCACAATGTTGAATAAGAGCGGTGATAAAGGGCATCCTTGTCTGGTTCCTGTTCTCAAGGGAAATGCTTTCAGGTTCTCTCCATTTAGAGTGATGTTGGCTGTTGGCTTAGATGCCCTTTATTATGTTGAGGAATTTTCCTTCAATTCCTATTTTGGTGAGAGTTTTTATCATAAATGGGTGTAGGACTTTGTCAAATGCCTTTTCTGCATCAATTGATAAGATCATGTGGTTTTTGTCTTCTGTTTTATTTATGTGGTGGATTATATTAATGGTTTTTCTAATATTAAACCAGCCTTGCATACCTGGTATAAATCCCACTTGGTCGTGGTGAATTATTTTTTTGATATGTTGTTGAATTCTATTGGCTAGAATTTTGTTGAGGATTTTTGCATCTATGTTCATGAGGGATATAGGTCTGTAATTTTCATTTTTTATAAAGTCTTTACCTGGTTTTGGTATCAGGGAGATGGTGGCTTCATAGAATGAGTTGGGTAGTATTCCGTCATTTTCTATGCTTTGAAATACCTTTAGTATTAGTGGTGTTAACTCTTCTCTGAAGGTTTGGTAGAACTCTGCAGTGAAGCCGTCCGGGCCAGGGTTTTTTTTTGTTGGGAGTTTTTTGATTACCGTTTCAATCTCTTTTTGTTATGGGTCTATTTAGTTGCTCTACTTCTGAATGTGTTAGTTTAGGTAGGTAGTGTTTTTCCAAGAATTCATCCATTTCTTCTAGGTTTGCAAATTTGTTAGAGTACAATTTTTCGTAATAATCTGAAATGATTCTTTCAATTTCAGTTGGTTCTGTTGTGATGTGGTCCTTCTCGTTTCTTATTCGGGTTATTTGTTTCCTTTCCTGTATTTCTTTAGTCAGTCTAGCCAATGGTTTATCAATTTTGTTAATTTTTTCAAAGAACCAGCTTTTGGCTTTGTTAATTCTTTCAATTGTTTTTCTGTTCTCTAATTCATTTAGTTCAGCTCTAATTTTTATTATTTGTTTTCTTCTGGTGCCTGATGGATTCTTTTGTTGCTCACTTTCTATTTGTTCAAGTTGTAGGGACAGTTCTCTGCTTTTGGCTCTTTCTTCTTTTTGTATGTGTGCATTTATAGATATAAATTGGCCTCTGAGCACTGCTTTTGCCGTGTCCCAGAGGTTTTGATAGGAAGTATTTTCATTCTCGTTGCATGCTATGAATTTCCTTATTCCCTCCTTGATGTCTTCTATAACCCAGTCTTTTTTTCAGGAGGGTACTGTTCAGTTTCCAAGTATTTGATTTCTTTTCCTTAGTTTTTCTGTTATTGATTTCTACTTTTATTGCCTTGTGGTCTGAGAAGATGCTTTGTAATATTTCGATGTTTTGGATTCTGGAAAGGTTTGTTTTATGACCTAATATGTGATCTATTCTATAGAATGTTCCATGTGCAGCAGAAAAAAAAGTATACTTTGCAGCAGTTGGGTGGAGAGTTCTGTATAAGTCAATGAGGTCAAGTTGGTTGATTGTTGTAAGTAGGTCTTCCGTGTCTCTATTGAGCTTCTTACTGGATGTCCTGTCCTTCTCCGAAAGTGGTGTATTGAAGTCTCCTACTATAATTGTGGAGGTGTCTATCTCACTTTTCAATTCTGTTAAAATTTGATTTATGTATCTTGCAGCCCTGTCATTGGGTGCATAAATATTTAATATGGTTATGTCTTCCTGATCAATTGTCCCTTTTATCATTATGTAGTGTCCTTCTTTACCCTTTGTGGTGGATTTAAGGCTAAAGTCTATTTTGTCAGAATTCCTCTTCTTTTTTGCTTATTGTTTGCTTGATATATTTTTTTCCATCCTTTGAGTTTTAGTTTGCTTGTGTCTCTAAGTCTAAGGTGTGTCTCTTGTAGGCAGCATATAGACGGATCGTGTTTCTTTATCCAGTCCGAGACTCTCTGTCTCTTTATTGGTGCATTTAGTCCATTTACATTCAGCATAATTATAGATAAATAAGTGTTTAGTGTTGTCATTTTGATGCCTTTTTATGTGTGTTGTTGACAATTTCATTTTTCCACCTACCTTTTTGTGCTGAGATGTTTTTCTTAGTAAATTGTGAGATCCTCATTTTCGTAGTGTTTGACTTTATGTTTGTTGAGTCGTTACGTTTTTCTTGGCTTTTATCTTGAGTTATGGAGTTGTTATACCTCTTTGTGGTTACTTTATCATTTACCTCTATTTTTCTAAGTAAAAACCTAACTTGTATTGTTCTATATCGCCTTGTGTCACTCTCCATATGGCAGTTCTATGCCACCTATATTTATTCCCTCTTTTTGAGTATTGTGATCTTTTACATATTGACTTCCGTGATTCCCTGTTATGAGTATTTTTTTTTAATTAATCTTAATTTGTTTTTGTGATTTCCCTATTTGAGTTGATATCAGGATGTTCTGTTTTGTGACCTTGTGTTGTGCTGGTATCTGATATTATTGGTTTTCTGACCAAACAATATCCTTTAGTATTTCTTGTAGCTTTGGTTTGGTTTTTGCAAATTCTCTAAACTTGTGTTTGTCTGTAAATATCTTAATTTTGCCTTCATATTTCAGAGAGAGTTTTGCTGGATATATGATCCTTGGCTGGCAGTTTTTCTCCTTCAGTGTTCTGTATATGTCATCCCATTCCCTTCTTGCCTGCATGGTTTCTGCTGAGTAGTCTGAACTTATTCTTATTGATTCTCCCTTGAAGGAAACCTTTCTTTTCTCCCTGGCTGCTTTTAAAATTTTCTGTTTATCTTTGGTTTTGGCGAGTTTGATGATAATATGTCTTGGTGTTTTTCTTTTTGGATCAATCTTAAATGGGGTTCGATGAGCATCTTGGATAGATATCCTTTTGTCTTTCATGATGTCAGGGAAGTTTTGTGTCAGGAGTTCTTCAACTATTTTCTCTGTGTTTTCTGTCCTCCCTCCCTGTTCTGGGACTCCAATCACCCTCAAGTTATCCTTCTTGATAGAGTCCCACATGATTCTTAGGGTTTCTTCATTTTTTTAAATTCTTTTATCTGATTTTTTTTCAGCTATGTTGGTGTTGATTCCCTGGTCCTCCAGATGTCCCAGTCTGCATTCTAATTGCTCGAGTCTGCTCCTCTGACTTCCTATTGTGTTGTCTAATTCTGTAATTTTATTGTTAATCTTTTGGATTTCTGGATGCTGTCTCTCTATGGATTCTTGCAACTTATTAATTTTTCCACTATGTTCTTGAATAATCTTTTTGAGTTCTTCAACAGTTTTATCAGTGTGTTCCTTGGCTTTTTCTGAAGTTTGCCTTATTGCGTTTGTGATGTCTTGAAGCATTCTGTAAATTAGTTTTTTATATTGTGTATCTGATAATTCCAGGATTGTATCTTCATTTGGGAAAGATTTTGATTCTTTTGTTTGGGGGGGGTTGTAGAAGCTGTCATGGTCTGCTTCTTTACGTGGTTTGATACTGACTGCTGTCACCGAGCCATCACTAAGACGTAAAAAATAGTGGTTTATTCTGTAATTGCTCACTGAGTCTTATCTTGTTTTATTTTCTTTCAATATACATGGATGGGCTACTAGATTGTGCTGTCTTGTTTGTTGTAGCCCTTGACTTACTTATGACCTATTACCAGCTGGTTTGGGCTGTTGCCAGATATATATGCCTGAGTCTATTCACTATTCTTGAGTAGAATCTGATTTTGGGTCAACAAGTGTGTGCTGCACCCTAACACCTATCCACCTCGAGAAGTAGTGGTGATAGTTGTGTGCACCAGATTCTATTAGGAGCTGGGGTTCACCCTCCAGGGTGGGCAGGATGCTGACAGGGTTCCCCCAAGTGTCAGTGAGATAGGTGTGTCTCTATTCCTATAGCACCTTGGTGGGAGGGCGCTGCAGCTGTACCTTAGGCCGCTAATGCAAGTACCTCTACTGATTGGTAGATGTCACCTTCCTTAGACCCCTAAGGCAAGAGGCTAGGTGGTCTGGGGGGAGCTTCAGCCCTCAGTTCCCTTTTGTGGGTCAGTTAGGGCTCTGTTGAATAAGCAGAGATATCAGACCTGGGAAACTTGTTTTTCCAGAAAATCAGCTAAAAAAAAAAAAATGCAGTCAGATCCCTCTCAGAACTGCCTTTGGATTATAATGACCACGTTGTTCCCTGTAAGGATGAAAGTCCGAGATTTGTATCATATATGCTCTGCTGTAGCTGGTTCTGTGGTTTTAGTCCAATTAGGGATGGGTTTTTGGTCCCTGGGTTTTTTGTGGTTCCTTCTCTCAGGCCGGAAGAATGGGTTAGGAAATGACCAAAAAAAAAAAAGGGGGGGAGGGAAACAAAGCCGCTGCGGAGCCGGAGCCGTTCTCCCTCTGCCTCAGGAAATTCCAATGTTAATGAAGCCGCCTGGGAAGGGTAGGGGAGGGTTCAGAGAAATAGGAGAGTAGCACCTTGGAATATAGCAAAAGTTGCTTATCTTGCTTGGAATGACTATTTTATCTGAGATTCCCGAGGGGCGTGTCGCCTATGTGTGCTGGCTGTGTGGAGATTGCCCCCGAGGGTCTGGCCCGCTGAAGCCATGGTCAGATCATCCTCTGCCAGTCCAAAGCCCAGCGTCACGTTTCCCCTGCTGTGACGCTGCACTCCCAGCTCCAAAATCAGTCGCTGCCTCCTGGGGACTTCTCATCCTGCCAGCGTTGTCGCTGTGCCGCCCCCATGGACCGGCTAGGCCCCCTCCCTGGGTTAGTTCAGGGGAATAGGGTTGTGCCCTGTGCTTGTGCCGTGACAGCGCCCAGTCAAAAGCTTGGCGCCAATGTTCCCCGGCTGGGATGCTGCACTCCCGGCTCCAAAACCAGTCACTGCCTCCCGGGGACTTCTCCCACCAGCCGCGTCGCCACGCTGCCGGCGCGGACCGGCTGGGCACCCTCCCGGGGTGAGTTCAGGGGGGTAGGGCTGTGCCCCTTGTTTGCGCTGTCACAAGAATTTGAGTTCAGCTCCCCTGGGCCCAGACCTAAGCCCTGCGCCAAGGTTACCTGACTGGTACGCTGGCTCCGGGCTCCAAAAACAGTTGCTGCTTCCCCGTATTTGTTCATTCTCCGTCTCTAAATCTGTGTTTGTTGTTCAGGGTTAGTAGATTGTTATGTATGTGATCGATTCACTTGTTTTTCTGAGTCTTTGTTGCAAGAGGGATCCGAGGTAGCATCTACCTAGTCCACCATCTTGGCCCTGCCTCTCCAATATCATCATTTTGAAGCTTAAGTTGCCCCATATTTGGGTAGTAGGAGTTTCTTAAAACTGGTCCTTTTGACTCACTCTTATCATTCTTTGAGCACTTCCTTACTTTCTTGCACAACAAGATATTCCAGGATCATTTTATACTACTTTATTCTGGCCTTAGAATTAACCATTTGTCCAAGGATTCTTGGTTTCTTTTAGTGCAAAATGGTTGTTGTTGTTAGGTGCCATCAAGTCTGTTCCAACTCATAGTGATCCTATGTACGACAGAACAAAACACTACCCAGTCCTGTGCTATCCTCACAATCATTGTTATGCTTGAGTCCATTGTTGTAGCCACTGTGTCAGTCCATCCCATTGAGGATCTTCCTCTTTTTCGCTGACAGTCTACTTTACCAAGCATGATGTCCTTCTCCAGGGACTGGTCCCTCCTAATAACATGTCCAAAGTACATGAGATCCTTGCTTCTAAGAAGCATTCTATCTGTACATTTTCCAAGACAGATTTGTTTGTTCTTCTGGCAATCCATGGTATATTCAATATTCTTCTCCAACACCAGAATTCAAAGACACCCATTCTTTCATCTTCCTTATTCATAGTTCAGCTTTCACGTGCATATGAGGTGATTGAAAATACTATGGTTTGGGTCAGGTACACCTTAGTCCTCAAACCTTTTAATACTTTAAAAGGGGTCTTTTGCAGCGGATTTGACCAACACGATATGTTGTTTGATTTCTTGACTTGGATCCACAATCAACATGGGCATTGATTGTGGATCCAAGTAAAATGAAATCCTTGACAATTTCAATCTTTTCCCTCTTTATTATGATGTTGCTTATTGGTCCAGTTGTGAGGATCTTTGTTTTCTTTATGTTGAGGTGCAATCCATACTGAAGGAAATGCTTCAAGTCCTCTTCACTTTCAGCAAACAAGGTTGTGCCATCTGTATATCACAGGTTGTTTATGAGTCTTCCTCCAATCCTGAAGATGCATAGCCAACTTGGAAAAAAAAAATACGCTTACTGCAAAGGGAGATGTCAAGTAATTTTGCCTATCTTTCTAGACTTTCCATAAAATAAATATCCCTTAAGAGTTTCTGGGCATAGGGATGCCATAATTCAGGCTTGAGGTTCAAATTTATATATCCTGTGTGATCTGGGAACCCTCCAGCCTATATATTAATCTAGATATGAACAATAAAAAGTCCCTTGCTGGAACATATCTTGAATAACTGACAGAGAAAATGCAGTACTTCATTGGAGGGATAAAATATCAACCCGGGCTTCATAATATTCCCACAGATAAATCTTTACAGACTCTGAGCTCACAATCCAGAATTATGCACCACGTGAGGAAATAGCCCACCATGAGCTAGACTTAGCAAGAGTGGCAAACAGTAGGATTTTACTGTGCCTTACTCCCCTCAATAAAACACTGCATGCAATAGAATTATCAGAGAGACTGTTAAATTTATTGAAAGAGATTAAAGACATAAAACAGTATCAAAAGCATAAAGGAAGAGCAGGATACTGTACTGTTTTTTTGTTAAAAAATAACACTTGAAAAAGAACCAAGTAGAACTTCAGAAATGAAAATTACAATTGAAATTAATCTGCTTTTCAAACTATTCGTAGACTTCTAAAATACAGATGAGAGGCATTAGTGAACTGAAAGAAATTCCTGAAGAACTTGTATGTTCTGCCTCACAGGGAAGTATGGAGATTAACAATGTGAAAGAAAAATGAAAAGGCATGGATAAAATAATGTCTAACATTTAAAAAAAAAAACGTTTAGTAATAAGCGTTCCAAATGGAAAGAAAGGGAGGGAGGCAATATTCAAAGATAATATCAGTGATGTTCCAGAATTACTGAAAGACATAAATTTAACTTGTATGTATTAAAATGAAACTGCAAGACATCAAAAAAAAAAGAGAAGATCTTAGAAACAACCAGAGAAAAGAGGTATTGGTTATAGTATGTACTCAAAACAGTTAGCAAGTCATTTAAATATTAAATACCCAGAAAATAAAGACACATGTCTATAATTTTGTTCAGCCAACTTAAAGTTATATACTCCATCCAGTATTTTATAGAATTTTACACTAAAGAATACCTGTTAGGAGTCTCATTTAAGTTTACTTGTTGAATAAAAAATAGCAAAGGCAAAAGGCCATGTGCCAATGGGGAAATACTCACTGTTCCTGGTATGGCAAAGCTGGCTGATATAATCCAAAGGAGACAGTCACAAACTAAATTCATTTCTTAATCACTGAATACTTGGGTTACACATTAGAAAACATTGCTGATAGTTTAAAGAGACAAATATTAAAATGAATTATACAATAAGGGATGATTTGTTATATAGTTGAAGGAAAGTACAGGCAGTCCCCTGACTACAAACGGGTTCTGCTCCTAAATCTGTCTTTAATTGGAATTTGTACCTATGTGAGAATAGTTAGGTATAGTTTGTATCTAATGTCAGTTAGTCAAATGTTTGTCTTAGTATATAGTATACGTTTCTATGCATAAAAAAATTAAACACTTCCAGATACACTAAAACATCTTTAACTTACGGTAATAATAATAATAATGTTTTGATGTGTGTCTCAAAGTAGCACCAACCATTGTATGTACCTTGAATTTTCAATATAATAGGCTTTATGGGGGTTGGTTGTAACTACAGGTTATAGGTAAATTAGACATTCATAATCTGAGGACTGCCTGTAAGCCTATTTTACAAGAAAGGTTTAGAAGATTAGACACCAAATTTTTAATACAGTATTTTTATGCAAATGCGAGCCTTCTATGTTTGTTTGCCAACCGTGTCCTCCTTCTATAAGGTATTTTCATAAGTGCCACTATGCTAATGTATTTTTACATGTTGCTATAAAGAATTAGCATAGCATGCTTAAGAAAATACCTTGCAGGGGGAGGGCATAGTTGGCAAATAAATGTAGAAGTCTCGCATTATTTGTGTAAGAAGATGGTAATCATTTCTGGGTGGTGGAGCTCTGGTGGTGCAGTGGTTAAGTGCTTGGCTGCTAACCAAAAGATTGGTGGTTTGAATCCACCAGCTGCTCTGTGGGAAAAGGATGTGGCAGTCTACTTTCATAAAGATTTACAGCCTTGGAAACCCTGTGGGGCCATCTTCTCTGTCCTGAAGGGTCACCATGAGTTGGAATTGACTCACTGGCAATGGGTTTGGTTTGGTTTTTTTGGGTGGTGGATTAAAAGTGACCTTTATTTTCTCCTAGATGCTTTTGTATATATTCTGGATTTGTTGCAATGTTCATGCATTTTTTTTTAATAATCAAAAATACTATAAACCTATGAAAATGTTAATTTCCCAGATGTTTCCACCGCTCCCCCAAAGGGAGCATTCAGATGATTGGTAGCAGAGGGCATGGAACATGAAGCTAGGTAAAAGGACTCTCAGATTCCTGCCCTTGATTCTCATTGCCATAGGCTGAAAATCAGGAGATAAATTTCTTTCCAGAGCATTCGTTGCTGTGACCTTGACTGTTAGAATTAGAAGGCCTCTTAAAAAGAGAATATTTTCCCTCCAAGTTCACTATAAATATTTAAAGCAGAAAATATGAATTATGTCAAATGTGATGGAGGAAACCAACACAGAAAACCCAGGCTCTGTGCTGGCAGCGGCATGGGGAGGAGGTAACTGAGGGTGAGGTGGCCATCAGAAGGCTCTGTTTACTTGCAGTTACTTCATCAGATGGATGGTGCTGACGTTGCTGGAGAAACCACAGGGTTCACTGGACTGTGAGCCTTATTATGCTCAGCCATCATGATACAAGCTTTGGGTCATGAGGGTAGTGTAGTATTTGACATGTTTGAAACACAAGCAGAGAAAGGAGACATCCCTACTGGCATGACTATGTTCTAGGGCCTCCAAGAGGTTGGTTCCTGCTCGCTAAGTGCCATTTGCTCCTTCTGCAAGCCAATTTTGGTGGTTCTCTATCACACAGACAAAATAGCACATCTGTGGGGTCTCTAAGGAGCCCTCGTGGTGCAATGATTAAGCACTCAGCTGCTAACCAAAATAATGGCAGTTCAAGCCAACAGCCACTCCATGGAAGAAAGCTATGGCAGTCTGTTTCTGAAAAGATTACAGTACAGATGTTTTTAACAAGTTTCAGTTTTTATGGTGTTTTCTAGATTAGGTTTAAGTAGTGAAATAGACAAAGGACTATTTTGTGATTTACAAACGGAAAGATACATCAGAAAAGACATACTTTCAACAGTTAATAGACATTAAAATAAACAGTATCTTATCAGAAAACCAGTTGTAATTACTGATGGAATGGCTATTTTAAATTGAATAAGAATAGGATTTTAAATTTGATATTACATTTACAAAGAATCTCAAGTGTTAAATTTATTTACTTTACCATTTATAGGTAAAATATTTTAGTAAAGAAGTTGAAGAATGAGATGCACAAAGTTATAGGATGTTCAGAGTAGTTCATTTTAGAAATAAAGACCTTTAAAATACAGTTGTGTGTGTTTGTAATACTGTATAAGATATATAGCTACCATGAAAATCTTTTGTATCACACAGTAATTCATAGTACTTCTAAGCAAAGTACTTAGAGTTATCTCACTTATAAATATTATGTATGTATGCATTTTTTTTTTTTTTAGAAAGACCTGTGTTTTAGATTGGTGGTTTCAGTGGTATTGAATAGTGTGCTACCAAGCACATAAAATAAAAATTAAAATGAGGAACCCTCATGTCCTTTCAAGGTAAGGGTGATTTTTAACAATAAGAAAGTAACAAATTGCCAAAAATAAAAACAAAGCAAACAACACCAAAAAAACAAAAAACCACCGTGACCACCAACAATTCCATAGATAAAAGAGTTGAAAAGGACTGTTCCAAAATGTTTTCATTGCTATATGATTTCTCTCCACATAATATAATCATATTAAATGTTATATTCTTAGACATAGAAACGTTTTTCTAGTACATTTTAAAATGATCCAGTCGAGTGTTTCAGAGTGCTTTAAATCAATTTGTTTAAATATGGGTAATGCTGCACTTTCGGATTAGGTTGTAAGAGCAACTGACTGACATCAGAAGAAATCTGTTGAATAGTTGGTGCGTAGCATTGAGAAAAAAAAAAAAAGATTTACTAAATGTAGCCAATAATACATTTTTTCCTTTTAAACTGAAGTATTTCTGAAGTATCATTTTCAGCTAAGAGAGCCATTAAAACAGGTATTAAAATAAACTAAGACCCAGAACCTTCAAATCAATGTATTACAAAGTATTTAACTGAGATCTGAAAAGTATAATGAGGCATATTCAATCACCTTGCTTTCTCTCTGGAGTAAAATAGTTCGACTATAATGTAAAATTAAAATTTTAAATACTGTCTGTTGCATGCATACCTTTCCTTTTCAATTTATGTTTTGAATGTTTCCTAAGTAAATAAAATGTATTAGAATAGTAATACGTGTATATCATTTGGATTTGCTTTAATATGTCTATAGTAAAAAAAAAAAAACAAAAACTTTTATTTTTTCACTGTGGGTTCATCTTCAGAAGCGTTGGAGGCCAGTTGTTGAGAGCAGGGAGAAATCAGCTGAGGTGTGGGTGCCAGGGAGACTTCAGAGGGATGCGGCAGTAGAGAAGGGAGTAAGATTTGGAAGGCAGCATATTCCCACTAGGATTAGAACGACTGAAAATCGATCAGTTTTCTCAGAGTAACGGAGAGAATCCATCAACCATCAAACTTACGGTGAGCACCTATTTCCATGTTCTCAAGTCTGACTTGTGATATTGAACATAGAAAGTCCTGCCCTTTAGGAACTTGAGTCTTTCACTGAAGGGTTATTTGTTGAGTATCTTCCATGGGTTTTTATTTGCTGGTGAGTACTGGGATACAAGGCAGACAGGGTACTTGTTCTCGTGGAATTTGCAATGTAAGTGAGGAGGTAAGATTAAAAACAAGTGACAGTTTTAGACAGTTTATGCCAAAGAACCTAATGAATGGTGCAGATGGTGAGAGATGATTGAGCGGAAAGCAGATTTTTGCCAACTGGAAAGCCTGAGGGATTGCTAACCTCACTCTTGCCACTTTCACTCTGGTTCCAGGTTCTTTACCGTCCACAGCATTTGTACATCCTGTTGTCTGGGCTTGGAATATTCTTGGGACTTCTGGTCCCTTCTCATCTTTAAGTGTCTGCTCAAATGGCTCCTCCTCCAAGAGGTCTCTGAGCATGGCTGTAAGGAGCAGTCACTCCACTGAAAGCAGTTGTTTTCTCTCAGGTGGTTCCCTTCATAGCAATTTTTGTAGTTGGTAATGGTGTATCAGTTTGTGTCCCTCTTTCTTTTCTTACTCTTTTCCACTACCTTCAGCTATGACGTGAGGCTCAAGGAGACAGAAAAAAAAATAAGAAAGCATGATTATTTTTTCTCACCGTTGTATACCTAGGGATACCTAGCATGTGGTTGCAAGGTCTTGAATAAAAGCAGCAATTATTCATGGAACAGATGAAGGAAATGAATATCAGAGCTGGATCTTGAAGTCTGGGTAGTATCTGGGTAAACGATAAAAGAAACATTTGAGAATGGGGAAACAATGGCTTCACCAAAAATGTGGAGAATGGAGTAAGGCATACAGTAAAATCTGTGAGAGCTGGAACCTGTGTGAGGTGGAAGCCTGTCAGAGAAGGAAAACTCAAATATCTTCCACTAAAAAGAGAGCGATAGAGAAGTGCTGACTGCACCCTGTCAGAGGTGGAAAACGTATTATGAGGCCCAGAAAAACAAGGCAATCCTATTGAGTTCTGGTTCTCACAGGTTTCATTGTATTTGGAAGACAGGTAAGACCAATTTAGCTTTGAGTGGAAGGTTTGAAAACGTAATGGCTGGGCAGGATGTTTAGGTCAAGGCAATTTGGACTTTATCCTGGGTATGGCCAACAAGGAGTCATTACATTTTGATGGAAATTATACATTAGAAAGCTTATCCAGACAGGTTTCTTGGCACTGACCAACTGAACACATTCAAATTCCCATTTGGTTAAGAGTTCCTATAGAGGTTTCTGTCCAGACAATGCTGAGAAGAACCTTACTTGAGTGCTTATGGTGGTGAGGAAGATACATGAATACTTACAGGTAGAACTCTAATTTCAGGGAGTATCGAGTCCCCCTGAAGAGTGAAGAGGTGAGTGGCATCCTTGGAAATCCAGGACTTTGTCTTCATTTCCTTTTCTTCTAAATGTATCCTACTTTAGAATGCTTTGCAGGAGGATCAGACTCTAGACTCCTAAATTCAATCCTAACCAATGAACTTTTTACAAATTCAGGCTCTGCCTCTTGGGAAGATGGGTGAGTTGGAAAACCTTCTCAGCCTCGACTTTTAAAATTGTAGAATGGACAGAATAATACCCTCATTTGGGGACAAGAGTTGATGTATGTTCAATACCAGCATGTAGGAATGCAATAAATTTTATAAACAATATTTGGCTTGATTCTTCCCCCAAACCAAACCTGTTGCTGTCCAGTTGATTCCAACTCATGTTGATCCTATGTGTTACACAGTAAAACTGCTCCATAGGGTTTTCTTGGTTGTAATCTTTACTGAAGCAGAGTACCAGGCTTTTCTTTCGTGGTGAGTTCGAACTGCCAACCTTTAGGTTAATAGTTGAGTGCAAACCATTTGTGCCACCCGGGGACCTTTGATCCCAGCCCAAAGGCAGCTACATAAGGAATAGGAATGGTCCTTATTTGCCACTTTTACAGCCTAACTAGGAAACCTATTACACAATTTTGTCTACTATTACAATAGTCCTATCAATACCATCAAAGGATTTAGTTAGGCTTTTCCTATCACCTGTATGTTTCCAAGCCTGTCAAAAGCCAGAAATGTCTTCCCAGGGCTAGGATATCTGGTTACCAAAATGCGTATAATTTGAAGCTGGATTTTCATATATTTTTCCCTATAACTTCCTATTCTCAAACTTAGCATTTTCCAAGTCATATTTGTTGTAAGAAATGAATAATAATGGAAACTTGCTTGTAAATTGTATTTTACTTTTTTCCTTTTAAGATATTAAATTGAGGCAGTATAACATGAATTGAGGGGATCTGCCTCCTGGACTGTCTTAGAGTCAAGTGGTGAGTGGCTCTGAATATGCCACTTAGACATTTGGGCCTTAGATTCCTCACTTGCCAGTTGGAAGGGTTGGATTAGATGATTTTTTTTTAGGATGCTGTTTCCTTGTAAGATTCTAAAGTTTTTTTGGGGAAGTTTTCCTCCTAAATTCTTTGACAAGAATCTTCTTCGTAGCATGGGAGATGAAAGCAGATGACCTCTATGATCCTTTCAAATTCCAAATTCTGTGATTAAATGGATTCTGTAGATTCTCACAGATAATAGCTTCTTAAAGACATTGACATCATCCACTTATCTATGTTAGTAAAACTGTTCACTTCAAAGCTTATAAATATTTCAGAAAACGCGCCAGGATTCCATCTCTCCATCCTTGCTTATATCATCCTTAGGTAATGGTCCCTTTAAGGTCCCCATGACCCCTGTGCAAAGAAAGTTATCCAGGGGCCATGAATACAGTCCTGTAAATGCAAGGCTGCACAGTCTTTATTCTAGTCTTTACCAGCTTTGTGTCCTTGAACTTAATGACTTACCCTCTTGAATTTTCTTGTCCTCATCTATGTTATGAAGTACTTGTGTTTTACTAATAAATATAACTTGAACAGTTACCTGTTAAACGAGATGAAGAATTACCTGAACTGGGCACAATGACTAGAAAGTGAACATCAGTGCTTTCCCCACATGGTTGATAGCACCCAAAGGACCAGCCTTGCTCTCCAAGTTGCCTGCAAATTGGAAGAACTATAGTCATGTTGTAAGCTTCATAGAAGCATTGACCAAGGCTAGGCTGGAATGTGGGCACTTCCTATCTGTTGGAACTGCCATGGAAATCGAAGTCCATTTGCTAGCCTTGGGTTGGGTGAAAGCTGTAATGAACTTGTTACAGGACCTTGCATTTCCAACCCTCACAGCCACGACTTCTCTCCTGAAGACCAACTCCTGTCCAAGAGTTTTCCCTTCTGTTCTTTCATGGGGAAGAAAAAGAGGGAGAAGGCTTGCGGAGACTAGGAGGTAGAGCAGAAACCACCATGAGTGACGTTTTCCAATCAGAATATCTGTAAGTCCCTTGGCTCTTCTCCTTTTTTGTAAAAATATCACTTTTGCCTCTTCCTATCAGAAAAGACGTTTTTAAGATTCTCCTATCAAATATCTCCTCATGTTAACATTGGAGTCGCTGGGTGGTGTAAACAGTTAACAGGCTCAGGTGCTAACCAAAAGGTTAGTGATTCAAGTCTACCCAGCGGTGCCTCAGAAGAAAGCCCTGGCGCCCTACTTCTGTGAAATCAGCCACTGAAAACCCTGTGGAGCACAGTTCCACTCTGACACGTGATTGCCATGAGCTGGAGTCAACAGCAACTGGTTTTCTAATGTCCGTATCTTTCCATAAAATATACAAATGTGATCAGTGTCCCATTCTAATCTCTACAATTCATTTACTAAGTCCTTTTAGCCAGGGGAAGACAGTCAAATGCAGCCCATCCTGCTGGACCTGTTTTCATCCAAAGCACCTGTCAATATTGATGGAGAGAAAGGTTCTTTCAGAAGAAAGGAACCAATTTTGGAAATCATTGAGGGCGATCACTGGGACAGTGTGGTCATTGGAAATGGCCTTTTATGCCTGAAGGAGTTGAGGAAATCTTCCTGAGAGCTGTCAGATGATGGATAATTTGAAACCCCTTGAAATTATTTATTGGAAACAGCTACTAAAAACTCAGCCACAGTTTTCAGCTTGACAAGACGGGGTTGTTTCATATTTTAAACATTCAAAGGAAACCACAGGAAAGCTGTCATTAAGAGATCAGTGAATCAAGCCAATGAGTGAGATAATTGTTCACTAAAGAAGAGGCAGTTGAATTTTTAATGCCTCGTCAGTGATAGAAGGATGAGAAGGGTATTATTGGCTCATTCCTGAGTGAACTGCCTGGTGAAAGCAGGGCTTCGGAGATATAAAACAAAAGAAAATCATCTTTGAGAATCTGGAAAAATTAAAACAATCCCGAATCACTGTTTCTGATGGTTGTGCCAGATACAGCTGTGATAATGTGTTGGTATTTATTTTCCTGTTCCAATCAAAACGAATAGCTATTTGGGAGAGATTCTAGCTAAGTAGCTGCCTTGGAGAGGCAACTAGCATTGAGGGCCACTAATTGAAGAAGAGATGGTAGTTTGAGTGGGACCAGAGGCAACTCAAAGTGGCAAAATAATAAAACAAACCTCAGCAGCAAAAACCGCCATAGAGAAGTAATAACAGGAGCAGGTTCAATGGCTGCAGATCCAAATGGCTAAACCTGCTGTAGAAAAATCTATCCTTGTATCTGCTGAGACTTTTATGCAGCTTAGTAAAATTGGGGCTTGAGACGACTCTGAAAGTAGCAATCTTATTTCCCCTGCTTAAATTCAGAACCAATGGAGAAAAAGCAGGAATCAGGTGGAGATAAAAATGTTAGCTTTATTCCCAGTAAATCTCTTTGGAGAATATGCTTTAGATGACAGAAGGTATACTCATACTGCGTTCCAGGCAGAAACATACACATCTCTGATCAGAAAGAGCTGGAAAATGGCAGGTTTGGCATCCAGGGCCTGAGTCTTTATTGCTAAGCTTACTAGAGGCAAGTGGTAGACCACTGAAAGTTCCCTGAAGGAAGGGATATTCCAAAGAGACTTCCAGGAATATGAGTTGAACTCTGCTCATGTCTGCTGAACAGTCAGCCAAGTCACTGAATGAAGGGCCACCAAGAGGCCAGGAGTGTTCCTGTAGCGACGGAGGTCACTTTATGCAGAAAAATGAGGAGTGGGAATAAGCCCCCCTCCCCAAAATAGTTCAGGCCATAAGGTCATACCACAGTGTGTCATTTTATAGTAAAATTGTATGTTCTTCATTCTTATTCCACGAGTTTTAGAGCATTTATCAGACCTTGCTCTGAAAATCATTGTGGATGGATTTCATCTGTACTTACTAGAGAACGCCTTGAGGGCAAAAACAACTTTGGAACACAGGTAGTTTATCACAGCCCATAGTGCATGGTGGGTTCTCAGGAAACTCTTAGTTGGGCACAAGGCTAGGGGCTCGGACACTGCAGAGGGGCAGCTTCATATGAATGGTTCCAATGGCAGGTAGAATTTGTGCCTTGATGCCAGGTAAGTAAAGATGTTGTGTAAACCCCCTTTTCCTGACTCTATTTCAAGCTACCAACGTACCAAAGTGTCTCAGAGGATGCTTCTGGGAGATAGAGACTGGGTCTGCAGGCCCTTCATTTTGAGGTTCAAATCAATAACACGTTTGATTGGACAGCAACATGCTGGGAACAGTGATCTTTGAGAGAAACTTAAGGAAAGGGGAAGTCTAGATTGGTGCTCCAGTTTCAACAGTGGAGTTTTGGTCGCAGGCAGGGAGCACTGATAACAGATGGGCACAGCATGTAGTTAAAGGCCAAAGTCAAGTTTCGGGTGTGCCTAGAGAAAAACGTCTATGTGTAACGTGCACTGGTAAAGAGTATGAATGCTTGAGGTGCAGTCACTTTTGTCCCTGGCTGAGCAATGCGCTGAGGGGGGAGACACCCGTATGCTTTGAAGAACCATTGCCGCTGGCTAAATCCGCAGAGATTTGCCAGACTGCTTAAGTTTCATTCTCAACTCTTCCATTTGCTTTCTATGGCAAGGTATGTGATCGCTCTTTTCTGCAGATATGTAATGGAGACAATAGCACCCACTTTGTGGGATTTGTTGGGAGAATTCAATGGGTTAATATACACGAAGTGATTATTACATTGCCTGGCACACACAATTAGTTATTATTGTAATTCTATCTATATTGGCCCCTGGGAGGGCATAGCTTAAACTCTTTCCATGAAGTAATGTGTTTCCTGTTAAACTAGAGGTAACCACCAAAGTGACATGGAGGCTTCTTGCTGTATTTTAAGTGGAGACCACATCGTGAGTTTGGGTTTGGGGCAATGAGAAAGTAAGAGGCCTGTCCCCATGCTCAGCCCTGGAATGACAATATTTACATGAGAGAAAAAGAAGCTACTTTTTTAAGCCAAGTTTAATAGGGCGGTGACATTTTCAAGACAGTACAAGTAACAGTTATAAGGCAATGCTTGTGGAAAAATTGATGACCAACGAAGGCTGAGTTAGGGTGGCGAATGGAGAGGAGGGGGTAGATGTACAGACATTTTGGAAGTACAGTAAACTGGGTGGATGAAGATAAAGGAAGGCAGAGTGAAAGATGACTCTGAGGTGATTGGATAGCTCTATTCATGGACATGGAGGTGGCAAGGTTAATTTTATACAGGCTGAGAATAAGATGCCAAGATCACCCGTAGACAGAAATATGGACTCAAGTCCACAGCAGAATCCATTAGGAAAACCACTAATGTCATTAGATGAGAAAAATTCCACCAAGGAGACAAGTTCCTTAAATTACCATAATAAATACTTGAAAGATGTGTTTTAAATACATTTGAGTTGTGTTATACTATGAAAGATGATTTACTGACACAGATGTGTTTAAAAGTCTCATGGTTTAATAGGAAAGTTAACACAATTGGCTTTTTCTTATCTAGGAGAGATTAATCCTTATAAAATATTGTTTGATCATGCCAATTCCCTGATTAAAACCTTTAGTAGCTATCTGTTTTCAGATCTACCCAAATTAAGGAAGCCTCCTCTCCTCAGATCAGATTTTATTTTGGTTATTTTAATTGCAATGAGTGTAAATCTCAGGAAACCTAGACAACAAGATGGGTCATAAAAGTTCCACACTTTCCTTCTGTGTATCCTGCAAAGTGAAACAATATCAAGGTGCCATCCACACTTCTTCTCATTCTCTTCTGATGATCTGAGTCTTCAGTTGTTAGAGTAGTCTTACGTCCGCTCCCCACTCTGACTAGTCAGGGATGCTTATTTGTTTATTGGGCATGAAGGGCTATCCTAATGACAGAGGTGGTTTCCCTATGGCCTGTGTGTCAATATCATACAACTACTCTAGAAAAGGTTATTAGTTTCCCTGAAGCAAAAGAGAAATGTACTGCAATCTACTGCCCAAGGTAAATACCTATGAAAACCAAGGGATCCAAAATCTACAAGATAAACATACACCAAAAAGAGGCCTTTGTGTTATATGTGTGGATATACCAGTCCTCTCCAGTGTAGGTATGTCAGTGTTGTACAGGGAAAAGATGGCGACACTGTACCTTGCTTAAATCCTATATGTTCTCACAAAGTTCTCCATTATCTCTAAAATAAAGTCCAGATTCTTTAGTTTGTTCTGAGAGCCAAATGATACATTTAAAAATTTTAACCACTGTGTCCCCCACCACACCTCCCTTTCAAATCACTTGAAACTCTGGGCCCTTCCTATGGCATTATGGCAAAGTTGCCTGAGAAAGAAAAGAAGACATCAATGCTCTGTTTTGGTGTGTTAAAACAGGGTCCTTAAATGCACTATAAAGTCAAAAGTCACAAGAGCCAAGGTTTTTATTTTTTTAATTGTGCTTTAAGTGAGAATTTACAGTTCAAGTTACTTTCTCATAAAAAAATTTAAACACACATTGTTATGTGACCCTAGTTGCTCTCCCTATAATGTGACAGCACAGTTCTCCTTTCCACCCCGGATTTCCTGTGTCCATTCAATCAGCTCCTGTCCCTTTTTGCCTTCTCATCTTGCCTCCGGACAGGAGCTGCCCATTTAGCCTCATGTATCTACTTGAGCTAAGAAGCATTTTCTTCACAAGTATCGTTTTATGTCTTATAGTCCAGTCTAATCTTTGTTTGGAGTTGGTTTCGGGAATCATTTCAGTTCTGGGGTAACCAAGAGTCCAGAGACCATGTCCTCTGGCGTCCCTCCAGTCTCAGTCATACCGTTAAGTCTGGTCTTTTTACTAGAGTTTGAGTTCTACACCCCACCTTTCTCCTGCTCTGTAAGGGACTCTCTGTTGTATTTCCTGTCAGGGTGGTCCTTGGTGGTAGCCGGGCACCATCTAGTTCTTCTGGTCTCAGGGTGATGGAGTCTCTGGTTTATGTGGCACTTTCTGTCTCTTGGGCTAATATTTTCCTTGTGTCTTTGGTGTTCTTCATTCTCCTTTGAAGAGCCAAGCTTTTTGATTTGTAAGAGCCAGGCTTCTAAGTATTGGAAGCTAGACTGTGGAGGTCTCAGAATATAAAACTTTATAATAATAAAAACGTAGGAAGTTTTAACGACATGTCAGCCTACCTTTATCCAGTTCTAGATACAATGTATGGACACACATATTAAGATTAAGAAGTATTGCAAAGAAATCCAGGAGCAAGGGTCATTGTAGGGCCAGTTCTCATGGAGACTTTCCTGGAGTCTGGTTCTGCATTGTAGCAGAAGTTTATGAACTTTTTTCTATTGTCTTTTTATTGCTGTTGCTAGGATAGAGGCTGTGCCAGGCAACATTCAACGACTGATCAATGGGGCTATAAAGGTTCAGCTCTGCCCACCCTCCCAACTTAGGACAACTCTGAAGGACCATACCAGCTCTAGAATTCTGGGGTGGGGTGGGATGTTGGCTGAAGCCATCGTTGGAACTGCACTGGAGCCCACCTTGTCCCTCTGATCAATCCTGCTTCCTTTCCCTCCCTTCTGCAGAGTTGAACTCATGAGCACTACTTAGTCAATGTTCTGCACTCTTAAAAACAAACATTTGACAGGTAGAGAATTTAAGTGTAGCCTGCTTCAGGAGGAAGTGTGACCTTGAATGAAGTAGCTTCTTCAGCCCATTCCCAAAGAGGACTGGCTGCTAAGGGCTGTCTTGTGACAGCACTCCCAATGGTTGGGGGAATAAATCCTTCATTACTGAAGAGGGGTCTGGGAGGGACATCCCAGTGTCCACCACAGTAGGTATTGTTGTTCCACTTTACAGATAAGAAAACTGAAGTTCAGAGGAGACAGCCGAATGTGAACCTAGATCTCCATCCAACGTCTTTGTTCTTTTTCATCACCCTTGCACCAGTTGGTTTTTGTTGGGTTGCACCAGTTCCGCCTCAGGCTCTCTCTTGCTTTTTAAAGTAAAATTCACCTAACATAGAATTAACCATTTTAAAGTGTACAATTCAGTGGCATTTAGTACATTCATGATGTTGTGCAACCACACCTTTATCTAGTTTCATCACCCAAAAAGAAACCCTGTACCCATTAAGCAGTCATTCCCTATTTCTTCCCTCCTTTAGTCTCTTTTTTTTTTTTAGTCTTTAGCATCTACCAATCTGTTTTCCATCTCTATGGATTTACCTTTTCTGGATATTTCATATAATGGAATCATATTATCTGTGACCCTTTGTATCTGGCTTCTTTCACTTACTGTAATGTTTTTGAGTACTTCATTCGTTTTTATCAGTTGACTTTTTGACACTAGTAGTCAAAAATTTTATTTTACTTGGAACCAGGTATTTGGCTACCAAGAACAAAAATTTAATGTGGAATGGAATGTTGACTGAACTAAAAATGATTTAATTTGTTTTGTCAGTTGATATCACATCATAGTGGATAAGATCTAAGCTAAAAAAAAAAAAAAATTTTTTTTAAGCTACTAACCATTAAGTCATCTGAACCCCTAAATGTACCCTTGATGTTTGTAATCTCTCTTAATGTCCCTGGGCTTGCAGCACTCCCTTCCTTCTGCCCTTGAAATAGGCTGTGTTTTCTGACCTAGTCTGTATTATCTGCAACATTCATCAGACAAATAAAAATTGCTGATTTCCTCTTTGAAGCCCCTTTCTGGAATATGACACAATTACCTTTGACTCAACTAATCCCCATGGTTTTGTTGAACTACCTTAGAATGGCCTTGAGACACTAGATTCTAAGCAATGTTGTTTTTTATATATTATTTAAAATGAGTAGGTAAAAAAAAACTCACCCAAAACACTGGTACCCAATACCGTCGAGTCGATTCCGACTCATAGCGACCCTATAGGACAGAGTAGAACTGCCCCGTAGAGTTTCCAAGGAGCTAGTTGAAAACACTGGTACCTCAACTAAATGACTAATTTAACCAAGGTATTCTTCCCGATGGGTTTTTCTAGTATTCTTCCCCAGCTCCCCCAAGCCATGATTGCTTTCGACAGCATTTTGATTGTTAACGCTATGAATGAAACTTAGTTAATTCACAAGGGTATTTAATTTCTTGCTTATATGTAATCTTACATGACAGTTTTTAAATTATGCATTATCCCATCTTCATATTCCAGTGGTGCCATTAAGGCTTTCCATCTATGAAAATCATACCCTGAGATTCTTCTAATCCCTTAAGGCCTAGGGGTGCATTTATCTACACACTCTTGGGAATCAGGCCTACTGCTACCTACTTGCATTAGGTCTCCTGGCTGAATCCTACTAAATTCAATGTAGTTCCTTCAAAGAACTGGATCTGTAAGCCACTGTTTAAGTTCATGGCTGGGCTCTGACCCTATGTGTGTAGCTTTTTTTTTTGTAGATCTAAATGTCGAATAGATAAGTAGTTCAGCCAACATTTCTTGGAGTCTCTCTTGAGAGTACTCTGAATCAGGACAGGAAATTTATCATTTGGCTTTGGACAGCATTGCCTTTGTGTATTTGCAATTATTCAGAGAAAGCTGTGGTGATGGAGCAGGTCTGTGGCAAGAGGCATCATTCAGAGATGCGAAAAAGTAGGCTTTATTTAATGGGAAGAGGGATCAATGGAGATGTGATATTTCCCATCTTACAAATGCTGTCCAGAGTCTCCTCAAAAAAACAAAACAAAACAAAAAACAAAGAAGCCCTCCCTTGTCTAGATTGAGGTGATAACTGAGGGATCACTATGAGACAGGACATTGTGGTCTAGTATTTAACACTGGGTCAGAAATAAGAAAAGCTAGAGCCTATCCCTGCTTTACCATTGACTAGATTTGACATCTCAAGCAAATAGATGTTTCCTTCTGACTTTTATCATCTTTCCTTGTAAAATTAGGGGCTTGGAATAAACAACCTCTAGGTTGCTTCTAACCCCAAGAATCAATTATCTCACCTCAGTCTACTTGATTCTAGGTCACTCTTTAAAGCATCATATAACTTAGATTTTAAGACACAACTACCTACGATTTGAATGGAATGATTGATGAGTCTTATTTATTTATTCATTGATATACCCAACTATTCAATTTTTTTTTTTTTTTTAGTCTGTGAGTACCCCCAGGGAAGATGGTTGCTCTTTAACAGGATAATTTCATCCTTTTCTTTAATTATGTAGTATTATTCCGATATGAATATCTTTATACTTGGCTTTCAGAGCACCTGAACATTCTGTTCCCCCTTATCATTTTATATGATAGATATATCTTTATAATGTCATAATTCTTTTTACATGTAAGGTATGGAAGATAGTGGGAAAATTATGTGAGAAACACAGTGAAAATATAGGAAAAGTGGATGAGGAGTGACAGTGACAGGGAATGGGAACTGTAGGTATTTTCGAGTGTCTCACCATCACTCTGTACGGAAGAATCACGTTAAATAAAAAGGAGATGTAAGTATGTGTATTATTGTCTATTTTCGTAAATATTGATGCAAATATTGCTTACTCTGTGTGTCTGTGCCGGGGGGAGGTGTGGGGAGAAGAAAAGAGAAGAAAGATCAAGTAGTCCTATGTGGAAGTGACAGTCATTTCAGGGCTCTTTATCAGTTTTCCCATTGAGAGATAATATTGATTTTGGAGGAGTCGGTTTAAGATTTTGTCTCTTAGATATGACTCCCTAACCCAAAAAAACCCAAAACCCAGTGTCAAGAAATAAGGTAAAAATATTCATTCTAATATTGATCATTAGCTGTATATTTTAGTAGGACATATCAGCTGTCGTAATAAAAATATTTTACTTTTGGGACAATTAGCATCATCTTGTCAAAACAGATTTCTCTTTGCAACTCCTCCATGTGGATGCTGAGAGATCACAGAACAAGAGGACGAGTGTTCCGTGTAAAGAATGTTCTAGAGTCTGGCTGACTGATACACTGCTATTCCTAGTCTTCGTGGTGGGTAACCAGAGAATGTGATGGCCCTTTAAGAAGGACTTTCTCTGACAGGTGCTATTTATTGGAGTTCTGGATGGAATGCTGGAGGAGGAAGCATGATTTCTGTTTTAACGTGTTTTGCAGGAGCCCGAAAGACAGATTGTGTGTGGACATCGATTGGTGGGAGCTGTTCTTAGGTCTCAGGACAGCCTCAGGATTTATGGCCTGAATCCTTGGCAAAATGAATAATACCTTTGCAATTTAATAAGACCAGAATCTCTCTGTATACACTGTGTTTTTTCTCATCTCTGACTAATGTAAAAGATGCATGCCAAGCTTTTGACAGCGAAAAGCTAAGGGAGGAAGAAGAAGAAAAAAAAGCACTAATAATTCTCCCGTGCCTGCCAAGGCTGGTTGATGTTGTTGTTTTCTTAAATTTCATTTCCTGAAGCCAATATATTTAATTTATTGAAATGCCCCATAGGAACCAGGGTGCTCCATTTTGGAAGGGGTATCTCATAAATTTGGGGTCTCCTAAGAGAATGGCTTTCTTGCACAGTCATACGCCTCTGACGTTTCAATCTCAGTGAAACCAGGGAAGAAAGTTGCAGTTCTGCAACAAAAATAAAAGCATTCCAAAGCCCTTTGTGTTACTATTAAAGATGAGATGGTAACATTATAAAAGACCTGTTTTCAAATATCTAGACGCAATTTTGGAGTCCTGGTGGTGCACTGGTTAAGAGTTTGGCTGCTAACCAGAAGGTCAGCAGTTCAAATCCCCCAACTGCTCCTTGGAAACCCTGTGGGGCAGTTCTACTCTCTCTTGTATGAGTCCTATGAGTTGGAATCAACTTGATAGCAACAGGTTTGGTTTTTTTAAATGCAATTTATATGTATTGTCCTCCCTTTATTTAACTCCCAAAGTAGATTATCCCAAACACACTGTCCAGCCATGAGGGAGAAATTATTTTACCTTGATGTAATTTCTTACAGCACTTTAAACTTCATCATTTTAACAGTACCTTTAAATATTTATTGGCAAGAAGGCACTGTTTTCTTCAAGATCTGAAAACTCAACAAGCCATTATTTATGACTTTCATTTGAATATGGTCTCCTTCAAGAATCTGGCACTTTCGAAGTAGAATTTGGCTCTTTCTATATGAGTATTTTTTTTTTATATGAGTATGGCAAAACAGATAGTTGACAAAAGCATCGAGGCATTTTAAAGAAAAAGTAATTGCTTAGTGACTATTACATAAAGATCTTTAGGGAGTAAAGAGCTTTGGAAAATTAAAAAAATATGCTATCAGAAATGAAAAAAAATCAGTAGGAGGGTAAAAGGGTGAAATTGAGAATATCTCTTAGGAAGCAGAACAACATTCACAAGAACATTAAAAGGGTATAAAAACAGGTGAGGATTGGTGAGAAAAATGTGGGATCATTCTGATAGTTCTACTGACTATTCATCCTTGGTACCAAAGGCAAACAGTCTTCCCTTGGCTTGTGTGTTCTATGTATCCACTTTTTTGAAAACAGGTTGCACCTTTTTGTTCTATTTAGAGGAGGTTGTTTACTAAAGGCAACACCTAACTAGAAAAGAAAGCTAACCAATGACAATAATACCTTACCCTTGAATAATTCTTTGGATTTGTAAAGTAATTAAACGGACTGTTTCATTTGATCCTTGAAGTAGGACTGTGAAAGGGAAAGGTCAGCTTTTATCCAGTTAAGTGAATCAGACAATTCTAAAGCAAACTAGGAATCCAGAGGGAATAAGGTCCTGGGACTCTGAATTCTCATCCCAGTGCCCCTTGTATTTATCATGGGAATTCTAAAGAAGAAAAGCAGAATAATTAGAAACACACCTTTAAGGCTACAATCTCCTTCCTCTTTGTTCATCTCCATCTCTTAATGAGCCCTTCCTTTGAGTCCTCAGGTTGATTTGCCCTTACTTGGTGACCATCATTATTTCAGAACTAGTGCACAGTACTTGTAGAGGATCTATATTTCTTTTTGATTGTTCTTGCTTCCCCGCAAATATGTTAGTCCACTCTGTTTTTGAGAATCTTCTTCAAAAGTTTTAAACAGACCTCCCCGTTGGTATGTTTTCTGGTCTTAAAAAACCTCAGACAAGTTACTTCTCTTCCTTGGAAATTGTGTTCACTGTTTATTTTTAAATAACACAACAGAGTTGAACTAGATATTCCTTAAGATTCTTCCAGCTCTAGTATTCTCTGTTCCATAAGTATATTGATTTTCCAGATTTAATGGAGTTACAGTGCTTAGATAAGGAAAATGGGGACATTTTATGGTTTTGCTAGTCATCTAAAAAGGTAATAATAAACATCACTGAGAAAAAGCTAAAATGCTGCTCTTTCACAAAACAAAATATGTATTAATAAAAGCCATAAAAAAATGTACTATGTGCCAATGAGCTCAAGCATAACAGCAATTGTGAGGATGGCACAGGACTGGTCAGTGTTTTGTTCTGTTGTGTATAGGGCTGCTATGAGTCGGAACCGACTGGATGGCACCTAACAAAATGTACCAAGCAATGTTCTGGCCACATTACGTATATTATCACTAATTTTCTTACTATTTCTTTAAAGTAGGTACTACTGTTTTATTTTCATTAGCCAGCTTTTAAAAATGAGCAGCCATATTTGCATATGACAAATACAACTACGCATGGAAGCAAAAGAGAAAACATCAAGTAATAGAAACATTTTAAGATTGAAAAGTAAAATTGCCCCAACTGCTTCCATCCATATCCAGACCCACTCACAATAGCTAACATAATTAATGATTTCCTTCAGGTCTTGTAGATTCTGTGAGAGTAAATGGCTTGAAGCAGAATTGCTGTGATGACGAATATGCACATTTTAATATTGATAAATAGTGCCAAACTGTTTTCCTAAAAGGTTGTATAATTTACGTTTCCAGCAATATATAAGACATATTTTCTGACAATCCTGTTCCCTTTTTGGTGGCTCGTCTCACAATCTAACCAATATTGAGTATTCTTAAAAGTTTATCAATCTAATTGGTTAAAAAAAAAAGTATCTCATTTTAATTTTTAAAATGTCTGATGATGGACATGTTTTCCTTATATTTATTGGACAATTGCATTTCTTTTTGTGAAATGACTGTATTTTGTCTTGTTTCTATTATTTTATCTTTCTGATTTGTATTTATACAAACCTTGGCACGGCGTTCATCTGCTAATCAAAAAGTCAGCAGCTTAAATCCACCAGCCACTCCTTGGTAACCCTAGGGGGCATTCTACTCGGTGCTATAGGGTCGCTATGAGTCGGAACCGACTCCGCGGCAACCGGTGCTGCGTTGTGTGCGTATATACATACATCTGAGTCAGGATCGACTCCATGGCCATGGGTTTTTTTGTTTGTTTTTATATATATTTACATATTAATACTTTAGTCCCTTTTTGTCATAAGTATTTCTCGTTTGTTATATCTACTTTTTATGACATTTCCCAGTACTTTAGACAATTTTCATGGCATCTGCTTGAGTTATTAAAAAAAAAAATTATCTCACCAAAACTATTAAAAAATTCAATTAAGCTTTCTGATAATATTTTTATATGTTTGCATTTCTGATTTTAGGTGTTTTTATATGAGAAATGAGATCAGGATCCAACTGCAATTCTTTTTGTCCCATTTCCTATTGATAGCTGGATGATTGTTCTTTGTTGTTGTTGGGTGCCATCGAGTTGATTTTTGGCTCAGCAACTCCACGTGACAGAGTAGAACTGCCTCCATAGAGTTTTCTTGGCTGTGCTCTTCTTTATGGAAGCAGATCGCCAGGCCTTTCTCCTGCAGAACTGCTAGGTGGGTTCAAACCACCAACCTTTCAATTAGCAGCCCATGGCTTAATTGTTGTACCACGAGGGCTCCTGACAACTGTCCTAGCACCATGTATTTAGTATCTTTCCCTCACTGAATTAAAAATCACCTTTGAGACTATAAATTCCTGCATATATTTTGGACAATTTGTAGATTACTTATTCTGTTCAATTTGTCTGTCTTCCTGAGTCAGCACCAAATTCTTCATTATTGTAGCTTTAAGAGAATTTAATACCAGATAAAGTTAGTCCAACTTACTCATATTTTTTTCTTAGGATTTTCTGGCATATATCACATAGTTCTTTTACCAGATGAACTCGGTCTTGTGTTTTATACTTCTGATGTAGAATTAATACGTTTAAGTTCTCCTTTGTATCATAATTCATATGTAAAATTGATTAGCAAGGGTCTTTTATTGAGGGGATGTGGAATTAGATTTGTCGGGTTTTGGTATCAGTCTTGTGTTCTCTTCACGAAAAGAATTTCTACCTTTTCCAAGGTAGGAATAATTAATTCCCATTTTAATGATGATAAAACTAAAGTGCAAAGAGGTTAAGTAACCTGCCCAAGGTTATACATCTCTTAAAGAACAGTGTTGTGATTTTCATCCACTGCATACAAAAATATTGATCTTACCTGGGTAAGTGGAGACTGAAGCACTTGGTCCCTGATAAGAGGCTAGATGTTAATAACTGCTCCTTAAATTTATATTATTTGTAATTTCGTACTTTTAATGAGTAATTTGATAAATTTATAAAATCTCACCATGTGTTTTAAATAATGCTCATGCCCATTATGGCATTTTTTTTTCTTCCCAATATCCTTTCTAATATCAGAGAAGAAACTAAAACTGAAGAGAGATTTCATGACTTGACCAAAGTCAGCCCACAGCTAGAACCCAGAAATGTTGATGATCCCGGTGAGTCCCTTCTGTAACACTATGTTGTCTTCTCCTAAGAGAATCTTCCACCAAGAATTCTCTGTAGTCTTTCCTCTCTCAGAGGAATATGACAAGTTTTTCCACAATGAAAGTCAACATATTTGGGTTGAAACGTCACCCTGTCAGGGAGGCTGCTTTGCTACCATTAGAGCTTTTAAGCAAGGATGAGATAATCACAATAATTATCTTCCATTAGCAAAATGATCTGGCACCAGATTCTTCCTCCGGCTCTCACAGCCTCCCTTCTGTGGCGAGAGCATCTAAAATGGGCTTCCAGAACGTTGCAGTGGAAAATAATTAGAAGTATAAAAATGAACTGGAGGAGGATGAATTAATCAAAGAACCATGAGTGGTTAAGGGCCCAAGATCAGGGAAATCCAATAACTCGGGTTAATATAATTTAGTTTTTGTCTATCCAGTGGATTCATGGCCCAATATCCTTTCAATTAATATGCTTCCATCATGGCATCAATAAGCCACAAAACATTTCAACATATCAATTCAGCATTTATCCATCTAATTCATTCCCCCTTAAGGGCAGTAAACAAAGCTTATAAAATTATACTGATTGCTTTAATTCAAGGTTTGATGCAAACTGGGACAATCTCTATTTTATCGGGAATTGGAAAGAAATTCACAACTCATTGGCTACATGTTTTCCCTCTTATGCCCAGAACCAATTAGAAAAATTCTATAAGTTTCACTTTCTATTTGGTGGCTCTTTTTTCATCATCACTTCCACCATCACCACAATCATAATCAGTGTCATCATCATTGTCATTGTCTTCATCCTCTTTATTATTTGTGTATGTGTCCTGTCTTCTTTGAGGATGTTGCAAAGGAAGTCAGAGTCTGTGCCTGCCCTGAGTACTTGGAACAAAAGGGAAAAGTCCATAATCACATTGATAAAGCCGTCAGTAAAGGTAAATTATAGCCAGAAAAAATGATACATACCCCAAAATAGTCATCCAGAGCATCAACACACTAAAGGAGTGCTAGTGAAAGAGAGGGCTGTGGATTTATTAGACTCACTGGATTGTATGTTTCCTGTTATTGTTGTTGTGTGCTGTCTAGTGGATTCCGACTCATAGCAACCCTATTAAGACAGAGTAGAACTGCCCCATAGGTTTCCCAGGCTGTAATCTTTGTGGAAGCAGATCACCAGGCCTCCTCACCCTGCAATGTCTAGCATTTGGTTGGGGCTCCGTGACTGTTCATTGAAACGAACGTTGGGATGCAAAGTGAACTGATAATCTAGCTCTAGTAATTGAGGTTAAAATACTCGTATGTTGGAATCACCTGGGGATCTTTAAAAAAAAAAAATACTAATGACTGGCTCTCACTCGGATTTAATTGGTATTGGGTACACCTTTGTCATCTGAATTTTTATAAGTTTCTCAGATGATTTTAATGCTCCACAACTTTTGGGAATCATCATGTTAATACAACTAAAATAAGTTCAGATTTGCACACAAAGCCATCCTAGTTTAAGATCTCATTGAACAATCAAATTAGCAAACATTTACTTAACACCTGTCATGTATGAGGCATTCTATCTGACTCTAGGGAATATGGAGGACATGAGACTTGGGTCTTAGAACTTCCAATTGATCTAGGAGACAAAATACTCAACAGTGATGCAAGTTAAATAGTATTAGGGTATGGTGTAAAACATATTGTAGAATGTCATTGGTATATGCCTTATAATGAAAAAAAAATACGAAGAGGCTTAGAAGAGAGATCTTTCCTTCTGAATTTGTCAGGGAAGACTACACAGAGGAAGAAACTTTTTTCTTTTTTTCGAAGGGAATTTTAAGCTGGATCTTGAAGAAGTTGTGTTAGCAGGAAAGACATTGTAGGATAGAGGACTGCACAAAGGAAAGGCACACTAAGAAGTGGATACAGTCTAGGAAACAATAGAGTGTCGAAACATCGTTAGATAATTCAAGGGCCTTGTTCTTTATAGATTATTAAGGGCCATTGGAAGGTTTCCAGGGCTGTGTTAATGTCAATGATAACCAATATGCAGTCTCTCACAGGGTCAGAATACTTAATTGGGGATCATCATTCAGGCCCAGGTTGGTAATCCTTAGTTGAGCCTTAATTAAAGAAAAAAAAAAAAAAACATCTTAATAGGTCAATGAAAAAGTAAGGGTTTGACAGACTGAAGGAAAAAGGCCATTTCTGGTGGTGGTAAAGATGTGAACAAGAAGTGACTGATTGGGAGGTTGTCAGGGGACAGGGAAACAGATTTTCTTGGTGGGAAAGAAAACGAGGGCAGGGCGGTTCTAACTGGGGTAGCTTAATAACTTAGATCTGTCTTATGTCCTTTGCCCTCCCAGATGGCCATTATCTGTCAGGCTGAATTTAACCCATGGGTCAATGTGGCTTAATTATTGCCTTTGTTAAACTCTTGATGACTTGCTATTTATTTTTAATAAGCTTGTCATTCATTAGGCTTCTTACTTAAATGTCAAGATGGTAAGGAAAAGAAGGGAAGCTTGCCTTAGCTCTCCCTCCTGTCATTACTGTCGACCAGATATTATTGGAACCCTGTTCCTTGTCCACTGCTTTTGATGATCTATTCCTCTTGAAAGGAAGGAAATATATTCCTGGGGAAAAGAAAGGACATTAATCCCAGTAGTTTAAAATCTCACCTTAATAAAGAACTCAGCTTAATAAAGAAAATGGAGGCAGGGCTATGATCTGCTAATTCAGGCACTTGCCTTCAGAGGACTCTGAGCTTATAAACAGATGTAAAGAAAGAGGTAGACTAGCTAATGAGTACTAAAAAAGATCCAGCCTTTACATATAAGAAGTTCAGTAAAAACTTCAGTTATTTTTCCTGTAAATAAAATGATCAGACTGCTTCTCCTACCTTACTCTGTTCAGGCAACTTCTTAGAAAGATGTTTTCCTTCATGTTCCATAGGTTATATTAATTTAGTAGTAGGACAAGAATGGGAAGAGGATAAGATTATTGGAAAGGTAGGGGGCAGACGATACAGAGTCCCAGTCTCTTGGTCCTCTTAGGATGAGCTGGGCTGGGAGATTTGGGGTTGAGGTGTTCACATTAGAGGTTAGGCAAATGTTTTCTGTAAATGGCCAGATAGTACCTATTTTAGGCTTTGTGGGCCACACGTAGTCTTTGTCATATCATCTTTTTTGGTTTTGTTTTGTTCTGGTCTTCGTTGTTTTTTACAGCCTTTTAAAAATGTAAACATATTCATAGCTTGTAGGCTGTACAAAACAGGCCACACACCTACATTAGCAGATAAACCCTCTACACTGTTTTCTTTGATGTAGAGAAAGGCTCTTTATTTGCAACACTATAAAGGACTGAATAAGGAGACAAAAAAAAATTATCAGGTGAAGAACATGAGCACCTTCCCTTCACTCTCTGGACTGCCTTTCCAAAATCAAAAAAGCCAAACTCACTGTTGCCTTGAGTAGAAGCTTTTGGTTAGCAGCCAATTGCTTAGCCACTGTGCTGCCAGGGCTCCTTCAGACTGCCTTTATCAAGGGAGAAATAGTTTCTTTGTGATTTTTTTTTTTTTTTTTTTATGAGGGTGGACATATATATGTGAGAATTTTCACCTTAGCTGTTTTTGGTTGGCCTTCTCTGTTAATCAGAATTGAATTAAATTCAGTATGTACTAAAAATAACAACAGCCCATACTCATTGAGTGCTTACCATGTAGTAAGGCTTGTTTTCAATGCTCTAGATTTGTTACCACATTTCGTTCTCCTCAAGTCTCTACGAGGCAGATTACATTCCCCTTCGACAGATGAGGAATCTGAGATTAAGTTTCTTGCCAAGGTTGTAAAGCTTATAAATGGCAGAACTTGGGTTTGAATTCCTGTAGCCTGGTTCCATGGCCCACACTCTTTTTTTTTTTTTTTTAATTATACTTTAGATAAAGGTTTACAGAACAAACTAACTTCTCATTAAACAGACATCCCACACTCTGAGCCATAACACCATCTTATCTCACTCACCGTGCGTAACAAGAATTTTCTATATTGTATGGCACTGATGTTAATCAGGAGCCCTGGTAGCACAGTGATTAAGAAACTCGGATATGAAACAAAAAGTTGGCAGTTCGAATCCACCAGCTGTTCCTTGGAAACCACATGAGACAGTTCTACTCTGTCCTATAGGGTCACTATGAGTTGGAATTCACTCGATGGCAATGGGTTTAGTTTTTTTTCCTTTTAGTATTAGTCAAGACTAGCAGGATAATTCTACGTAACAAATCATCCCTAAATCTTAATGGCTTAACACAACGAAGGGTTATTTCCACACTCATACTATACATTTCACAGGGTAGATAATTTTGCTACACACAATCATTCAGGTCCTAGGATGATGGAGTGTCCTCCATCTCGTATCTGCACCCTCTGGAACATACAGCCCCCTCAGCTTCCACAGCAGGATAAGATAGAGACTGAAGAACCTTACATGAAATTTTAACTGCCTCTGTCTAAAAGTGATGCATGTCACTTCTCACATTTATTGTCTACAACTATTCACATTTCCCAACCTAAAAAAAAAAAAAACCAAATAGGGACTGGGAAATGTAGGGAAGCAAAGGAGATATTCAGTGAGCATTAGTTTGCTGTGCTATGTTGTTGTTAGGTGCCATCGAGTCAGTCCCAACTTATAGTGACCCTATGTACAACAGAACAAAACACTGCTCAGTCCTGTGCCATCGTTACAATCTTTGTTATGCTTGAGCCCATTATTGCAGCCACTGTGTTAACCCATCTTGTTGAGGGTCTTCCTTTTTTTCACTGACCCTCTACTTTACCAAGTGTGATGTCTTTCTCCAGGGACTGATATCTCCTGATAACATGTCCAAAGTATGTGAGATTTAGTCTTGCCATTCTTGCTTCTAAGGAGCATTCTGGTTGTACTTCTTCTAAAAAAGATTTGTTCATTCTTTTGGCAGTTGGTGGTAATTTCAGTATTCTTCGCCAACAACATAATTTGAAGTGGTCAATTCTTCAGCCTTCCTTATTCGTTATTTAAGTGCTATGCTGTCCACTTACAATTTTCAAAGCATATTCACATACAATAGCTTGTTTGACCTTTAGCTCTTTGAAGAAGACAAAGCAGGTATTCTTATCTCTATTTTACAGTTTGGGAAACTAACATTAAAAGAGGTACAGTGATCTGCCCAAGAAGAATGACTGAAAAATAGAAAGAACAAAGATTTTGGTTTAAAACAGATTTTGGTTTAAGACTTGCCTCCGTTGCTAACTTGTGGCAAATTAACTATTTTAGACCTTATTTTATTAATCTTTGTAGTGGGAAGACTTATCCCTACCTTATTGATTTGTCAGAAAGATTAAAGGAAGTCAATAAAGTGCTTTGCATTATGCCTGACCCATGAAATAGGTTCAATTAAATGTTAAATCATGCTCACATTTTTCTTAATGTTGTAGACTGTATTGGGGCAGAATCGGGAGAGGCATTCGGGGCTCTAGGCTTTGAGCTGAGTGTTTTCCTTTTTTATCATTCAATGTGTTATGTACAGAAAGCCATCCAAGGGAAGCATAAGACCCAGTGTCAACATAGGGCAGAGGTGAGACTTTTATTCATGAATCAATATGAGAATAATCTTTTACTGTTCCTTATGAGGTAAGGTAAAGATGGTTGCTGCTGTGGCAATTTAGAAAGGAGTCTATGTGACTTGGAATAATTAAAAAAAAAAAGTGCAGAGGAGTTTAGCTGACCTCACCTGGTCTTCCGCTCACCTGGCCATCTGCAATTGTTCCTGTTAAAACTGGTGTTACCCAGCACCCCATTCTTCATCTTGGCTCCTCCCATTCTGTGTATAATCTCAGGATCATTATACCCAAATGCCTAGCATTACTCTCTATGTGATGATGGCTCCTTAACCTAAAGCAAAAACTTGTATCTTTTCTCTGAGATTCCAACCCATATATTTCTAATTGGCCTTTTTGCCTCGTTGTCCCACAGATATATTGAAGTTACTGTCTCCAAACCTGAGCTCCTTGTTTTCCTCACCCACACCTACTCATTCTATTGCACTAGTCTCAGTGATTAGTACCACTATCCATCCAGAGACCAAGCCAAAACTATGTCAGTAGTCACCAAATTCTAGTTCCTCTTTAGTATGTTTTTTTCCCCCTGTTTTACTCCTCTTCTCAATTTCCAGTTTGGCTAAGCCACTATGTGCTTTCAAATTGGAGGAGAGATTTTGTCTTCTAACTAGTCTCTCTACTTCCACTCTAGCCACATTCCAATCCATTCTCACAATCTAGCCAGAATGAACTTTCTAGAATGCAAATCTGATTGTATCATTCCTTCATTTAAAGTCCTTCGGTGGCTTCCCACAGTTTTGGGAATAAAATCAAAACACTTTATATTAGTCACAAGACTGTCTATGTCAGCCCTGGCACCTTGTCTCTGAGGATGCTCACAAGTTCAGCTACACCCCAGCCAGGTCTTAACACTTGCAGTTCCCTGAACCCAGCAGAATACTTCATGCCTCAGTACCTTGTACTCAATATTTATTTTGCCTCAAATGCCATTTTCCCATGTCTCCAATTCCTATTTCACCTTCAAGATTCCGCCCAAGAAAGAATTAATCACTGGGTGATTTAAAGGTCTTTATGAGTCGGAATCGACTTGACGGCACTGGGCTTTTTTTTATGCTCCTATAGCACCTATTTATCACCTACTGTAATTTTTTGTATAACTTGTCTTTTGTCCCGAACAACTTTTGTGCTAAATAGGCTCTATCTCCTGGTTGAGAGTAAAAGAGGAAGACTCAAAGTTTCTTAGGACTACAAGGATACCAAGGAAATAAGGGAGGACAAAAAGTATTTCGTTGATTGTGTAGGCAGCCTACTGGAGAACTGGAGTGTCATTTATCATCATTTCGGTTACAATAACTCAGGTTGTTTGGTAGGTGCTTTTGTGAATTAAGAATAATTTTCTAGGCTGCCTTGCTTGTGACTCAGCAGCATGCCCATCTTTGCTTCGCTTTCTTATGTGCTTCTCTTTACTAACAACTCTATTTTATAGCTTCTGCTTAGTCAACACTTCTGTTAGGTTGTGGCTTCTAATGTCTTGTGGCTTCTAGTTGCTTAAGTCTCTTGACATGTCTCTCCAATTTGGATTTTTTATTTTAATTTTTTGCGTATCTATCTACATCTCTTACCTTTAAATTCCCTTGGAAAAACAAATGATGGATTTTACAAGTTAACATCCAAGACTCAGTACACTTGTCTCATACTAAACAATTGTATCTCTGGTTCAGTCAGCTATAGGTAGGGCGATGAATTCCTGTGGTACAGACTACAACAACCTACACGTAAGACATCCTTCATCGTGAGGATGCAGGCATGGCAAGGGTCTGACACATCTCAGAACAGGAAATTTTGAGCTCAGAGTACTGTATCCCAATTATGATTATGCATGGTGCCTACTGTGTGCTCAGTAAATGTTGAATGAATTAGTTAATGCTAAAGAATAATAGCACTTGACTGGAGGGGAACAGGAGAAGGTGAGGGGGCGGGGAGCAACTATAAGCCAAACCACCTAAGTCTAAGGTCATTATTCAGACGGATTTCAAAGTTACCATTTTTGCTTAGCCCTGTGCTAGCTGGTGTCTTCAGAATGAGTTTGATTAGCTTCTAGACAAAAGCCAATATAAGACTGCTCTAGTCCTCCCTAAACCAAAAACCCATTGCTGTTGAGTCGATTCTGACTCATAGTGACCCTATAGGACAGAGTAGAACCACCCCATAGGGTTTCCAAGGAGTGGCTGGTGGATTCAAACTGCTGACTTTTTGGTTACTGGCTGAGCTCTTAACCACTTCTCCATCAGGGCTTCTGTCCTCCCTAGAGCCATTAGTTTAGAAAACTTGTCTCAATACCTGTATGGCTTATAATGTGTGTATGTATGTGTATATATATGCATATGTGTGTTCATATATATATTTTTTTTTCAGAGGGAACGCAGATGCGTGTATATACACATACATGAATACATACACATGTATACACACACACACGTATAGTTAGATAGGTCTTTCAATTCTTGGCCAGACAGCCTACATCCATTAGTTGTTCCATACATAGTATCAATCTGAGGAGAGAAGAAGGTGGCTTATTCACAGATGTGGGGGCTGGGGAGCTGCTGCAGGAGTAAAGAGGCTTTGTGATCCAGCCATCACTAATGGTCTGCCTATTTGGGGATGTCTAGGACTTTTAAGTCTCTTAAAACAGATTGACATAATCATGCAATTGAGGCAATTATCTGAGACTGTGGGTTAAAAATAACTTCTCTGCTTCAATTTTCTGGCTATCTTGGACAAACACTACTACTACTACACATACATGCACATGTATTTGTGTGTGTGAAAAAAATATATATATATAACCTTCTGATTGGATAAAACTAATGAATAGGCACGTGGTGTTGCCCATAAGAAAAAGAATTAGCTGAGTTCTAACCAGGAGTCTGCTGAGGCATTGTATGTCGTTTTATGATATATGCAAAAATTCTTATTTTATCCTCCAGATACTTGAAGTCTATGGGTGTGTGCTAGGGACTCCATCATTTCCCTGAAGCCCTGCCCTCTTTGAGGTATTTATAGGAGGAATGTGGGAGAGTTGTGCTGAGGGGAGGTCTCCTTAGAAGGGAGATCCTGGCTTCCATGCCCCTGAGCTCCACCTGAGAGGGCTCTGAGGGCTGCAGGTAGAGCAGATGGCACTCTGGCTTTGTCCCATGAGCAAAGACTCCAGGTTTTACATATAATAAACATATGTACAGTGGGGAGAAGTAGAGTATTAGGAATTAGGGAAGTTGCATTTATCACTGTTTAACTGTGCAATCTTGAGAAAGTCACTTTAATCAATCTGGACATTTCTTTTCTCATCTGTAAAAAGAAGAAATCTGGATTAGATAGCCTCTAGAAATGACTTTCATCTCCAAGTGCTAACATCTAAGTTAACACTATAGTTCATTCTTGCTGATATACACAGTATTGCCACTCCCAGTACATGCTTACTTTAGCACCCATTTTCTTCCTACGTTCACATTCATGGAAGTTTTCATTTTGTAATTGAGTAAAAGTAGAGTTTTGGTGGAGAGAAAGAAATACAAAAGTGTAGAGAATGGAATTGTCTTTTTTCCCCCAGACCAGGTCCCTTGGACTTGAACCTTGAATCTTTGAGTCCATATGAATGAAGTACTAAAGAAGGAAGCTGTTGCTTTTGTGCTGTGATATTCTTGACTTAAGCAAAGCAGGTGCAGAGTGGGGCATAGGGTGGTAAAGAAAGACCTATTCCCTGATTCCCCAACATCTACATCTCTGCAGGCTGGGACTTTGGGGGCTTCCAGGGGGTAGCATTTTATCTAGAACCATAGGCATTCTTCTCGTTATGATCAGTGGCCATAGCCCATCATTCTGAGGGGCTTAGTGGAAGCATCCAATAGTGGGAGCCGTAGTGTCTAAATGGGAGCCACACATGGGGTGGGAGAATGAGACAAGAGACTGGTGAATGTAGGCATACCTTGGGGTACCCTTTGTAGGGGAAAGGGCATATATTCTATATGAAATGTCAGCTTTTAGGCCAATGAACATTTGGGTCATATAAGTATTATAAAGAAGCCATATTATAAGATTTCTTTACTATATCTCCTGAATAATAAAAATGCAAGCCCATTTTTAAAAAAAGTGTTCATAATCCCTCAGGATGTGTCATCTCTTTTTTTGGATACTAAGGTTTCCCCAAGTCCAAATAAAAAAATTTCCAAATAATTGATCTTTATACTATCATAATCTCTTCACGTAGCATAATTTTTCTGCACTTAAACCAAATCTCATATGCTTTAATGATTAGATCTTTTCACCCCCTTTAATTTATAAGCAGAATTCACTCTTCAGATCAATATTCCCCTGGGCACAAGAATCTGGGCTGCTGGTGGAGCCTGAGTAGGTTTGTCTGAATGTTAATTGTTGCTTCTGATGTCTCCTGGAGCAGAGATTCTGCTCTCATTTTCAGAGCCAAACTCTGGCTACGCATCAAAATCTATAGCAAAACACCAGAGTCATTTTTCTCCAGACCCCAAATAAAAGGAAATTAATCACATTTGTCTCCTTTACTACCTTTTCAAGAGAGTGTTTTCATTTTAAAAGCTGCTTGTTGACTTAGGTATTAGGGACTTTTGAAGGCCATAGACCATGCTAGAAGAAGATGGAAAGGGGTGAAAAGGTCCTGTGAAAATGCTCCATGTTTCAGACTCCCCTTAAAGCCAAAAACCAAACTCATTGCTGGTGAGTCGAGTCCGACTCATAACGACAGAGTGGAACTGACACATAGAGTTTCCAAGGAGCACCTGGTGAATTCGAACTGCTGACCTTTTGATGAGCAGCCATAGCTCTTAACCACTATGCCACCAGGGTTTCCAGACTCTCCTTACTCAATGTTAATTCTCTTTTTTCAGTTCTTCATCAGCAAAGCTGACTGGTAAACTGAGGCAATTAGCTAGATCAGTGGTTCTCAAAATGTGGTTTCCAGACCACCAGTAGCAGCATCACCTGAGAATTTGTTAGAAATGTGAGACCCTTCCCCAGAACTACTGAATCTGAAGCTCTGGGAGAGGGGCCCAGAAAACCGTGTTTTAACAACCCCCCTAAGTGATTCTCATGCACACTCTAGTTTGAAGACTGCTGCTCTTGACAATTCAGCAGTGGAAATTATTTTCTTGAAATTTCTTGGGAAAAACAGTTTCTATTGCCCTTATTTCCCCTTTCCTAAACTTTAAACCAACCGGTCAACCATTTCTGACTTTTGATGACCCCATATGTGTCAGAGTAGAACTGTGCTCCATGGAGTTTTCAATGGTGGAATTTTTCAGAAGTAGGTTGCCAGTCCTTTCTTTTGAGGCACCTCTATGTAGACTGGAACCACCAACCTTTCAATTAACTGATGAATGCATTAACCATTTGTATCACCCAGGTACTCTTCCTTAAACCTTACTCACATATAAGAGATGCAGGTGCTCATTGCCAACCTCTTCCTTACAAGCTGTCTCCAAGAAATTGAAATTCTTTCCCCTGAACTTATAATATTTATGCCAGTCCATTTTGTATCTAAAAATTTCCCTTCTAGAGAACTCAGAGCCTACACCACATAAATTCAGCAATTAACTCTCCATTTGCTTTTGTGTGTGTGTGGATTTCAGCTCTAATTTTATTTGAACTCCACAATGCCTACCAATAGAATTGAACATACAGCCCAAAGACTTTCTATGTAAATGACGATAATAGCTATCTTAAAGTGTTTGTAATCAGAACATGGAATGTACGAAGTATGACTCTAGGAAAACTGAAAGTAATCAAAAATGGAATAGAATGCATAACAATAGGTACCCTAGGCATTACTGAGCTGAAATGGACTGGTATTGACCATTTTGACTCAGACAATCATATGGTTTACTATGCTGGGAATGACAAATTGAAGAAGAATGGCATTTCGTTCATCGTCAAAAAGAACATTTCAAGATCTATCCTGAAGTAGAATGCTGTCAGTGATAGGGTAATGTCTTAGTCATCTAGTGCTCTTGTAACAGAAATACCACAAGTGGATGGCTTTAGCAAAGAAAAATTTATTCTCTAACAGTCTAGGAGGCTCTAAGTCCAATTTTAGTGTACTGGTTCCAGGGCAAGGGTTTCTCTCTCTGTCGGTACCGGGGGAAGGTCCTTATGATCAATCTTTCCCTCATCTAGGAGTTTTTCAGCACAGGGACCTTGAGTCTAAAGGACGTACTTCCCTCCTGGTTCTCCATTTTTGGTGGTAGGAGGTCCCTCTGTCTCTCTGCTTGATTCTCTCTTTTACATTTCAAAAGAGGTTGACTCAAGAACAACCTAATCTTGTAGATTAAGTTCTGCCTGATTAACATAACTGCTTCTAATTCTGCCTCAGTAACATCATAGAGGTAGGATTTACAACACATAGGAAAATCACTTCAGATGACAAAATGTTGGACAGTCACACAATACTGGGAATCATGGCCTAGCCAAGTTGACACACATGTTTAGGGGACACAAATGAATCCAAAGCAGATAATACTCATATGCCTACAAGGAAGACCAGTTAATACAACTATTATTCAAATTTAGGCACCAACCACTAATGCCAAAGATAAGGAAATTGGAAATTTTAACCAACTTCTGCAGTCTGAAATTGAGGTAATATGCAATCAATCAAGATGCATTGACACTTACTGGCAATTAGAATGTGAAAGTTGGAAACAAAGAAGAAGAATCTGTAGTTGGAAAATACGGCCTTGATGATAGAAATGACACTGGACATTGCATGATAGAATTTTGCAAAACCAACATCTTCTTCATTGCAAATACATTTTTTTTCAACAACATAAATGGCGACTACACGTGTGGACCTTACTGGATGGAAACCACAGGAATCAAATCCACTACAACTGTAGAAAGAGGTGATGGAGAATCTGATTATCATCAGTAAGAACAAGGTCAGGGATCGACTGCAGAGCAATCGGTTGCTCATGCGCAAGTTTAAGTTGAAGCTGAAGAAAATTAAAATAAGCCACAAGAACCAAAATAGAACCTTGAGTGTCTCCCTCCTAAATTTGGAGACCATCTTAAGAATAGATTAAACATGTTCAACGCTAATGATGGAAGACCAGATGAATTATGGGAAGACATCAAGGATATCATACATGAAGAAAGCAAAATGTCATTAAAAAGACAGGAAAGAAAGAAAGACCAAAATGAATGTCAGAAGAAGCTCTGAAACTTATTCTTGAATGTAGAGTAGCTAAAGCACATGGAATAAATGATTGAGTAAAAGAGCTGAACAGAAGATTTCAAAGGGCAGCTTGAGAAGACAAAGTATTGTAATGAAATGTGCAAAGAGCAGGAGTTAGAAAACCAAAAGGGAAGACACACTAGTCACATTTCAAGCTGAAAGAACTGAAAAAAAAAAAATATTCAAGCCTCATGTTGCAATTTTGAAGGATTCTACAGGCAAAATACTGAACAATGATGGCAGTATCAAAAGAAGATGGAAGGAATACTGAGTCAGTGTACCAAAAGGAATTGGTCGACATTCAACCATTTCAGGAGGTAGCATATGATGAAGAGCCGAAGGTATTGAAGGAAGAAGTCTCAGCTGCACTGAAGGCACTGGAGAAAAACAAGGATCCAGGAATCGACAGAGTACCAAATGAGATGTTTCAACAAATGAATTCAGCACTAGAGGTGCTCACTTGTCTATGCCAAGAAATTTGGAAGACAGCTACCTGGCCTACCGACTGGAAGAGATCCATTCAAAAGAAAGGTGATCAAACAGAATGTGGAAATTATTGAACAGTTTCATCAATATCACATGCAAGTAAAATTTTACTGAAGGTAATTCAAAAGCTGTTGCAGCAGTACCTTGACAGGAAACTGCCAGAAATTCAAGCTGGATTTAGAAGAGGACGTGGAATGAGAGATATCATTGTTGATGTCACATGGATCTTGGCTAAAAGCAGAGGATACCAGAAGATATTTGCCTGTTTTATTGACTATGCAAAAGCATTCAACTGTGTGGATTATAAAAAATTATGGATAGCATCGCGAAGAACAAGAATTCTAGAGCACTTAATTGTGTTCCTGAGGAACCTGTATGTACACCAAGAGGCAGTTGTTTGAACAGGACAAGGGAATACTGCATGATTTAAAATCAGACAAGGTGTGCATCAGAGTTTCACCATACTTCATTCAATTTGGATACTGAGCAGATTAACCTGAGAAGTGGACTATATGAAGAACTTCGCATCAGAATTGGTGGAAGACTCATTAACAACCTGTAATATGCAGATTACACAATTTTGCTTGCCGAAAGCAAAGAGGACCTAAATCACTAATGAACAGCATAGACTACAGCCTTTGGGATGGATTACACCTCAACATAAAGAAAACAAAAATCCTCACAACGGGACCAATAATCAACATTATGATAAATGGAGAAAATGTTGAAGTTGTCAAGGATTTCATTTTACTTGGATCCACAATCAATACTCATAGAAGCAACAGTCAAGAAATCAAACGAGATGTTGAGTTGGGCAAATCTGCTGCAAAAGACCTCTTCAAAGTGTTGAAAAGCAAAGATGTCACTTTGAAGACTAAGGTGGCCTGACTCAAACCATGATATTTTCAATCACCTCATATACATTGGAAAGCTGAACAGTGAATGAGGAAGGCCAAAGAAGAATTGATGCCTTTGAATTATGGTGCTAGAAAAGAATGTTGAATGGGCTGCCAAAAGAAAGAACAAGTCTGTCCTGGTAGAAGAATAGCCAGAATGCTCCTTGTAAGCAAGGATGGTGAGACTTTGTCTCATACACTTTGGACATGTTACCAGGAGGGACCAGTCCCTGGAGAAGGACATGATGCTTGGTAAAGTAGAAGGTCAGTAGAGAGAGGGAGACCCTCAACAAGATGGGTTGACACAGTGGCTGCCACAATGGGCTCAAGCATAACAACGATTGTGTGGATGGCACAGGACTGGGTAGAGTTTGGTTCTGTTGTACATAGAGTTGCTATGAGTTGGACTTGACTTGATGGCACCTAATAATGACAACAATATGTTAGGCGCTGGGATAACCACTTTATAAACCTTATTTCATTGAGTCAAAAATAACGTATTTTATAGATGAGGAAACTAAGGCATAAACCAAAAAAAAAAACCAAACCCAGTGCCATCGAGTCAATTCCTACTCATAGCAACCCTATAGGACAGAGTAGAACTGCCCCGTAGAGTTTCTAAGGAGCACCTGGTGGATTTGAACTGCCGACCCTTTGGTTAGCCGCCATAGCACTTAACCGCTACACCACCAGGGTTTCCAACTAAGGCATAAAAAAAAAAAAAGGTCATATTAAGATAGAACTGTGATACTACCATAGTCCCTGTTTACTAGTGCCTCTTGGAATCAATGAATAAATACTTGTTGATTGAATTAGAAGAAGCTGATCACCTTGAGTGACCTGAATGTTGGCCATACTTTTCTACTGTATGAGTGAGAATAGAAACGTGTTGTCTTTGGCATGCAATAACTATACTTTCCACCTATGTCAACAGGACATATGCCTTTGTTTCTCTAGTAGAGATGATGGATTGGTAACAAGAGAAACATAATCTCTTGCCTGATATTTTTGGTAAATAAAGCACACAGTTAGCCAAGGTTGGGATTTTAGTCTCTTGCCAGAAAAGAATTATCTGATTCTTTTGGGGCTTGAATTCATGACAGGACTTCATTAATAATACGTATTAAGTAAACTAGCTCATTTATGTCAACGTGGCCTGTTCCTCTATCAAGGGGAGACAGAGGAACTTTAAATATCCCGTTGTGTTCAGCTTCTCGTTAATCATGCAGAAGCAGTAAACAATTGTTGGATGTATGAAAAATATCGACTGTAAGTTAGAAAAGTAATTGGCTTTGGGATTGGGGCATAAACATTTGAACAAAAGTATATGTGCATGTGCACCATGTGGGTATGTAAAGAAAATGTGGCTGGGACATGACTGTCATGGGTTGAATTATGTTCCCCCAAAAATGTGTGTATCAACTTGGTTAGGCCATGCTTCCCACTATTGTGTGGTTATCCTCCATTTTGTGATTGTAATTTTATGTTGGGAGGATTAGAGTGGGAATGTAACAACACCCTTACTCAGATCCAAAGTAAAGAGAGTTTCCCTGGGGTGTGGCCTGCACCACCTTTTATCTCTCAAGAGATAAAAGGAAAGGGAAGCAAGTAGAGAGTTGGGGACCTCATGCCACCAAGAAAGCAGCGCCAGGAGCAGAGTGTGTCCTTTGGCCACAGGGTCCCTGCTCCTCAGAAGCTCCTCAATCAGGGGAAGATTGAGGATGAGGACCTTGCTCCAGAGCCGACAGAGAAAAAGCCTTCCCCTGGAGCTGACGCCCTCAATTTGGACTTGTAACCTACTAGACTGTGAGAAAATAAATTTCTCTTTGTTAAAGCCATCCACTCGTGGTACTTCTGTATGGCGGCACTGACTAGGTAAGTACAACAATGACTTACATGGGTCAGTGGGCAGAGCTCTGAGAGACCCTGTGATACACTGTGTCCTGCACAAGAATTCTTCCAGCCAAAAACCCAAACCCACTGCCGTTGCGTCGATTCCGACCCAGCGACCCTATAGGACAGAGTAGAACTGCCCCATGAAGTTTTCAAGGACCGCCTGGCAGATTTGAACTGCTGACCTCTTGGTTAGCAGCTGTAGCACTTAACCACTACACCATCAGGGTTTCCTTAGGAGGACACAATTCTCTCTTCTTAACCAGAAAATGCTGTGGTCGTTTATCTGGAAGGGCAAGGCCTTTCTCTTCCATCAACTGCCACTTTTTCCCTTCCATGCTGGTATGGTCCTGAGAGAACTCTTCCATATCCTGGACAGCAGGGGCCTTGTAGGTTAATAGGGAACAAAGATGAGAATTATAGGAAACTCTGGAGATGGAGCAGCTTCTAGATCTGCTCTACACTGTTGAGCTCTGTGACTAGGAACACTTTATTAAAAGCATGTTGGGCCTTAATTTCCACCTGTCAAAGGAGAATACTGGACCACATATTGTCTAGGCTAGGCTGTTTTGAGGGATAGACCTTAGAATGTCTTTATAATGACATTAAATAAAAGCCAGTCAAAGACTTACATGCTATTACTAAGATTCATCATGACAAAATGGGGTTTTGTCTGATTTAAGGCAATCTTATCATTCTTTAAGTAGAGCAATTCTATGTTTTTGTGGTGGTTTGAACCCACCTAGAGGCACCTCAGAAGATAGGCCTGGCAACCTGTTCCCGAAAGGTCACTGCCTTGAAAACCCTGTGGCCGCAGCTCTCCTCTGCACTCATGGGGTCACCATGAGTCAGAATCAACTCTAGGGAAACTAACAACAATAACCTGCTGCCTTAGTGAGGAAAGGTAGCAAGCAAAGTTCATTTATTTTTAATTTTGTTTCTAATTTAATTTTATTCATATGTATATATAACTTTACACACATTTATAAATGTAGTCATACTTGGCTTAATTGCCAGTTTAATCTTCAGCAGTGTTTCCCTGATTTCCTTTCGCCACTCCAACTATCACCATCCTGTTTATTTTCCAGTAACTCACCAAACAACCTGGTATGTGCCCTCTAATTTCCTGTACTCATATAAGGGGTATACACACACACTTCGTTATGTTGTGTATAGGGCTGCTGTGAATCAGAAGCGACTCCATGGCATCCAACAACAGTAACACACACACACACACACACACACACACGTAAACACGTACTGAGTTTTCTTTTTTCCCCCCAATCATCGTTAAGATCTAAAATATATATATAAAGAACATTCCCTACTCGACAATATTCATCAAGATCTCTCAACTATAGCTTTAATTCACTCTCTTATTTTTTTTATTTTTTTGTGTGTGTGGGGAGTCAGAGGGTCTTTATTTATGAACCTGGATGTGGGGGTGGCAGGCAGTGGGGGGCTTGGAGGCTGTGTTGCATTGTGTGGGGCCCCCAAGGCAGTAGTTTCCAAGGCTTTGCAGCGGCCACACCGGTGGGAGCTTGGAACAGGTGCAAGGCTGTGTATCCCTGCGACGACAGCGGACCCCTTAATGGAGTTCTCAGCCTTCCTGCTGGTGGAGCTGGCCCTTCAGCTCCTCTTGTAGGATGTGGCGGCTTCCTGCCGGTAGATTTCCACTGTAAAGGGCTCCTGGTAGAGGTCAGAAGCCGGCCAGGGGGCCGGAGCACATGATGGCCGAATACATGGGGTTGTCCAGGATGCTGAATGGGAATGTGGTCACTCTGGCTTCCTTTAGGATCCTGAGATAATCGCCTAGGAAGATCCCGGTGAAGCCTAGCACTAAAAGCTAGAGAACAGGAATCAGATGCCCGGGAGCTTGAGGCTTACGCGTAGGTCATAGCGCCATCTAGATGCTCCATCTTGGTCGCCTCAGCATTGCGGCCTGAAGCCGTGTGAGAGGATGTGGCCCAGGGTAAGATGGCGTTGCCCAGGGAGAGCAGGCCAGGTAGGGGGACCCAAAGGCCTGCTCTGCTTGTGCGGGGCTTCTTTTCCCATCTCGCAGTCACATTCCAGAAGAGCAGGTTGAATGCGAAGGGGAGAACAGCACCCACAAACCTCGGCTCAGAGGGGCTCACAGCTCCGCCCCCCGTCCTCCCGCCCCTGCGGGTCATAGCGCAGAGTCCCACCTGGCACCCCTGCCCCCGAAGGGCTGGTGATGGTTGAGGCTAGAGGTACTTCATTCCTTCGAATGGCTGCGTAATATTCCACAGCGTGACCGTACCGTACATTATTCAGCCGTTCCGCTACTGATGGGCAGATAATTTGTTTTCATTTTCTGGCCATTCCCAACAACTTTGCAGAAAGTTTAAAGGGAGAATTGGGAAGTAATGGATTAAAGATTTTACTGAATTTTAACAGCTGTTATTAGATATTTTTCCAAAGGGGCCCTAGCACTTGAAGTTCTACCAGTCATTTATGAGAATACCTTTTTCTCATATAACTACCAATAGTGGGCGATATAGTATGTTGTTCTTAACAATTTGATGTAAAATGATAACACATTGTTAAACTTCATTTTACATTTAGCTAACATTATACAAATGAGCATCTTTTTGCATATTTGTGGGTCATTTTGATTTTTGTTCTTAAGTTATATGTATTTATGTCCTTTGTCCATATTTCTTTTCTCCTGGATTATTTATCTCTTTTCTTGGCAATTTGTAAGGGTTTTTGTATATCAAAGGAATCATCCCTCTGCTTTACATCTGTTATATTTTTTTTCACTAGATATATAATACTGACTTCATTTATAGTATCTTTCCTCATACAAACTTTTTTTATTTTTAATTTTTCTAAACTTTTTCAGTATTTTTAATTTCTGAATTTTTAGTTTTGATTAGGGACGTTGCCCTGAACTCCATGTTGTACATTTTCTTTGAAGATGCTTATTACATATACTTAGTTTTTAAATTTAAGACTTTATCTACATACAAATTTTAATATAAAATGGAGGATAATTTTTTTTTTCCAGATGGATGGCCAACTGTGACAGCATCATTTATGAAATGGTGGGAAATGGAAGGGTAACAAGTCAGTTACCACACTTTCAGAGTATTAGGATCCATCAAGAATGCACCAAGAGCTTTTATTTAACGCTCTGGGGTTCCCTATTTTTAGGTGAGTGGCTTTGAAAGGGAATGGTCCTGTAAGGCTCTGCTCCTATGCTACCTGTGCCATAAAGAGCCTTAGCAGGAAATGGCTTTCTCTGCTCTAAACTCTGAGAAAACATTAGGCCACTCATCTGGCACTTGTGGTCTCAAGTTGTTTTTGTTCACATCTTCTTTTTCCTTGCAGGAGGCATTTGTTACAGGCTGGGGCTACCTTATCCATGCTTTCAGCCTTTAGCCCGTGTCTGAAACACAGTAAGTGCTCAATACTGACTAAGAGATGCATTGATGACTAAAAGAAAGAAACTTGAGCCCTCTCATTTGATATTTATTTTTTCTTGGGATAAATTCCCTTCAACTATTTGGTTAGTGTTAGGTCTATATCCCATTCCATTCCTATTTGCCTTAAGCCATCCATAGTATTTCTTTTGCTAATTTAGTTTGGTGCTTTTTAAAATCCAGAAAGATCTTGCACTAAATAAGCCTCGAGGGTGTCGATAAACATCAGGCGGCTATAAAGTATCTTCTAATTAATTTGCATTCTCAACGTCTTCCAATTGCTCTTTCTCCTCTTTTCCTCTCTTATCCTTCTATCTCTACCTCCCCTTGGCCATCTCCTCTGCCTGCCCCCATATACATATCCATACCCTGCTATTTTGTTTATGGATGCATACTGATATAGTGCTCCATTTCTGTTGTAAATTTCATTAGGTTTTGTTTTTGTTAAGATTAAAGTTACTTCTTCTCCTGGTAAGAAAAACATCTAATAGGATATGGATTTTAATGTGGGCACAGAGACCAGGAAAGAATTGGGATTTTAGAAGATTCCACTATATCATTGCGAGTTACAACAGAAAACATTGACTGGGGTATTAGTCTTTAGCTCCTTATTTTCAAAAATCCTTTATTCTGATCCATGTTTAAAAATAAATAAAAAAAAATCTTTTTTCAAGTTCTAATGATTTCCACCAAGAATATTCTCTTAGCTATAGGACTTAGTTTCTGAGCTTACGTTATGATTGGATCTACATATTGACAGGGTTCTCCATCAACCTCCAGAAAAGAAAAGCAACTGAATGAGTGGGAGAGTTGGGAGAATTGTGGATCTGTATACAACAGGACTTCAGATAATGGATATGTTTATATTCTCTGTTAGTACAACTCTTTTTTTGGTTGCAAGAAAGAGTAACCAGCTCAAACTAGCTAAGACACAGAAAATAATTTATCGATTTTTCTGTACCTAACTTAAATGTTGGAAGAACAAATACATATCCGTGCTCTTGCATGCCTAGGAACAAGATCTGGACACCACCAGCTCTTCTTTTTCTGTTTCTTTCTGCGTGTTGGTTTCATTGATCCATACTTCTTCCTCCACTAGGCTAGAAACATGACCATCAGAGTCTCTGATGCCCTTCATCTCTCAACTTTGCTTCCAAGAGAGACTGAAGGTCAGTCTCTTAGTCTAAATTAAAAAAAAAAAAAAATTCAGGTTAACCCATCTTGGGTGAGAAACCAGACCTGGCTCTTTCAGTGCCACTAGGTCCATGGTGATGTCCATATGTTTGAACCCTGTGGTTAAGATAGGGAAGGGACCATTTCCAAGAAGATTAGAACTGCTGTTCTGGGCAGACTGAATATCAGATGTACATTTTTCCTGTAAAGGACAAGGAGCTAACTTTAAAGAAAATAAACTTTATAAGGAAGAATTTTTAAGGTATGAAAATTACTTCTGATTAGTGGGAGAGTTCTTCCAAAAGTGAGAATTCTAGGGATAGGTATCACAGAAGCTCATTTTTCTTTAGAGATTGGTTTACTATCTCTTTTCCTTTGAACTCTAAAAATATAGTGTCAGGTGTAAAGTGAGTACTCAGTAAACCCTTGGAGACTTGACTTACAGTCCTTAGCATCTGAACCTCACCTAATTATATAAAGAGACTTCAGCAATTGTGGAGTATGATTTGTGGTTTCTAAGGTCTGTGGAGTCATTCTGTGTGTAAGATTCACGATGGGAGGAAATGGGAGCTCAGATTCTTCAGGGCTTCAATGGCAAGACATCATGATTCAGTCAGAACAGGTCTGATCCTCCTAGAATATTTCACCAGGTGCTTCTCCAAAGGTCTATAAAATAGTCAAATTTGATATCTTCCATATTTAAACTTCAGTTTCTTGGTTCAAGAAGGCAAATAAACATTGGCCAATAGTGGCGAAACTTGGTGTCTTTGGCATGGGATTGGGTCTACGTCTATGTAGGGTGAGAGGAAGGATGTCCTAGCTTGTCACAATCCCTGGAAATCATTTCAAAGCAACTGGCATTAGAGAATGTTTCATGGGATGTTTTGTAAAAAGAAGTAAATCCTTCATTAAATACTAGTTTTTTTTTTTAATGCCCCATTAGCTTGCAAATGTCTTGTTACTGAAAATATCATTATAGCACTGAACTAAATTAATCCTTGTGTAGAAACTGAGACTCCATCCACTGTTCATTATCATAGACTTTTAGCACCGGAAAGACCTTTGTGTTCCTTTAATTCAGTGGTTCTCAAACTTTAACGCGCATTGGAGTATCCTGAAGAGTTCATTGAAGATGCAGATTCCTGAGCCCACCCCAGACATTCTGGTGCAGGAGTTTGGTACCTACGGGGGCCAGAGAATCTGTATATTTGACAAGCAAGCTTTGTAGACAGGCTGCCACCACACTATGAGAAATACAATCCTGGCTCAACCTTTTTCCCAAAGGGCTACCTTTTCTGTCACTTTTTTTTTATGGCATAGTCAGAAGCTGAGTGACCACTAACTAACTACTTATCCATTGCCTTCAAGTCTATTCCGACTCACAGCGACCCTATAGGACAGAGTAGAACTGTCTTATAGGGTTTCCAAGAAGTGGCTGGTGGATTTAAGCAGCTGATCTTTTGGTTAGCAGCCAAGCTCTTAACCAGTGTGCCACCGGGGCTCCACTAGGCAGAGAATTTATGGAGGAGGTTCAAGGACAAAAAATAAAGTGAACTACTTGAATTCTTCTAAGTCTTGAGAATCTACCTCTGATGGTTAAGACTGTGTGTCAGCTTGTCTGGAACATGATTCTCGGTGTTTAGCAGTTGTATAATGTTGTGATCACTTCCCTGTTGAGATCTGATATGTGATCACCCCCATTGTGGGATCTGCTATGAGTCTGTATGAGGGGGGTGGGGTCTCTGATGGTTCATCACCCCTCTCTGCCTTCATCTCTCTGCCCTCTGCCATCTAGCTCTTCTTCCTTCTTTCCTTGCCAGGGCTTTTGCTTGTTCTGGATCCTGTAGCTGGCTCCTGTTTGTCTTACCTCTGGTTCTTGTGACTTGAGCTAGCAGCTTACCTGTGGTCTTGCCTGCCAATCTTAGGATTCATTGATCTTCACAGCCTGTGAAAAAACAGCCCTTCTCTCAAGCCTGATGATCTTGGGTTTGTCAGCCTCTGTGGCTACCTGAATCAGGAGAAGCCTATTTTCTGACTGGTGGACTTAGGACGTTATAGCCTCTACAATCACATGAGCCATTTCCTTGATATGAGTCTCTCTCTTTATATATATTTATAAGCTTTATGGGCTTTGCTTCTGTAGAGAACCCAGCCTAAGATACTTGGTACCAAGAGTGATCCTAGAGAAAAAGAATTGTAAGGATGAATTTTCTAAATTGATTCTTAAGTCTGGTTATTCTTAAAGATGTTGATGACTCTGCTTCTAATGGTAAAGAGAGCACTGCTAATCTATAGTGTGAGCTGGCAATTTACATATGCAAAATATCACGAGGCTCTTTGTGATTGCACGTATGATACCTTTCTACAATTTTGTCATAATTGCAAGTGTAAGAAATCTGGTTGGTTTGGTCCTACTTTTGCTAGACTGGTGAAAGAAAGAGATGAGATTAGGGCTTCAGAGTCAAACCTCAAGCATAAAGGACCTAAAAGTTTCCACTTGTGCCTTTAAAGAAAGCCTTATTTCTTGTAGTAACAAAGCTGATATTGCTGAAAACTGAACCCACAGTCTTATTGTAAGTGTCTGAGTTACAGTGCCAACTCAGCTGCCAAACTTGAGAGATGTTTGAAGTTTAAGTAAAGGCATTGATTGGGAAGAAATGGGATCCTAAAACCTGGGATATAGACATATTGTCAGATAATCAGGAAGCTGGAAACACTGAGCCCCTAAATTCCATTGACTCACTCCTGCCAACAGAAACATTAGCCATCCCATCTAATGAGATTAACCCAGCTGCATCTAAAGCACCTTTGTCTCAGTTATTGCCTGGGACATTGCCTGAGGCAGCTGCTTTACAAGACAATGCTGAATATTCTCAAAACAATTCCACACTACTAATTCTGGCTTCTAGATCTATAACTAGACTTAAGTCCCAGCAAGTTCCAAAAGTATAACCCAGGAGGTGGTGCATTACACTCCAAAAGAACTGCTTGACTTTTTAATATGTACAAACAGAAACCTGGGAAGTATGCATGGGAATGGCTACTAAGGGTTTGGGATAATGGTGCAAGGAACATAAAGATGGATCAGTCAGAGTTTATTGAAATGGGTTTACTAAGCACAGATTCTTCATTCAGTGTTTCAGCTTGAGAAGTTATTAAAGGATCTAATAGTTTCTTTGCTTGGGTTGCTGAAGCATGTATTATGCGGTGGCCTACGCTAAATCAAGTTGAAGCACCAGACCTGCCTTGGTATACTGTAGAAGAAGGTATCCAAAGGCTCAGGGAAATTGGCATGCTAGAGTGGATTTATGAGATTAGACCCACAGACCCACACATGGAGTTGCCCAGAGGTCACACCTTTTACCACAACTGTGAGGAACAAATTTGTGAAGGGAACCCCAGCATCCTTGACTGCTGTGATTGCCATTTTACATAAGTCAGATTTGACAGTTGGAACTGCCCTGACTATATTAAGACACCTAACTACAGTGGGGCTGATTGAAGCCTGTGGTAGTAGGGGCAAAGTGGCGGCACTCAGTCAACAGAGACAAGGTGGGGAAGGTTACCACAATGGAGAGCAGAGTCAAAGCAGTAGTCGGAATAAACCAAAACCAAACCCATTGCTGTTGAGTTGATTCTGACTTGTAGCAACCCTATAGGATGGAGTAGAACTGCCCCCATAGAGTTTCCAAGGAGTACCTGGTGGATCTGAACTGCTGACCTTTTGGTTAGCAGCTGTAGCTCTTAACCACTATGCCATCAGGGTTTTCATAGTCAGAATAGTCTGACTCATACAGACTTTTGGCACTGGCTGCTTAGTCATGGTGTCCCCAGGAGTGAAATAGAAACTACTAAATATTTACTTGATCTGTACAAGTGGATGAATTCTAGGTCAAGTGAACAGCAATGTAAGTCAAATTGCCAGAATAGAGTCATGGTCCCTGAATCAGTTCCCAGACTTGAGCAAGCTTATAGACCCACAACCCCTTGATTGAGGGCAAGGCCGGGTTCCCTTAAGGAAGGGCTCCAATACACTGTTAATCTTTCTCCTAGCCTTCCCCAAAGGGATCTACAACCTTTTATGACAGTGACTGTTCATTGGGAAAAAGGAAATAATCAGACTTTTTGAGGATTACTGGATACTGACACTGGTGAAAAAAAAAATTTTTTTTTTTTGACACTGAGCTGACACTAATTCCAGGAGATTCAAAATGTCACTGTGGCCCACCAGTCAGGTTATTAATATTAGTTCATGTCAGTCTCACAGTAGGTCCAGTGGGTTGCTGAACCCATCCTGTAGTGATTTCCCCAGTTCCAGAATACACAGTTGAAATAGATATACTCAGTAACTGGCAGAACCTCCACATTGGGTCCCTGACAAATGGAGTAAGAGCTATTATGGTAGGAAAAGTCAAGTGGAAGCCATTAGAACTGCCCCTACCTAGGAAAATAGTAAACCAAAAGCAATACTGCATTCCTGGAGGGATTGCAGAGATTACTGCCACCATTAAGGACTTGAAGGATGCAGAGGTGGTGATTCCCACCACATCCCCAGTCAACTTGCTTATTTGGCCTGTGCAAAAAAAAAAAAAAAAACAGGTGGATCTTGGATAATGACAGTGGATTATCAAAAACCTAACCAGGTGGTGACTCCAATTGCAGCTTGCTGTTCCAGATATAGTCTCATTGCTTGAGCAAATTAATACATCTCCTGGTATCTAGTATCCAGCTATTGATCTGGCTAATGCCTTTTCCCCCATACCCATTTTGAAGGAACATCAGAAACGCTTTGCCTTTAGCTGGCAAGGCCAGCAATACACCTTCTGTTGCCTACCTCAGAGCTACATCAACTCTCCAACCCTATGTCATAGCTTAGTCTGCAGGGAGGTTAATCACCTTTTCCTTCCACAAGATGTCACACTAGTCCAGTACATTGATGACATTATGCTCATTGGACCTAGTAAGGAAGAAGCGTTGATGACTCTGGACTTATTGGTAAAACATTTGTATGCTAGAAGGTGGGATACTAATTCCACAAAAATTCAGGTACCTTCCAATTCAGTGAAATTTCCAGGGGTCCAGTGGTGTGGGGCATGTCAAGGTATTCCTTCTAAAGTGAAGGAAAAATTATTGCATCTGGCTCCGTCCACAACTAAAAAGGAGGTACAATGCCTAGTGGGCCTCTTTGGATTTTGGAGACGGCATATTCCTCATTTGGATGTACTACTCTGGTCTATTTATCAAGTGACTCGAAAAGCTTCTAGTTTTGAGTGGGGTCTGAAACAGGAGAAGGCTCTGCAACAGGTTCAGGCTGCTGTGCAAGTTTCTCAGCCACATGGGCCATATGATCTGACTGATCCAATATTGCTTGAAGTGTCTGTGGCAGATAGAGGTGCTGTTCAGAGTGTTTAGCAGGCCCGTATTAGTGAATCACAGCGCAAACTCTTAGGATTTTTGAGCAAAGCCCTGCCATCCTCTGCATATAACTACTCTCCTTTTGAGAAACAGCTTTTGTTACTGGGCCTTAGTAGAAACTGAACACTTAACCGTGGGACACCAAGTCCTCATGTGGCCTGAGCTGCCCGTCATGAACTGAAAGTTGTCTGATCCACAGAGTCATAAAGTTAGATGTGCACAGCAGCACTCCTTCATTAAATGGAAGTGGTATATATGTGATCGGGCCTGAGCAGGACCTGAAGGCACAAATAAGTTACATGAAGAAGTGGCCCAAATGCCCATGTTCTCCACTTCTATCACATTACCTGCCATCTCCCAGTCTGCACTTATGGCCTCATGGGGAGTTCCTTATGATCAGTTGACTGAAGAAGAGAAAACTTGTGCCTGATTTACAGATGGTTCTGTGTAATACGCAGGCACCACTCAAAAGTGGTAGCACTACAGCCCCTTTCTGGGATCTCCCTGAAGGACAGTGGTGAAGAGAAATCCTCTTGATGGGCAGAACTTCAAGCAGTGCACCTGGTTGGTCACTTTGTTTGGAAGGAGAAATGGCCAGATATGCGATTGTACACTGATTCATGGGCTGTGACCAGTGGTTTGGCTGGATGATGGGACTTGGAAGGAACATGATTGGAAAATTAGGGACAAGAATTTATGGGGAAGAGGTAGGTGGATGGACCTCTCTGAATGGGCAAAAAAGTGAGGATATTTGTGTCTCATGTGAATGCTCACCAAAGGGTGACCTCAGCAGAGGAGGATTTTAACAATCAAGTGGATAGTATGACACGTTCTGTGGAAACCACTAATCCTATTTCCCAGCTACTCCCATCATTGCTCAGTGGGCATATGAAGAAAGTGGCCATGGTGACAGGGATAGAGAGGTAATGCATGGATGGGCCCAGCTGACTTGGCTACAGCCACTGCCAAGTACTCAATCTGCCTGCAGCAGATACCAACACCGAGTCCTCAGTATGGCACCATCCAGCAACCTGGTGGCAAGTTGATTGCGTTGGACCACTTCCGTCATGGAAAGGGCAATGTTTTGTCCTTATTGGAATATACACTTACTCTAGATATGATTTGCCTTCCCTGCATGCAATGCTTCTAACAAAACTACCATCTGTGGACTTACAGAATGCCTTATCCACCATCTTGGTACCGCACACAGCACTGCCTTGGATCAAGGGACTCACTTCAGAGCAAATGAATTGCAGCAGTGGGCCCATGCTCATGGAATTCACTGGTCTTACCATGTTTCCCGTCATCTTGAAGCAGCTGGCTTGACAGCACGATGGAATGGCTTCCAAAAGACACAGTTATGGCACCAGCTATGTGGCAGTACCTTGCAGGGTTGGGGCAGTGTTCTTCAGGAGGCTGTATGTGCTGTAAACCAGTATCCGATATATGGTGCTCTATCTCCCATATCTCCCATAGCCAGGACTCAAGGGGTCTAGGAATCAAGGGATGGAAATGGGAGTGACCCCTCTCACTATTACCCCTAGTGACTCATTCATGAGTTTTTTTGCTTCTTGTCCCTGCAACCTTATTCTCTGCAGGTTTAAAGGTCTTAGTTCCAAAGGGAGGAATATGCCCACTTGGAATCACATCACTGATTCCATTGAACTGGAAGCTAAGAATGCCACCTGGCCATTTTTGGCTCCTTGTGCCTCTGTAACAGCAGGCAAAGAAGGGAATTACCGTACTGGGTGGTGTGATTGATCCTGATTACCAAGAAGAAATTGGATTGATGCTACATAATGGAGGTAAAGAAGAGCATGCCTTAAATGCAGTAGATCTCTTAGGGCGTCTCTTAGTACTACCATGCCCTGTGATTAAAGTCAATGGAAAACTACAGCAGCCCAATTCTGGCATGACTACTAATGGCCCAGGATCTTCAGGAAAGAAGGTTTGGGTCACCCCACCAGGCAAAGAACCAAGACCAGCTAAGGTGCTTGCTGAGGGCAAAGGGAATACGGGATGGGTAGTGGAAGAAGGTAGTTCTAAATACCAGTTATGGCCATGTGACCAGTCGCAGAAACAAGGACTGTAATTGTTACGAGTATTTCTGCATCAAATATTTTTTCTTCACTTATAAAATATAAGATGTAAACAGGGCTGTCGCATTTTTGGTTATATGTGTGTTCGTTGTATTATGTGGGGCCACGTATGACTTGATAATTGTCTTTATTTAGAGATTACGTATGGTTTAAAGAGATGTGTACAGGTGCCAAGTTGACAAGGGGTGGACTGTGATGGTTAAGGTTGAGTGTCAACTTGGCTGCGTCATGATTCTCTGTTTTGGCAGTTGTGTAACATTGTGGTCACTTTCCTGTTGAGACTGAATACATGATCACCCCCATGATGGAATCTACTGTGAGTTGGTACTGGTAGGCGCAGGGCCTGTAGCATCTCACTGCACCCCCTCAGCCCTCATCTCTCTGCCCTCAACCATCTAGCTCTTCCTTTTCTCCTTGCCAGGGCTTTTGCTCATTCTGGATCCTGCAGCTGGCTCCTGTTCATCTGACCTCCAGTTCTTGGGACTTGAGCTAGCAGCTTGCCTGCTGTCTTGCCAGCTGATCTTGGGATTTTTTGATCTTCACAGCCTGTGAGCAACAGCCCTTCTCTCTGGCCTGCTGATCTTGGGTTCACCAACTCCTGTGGCTATGTGAATCAAGAGAAGCCTCTTTTCTGACCCACAGACATGGGACGTTATAACCTCTGTATCTGCATGAGCCATTTCCTTGATGCAAATTTTTCCCTTTATGTATATATATTTATTAACTTTATGGGTTTTGCTTCTGTAGAGAATTCAGCCTAAGACACTACATTTTGATCTTTCCTAGAACATCAGTGACAAGCATTTGTCCAGCTTCTCTTAGAATATTTCAATTGAGAAGACACTATATTACATAGTAGTCTATTATATTTTTAGATAACTTCAGTTATTAATTGTTTCCATGCTGGAGACAGTTTTACTAGTTTTACTTTCTATACCATCACAGTAAATCTACTGCTTTTTTCATGTTATTGGCTTTCAGATATTTAAAGTTATCTCTCATGTACCACTAAGAATTTTCTCTTCCAAGATGAGCTTCACTAATCATTTTTTATAGGATTTAGTTTCCATATTTTGACCTCCCTAGGTTGATTCTCTAGACTTGTTCTAATTATTCAAATATGCACTTAATTAAACACAGTAATCTAGATATAGCCTGACTCCTGGGGTAAACTTTGTTTTTAGCTGCTATTGAGTCGGCCCCCAACTCATGGAGACTCATACACAACAGAATGAAACGCTACCCCATCCTGAGCTTTCACCTTGATTGGTTGCAGATTAGACTATAGCTATTGGTAGGGTTGTCATTGGATGAGTTTTAGAGAACTAGAGGCTTGGTTTTGAGAGATGGTGTGTGTGAGGGGCAGGGAGTGGAGACAGATAACAACCATGGTCCTCTCAATGTGGAGATGCTGCTTCTCTTGACTGTATAAAATAGCAGTTTTCTTAAGAAAGTCACATTTTTTGGATCACAAATAGTTGTAAACAAAAATTCCCAGATTATTTTTTCTATGAACTGCTGCCAAGACTTTCTTCTCTATCTGACTTGCGTATTTGTTTTCCAGAATCTAAGTGGAGTTGTAAAAATGAAAGAATGCACTTATTTTGGCCAGTAAGGGATTCTTGGCCAGTATGGCAACTTGTAGACCATTCTTGCCTTCCGCAATAGTAATTCTCTTGATCTGACCTGGACACAGAATAATTGATAGTACATGTAATATTTTGAAATTTGGTAGCTAACATGGAGGTTTTCCTGTTTGCCTCTAAGTTGCGATTAAAAAAAAAAAATCCATTGCTGTCTAGTCGATTCTGACTCATAGGAACTCTATAGGTCAGAGTAGAACTGCCCCATAGGGTTTCCAAGGAATGGCTGGTGGATTTGAACTGCCAGCCTTTTGGTTAGCAGCCTGAGCTCTTAACCACTGAGGCACCAGGGCTCCTCTAAAATTGATCTTCTGGTATGGTATGTGGAAGTTCTTTTTCTTAATTTTCCAAATTTTTTGATTCTGGAAATCTGTGGAACATGTAGGCTGCTTTTCTCCATTTATCACCTTTCCTGTGTCAGACCATCACAGGGCTTTTTACTTATTTATTTCATGGTAGCTTAAACAAAACTTGGATTTCCTCCTCATCATTAAGTCCCAAGAGCCTTGCTACATATTTGGTGTGGGATGCAAATGCCATTTCTTTAATGCTATTTTTCCAGACAGGATAGATGACTCATCATTAAATAATGATTTAGGGAAAGACAAGAATGTAATTAATATAAAAATTTGTTGCCATGCATTTTTTTTTTTGCCCTCCTGAGTCTGTTTGAAATGATGTTATGGTTATTTTTATCTTGATTTCTTTTTGTGATTTCCCTATCAGGGTTGATAACCTGTGCTCTGTCTTGTGTTCTAGTCTTGGGTTGTTATCTGATGTTATTGATTTTCTAATCAGAGGACTCCCTGTAGTATATCCTGTTTTGATTTGGTTTTTACAAATTCCCTAAACGTCTGTTTATTTGGAAATGTCCTAATTTTACCTTTATATTTGAGAGATGGTTTTGGATATATGATTCTTGGCTGGCAATTTTTTATTTTCCTTCAAGGCTTTATATATGTCATCTCATTGCCTTCTTGCCTGCATGGTTTCTGCTGAGTAGTCTGAGTTTATTCTTATTGACACTCCTTTGCAGGTGACTTTTCTTTTATCGCTAGCTGCTCTTAAAATTCTCTACCTTTGGTTTTGGCAAGTTTGATTATAGTATGTTTTGGTGACTTTCTTTTGGGGTCTACCTCATGTGGGGTTCGATAAGCACCTTGGATGGGTATCTTCTTATCTTTCACAATATCAGGGGAGCTTTCTGCCAACAAATCTTCAACAATTCTCTCCGTATTTTCTGTTCTCCCTCCAGTCACTCATAGATTATTTCTCGTGATAGAGTCCCACATGATTCTTAGGGTTTCATCATTTTTTAAAATTCTTTTTTCTGATTTTTCTTCAAATATATTGGTGCTGAGTATTTTCAATTTCACTAATTCTGACTACCATATCCTCAATTCTGCTCCTCTGACTTTCTATTTATTTGTCTAATTCTGAAATTTTATTGTTAATCTTCTGAATTTCTGATTGCTGTCTGTCTAGGGACTCTTGCAGCATATTAAATTTTTCATTATGTTCTTGAATAGCCTTCATAATTTTCTCAACTGCTTTATCTCTGTGTTCCTTGGCTTGTTCTACGTTTTTCCTATCTCCTTCCTGATCTCTTGAAGAGTTCTGTATGTTAATCTTTTGTATTCTACACCTGGTAATTCCAGGAATATATCTTCATCTGGAAGATTCCTTGATTTTTTTGTTTTGGGAGCTTGTTGAAGTGATCATGGTCTGCTTCTTTATGTGATTTGATATTGACTGTTGTCTCTGAGCCATCTATAAGTTACTGTATTAATTTATTTTATGTTTGCCTACTGTGTCTTAGCTCCTTGCTTTGTTTTGTGTTGATATACCCAAATACGCTGCTTGAGTGAGCTGGCTTGATTGTTGGCTCCTTTGAAGCTCTAATGTCCCGTCACCAGATGGCTAGAGCTGTTACCAGGTATATGAGTCTAGGAGTCCATTCACTTTTCTTGTATGGGTTCAGCTCAGGTGTCCAGGTAGTTGGTTACCAAGTATGTGGTACAGGCTCTCACCTATGGCCTTAGAGGAGAAGGGGTGATTGGTATAGGCATAGGTATCTGGTTGCAGCAGGGGGTCACACTCTGAGGAAGGCAGGGGGCTGACAACCATCTCCCAAGTACCTGTGAGGAAAGCACATCCCTGTTCCCTAGAGTGCACATGTGGTTGGGCTCTGTAGCTGGACCATGGGCACCCAGTGCTTTTGACTATAAGGACTGGGAGGCACCACTTATTCTTGGACCCCTATTGCAGGTGGCTAGGTGGTGTGGGTGGAGCCACCAGTTCTCAGGCCGCTGATGTGGGTAGGTGAGGACTCTGCTTAATAGGTGTCAAACATCAAAAACCTGCCTCTCCACCACATAGCTGAAACAGTTGAAGTCAGACCTTTGGCACATACACTGTTGCACTGTACCAATAAGGGCCTGAGCTGTTGAAATGGGGCCACACAGGTCCACACATGGGTGAAAGGCATTCAAAGTCCATGGACTGCTTGTGCCTGGAAATGAGCTGCTTCTGGCCTGAGTTCCTGGTTAAGGGGACCGGGCACATTATTTTTTCCCTTTTCTTAATTTGTTCCATCTCCAAGGCTGGGAGAATGGCTCAGGACATGCAACAGAACCTATCTCAGGCCCAGCGAAATTGACCACCACTGAAGCCAGCTTGGGGGGCTGGGACAGAGGGATGAGGGATCAGATAAATGAGAGAGAGTTCTTTCAAAAGGGGTGCTTTTTGATCCACATGGTAAATTAGAAGCAAGTATTTATCTTTTGCTGAGAGTGCTGTTCTTTGCTGATTCTGGAGGTGTGAGGAGACTCTGTACTGCTCTCTCTGGCTCAGGAAACAGCATCCTGAACACTACTGGCAGCCCCGCTGTAGTTGTGTCAGGGGATCAGGGCTGAGGGGTGCCACTTCCCGCTGAGTCAGGTCTGGCAACTCATTGCTTCTGAGCCATCTTTCCCTCCCCTTGCCACTCAGTCCTATTTCTTAATTTTGCCTTTGATGTTCAGGGCTCCTTGTCATATATATAATCAATTCACTTCTGTTTTCAGGTCTTTGTTGTGAGAGGGACCACAGGAAGCGTCTGACTACTGTCCCATCTTGGCCCCATCTCATGATTATTTTTAAAAGTAGGTCTACAAAACGTACTTGAAGATGATAGCATACTTCTGTATTTATGTCCATATATATATATTTTTTATAAGCCATGTCATATATATTATATATGCAATATACGGATAGATGTTATGTAGATAGATATTATCTATGAAATAGGTGTCATCTATCCTTCTATCATCGATCATGTGTGTATATGTGTGTATATATGTCAATTAAATTCACACATTTATGTCAAGTAAGTCTAGTTTAGAAGAAGAATATCGTGGAGGACATTGGTTTCATTATTAATTTCAGCTGTAGTTAGAACTAGATAATTCACTTCAAACATCTTAAGGAAGTGTGTAACTGGTTTAGGCTTGTCTAAAATGAGGCCCCTGTAAAATATGAGAGAGTGAGTGAGGATGAGAGTAAGAGAGAGAATGTATCTTTTCTTCAAACTCACCTTCCACCTCTCTGAATTTCTGTACCTGAGAGACTCACCCCCAGCCTTCTATTTAAAATGCCATATGCCTCAAATATGTATTTCCCCCTTCTAAGAATACAAACTTTATCAAAAATTTATTTTTGGTTTTGAGTTAATATGCATCTAATTATTTTAGCAATGAGAAGGTATTCTGACAATATAAATGCCTTCCTAAATTTCTCACAGCACTATTCTGAACTTTTTGTAATCAAGAAAGAAGAAAATAATTTCTCCTTTCCATTAAATATTCAGTGGGCAAATACTAATCTGAAAGAAAATTGAAATTCCCTCTGTGGCACACTCAATAAATGACAGTTTAGGTTATATGAGAAATATTATAATTCTCTTCAGGTCAGTTAACTGAGTTAAAAATGGAAACCTAAAATGAAGCTAAAGGCTTATATTAAGTATTACAATGTGTGTCTCCATACTTAGGCAACATGAGGTGGAGGAAGGGCTGATGGCTTGAGCCAGGGCGGACCTGAGTGTGGATGTGGCGTCTGACATGTAGCTCTGAGTGGATCTCATAGACCAACATTCTCTGTAAGTCAGTTTTTTCTTGTGACTCCAGTAAGGTTTCTGAACCCTCAACCAAGTGAGCGCTCTGGTGAGACATTTGAAAGTCCAGATCTAAATCTGGTGGCCTCTGCTCTGGCAGCATGTGTTTTCCTGAGGGAGCATAGACTTCTTCCATTGAAGGAAATTCTGGGGCTGGCTGCCCTGTGTGCTGAGGCCTCAGCCTCTTCAGTTGTCCCTCAGGGGCTCCACTGTTCTGTACCATTTTGGGGTCTGGAACACTTTCTCCAAAAATGCTGGGATGCTTCTCTGAACAGCCTCCTGTTCTCAAATAATTCATTTCTACTGAAATTTATCTATTCAGGTAAGACATCCTTTAGGGCTATGTAGTATTTCTAAGAGGTATTTGTTCTGCTTATTTTCTTATCTGGTGTTTGCATGTAAGTGCCTGTGTTGGAGTGGAGTGATTCCAGAGTACTGCTAATTGCTTTGCTTCAGGCTCATCTTTCTCCTGCTGCCCTGGTGGCTGGCCATGTGATTGAGTTCTTTTATCTTCAGTGACCTCTGCTTTCCATCGCCAAGGCAGTGTATTGCGCTTGGGCCCATGGCTTCCCTTTCCTTTGACAATTACCTAAACAGACCTTGAAGCAGAACCACACAACTTCCAGCCGAGGGTGTGAGCTCCAGGGTCACTGGTGTTAAGGTCAGTCAGAGAAGGACGCTGTCTTCCAGATGCCCATCTCCCCCACACTTCCTCCCAAGGGACTCTGTCTTCATCCTTAAATATTTATTGGTGACCCCAAAACTGTACCTCCTTTTTAGGGGCCCATTTAAACCCTTCTATCTAAAACAGCTCTGCTCTGCACACATGGAGTTGCCATGAGTTGAAATCAACTTGACTACAACTAACAACCACCACCACCACCTAAACCAGGATTCAGACCTTCTTCACTCAGCGTCTTCCTCAGGGTCCTGGCTGTGCTTGAGCTAACCAGGGTGTCGGCAAATGACTCACAGGCCTGAAGTTTTACTGGCACACAGTGAAAATTATCTATGGCAGTTTTAGCAATGGTCGACAGTCTGTATGTCTCATAGAGCTGAAAATATTTACTATCTGGTTCTTTAAAGAAAAGTTTGCTGCTCCCTGAGCTAATCTAATGAAAAATATTTGAGACAAAATGACACTGGTGAATACGGTTGTTCTTCAGAGATACCGTATTTGCACTCACTAGGACCCTTGTTTAAATCCAGAGAAGTGTCTTCAGTAAGGAACAGAAACAGTGGAAGGAATGCGTAGGGGGGAGTAGTGCCCTTTGTGGCATCCTACACTTGCTGGTCCATAGTTGTTGCTTCACCACACAGCTTTGAGATGATGTATGCCAGGGGTTGTCAAAGGGTGGTCCCTTGACACCTGGGTCTCCTGGGAACTTGTTAGAAATACAAATTCTTAGGTCCCGCCCCCGTTGCCATCCAGTCAATTCTGACTCATAGCAACCCTATACAGTTCTACTAAATCAGAAACAGGATGGGGCCTAGGAATCTATGCTTTAACAAGCCCTCCAGGACATTGAAAGACTCTAAATTTGAGAACTATAGATACGTGTAAAGGGCTTTGTAAACTTTAAGGTGTTAGAAACACATAAGTTTGCAAATTCTGTTATATATTAAACCAGGTTTGATGATATAGAAGGAAGGAGGAGGGAAATTATTGAGCTAGAATTCTTATTCCCTTCTGATATCCAAGCAGTTGAATAACAAAGGGTGTATACCCTGCTGTGGTGGAGCACACACAGACCAGGGCTCCTGAGTGCTAGACTGCAGGCCTGGCTTGCATTGTAGCCTGGGGAAAATGACTCTATTTCACTATGGATTTAACATAGTCATTTTGTTGGACCAGAGGTTCTCAGGGAGCATGCCCACCTCACCCAGAGGGCGTTTATCAGAGTTATTGCCAGAATGAGGGGGGTAAGTTTTGGCAAGACATTAAAAGACATTCAGCATTCCTAATTTTTTCAAAACCAAATTATTGAAATTATTACAGCGAAATTTTCTTGGTGATATGCAAACTGTTTACTATGAAAGCCTGTAGAAAGCACGGGTTTCAAAATTTAGGGATTGTCACCCTTGAGTATTGTGCTCTTTTAAAATATTATCTGTAAAGACCAATTTTCAAATACAGCTGTTTGAAAGCATAGACAAGCATAGACAAGAAGGTCGTGGGGCAGAGAGTTTAAGTCAATGGGAATGAGACAACTAGAATAGAAATACCTAGCACATTGTAAAGAATGTAACCAGTTTTACTGATCGTGATGTCTAGAAACTGTCAAATGGGAACAGGTTTTGTTGCACATATTTTCACCAAAAATAAAATACAATATTATTTTAAAAAATGAATATTTCGGAAGCGCTGCAGTGGACTGAGAAGTCCTAGACGGTTCTCTGGGCCTTCTCCATATCCCAGTGCCTGGCACAATACCTTGGACATAGAAGGTGCTCAGATTATGTTCCTAGAATGAGAAAAGGGAGCTCTGGCCACAGACATTAATTATTACAGTAAAGCTGGAAAGAGATTCCTAAGCATAAGGTGTCTATTTCCGAGACTGTTTTCACTCATGTCAAGGTCCTATATTATTACGACGGACATTAATAAATGAGTTTGCTACAGAAGCTGACAGGGTCTTACTCTCACCTAGAATCTATCCCGTTGTAAACAAGTCTCGTTTCTCCTCTTACCACTTCACAGTGACCAAGTCATGGCAACCTTTGACATGCAGGTCACTTTTGCAATTTGATAGGTGTCTCAACTTTGATGAGTATTTTATTCTGTCAGTACCCTCTCGCCCACATGTCCTCATGGTGCAGGGGAAGGACAGTGTGGGTGAGCAGAGCTACACTGGGCAGCCTTGAGCGAAGGCCTGGCCTGGCCACCCCCAGCCCAGTACTAAAGCAGAGGTGTAAGAACCCTTTATGTTAGGCTGTTATTAATGCTGCAATGCTGCTGCGGGTGAGAACTTGTCAGAGGATAATGAAGAGACATAGAAGAGAGAGATGCAATCTTAAACTCGGCTGGGCATGAAAAACTTTGGAAATAAGCCAAGTCAGTTTGGAGTAGATTGGACTGCTGCAGCTAAAATAATTTTTGTGAAAATCTAGATCTGTAGAAAAAAGAAGTAAAAGAGAATCCAAATAAGGTATTGATCTATTTCCCACTCACCTCTCTTCCGGTGATAAGTCACTGTCATCTCAAATCATAGCTTCCCTGTGATGAGGAGAACTTTATTTTTTCACTGTGAAGTTTAGCACTGTGACCTCATCCATTGTGCTAAACGGGAAGGGCCGTTCCCATGTTTGAGTTGGAGGAGCTCCAGGCAGAGCAGGGACATCTCGTGGAGCCCCATGTGGTGACCATGGTGGAAGCCTCTTTGGAGAACAGCCAGGCTCCCGTGAGCACCTATGGTACCAGCACTGCCACCACAGAGGTGGCCACATGGGACCTGTTAAAGAGGCTTGGCCACAGTTGAGCACCAAGGGGATAGACATGGTTGCACGCCTAACTAACAGCTAGTAGACCCTCTTCCTTGTCCAAAAAAAAAAAAGCGGAGACTCTTAATTTGATGAGATGGCAATGCACTCAAGAAAGGTGGGCCCTTCTTTGGTCCCAGGGGATGCACTGTGATCCATCTAAGCTAATCATGGTTTTCCTTTTTTCCTCTTGTGAATGGTTTAGGGGTAGGCATAGGACAGGATTCTGGCCATTGACACCTAAGGGGAAATTTACTAGAAGGTTCCTGGAAAAGATTTTCCTTCCTGCTTTTCTTTTTTGTTTTCCCCTCCCCCCCCCCTTTTTTTTTTTTAAAGAAAGGGGGTTATTGATGCATGAGAAGAGATATCCTCTCTTCTTCCAGAATCGGTTGTATCAGTTGTATGAGGAAGTGATAAATGAATCTGTGGCAACCGTTTCATAATGGTTTCCTGTAACAAATTAACACAAAACTAGTGACTTAAAATAATGGAAGTTTATTCTTTCACAGTTCTGGAGCCCAGAATTCTGAAATCAGTATCACTGTGCTCAGTTCTCTCTGGAACCTCTAGAAAAGGACCCTGGCCTCTTCCAGCTTCTGGTGGCTTCTGACATTCCAGGATTTATGGCTGCATCATTTAGATCTTTAAAGCCAGCATCTTCAAATCTCTCTCCGCTACCTGTTCACTTTTCCTTCTCCTCTGTGTATAGTCAAATCTACCTTTGCCTCCCTCTTACAAGGATACATGTGATTGCATTTTAGGCCTACCCAGATAATCCAGCATAATCTTCTCACCTGAGAATCCTTAATTTAATCATATCAGCAAGGACCCTTCCACCTCCCCCACTTTTGCCATATTGGGTAATATTCACAGGAATATTAGGATTCCCAGGAATTAGGATGTGGGTATCTTTTGGGGGACATTTTTTTCAGCCTACCACATTGACTATGAAGGGAAAGCCAAAAGAATCACTCAGAAGACTATCTGGAAATTTAGTGTTGCTGAGTTTCTGAGTTAAGCAACCCTGGATATACCTATCTCTATATATACTTCTTTGTATGTGAGATAATTTACTCTTGTTTTTTTTAAGCTATGTTGGGTCAGATATCTTATTACCTGGCCCTAAAATTACTCAGATGGGAAAAAAAAAAAAAAAATTTGAGACAGCTTCCTGGAAAATTGTTAAAATATCTACAAATAGGGCAAAAGGAGGGAATTGCGTTTTGAGGTGGGTAGATTTGCAGCATGATAAGGACTAAGTAGGGTTTCTCAACCTTAACGCTATGGACATGTTGGGCTGGATCATTCCTTGTTGTGGAGCTGTACTGTTCATTGTAGGATGTTTAGCAGAATCCCTGGTCTTTACCTGCTAGGTGCTAGTAGTGCTATCCCTCCCCCAGTTGTGATGACCAGAATGTCTCTAGACATTTCCAAATGTCCCTTGGAGGGCAAAATTTTTCCCAGTTGGGGATGACTAGGCTAATGGTTTCATACTGGGGATATTTAATAGAAATATGACTTTATTTTATAATAAGAGATGCTTGAGTTCAAGACATTTAAGTTACATTTGAAGAATACAACTGCTAATTCTTCAGTCCCATGTTGAGGTTCTGAATTAGGTTTTGTGGAGAATATGCCTGGACTATGGATGCCACAAGGCAGGTACCTACGTGTCTAAATAGGTTGAATGTGTTCAGTTATACTCAATTAAAACTAAGTGCATTTTGGTATATATACTTTATTCACCCAGGTATGTTGTTATTTGACCCAGTATTTGACCGGGTATTGTCTGTGCCTCTCAGATATGTGGGAGAGTCCTCAAGGACTGTTGAGTTTTTATAACACTTATCTTTCAGACTTTTCCCATAGCTTCTAGTTGTTGAGTGATCTTCATGTTAAATTTTTATATCTCTGTAATTGTTTTGTTTATAAGTTTGCAAAACTTGTACTTTGCTTATGGTGAGATGTGTGTGACCTTAATCATCTGCATGTCAGCCATCAACTGTATATGTCTGCTCAGTATCCCCATCTCTGTATTTTGCTGTTTACTTTCAAAGGCCCTTCTGTGTAGCTGAATTCCATTCATCCTTCAGGTCTAGCTTATGTTCACGTTCACCAAAAAATGTTTTCTGATAACTTCAGCCAATACTGTGCTAACAACTGCTCACAGTATCTACTGATTGGCATTTGTATTACATCTTGACATTTGATTGGAGATTCAAGATTCATCTGTATAATTTAGTCTTCCTTAATTATTTCATGTATCCAAGCCTTGTTTTCGCAAAGCATCAGCACCTTGAAGAAAGGAACTGCCTGTCTTTGCTACAATAATTCTTTACCCTCAACCCCAAGCAACCCAGATTTAAGAGTGCTAGGCACGTCAACTCATGGTGACCCCATGTGTGCAGAGTAGAACAGCTCCATAGGGTTTTCAAGGCCGTGACCTTCCAGAAGCAGATGGCTAGTCCTATCTTCCAAGGTACCTCTGGGTGGATTTGAACTGCCAACCTTTTGACTAGTAGTTAAGTCCTTAACCATTTGGATCATGACTCAGAGTCCACTCCACTGCAACTAACAACATAAGGCACGTAGAAGGTACTCCATGCATGTAGAACGTACTCCATGTGCAAAGTGCTTGTTAAGTGATCTGAATAAAAAATGCCTTCACAGGGCAGCAAGCTGGATTTTCACTGCACCGGAAAGGTCTGCCTTCCCAATGTGAAGTCCATTCCTCTCAGCCTGGAGTCCTGTTAAGGAAGTAAGCTCTGAAGGAGTAGTTTTATACCAACCTGGAGCATGCTCAGTGTGTACTGTGGAAAAGGAATTTGAAACAGTCAAAAAAATCAAATGACGTATTGCATTAAGCAAATTTGCAAAAGACCTCTTTAAAATGTTAAAAAGCAAAGATGTCACTTTGAGGACTAAGGTCCGCCTGATCCAAGGCATAGTATTTTCATTTGCCTCATATGTATGTGAAAGCTGGACACTGAATAAGGAAGACTAAAGAAGAATTAATGCATTTGAATTATGATGTTGGCAAAGAATATTGAATATACCATGGTTTGTCAGAAGAATGAACAAATCTGTCTTGGAAGAAGTAGAAATGGAATGCTCCTTAGAAGCTAGGATAGTGAGACTTCATTCTCACATACTTTGGACATGTTATCAGGAGGGCCCAGTCTCTGGAAAAGGACATTATGCTTGAGCAGAGGGTCAGCGAAAAAGAGGAAACCCACATCGCAACAATTGTGAGGATGGCATAGGACCAGGCTGCGTTTCATTCTTTTGTATATAGGGTCACTATGAGCCAGAACTGGCTAGGCAGCACCTAACAACAACAACATATAAAAAAGTAAGCCTGATACCTTTAAAAAGGCTTAGTTATATTTAAAAAGGCTTGCTGAGTCCTGTGTTCTGCCTAAGCAGTTGATTAGAATCATTGGTGACAGTGACTATTCAGGAGGCAGTAGATGATAAGAGTCACTCAGGAATTCAAGGTGTGGTTTGCTTCAGCTCAGAAGCTCAGGAGAGTTTCCTTCAAAGGAAGACTTCGATGAAGGGGGAATTTTATCTCATAAAGAGGCTTTGTTATATCCAGGAAGGGCGTATGGTTGCTCTGAAATGCAGGGACATTGAGACTCCATGAGATACTGCAATATGTAATGGAATTTCCATATTTCATCAGTTCTGTAATGCATTTTAAAAAATGTTTTAACATCTGTGTACTCAGGATGCATCTTTTAATCACTGTATGCCAGTGGTACCAGGCAATTGTGGTCATTTTTGGGTGTGGACATCAAAACTTGCAGAAGGGTATTAGGGGCCTGGAATAATATCCTAGAAACAATATTATATCATTTCTTTAAAAAGCTGCACCAATATTAGTGATGCATGAACTAAGGCATGATACTGAGTGGGAAAGGACAGGTATCGTGGAGGAGTTGCAGAGTGATTGATAAGTGTCAGATGCAGAATATGAAGTAGTGATGGGACTAGCTTAGTTTTCCTTTTTATGGTTGCACAGGGTGATATATGAAAACAGTCTAAGTCTAAGTGAGTCTGAAATAGCTTCTCTGTAAGCTAAGAATTCTGCTTCTAAATGTTAAGAAAGCATTAGGCCATTTTTTTTATTGGCAGAATTATTTCTTAGTAATACTTCGAGTAATGGTACATCTAACATGCCATGTTTCCTTAGAGTCAGTGAAATCAGCATCAAGGGGATTTTGATGACATGAAAAATGAGTCAAATAAAATTCTTTGCATATAATAAAAATTAGCACATAAGATTCAGGCATAGAGTTTAAGAACTGGAAAGCAATCCTGAGTTCTAGTATCCTTAATTACTATTAAGACAACCTGTTTACACTTTGAAGCAACTTTTTTTTTTTTCCTTTTCTCCTGGCTTGAGATTTTTTGTATTTAATCAGTTTTAGTAATTGGGATTCTGTTGCTATCATTAATAAACAAGGAATCAGTAACATAGGGGGGCATTTGATGCTTAGCACTGAGGTCTCAGCTGCCGTGCCACCTGAAGGTCTGTCACAGACAGCTTTCCAAGCATGTGCTGTGAATCGGTTCAGGTAGGAGACTATTCATCCCCTTGGTCATGTAGGTGGGCAGACACCCATAGGGCCCAGGGTGTCCAGAGCACCCAGAGCACTTGTGGCCATGTGGAGCTTCTGTTTTTACTCCACTGATGTACAAGCATTTTCTTTTCTGTGCATGTACTGGTATGGAAAATGTTGGGAAGCACAGCTCTGATAGACGGATTACCTGTAGCTGCTCTAGGAGAATGTGAAGTAGACAAAATTAAGGGCCACAGAGGCTCCAAAGTTTTGCCACTGTTTTCACAGGTTATGATCAAAAGCAGCTTAGCTTGTCAATGCCTCAAGCAAGAGTTATGCCATTCCCGTACCTGCCCAGGGATATTTCTTTCCACATTTGCAGTAGCGCTCAAGGAAGCCTGACTGGAACTTAAACTCATCCTCCCAACAGATTGGAAGGGAGAACTTTGGTTTCAAAGAAAAAAAGTTAAAACACTGAAATAAACATCAGTTCTGTAAAAGAGGTTCACGAAATGTGGTCTCTGGGCCACCAGCCTCAACATCACTGGGAACTTGTTCGAAAAGCAAAATCCCATGCCCCACCCTTGACCTATTGAATTATATACTCTGGCATGGGGCCGTTCATTTATCCTTTAACAAGCCCTCCAGATGATTCTACAGTGTGTCCAGACACAAAAGGTAATAGAAGTAATAGAAGCCGGGGTTTCTTGCTCAACAGAGCCCTGGAATAGAGGTCATATTTCTCCTACTGTCTTGTTGAATAACTTTGGGTAAATTGCTTAGCTTTCCTGGGCCTCAATTTCTTCCAGCGTAAAAGGAAGGCATTGGGTTAGATCTTCCCTTTGTTCCTCATATAATTTTTTTTTACTGCCTTTTTGTGTTTTTAAGTCGCATAAGGTGCTTCATAACATCTTTTAGTAGAGTTACTGAGGTGGGGTATGAGTGGGAGTTGCCATCTTTTCTGGATTCTTTAATTATGATGAGGAAGGGTAGAGCCATCTTCTTTCTACACTGGTGCAGCTGTAGTTAGTCCAAAGGGAGCTTTCCCTGCTTGATGAGTAGGGTATTGGAATGAGAAGGATGAGGGTTTCTGGGCTCTAATCCTGGTTCTGATATTAACTCTAACTGTGACATTAGGCAAATCTTAATAACACTCTGGTTCTCAATTTTTCAACCTCTAATATAAGATTTCTAGCTCCAGTATGGAGCCCTGGTGGTACAGTGGTTAAGAGCTATGGCTGCTAACCAGTAGGTTGGCAGGTCAAATTCACCAATCACTCCTTGGAAACCCTATTGGGGCAGTTCTACTGTGTCCTATGGGGTCTCTGTGAGTCGGAATTGACTTGATGGCAATGGGTTTTGGTTTTTTAGCTCTAATACAGTCAAGTAAGGTAACGGGGTTTTACGTATCTTGTACTGTGATCAGCAGAGAGCAAATGTCCAGTAAATTTTTTTTTTTTTTTTCAACTCAAATATTATGTTCTTTGAAATTCTGGAATGTTAAGGACTGCTTTTCAGACATTGAATCTTGGTTCCCATGTTATTATGCAGGTTCCCTGGGTTATCTCAGGAAGGGAAACATTTGTTGACAACCAGTTAGTGTTCTTGCAGCTCGTGTGGCTGCACTTACCCTGTGAAGCCTGACTACCTGCCTGCAAGCCAGTGTTTATTGAGAACTCTAGGCACTTTTGAGGATCTGTTCCTTCTACGTCCCAGCAGTTTCAGTGTATCCCATATAACTCCAGCTTTGCCTCTAAAGCTGCTGACCAAATTACATAGTGTGCCTTTGTTCAAATGGGGGCAACATGAATTTATAAATACCAGTAAATGTCTTCAATTAAAATTATCCTACCAATGGGGGATTAGAAGCATCTTCTTATTGTTAGTATTTACATATTACTTTATTTATTCATGTTGTCATTTTCCCCCCATAGATTCTCACAGTTCTTAACACCAACTTTCCAATAAGTCATCCTGTATAACTCTTACAACAGTCTTGGGAGATGGATGGTATGCCTCCATTTAAGATGAGAAAACTAAGACGCCATTTGAGTCATGTTCCCAAGGTTATGTGGTAGTGACAAACCAGAGTTTGAATGCAAGTGTTTTCTTTCCAGGGCCAGTGCTCTTCCCATAGAGCAATGCTCTGCTAAAACTCTGGTCTGCTGGGTTAGTGGTTTTAGTGTTTGCATAAGGGCTTCTCTGATTCAGGAAGCTGCTGAGATGTTGTTAAATTCAAGTTAATCAATCAACCAATTAGTATTTATTGAATGCCTGCTGGGTGCAAGGATTGAACTTGGTGGTATGGGAAATAAGAACAAGAAGAAAGGATCAAACTGATCGCAACGTAGTGAAGGAAGAGAAGCATACACACATAAAATGATGGCTGATCCTATGAGGTGTCAAAGAGTCTTCGAAATGAAGGCACAGAGGCAAAAGAGTTTGACATATTATCAGGGCCAGGTAGCTCCCTTGCCAGCAGGCTGGTCAGGAACTGTTTTACATACACGATGGGTTCTTCTGGTTCAGCCTTAGAATATCTATCAAGTTTCTACTATGGCATTATTTTATTTACTTCCACAATAGTCCTGTCCCCATTTTATAGTTGGGTAAACCAAATCCCAGAGAAGTGAAACAAGCCTCCCCAATATGTACACTTGGCAAGAAGCAGGTGGGAATCAAACCTGGGTCTTTTGAGTCCAAGACTGATGTCCTTTCTATGGCAGCATTTATTAGAACTGTGACCATAAAGGGTTTATTAACATGCATACTTCCCCCAAAGTAGGCCTGTCATTTTAAGTACCAAGAAACAGGGGTTTAAAGATCACAAGATTTCATTATCTTTTGAGAGTTATAAGGGGTTGCATAGTGAAGGAATATAGGAAGGAGCAGTGTCCCTTTGAAGGAAAGGCTTTTATTATTTATTACTATTTTTATTATTTTTAACTGAAGCAGCTATGCTGGTGTTTGTTCAAGTGAGTGGTAAGGATTCAAACTCATAGAACATTTAAAAGAATTTTGTACAGCTCTTCAGAGAGACCCTAGCCAACCCCTAAGCCCTTCTCCCAGCACTCAGTTGCCTCCTGCTGGAAGGGAGTGGAGGCAGTTGGAAACTTCTGGCAGCCTGACACAGCAGTGGGGCTGGTGTGACCTGGGGCCAGCAGAGCAGGGGCAGGTTTCCCAGGGACTACTAGTTCTATCCAGGAAGAAAGGCCCTGCCTTCTACCTGGGAAGTCACCAGCAAGGCCAGGCAGACAGGCAATTTTAAACCATTTCAGAAAGTTCAGGCAGCAAAGTAGCACATCCCTGAGGAGGTGCCGGGAGCCTGGGAGCATCCTTCTGGGTTGCTTCTCTGTAGTAACTTTTACTGGCATCGGCCAGCAGGGCTTTGATAGGAGGCAGCAAAACAAGATGGTGAGTGAGATTTTCCTACTGCATGAAAAGTAAATGTCAGCTCAGCCCTAAAGACTGAAGCTGACTAGAAGGGCGGGAAGCAAAGCACAAACTGTTTGCTTAAGGAGATGTCCAGGGGGGAATCTGAAGTACCTGTTTTTATTTTGTGTTGTTTATTAAAAAAAAAAAAAAAAAAAAAAAGAAGGCTTTTTCTTTGCATCAGGAACTTACCATTTTGAATGAAAATATGTAACATAATATTAGAGTAACCTAGCTGAAGGAGTTGCTTGCTGCTCAGGCTATTTCCTCATAATTGATCAAAATTTAACTTTTTGTGAAAGCCACAGGAATGGTCCCAATGAAAAAAGTCAAAATATAGTAAAATTTTCCTTTGAGATCAAACAAATTAGAAAGTTGAAATCTTATAATACCTACTACAAAGGCCTGTATGTAATAAACACTCAACAAATACTTATTGATAAATCAGCCTTACTTTTTTCCATCTTGAAGGTTTTATCAGGACCCTAATCTCCTTCAGGATTCTCTATATGTTTTATCTGGTGTTAATTTTATTGAATTCTAATTCCCAGAGAACTGTTAATCCATATTGGAATTCAATTACTGTATTTTTACATAAATAACGTGTGCCTTCTATGTTTGTTTGCCAATAACTCCCTCCCTCTGAGATATTTTCATCAGCATGCTATGCTAATTTTTTTACAGCAATATGTAAAAAAAAAAAAATTGGCTTAGTGACACTTATGAAAATACCTTGCAGGGGGAGGGAGCAGTTGGCAAACAAATGTAAAAGGCATACTTTATTTGTGTAAAAATACAGAAATAGGAATACTAAACCAGAATAGCCCATAACTGCAATATTATAATTAAGTGGACATATGAAATATGCATAATTGACAAATAAGAATACTCCTAAATGGGTCCAGTTAAGAACCAGTTTCCCTAAGAGTAACTCTGATAACCAAACATAATGAGAAAATGGCTCTCATTGTAAGCTATATATGGATCACAACTTTCTTCTTTTTTATTACCCTGGCTTATTAGCCTAGTTATCACAAAAGTTCCTTCACCTGTACCCCAAAGCTGTTTTGGCACAACACATAAACATTGGATAGGAGCTTAGACTTCCTCTGTTTCAATTGTTTCATAGATGGAGATATTAAGACCCACAGAATGTAAGACCCACAACTAAGAACTAATTCAAGGTAATTAAATTTTAGATCCAGAAGGAATCTTATTAATTATAAAAACCAGACAACCTTGTGTTGATAGTAGTGGAATATGAGGTGTAGTGAAGGTCAGTGGCTTGCTCAGGCTCACAGCTGTGGCAGATACGTGGTGGTGGCCCAGGGCTGTGCAAGCGTATTAGTTCAGTGTTGCTCACCAGGCAGCACATGGCGGCCTGTTCTCCAGACCATTGACTTGAGTTGCACATGCCTTTGTAGCAGAGGTTGTTTTTCTTCTTCTTAGGAGACAAAAGGACGAACTAGATGGTTGATCAAGTCCCATTTCAGCACAGTGTACTCTACTAGTCCAGCTGGAAAATCTGAGAGGAGTCTGTAATTTTCCTCATAATTGAGTAGTGTCTCCACTTGCAAGCAGGCGCCACAGGTTACATAGAGAAATTAAACCAACTTTAATCGGTATATAGTTATTGAGGTTATCCCCAGGTTCTAGTTACTTGAGTATTGTTTCAGCATCCTTACAGGCACCAGGCAAGGGGCAGGACTCTCTCTGACCTATGCTCCAAAGTTCTCCTTTCTCTGAGGACCTTGTCTCTTCTTTTGGAGTGTTTACCTTCTTTCAGTTGGAGTACTTTATATCCACTTGGATATGAGCAGTATCTTCTCCATTTTTCCTTAGTGCTTCTGCATTTTCTTGAAGCACAATCAAAACAGAAAACTTGCTGACATTCAGGAAGTGGTAAATAATACTTCTAGCAGAGTGTTTCTCCTCTTGTTCACAGTTATTTCCATTTCCTTATTCAACATTCACTATCCTGCCTACTCACTACCCACCCCTTCTATAGGTGAACTCATCCATCAAAAACCAGTTGCTTTTAGTTTTTGGTAATCAGAAAAAAAGCTGCTATAAACATTCACATACAGGTATAGGTGTTGACATTACAATCACCTAGGAGGAAGCTTAAAAATCCCTGATGCCCAGGCTGTCCCCTAGACCAACTAAATCAGAATCTTTGAGGAAAGAACCCAGAGTCCTTTTTTTTTTTTTTTTTTAATAATCACCTGGGGGAGGGGTTAAACAATAATACTAATGCCTGGGTATAGTGAGGTATAAATGCTGGTGTAATTGGCCTGGGGTATGGACTAGGCAGCAAGGTTTTAAAAACTCCCCAGGTGATTCTAACGTACACCCAAGTTTCTGGTCCATAGCTCTAGAAGTGGCCTTATTATCTGGTTCACAGAAAATTCTTTAGGCACTGAATACCTATGGCAGTAACTGAGTTACACCTGCATGGATGCACTGGAAGCAGGTGGAGAAATCTGCAATTCAGATAATATGACCTCATTTTGCAGGCCATAGAGCTTGGCACTAATTACATTCTTCTGATGCAAAAATTCAGTTATACACCTGCCCTAAGTTTGTTCCTTTTACAAAGTGTGTCATAACCCTGGTTATGGATCTCAGGGAGCTGTAGCTTCGTAAATATCAAGTGGGCCACAGATGCTAAAGGATGGCAACTAGGAAGTTGCTGACAAGCACCCACACCCTTAGTCATTGCATCGTCCTTGGTTTTGACTTTGATAATGAAAGCAGGAGCTCTACATCTTGTTGTTTCCTATGTTTTGGCTTTAGGAATTAATGATGTTCCTTTGCTTAACTTACAGCAATTAATGGTGTTTACATTGGCAAGGGAAAATTAATGCTGTTGCATTGTTATGAAACACAAAGGAGGGATAAGAAATATTTAGGTGAGTAACCAAGAACATATCTTTTGATGAGTTTGACTTGCCCCTTTTTAGCTGGTTTTATGCATGGCTGCTTGCCAAGACTGCTCAATGGGTTACAGCTGACAGAAGGAGCCAAAAATTATGGCCACTTTACTGCGGCATGGCAAAGCTGCAAACCAGGCAGAATGGAACAGCGAAACAAACCCTTGGTGGGATTTCTTTGTCCACAGCATTCAGTCTGAGCATCTTGTGTAATGTGCTTCTTGAGCATCTTGGCATCAGTTCCTTTGTACTGAAACCTACTCTTGTGACTCAGCAACTATGGTCTTTCTATTTGGTTTCTCTGTAGTTGTTCTTTCCAGGCTCTACCCTGATCTGTCCCTGGTACTGTTTTTGCAAAATCCAAACTTTACTCATGTGCTAATGGGCAGACCCTTACAAAGCATTAATATCATAACACAGTTTCTTAACCACCCAGTATTGCTCAAACTTACACATCTCGAAACCCTCGCATGATAGGGGAAGTAATTGAAGCCCAGAGAGGGAATGGATGTCTGCCAATATCACACGATGACTAAGAGGTAGAATTGAAAAATAGACCCCAGTTCTGCATCTGGGTCCAAAGGTCTTTGTGTTGTATAGTATTATTTGTCTCTTAATTTTTTGGTACCAAGAAAAGTTTGAAGAAGTATGTTCCCATATTTTCCAACTATAGCGGCCATAGACTCAAAATATGTGGACTTTGAACAGATTTGTTCCCAAGTATTCTTGCAGATTCTGCTCTTTCAATGAGTACATATCCAATTTCTAATAGGATTTAGATTTCATGGCTTATGGCTTCTAAATGTTAATTTGTCCTATGGAATATTTCCTCAGTTTTGTTTAATGAATGAGTTGGGTTTGATCAAAATTTTAGTAATGTTAGAGTACATAATCTGATGGCTTGTGGGGGAAAAAAAAATCCCTTCCAGGGGCAATGAATTCACCCCAATTAGAGAATAGGATTAGTCAGGCTTGACCTGCTAAATTGAATCAGACAGCTATATAGCATCAAATATTCCTGGCATTGACTTTTTAATGAGAAATGGGTCTATTAGATCTGTTTTAGCCTGCTGTAAAATATTTTATGACTTTGAGCAGGACTTTCCATCACTTAGGTACATATCAGGATCTGGGGATGGGCTAGGTTGAGACCAAGTAAAATTAGTTTTTGATGGCCTGGCCAGGTGGAACATGTCTAATTTGTTAACTTGCTGACCCTCTTTTCTTCCCTGAGCCAAAAGTCTTAAAAGACTAGACACTAGTGAATACCTTTTATGAAGAGAAGAATAAGACCGAAGTGTTCCAGCAGAAGTTCTTAGGAAAAATCTCATAAAGTATGCAGCCATTCATGCTGGGTAAGGACAAAGCATTTGGGCCTGTTTGCTTTCATGTCACATTCACAACTCCTGTCCTTAAATGCAGCTTTGGGGCCTGACAACTGGAGTTGACGAGTTAAGTGGGCCTTAAGTTCCATCTTTAAAATCACCCAGCTGTTCTCTTTTCTCAAAAATAAAACCAAGCCAGCTGGTGGGTGGGAGTTTCCCACTGGGACCCAGGAAGCAGAGGCCTGGAGACAGGTGTGGATGGGAAAGCAGAAGGGAGGAGGAAGCAGCTGGGGGAAGCAGTGGCTGCATCTCCCAGAATCACCTTTCTTCTCGTCCTCTGGACCACCGTGGGTGGGGCTGCCCATGGAGTGATGGGCAGATGGTGACTTGGAAAAGAGGCTTCTTTCTCAAGAGGTAATGCAAAGGGGTGGGGGTGAGGGCTAGGGAGGGATCATTGAATGTTAGAGTTGCAAGGGGGCTTAGAAATTGATTCTGATCAGTTTAGAGATGATGGCCATAAAACTAATATATAACTAATTGGAGCTCAGTTATTCCAACTGCAGTCAGTGAGACCTCTTCTTTGTCTAAAATTCCCAGGCATGGTGCAGATACATAGGACCTAGACCCTGACCTTAAAGATGTTGCAATATCATTGGGGAGACAGTATAATAACATAAACAATATATTTGAAATAATGTTTATAAGCATAAAAATCCTTACCTACAGTACCACTGAATATCCTGAATGAATCTGAACAAGTTAACTTATCTCTTTCTTTGGTGCCACTTCTGTAAGATATAAAGCATTGACACACTTGCACGCGTGCATACGCACAATAATAAACAATGAAATCAAATATGAAAATTACTACTTAGAGAACCTGTACTCATGACCCTGGGGACGGGAGGAGGAAGGAGTAGGATGTGCTCTGATTTTCTCCCCAGCCTGGCTGTTCACAGATCAGAGGCAGAACCCTGATGCTCTACTGTGGCATTTACCCTTCCCTCACCCTGGTGGCATAGTGGTTAAGTGCTATGGCTGCTAACCAAAAGGTCAGCAGTTTGAATACACCAGATGCTCTTTGGGAACTCCAGGGAGCAGTTCTACTCTGTCCTATTGGGTCGCTATGAGTTGGAATTGACTTGATGGCAATGGGCAATGGGCAATGGGCATGGGCTCCTTTAAGTAGGGCCCTTCCCTGGCATCCTGTCTTTGGGGTGTTTTATTCTTCATGTAGTCTCAATGTATTCCCTTGGAATGCTCCCATGGTGCCTTTACCCAAGATCTTGATAAAGAAGTGTATGCCATTAGTGTATTTCTCTAGGCTCTCTGAACTATCTAAGGTGACAGTGTAGCTACTCTATTAAATCAGTACTGGAAGGAGAGGGCTCAAAACGAGAAGATTGCTTCCCCTTGTCCTCCTCTTTCCAAGGTGACAAGTAATTTAGCAGGTACCTCCATGGTCTCTAGTGGCATAGTGGTTAAGAGCTATGGCTGCTAACCAAAAGGTCGGCAGTTCACATCCAGCAGGTGCTCCTTGGAAACTGCATAGGGCAGTTCTACTCTGTCCTGTAGGATCACTATTAGTCAGAATCGACTTAATGGCAACAGGTTTGGTTTTTTGTTTTTGGTTCTAGGTCTAAGACAAAGAAATGAGGTAAACGACAGGAATTAAGGGCTATATCCTTAATGAAGGATATTGTTGCTGATGTCAGATGGATCTTGGCTGATAGCAGAGAATACCAGAAGTTTACCTGTGTTTTCTTGACTATGCAAAGGCATATGACCGTGTGGATCATAACAAATTATGGATAACATTGCAGAGAATGGGAATTCCAGGATACTTAATTGTGCTCATGAGGAACCTGTACTTAGACCAAGGGGCAGTTCTTTGAACATAACAAGGGGATACTGAGTGGTTTAAAATCAGGAAAGTTGTGCATCAGGGTTATATCCTTTCACCATACTTTTTCAGTCTATACGCTGAACAAATAATCTGAGAAGCTGGGCTATATGAACAACGCAGCATCAGGAATGGATTAAGGCTCATTAATAGCCTGTGATGTCCAGATGACACAACCTTCCTTGCTGAAAGTGAAAAGGACTTGAAGCACTTACTGATGAAGATCAAAGACCACAGCCTTCAGTATGGATTACATGTCAACGTAAAGGAAACAAAAATCCTCACAACTGGACTGTTAAGCAACATCATGATAAATGGAGAAAATATTGAAGTTGTTGAGGATTTCATTTTACTTGGATCTGTAATCAGTGCCCATGGAAGCAGCAGTCAAGAAATTAAATGATGTATTGCATTGTGCAGATCTGCTGCAAAAGATCTCTTTAAAGTGTTAAAATGTCACTTTGGGGACTAGAGTACACCCTGACCCTAGATATTTTCAGTCACCTCCTATGCATGTGAAAGCCGGACAATGAATGAGGAAATCCGAAGAAGAATTGATGCTTTTGCATTATGGTGTTAGCGAAGAATATCGAATATACCATGGACTGCCAGAAGAATGAACAAATCTGTCTTGGAAGAAGTACAGCCAAAATGCTCCTTAGAAGCTAGGATGGTGACACTTTGTCTCATGTACTTTGGACATATTATCAGGAGAGACCAGTCCCTGCAAAGGACATCATGCTTGAGCAGAGGGTCATCAAAAAAGAGGAAGACCCTCAACGAGATGGGTAGACACAGTGGCTGCAACAATGGGCTCAAGCATAATAACGATGGTTACAATGGCGCAGGACTGGGCAGTGTTTCATTCTGTTGTGCTTGGGGTCGCTGTAGTCAGAACCAATTCTATGGCATCTAACAACAACAACAACAACAGCAAGGACTTTGTTTTTGAGGATAGCCATAATTCTTTGAGGACTCCTGCATAGATTCAAGTGGGTTCCTCTGTATGTACATAAACATCATGCAGACTTGTCCAGACTTGGGCCAGGAAACCTGGGTGTTTTTCCTCATTCTGCCACTGCTGTATGATCTTGGGTGAGACCTTGCATCTCTGAGTCCCAGCTTCTTTGTCTTTAAAAGGGAGACAATTCTTGTTCTGTGTGCCCCACAAGGCTATTGTGAGAATGTAATAAAGCACGTGAAAGCGCTAACTATAAAGAACAATGCGTGTACAGTATATATCATCATGAATGTTGGCGAGAGGGCCAGGCTCACCCAGGAGTTAAAATGCAGATGCTGCATGGGTGAGTTAATGGAGCACACTTTATCATAACTTGGTAGCTATTTCCCCCGGGTGAATTTTTAGGTGAGCAAGAACCAGAAGATAAGGTTGATCGGTATTGAGAACTTCTTTTCTCCTTTATTCCTCATTGTCTTATTTCCCCTGCTCCACTCACCCATTTCTACCTCTCTCCCATGTTTTTCCTTTCCTCCTTTCCCTGCAAGGGCTATTTGTAGCAACATCAGTCATTGGTGGTGTGATGTTGCTCAGCAGCAGAGCTGGTCTGTAAGCCTCAGGTGAGTGTTCCCTGTCTTCCCCGCACACAAGTTATGAGAGAGCTGTGTGCCATTGGGCAGGGGGCAGAGTACAATTAATCTGCTGCCCCCGTGCTCAGGAGTCAATCTCTTCTCTCTGCCTCTCGCATGCTGCCCTCCTATGATTCCAGCAGATGAGCTGGGGCCATGAGCCAGCTGTGCATTTGAAGGTACAGTTGGCCTAAGTCTGCATTTGCCTAGATGCTGTGACAGTGGGCATGTGCCAGAACCTTTCCTCTTCATGGAAGGCTTGATCCAACCCATCATGAATTCTCTAGCCAGAGCATCTTTTGACCAAAGTTATCAAAGATGCCAAAGCCTAATAAAAGCTGTTTGGGGGACTTAGCCAGTAACCCCTGGCCTCAGGCTGTATAGTTACTGGTGGCAGGGAACTGCTGTAGTGAAGTTAGAGGAATAGGCTGCCCTGGAATTTGAAGAGGGAATACAGAAATGATCCTTTCTTCATAGGGGAGAAGAGCCATGGCTGGTCATGGTGTTTTGATGAGGAATAGCTGCAAGGGCATCTGGGGGCATCACAGGGACCCTTACAGGGTTACTATTTTTAGGTGTAGTCTCAGGAGGAGGAAACCATAGGCGAAGTTTCTTTGACTTCTGCTTCTGGCAGGCAAACTCTGGTTGCAGACTTCTTCCCTCCCAGCCTCTGAAACTTAAAGATCTTCCATTTAGGTACAGCTACTCCCTATGATCACCTAGTCAAACCAAAGTAAAACAAACCAAGAAAGCAAAAACAAACTAAAATGGTAGCCAAAATCAATTTTTTGCATTTCAACATAGCTATCAGTCTGTTGCTTTATTCATTCACACATTTATTCTTTATCCTTCCATCAAATATTTGAGTGCTAAGATACACTAGGCACATCATAAATAAATTAATGCTTCCTGTCACTGTGTTCACAAGGAGGACTCTCAGACAGCTGACACTCAAATGAAGATTAACACGCCAACAGCTCAGGCAAGGCACTCTGATGGGGACAGGGATCAGTGGTCTGAGCCACATTGTGAATATGCAGGGTATCACACTCAAAAACCAACCAGTTGCTGTTGAGCTGATTCTTACTCACGGCAACTCTATGTGTGTCAGAATAGAACTGTTCTCCACAGGGTTTTCAATGGCAGTGATGTTTTGGAAGTACGTCAGCAGGCCTTGCTTCTCAGGCATCTCTGGGTGGATTCTCACTGCCGAAAGCTTGGCCGTTTGTACTACCCAGGGACTCATCAAATATCACAGCTAAAAGACTACTCCTCCAGGAGGAAGATCTCTGAATCTACTTTAACAAACAGTGACATCACCTGTAAATGGCTCATTGTGGTATAGTGAAATGTTACAGGGATGGAAATCCTAGAGTTTTGGTAAGCCACCTGCACTTTTCTGAGCCTTGGTTTAATACCTTTCAATGGAAGGGGTAGAATTTAAGTGGCTAGGGGACTGTTTTCAGCGGGAGAGCTTTGTGAGAGGGAGAGAAGTATACCATTTGGTCCCCCCCCCCAAAAAAAAAAGCAAAGCAGGAGGCAAATATCTATCTGGGTTTATACATCAAGCAGAAAGCAGATGGCCATGTGGGGTCTTGTCTGATGATGCTCTGAGCTGGTTACAAACCTGATTAACAAAGGGTAAACCACTCTGCTCACAAGGATGGCTCCCATGTCTTCAGTTCCCCAGCCTCAGTGTTAGCCTGGGCAGAACTACAGGTGGATCACCTATCAGGGAAAGTTTGTTCAAGTCATCTGCCTAGTAAGGGAGTTTGGTGGTCATGCCCTGAGTTCTAAGGGACCCAGAAATCTGAAGCCAAATTAGATCTGTGCCAAGCTTTGGAACAGGAAGAGATGAGCTAAGATAAGTAAGTCACTAAAGTGTTGGGGCAGTGGTCATCAGCCACTTCCTAGCATGCAGGAACTTTTCTGTTCTCTCCCTCTTGCCCATGCCCTAGCCCTGGGAGCAGCATCCCTGTGCCCTGCATTGCCCTTTGGGGGTGATCCGTGAGGATAAGCTTCCCAGGCCTTGCTGTGTACAGGCTGAAGGTGGGTGATGCCCTGATGGTGTCTGCCTTCCCATAGAGCCTCAAAGCCTAGGCTGCTATAAGTGCCTCTGGTGGCAGGACATTGAATAGATTGAGAGGCTTATTTCCATTTATATCTTGGCCTAGCATTTTACACACTGAAATCAAGTTCCAGTGAGCATTAGGGCAGCTTTGCACTCACCAGTGTGGGAGAGAGGAGAAGCACTTCTCTTTCCTGTTGGGGAGCTGGTTATAAGTATATGCATGAGCTTCACATGGCTGAGCTTACTGAGTAAAGAACTCTTCATGCTGCCAGGCCCAGGGCAATCCCCCAGTTGGCTGAGTCTTGGAGATGGAGGGCTCTTCTGGCTACAGACATCCCATCTGGCCTCTGAAGCAATTTCAACAGCGTTGCTTGTAAGTTATGCTTAATAGGATATGGCAAGAAAGGATCTCTGCTAGACAGAGCCCTGGCTGCAGTTAGGTGCCATGCTCTAGGGCCTTGCCTCTCCGTGTGCACAGCTCTGCAGAGCTGTTACTCTGAGAAGTAACAGCAGGACCTAGACAACTGCTCAGTGTGATCCCAAGCGTGGTGCCTAAGAGCAGAAGAACATTTTAAAGACCTGTGAACAAGTCACGTGACTGCATGATATCCTGCTACAAAACTTGAATAGCAGTCAACTGAAGTTCATTTCAGAACAAGGAGGAATGAAGTGTTTTTTTCTTCAGCAAAGTGGTAAGGCATTGGTTACAGTTTTCATCACTAGGTGCCATGTCCATGTTGGACTTTGCTCTCTACACTCATAGGCGATCATCGTTTCAATTCAAGAAACATTTATTTAGGACAAGCTATGTCCTAAGACTTGTGCTGGAGTGATGAATACGACATACTCCCTGACGTCAAGAAGTCTATAGTCTATGACTTCCCTCCCATCTGTTGTTGTTATTGGGTGCTGTTGAGTCAATTTCAACTCACAGCAACCCCATGTGACAGAGTAGAACTTCCCCAAAGGGTTTTCTTGGCTGTAATCTTTACAGAAATGTATCACCAGGTCCTTCTCCTGTGGAGCCACTAAGTGGGTTTGAACAGCCAAACTTTCAGTTACTAGCCAAGTGTTTAACCGTTGCACCACCAGGATTCCTTTGATTTCCTCCTGCAGGACTTGAAAGGACACATTCTTAGAGCAGTCTCTGTCCTAGAAAGATGTTCATGACAGTTTCCTAACTGGGAAATCTAAGATAGTAGATTGTGTGGGCTGTTTCTTCTCTTGCTAACTCTTGCTGCCCAAGCAGTTTCTATGATCGTTTTGTTTACTGCCCAACTGGGTTTCTGATCATGGAGTTTGCCTTGGCTCTCAGTATTTATATCCTCATTCATGTTGGTTCACCTGTTTTTGTTCTTGTTCTTAAAAGTTTACTGAGATCATGATTTCAAATAATTAATGTAAATGTATTTCTAAAAGTCAGGGATATCCACCCAAACCCAGTGCCATCAAGTTTATTCCGACTCATAGTGACCCCATAGGACAAAGTAGAATTGCTCCTTAGGGTTTCCAAGTCTGTAAGTCTTTATGGAAGCAGACTGCCACATCTTTCTCCCATGGAGCAGCTGGAGGGTTCAAACCACCGACCTTTTGGTTAGGAGCTGAGTGCTTAACTCCTGCAGCACCAGGTCTAACTAACTAACCAGGGTTAAATAGACAGGAATAGTGAGTAATATAATGGACATATATGCTATCAAATATTGTTTACCATATCTGCTTCAGTTATTTTTCTAAGAGGCTAAACATCACATATGGAGTTGAAACTCTCTGTGTCCACCTTAATTTTGAACTACTGCTTGCCTTGTCATTTGACCTGTACTATAAGCCATTTAGAGGAACAGCAGAATGGCCTCTTGCTTCTGGACAGAGAGGCAAGAGGCCTTATTTAGGCTCTGTGGAGGCTCTTGATTCCGCTGTCAGGAATTTCTCCCTTGTTCATTGTCATTTAATGACTGTGATTTGAGATGAATAAAGAGGAGGATTCCACTTCTTTAAAAAACCAAGTACATACATAATAAGCTAAATGTTTCATTTTCTTTTTTAATTTTTATTGTGCTTTAAGTGAAAGTTTATAAATCAAGGCAGTCTCTCATAAAAAATTTGTATATACCTTGCTATATACTCCTAGTTGCTCTCTTCCTAATGAGATAGCACACTCCTTCTCTCCACCCTGTATTTCCATGTCCATCCAGCCAGCTTCTATGCTCTCCACCTTCTCATCTCCACTCCAGACAGTAGTTGCCCACATAGTCTCATGCGTCTACTTGATCCAAGAATCTCATTCCTCAGCAGTATCATTTTCTATCCTATAGTTGATTTCCTGTCTGAAGAGGTGACTTTGGGAATGGTTCCTGTCTTGGGCTAACAGAAGGTCTGAGGACCATGAGCTCCAGGGTCCTTCTAGTCTCAGTCAGACCATTAAGGCTGGTCTTTTTATGAGAATTTGAGGCCTGCATCCCACTGCTCCCCTGCTCCCTTAGGGGTTCTCTGTTGTGTTCCCTGTCAGGGCAGTCCTCAGTTGTAGCTGGGCACCATCTAGTTCTTCTGGTCTCAGGCTGATGTAGTCTCTGATTTATATGGCCCTTTCTGTCTCTTGGGCTCATAATTACCTTGCGTCTTTGGTGTTCTTCATTTTTCTTTGCTCCTTGTGGGTTGAAACCAACTGATGCGTCTTAGATGGCTGCTTGCTAGAGTTTAAGACCCCAGACTCCACTCTCCAAAGTGGGTTGCAGGGAGGCGGGGCCAAGATGGTGGAATAGCCAGATGCTTCTAGCGATCCCTCTTACAACAAAGACCTGAAAAAACAGGTGAAACTATTATGTTTATGACAAGCTAGGAGCCCCAAACATCAAAGCAGCATTAGAAAATGGACTGAGTGTCAGGGGGAGGAAGAGACGGTTCAGAAGCGGAGAGGAGTTATTGGACCTGAATTGCCATGATCCCTCAGGCACTGTTTCTGGGAGTGGCTGTGGTGGGCTGGTGGTAGCGTTCGGCCGCAGGTTCCTCAGGGAGAAACAGCTAGCCATGCAGCCTACTCACACCTCCAGAACCAGGGAAGAATGGCTCTCTCGGCAAAAGCTAAGTACTTGCATATATTTTATCGTGCTCCCTGCTGCCTAGCCAGCTTCAGTGGCTGTTGATTTCCCTGGACCTGAGAGAGGTCCTGCTGAGTGTACAGGGCCATTCTCTTGGCCTGGGAGAAGGAATAAAGTCACAATTGGGGGAAAAGATAATTTGCCAACTCCACTAACTTGGGGAGCTCAGGACAGAAATGGCTCCTATCCAGGCATAAACAGTCCATGGATTTTGAATATCTTTCTCCCCTGCATGGACCTGTGTGGGTCTATTTCAGGAGAATAGGCCCTTGCTGGCAGGCTGCAACTGTTTCAGCTGTGCGGTGGACAGGTGGGTGTGTGATGTTTGACACCACTTTGCCTATTAAATAGGGCCCTCACCTACCCACATCAGGGGCCTAAGGACTGGTGGCTTCACTTAGATCACCCAGCCACCTGTGACAGGGGTCCAAGGATAACTGGAACCTTCCAGTCCTTACAACCAAAAACATTGGGTGCCCATGGTCTGTCTGCAGAACCAACCCACCTGTATACTCTAGGGAACAGGGACGTGATTTCCCCACAGACACTCGGGGGATGGTTGTTAGCCCCCTGCCTTGTTCAGAGCATGACCTCCTGCTGCAAACAGATACTGGTACTTACACCAGTCACCCCTGCCCCTCTAAGACTGTAGGACAGAGCCTGGATCACAACTTGATGACCTGGACACCTGAGCTGAATCTATACAAGAAAAGTGAATGAACTCCTAGGCTGATATACCTGATAACAGATCTGGCCATCTGGTGATAGGATGTCAGAGCTAGAAAGGAAAAAATAATCAAGCTACCTCACTCAAGCAACCCATTTGGGCATATCAAAACAAAACAAAGCAAGAAGGTAAGATACAGTAAGCAATAATGTAAAGATGGCTCAGAGACAACCAAAAGCCAACCAAACTTGTTGCTGTCGAGTTGATTCTGACTCATAGCAACTCTATGGAACAGAGTAGAACTGCCCCATATGGTTTCCAAGGAGCTCATTGTGGATTCGAACTGCCACAGCACTTAACAACTATGCCACCAGGGTTTCCTCGGAGACAACAGTCAATATCAAATCACATAAAGAAGCAGACCATGATCATTTCAACAAGCTCTCAGAACAAAGAGTCAATGGATCTTCTGGATGAAGTTGCATTCCTGGAATTACTGGATGCAGAATAAAAAAGATTGATATACAGAAATCTTCAAGACATCAGGAATGAGATTAGGAAGGAGATCAGGCAACATGCAGAACAAGCCGAGGAACACACAGATAGAGCAGTCAAAGAAATTAAAAAGGTTATTCAAGAACATAATGAAAAATTTAATAAGCTGCAAGAATCCATAGAAAGACTGCAATCAGAAATTCAGAAGATTAATAATAAAATTACAGGATTAGCAAACTCAGTAGAAAGTCGGAGGAGCAGAATTGAGCAAGTGGAAGGCAGAATTGGTGAGATTGAAGATAAAGCACTTGGCACCAATATATTTGAAGAAAAATCAGATAAAAGAATTAACAAAAATGAAGAAAACTTAAGAATCACGTGGGACTCTGTCAAGAGAAATAACCTACGAGTGATTGGAGTACCAGAACATTGAAGGATAACAGAAAATAGAGAGAGAATTGTTGAAGATTTGTTGGCAGAAAACTTCCCTGATATTGTGAGATGAGAAGATATCTATCCAAGGTGCTCGTTGAACTCCACATAAGGTAGATCTTAAAAGAAAGTCACGAAGACTTACTATAATCAAACTTGCCAAAAACAAAGAGAAAATTTTAAGAGCAGTGAAGGATAAATGAAAAGTCACTTACAAAGAAGAGTCAAAGTGGGATGCAGAATGTTTTCTTAATAGATTTTATTATGCCAGTTGACCTAGATGTCCCCTGAAACTCTGATCCCCAGACCCTTGCCCCTGCTATGCTGGCCTTTGAAGCATTCAGTTTATTCAGGAAACATCTTTGTTTTTGGTTTAGTCCAGTTGTGCTGACCTCTCCTGTATTGTGTATTGACTTTCCCTTCAGCTAAAATAGTTCTTGTCTACTATCTAATTAGTGAATGCACCTCTCCCTCCCTCCTTTCTACCCTCATAACCATCAAAGAACATTTTCTTCTCTATTTAAATTATTTCTTGAGTTCTTATAATAGTGGTCTCATACAATATTTGTCCTTTTGCAGCTGACTAATTTCACTCAGCATAATGCTTTCCAGATTCCTCCATGTTATGAAATGTTTCATGGATTCATCATTGTTCTTTATCGATGCGTAGTATTCCATTGTTTGAATATATCATAATTTGTTTATCTATTCATCTGTTGGTGGGTACCTTGGTTGCTTCCAACTTTTCGCTGTTGTAAACAGTGCTAAAATGAACAGTGCTCTATCATTTATCTGTTTGTATAAAGGCTAAGTCAAAAATCTTCTAATCTGACCCACGTGCATATATCTGTTTGTGTAAAGGCTCTTATTTCTCTAGGATGTATTCCAAGGAGTGGGATTGCTGGATCATATGGTAGTTCTTGTACTATTTTACATTTCCACCAGCAGTGTATAAATGTTCCAGTCTTTCCACAACCTCTCCAGCATTTATTATTTTGTGTTTTGTGGCTTAATGGTAGCCTTGTTGGAGTGAGATGGAATCTCATTGTAGTTTTGATTTGCATTTCTCTAATGGCCTTTGTTTAATTTTAAATAAGGTGATTCCAGAGGACAAATTAGTTAGTTGGAAAGTCAGTCCCTTGCCTCTTTTGAAAAAAGTTAGCTGAAATTTATTCAGCACTTACTATGTGCTGATCACAGTTCTAAGAGTTGAGCATACAATCTCCCATTTAATCTTCATAAAATCTATTACTAGCACGTTTTATAGATGGAGAAACTAGGGGACATAGATGTTGAGTTATTTGCCCAAATTCCCGTTTTAGGCAGTAGTGGATCTGGGATTTAATCTAGGAAGTCTTCCAACAGACTTTACCGTTAACCAGAACTCTGTGCATCTCTGAATATGGATAGTTTTTTACACAATAATGTGGAAGGACACAGTGAAGTTCACCTGCCTGTATCACTCTCCATTGTGGATGTACGCAGTGAAGGTCACCTGCCCATATTGCTCTCCCTTCTGCAAGTACCATGGTGTCTAAAATCCCACAATATGAGATTTGTTCTTTTGGGTTTACAAGTGCTCTGTGCAGATTCCTCTTTTTAAACAATCAAATACTCTTAAGAAAGACATTTCATAGTTATGTTTTGGAGTTGTTTATCCTGGGACTGTGGAAACTTAAGGGCCCTCATGGCTCAGTGTTTAAGAGTACAGCTGCTAACCAAAAGGCCAGCAGATCAAATCCACTAGCTGCTCCTTGGAAATCCTATGGGACAGTTCTGCTGTGTCCTATAGCATCGCTATGAGTTGAAATCAACTTGATGGCAACAGGTTTTTTTTTTTTTTTGGTATGGAAACCCAGGAGTCCTGGATATATAGGAAAAGAAAAATGCTGGACGTTAAGATGAGATATGGAAAAGGTAGATGGTAGGAAAGAAACTGAGCACAAATTTCAATTGATTTGCAGGTTGGATAAAGGTTTTACTGAGTATACATTTTCCTGAGAAGCTTTGACAGCAAGGGAGAGAAGAAGCAGTCAGACACCCCATGAAAAACTCCACCTACTAGTTTGATAGCATGAGCTCTAAATTGCATGGGAGCCTGCAAAATTTTTTGCAACTGTATTATGAAGTACAGATTGTAAATCTCACAATGATAAAAACAATTTCTAATTGTATAAAAAGCAAACTGCCACCAGCAAAGTATTTCACAGTCAGCAAGTCCAATGCCCCCTCATTTTATGAAATGTGTGAATTGTCTCTCAGTTACTTTTAAATGCAAAAATGTCAATTTTGCTGAAGCCATCTGGCCCTCACCATGAATATTTTTGTGGGGCGTTTTAGGAAAAGAGCCGCTGCATGACTAAGAAAGGATAATACTGAGTATGAGATGAAAACCATTTCCCACAGAGATCCCAGTGACTGCAGGCCAGCCTTTCATGTCTCATTGCCTCAGTCTCTCCACGAGCCAGTTTACCTCGCAGGGAACCTGTGAACATTGCGAACACACATTTGGACAAAAGCAGGCAATCTCCATGCCAAGAGCATGTAGTAAACTCTGTGTGTAATTTTGTGCCTCTGGGTGCATATGTGTGAGGTTGTGGGAGGTGGAGGTGATACCTTCTTTCTAAACAAGCAGGGTTTCTCTAAGAAGCGGACTAATCCCAAAGTCCTCACTCCACATCATATAAGAAGAGCCTCCAAAACTAGAATTAAAAAAAAAAATGTTAAACTGGAAAGAGGACTGCACTAAGTTCACCAGTGTTTAAATTTCCCAGTTTAAAATATAGAAAATGATGCAAATAATCCATAGAGTGTTAAACGATTTACCCAAGGTCACTGATTTAGGACATGAGGGAAATTAGATTGGAATGGAAAGACTTATATTACAATGACCATTCAGCCAGCGTCAAGACCAGTGTTCTGCCTTCAAAATAAACCCAGAATTCAACCAGTTCCTATCACCGACATCACTACTGCCATTTATAAGCCACCATTCTCCTTGCCTGCAGTTTGCAAAAGCCTCTGGACAGTTCCCACTTTTTCTCCCCATGCCCATCCCCTCCTTTAACCTCTGGTCTATGTAGCAATCACAGTGATACCTTTACACCATCTGTTAGGTCATGCCTTTCTATGCTCAGAACCCACCAGTGGCTTTTTACCTCACCCAGAATAAAAGCTGAAGCCTACTAAGTGGTCTGAAATGCTCTGGACAGCCTGAGCTCATCTCCTACCTGTGTCTGCTTTTTTACTCCAATCCAGCCACGCTCACCTCCTGGCTGTCCTATGAACATGCCAAGAATGCTTTCATCTCAGAACCTCTGCTCTTAATGTTTCCTCTGTCTAAAATACTCCTTCCCTAGGCAGTCACATGTCTTGCTCCATCATTTCCTAAAGGTCTCTTATTTTCCCTCACTATCCCTCTCCACTATTAGTCCTCATACCCCTTGTATATATCTCTAGCATTTATCTCCTCAGAATATAATATGTTTTTGTTTTTTTCATTGTCTTTCTCCACAAGAATGTAAGTTTCATGAGGTAGGGTCTAGGACTGGTATTTTCACATCTATATGCCCAGTGCCTAGGAAAGTGCCCTTTATGTAGTAAGATTCTGTAACCACTAGCTGATTGAATGACCCCACTTTCTTATATCTAATGGGAAATAATAATAATATCTCTGCCTTGTTTTCCTTAGGGTTTTGCAGGAGCCATAGGAGACCCTAGAAATGAAAGTGTTTGGTAAGCTACGAAGTGCTATACACAAATGTGAGATGTGGTATTCTCTTTAGCCTACGGTCTGAGGTGATTCTAGATTTGAACTTTGCCTTGGATTCAAGAGAGTAGGGTGGCATTCCTCATTCAACTTTGGGATATACTTTGTAGTATTGAGCTAATTTAAAATATTAGAATCTGTGGGTTTAAAAGGAGGCCTGGTGGTACAGTGGTTAAGAGCTTGGCTGCTAACCAAAAGGTCAGCAGTTTGAATCTACCAGCTGCTCCTTGGGAACCCTGTGGGGGCAGTTCTACTCTGTCCTATAGGGTCACTATGAGTTGGAATCGACTCAGTGGCAGCAGGTTTGGTTTTTTGGTTTTGGTGGTTTAAAAAGAGTTTAAAAGTTATGTAGTCCAATAACTCATCTGATATTTAAATTTTTTGAACCGCATTCCTGACATGTAGTGTCTGTTTAAATACTCCAAGTAGTTGGGAGCTCACTGAGCTCTTCTTCAAGGCAACCCCTTCTAGGCATGGACATTTTAGTTGTTAGAAAATTCTCATCTGTGATAAGCTGGTACCTGCTTTCCAGTGACATCCACACGTTGTAATTCCCCCCATTGGAATGCATGTCAAAAATCTTCTAATCTGTCCCTCCAAGGTTTATCTCTCAGCAACCTCCACTGGTTCAACTTGGCTTGGGATATACATCCCTCCCCCACCGAGAGCACTAGAAATCTGGAGACTTCTACTATCTGAAGCCACTAGGTCATTCTGACAAGAATGGCAATGATCATTTAAGCTACAGTTCAGGAAAAACGTGTGCCAGCTGCTTCCCACCAGGGTTCCCATTAACTTGTCATTTCCTTGTGCTACTTTGCTACTTCCATGACAGGGATGTACAAGCTATCAAACATTTCCTCCAGGTCTCCATTTATAGTCACTGTCTCTCCTCGAGCTCTCCCAGTTGTAACTGCTTATTCTCTTTTGTACTTCCTTGTCCTTATTTTTCTACTACCACCCACTCATTACCTTCAGGAGGAGAAATTTTTGTTCACCTCTTGCCAAAGTGACCTGGTCCGCCAGTGACTTTCTTGGTCAGCCACTAACTGGCCTTTTGACCTTAGACAAGTCACATCTTCTTTCTGTGACTAGTTATTCTCTCATTTTTAAAAATTTTTTCTCAGCTGTAACATCTTAAGATGAGTGATTCCTAGTTCTTAAAATTAGAATTAAATGAACAACATGATGAGTGTAATTAATGTCACTGAATATACATGCAATACATGTTAAAAAGGCAAATGTATTATTATGTACACATTTACCACAATAAAGATAATAATCAAGGAATTAAAAAAAAACTGCTTAGTTTCTAAGTTGATTAAGATTTCAACTGAATAAGTGTCTCATCAAGCACCTCCTAGTGGCCATATATTGTTCTAGATACCAGTGAAGTTCAGAACAATTCTGGACCTTCTTTCAAACCAATTATGGACATAGATAGATAGATAATATATGTGTGAAACAGGGAACTCATTAAGTTTTAGAATTCAATTCTACTTGGATAAATCAAATAAGGAAAAGTTGTACACAACTATTGACTACCTGTATTAGAAATGTGAATTTTCTATTGCTTCTTTATGGCTAGGATTACTGTTAAGGGCATAGAATTTGAAATAAGATGACCTGATTCTGGAACTTAGCTTCTTTCTTACTAACTAGGTAAAAAATGGGTGAGGTATTTAACCTCTCCATTCCACAGTTTCTTTATTTGAAAATAGGTGTGATAACAAGCCTACTGTGTATATTTGGGGTGAAGGTAAATGAGATAATGCATACAGAGTCCTGAGCAAAGGGTCTGGCACTAAATAAGTGTTCAGTAAATGGTTGCTCTTACTACTGTCATTGGTATCCTTAATTCCTTCATATCTTACAGAATCTATCTTGCATTTCCTTTGATATTTGTTTCTTTCCTCCATGACTGTTTCTTGTGTTTAATTCAATGCTTACTATCTGAGTACCCTGAAGTTCTAAGAACAGTTTAGGATATGTGAGAAGTCAGCACTTGATTTGTGATTTTGGAGGACTGGTGGTAAAGTTGATGGCGTCATGAACCCAGACATGGAGGTGTAAATTTGAGGATAGGTTACAGTGGTATAAAAGATATAAGTAGGAAAAAAAAAAAAAAGCCAAGTGGCAATAAAAGGTATAGTGTCACTCATTTTTAATGCTCTTCAGTTAAACAAAACATTAGCAACTTCCTTTGTATTTAAGGAAGAGGAACTGAGTTGGCTAAATAAGGACATGACTTGTTCATGAGGGGTCAGGGAGTTTTCTCTTTCTATGATGAAAACATAGAAGAGTAGACAGACTAGAATGACAGTGCCTTAATTCTAAAAACATGTTACTCTTGGCTTTGGGTATGGTATCATAGCATTCACCCTGAAGAAGGGCAAAGGTAACCACAAAGTTGAAATTTAAACACACCTATGTTCTTCTGGAGTCCCTGGGTTGCACAAATGGTTAAGCACTTGGTTACTAACTGAAAGGTTGGTGGTTCGAATATACCCCAAGGCACCTCTGAAGAAAGGGTTGACAGTCTACTTCTGGGAGATCGCAGTCTTTGAAAACTCTACAGAGCACAGTTTTACTCTGAAACACAGGGGTTGCCATGAATCAGAATTTGCTGGCAACTGTTTTAATGTTCTTTGGGCTGAGAGTAATAGGTCCCTAGGTGGCACAAATGGTTTGCTCTTGGCTACTAACCTAAAGGTGATGTGGAAGGAAAGCCTGACAATCTGTTTCCATAAGGATTACAGCCAAGAAAACCCTGTTTGGCAGTTCTACTCTGTAACACATGGGATCTCCAAGAGCCAGAACAGACTCAACAGCAACGGGTTTGGTTTTTGTTTGTTTGTTTAACTGACAGCAAGAACATCAAAAATGACATATTCTGTTTACTGGCCATTGGTCCTGTGTTCTTGAAGATTGTATTGCCTTCACCCAGCTCACTGCTTCTCTCTCTTTTGGTGGAGAGGACAAAAGTCACACAGTAAAGTTAGTTTCTTTTCTTTAAATATCCACAGTTGCTGTAGGTGGGTGAATTGACAATAGGGCAGAGGCCTCTTGCAATAAGGACCTCACAGTTCCACACACGTGGAGTGTGTGTGTGTGTGGGGGGGGAGACCTACCCCTTCCACATATTTTTAAGTCAGAGAAAACACCCATTGGCTCCTTTTCCTTTAATGTTTTAGGCAGGGAAAATGTCTGGTAGGAGGAAAGAGAAAGTGGCTAGACTCCTTTTTCCTTTCCTTGCTTCAGGATATGATGGCAGAGGTATTACAGCTTTCAGTTTCTGTGATCCAAAATTCAACCGGCAGAGCTCTTTAAGGATGTTAATCTTTGTCCAGTGGCTTCTGGCCCCAGACAGAACCAAAGGATCCTTCATAGTGAAGCTTAGTTATGTAATTAGATGGCTGCCAAATAGGAGTAGTTGAGTCTAGTTGGAATTAAGTGGAAAGACAGAACATTACAGTTGAGTTGAAAGTCCTGGATTTGAGTCTTAGCTTTATCTCTACTGTGTGGCTTTGGGTAATAAACTTACATTCTAGAACAGTAGTGTCCAAATTTTAGATGGGGATATAACATTCCAGAAGTTCGTGGAGATGACCAACCTCACAAACTATAAAGAATTATAAAAGTTACAATATTGAAAAAAAATTTTTTTTTTTTTACAATATTGAAAATTACTAATATTGCAGGCAAGATTTAGCTTTCAGCACCAAGGAGAGCTCCCAGTGAGTTAATTATAGTAAGACCAAAGACTTATCTTGGGCAATGCAGATCCATCCTAATGGAATCTGCTTTCTGAGTCAATTTATTCACTTATTTATTCACCAAATATTTCCTAGGTGCCTGTTAACTTCCAGGCAGGATGCTAAACCCTGTAGGTATAATGGTGAAAAGGGTATATACTGCTTTGTCCTTATGAAGCTCTAGATCTCAGAGGACCAGCATTTTCCAATTAGTCCCATCATCTTTATGGTCAGGTATCAAACAGTTTCTTAAAACTAGATATATTTCATTAGAAGTCTTATAGAGTGACTTCTGTATCTTTTAGCCACTTTTCAAGGTAATCATTGAAGTCTCTTACAAAATCAAATGGCATGACGAGGAGGAGGATATTCCTTTAGAATATCACACAGTCAGAGGTTACTGTACAGTATCACTTTTACCATCCTTTATTGAGCCAAGCAGTTCACATGTCTTTTCAGAACCAAGAGGAGAGGACATAGACCCTACGTCTTGATGTTATGATATTGAGTAGAAAGATCACTTTGTAGGCAAGCATGTAGGATATATGTATGGTATAATGTGGCTATATTTTGAAAAATTCTACTATTTAAGTTTATTATATCTTTCTGTAATATGTTCTATTTTATTCCATTTTACAGATTATAAAACTGAGGCTGAGGCTATTTAAATATCAAACTTTTGTATATAGAGCTTGACAAGGGAGAAAAAATTGCTATATTGATGACAGATTTTTTTCTTGTTCACAAAGATTGTTTTCTTTACTAATGCTAATTATATGGGGCCCCAAAGACTCAGCATATGTTTGCTGAGTGAATGAATGAATATGAGAAGATGATCCTGGGTTTTCCCCAGATGTTGTAGACAAACAGATTTAAAATATAGCTTTGATACTTAATAACAACAACTCATCAATGATATCGTTTGATTCTGTACTGGTAAACTCATATAAGAGATAGGCTCAGGATCAGTGAAGTGCTTTGTCTGACTTGTTTCAGCTTAGGAAAGGCAATTATTAAATATTCAGGAATTGTGTGAGCTGGTAGTTAAATTGCTGCTAAATTGAAATCAGTCATAATAGTAGCATATGCACCACACGAATCAGCAAATACTAAAAATACAAACTCTTTTGTGAGTACCAGTTTATAAATATACCACTGGACCATGGCGGTAAGATTCTTTGCATGGATGGGTGACATTACTACCACAAGTGTATAAAAGGAACCTATATAAATTGTCAAGTGCAACTGTGATACAGGAAAATTACAAATGAGGCAGTTATAAATTGTCCTTTCAGGTATTTGAACACCTTTTTATGTATTTTTGATTAATGATGTGCTTAGGTCTTCATATACAAGTTAGTTACAGTAGTGATTAAGTTAGAAAAATATACAATGAAATAATAGTTATGCCCTGAAAGTCTTAAGAACGATTGAGTGTCTCTAGAGGGGACTAGAAGGATGTCAGCTCAAGATAGTGTTAACATTTTGTGAATCCATCCAGACAACCTGAAGGAAGATGAAATGTCTTAGTATTCTGTCTGGGTTAGATCAAATATGCATTTCTCAAGCTTGGTGTAGAGTCAGCATTCTTGGGGGCAGGCCAATACCAAGTGAAAATGAGCAATATTATGTTCATGGTCCCAGGATACATCAGAATGTCTTCTAGATACAAAATTATATAGTGGTCTAAAAGGTCAAAGAATTCGTGAAATGCTGAAATACCTATATTATTGAAACAGAACACATTGTGGTATAGATAAAGGGACTACAATATATACAAATTTTAGGCTTTCAATCCTCTCTCTTTTCTGAACCAGATTACATATCTTTGATTACATAACTAGTTACACGTAAATAGTAGTTATTTTTCTAATAAGTTTGCTATTAGGCTGCTGAATAGACTGAATATCCAGGAGTTGCTATAGATGATGGACCTCTACACCATTCTAAAAGACAAAATTTAGATCTCCATGAAGAGGAATTACTGAGTTCACATGTAACATTTTTGTGTGTTAAGTCTCAACTTGTCTCGGACTTGAATTGTGGTGGTGAATGCATATACTTCTCTTTCTTTTTTAAAATTTTTATTGTGCTTTAAGTGAGAGCTTACAAATCAAGTCAGCCTCTCATACAAAAATTTATATACACCTTGCTATATACTCCTGGAAACGATGGAGGCGTAGTGGTTAAGTACTATGGCTGCTAACCAAAGGGTCGGCAGTTCAAATCCGCCAGGCGCTCCTTGTAAACTCTATGGGGCAGTTCTACTCTGTCCTATAGGGTCGCTATGAGTCGGAATCAACTCGACGGCACTGGGTTTGGTTTGGGTTGGTTTTTGCTATATACTCCTAGTTGCTCTCCCCCAATGAGACAGCACACTCCTCTCCACCCCGCATTTCTGTGTCCATTCAGCCAGCTTCTGTCCCCCTCTGCTTTCTCATCTCCCCTCCAGACAGGAGCTACCCACCTCGTCTCATGTGTCTACTTGATCCAAGAATCTCACTCCTCACCAGTATCATTATATAAAAAAAAAAATTATAGTCCAGTCCAATTCTTCTCTGAAGAGTTGGCTTGGGGAGTGGCTCCTGTCCTGGGCTAAGAGAAGGCCTGGGGACCCTGACCTCTGGGGTCCTTCTAGTCTCAGTCAGATCATTAAGGCTGGCCTTTTGATGAGAATTTGAGGTCTACATCCCATTGGTCTCCTTTTCCTTTAGGGATTCTCTGTTGTGTTCCCTGTCAGGGCAGTCCTTGGTTGTAGCCGGGCACCATCTAGTTCTTCTGGCCTCAGGCTGATGTAGACTCTGATGTATGTGGCCCTTTCTGTCTCTTGGGCTCGTAATTACTTGTGTCTTTGGTATTCTTCATTCTCCTTTGCTCCATGTGTGTTGAGACTAACTGATGCATCTTAGATGGCCGCTTACTAAAGTTAAAGACCGAGACGCCACTCTCCAAAATGGGATGCAGAATGTTTCCTTAATAGATTTTATTATGCCAGTTGACCTAGATGTCCCTGAAACCATGGTCCCCTGAGTCTATGGTCCCCAAACCCCTGCCCCTGCTACGCTGGCCTTCGAAGCATTCCGTTTATTCAGGAATCTTCTTTGCTTTTGGTTTAGTCCAGTTGTCCTGACCTTTCCTGTATTGTGTGTTGACTTTCCCTTCAGCTAAAATAGTTCTTGTCTACTATCTAATTAGTGAATGCACCTCTCCCTCCCTCCCTCCCCATTCTCATAACCATCAAAGAATATTTTCTTCTCTGTTTAAACATTTCTTGAGTTCTTATAATAGTGGTCTCATACAATATTTGTCCTTTCGCAGCTAATTTCACTCAGCATAATGCCTTCCGGATTCCTCCATGTTATGAAATGTTTCACGGATTCATCATTGTTCTTTATCGATGCACAGCATTCCATTGTGTGAATATACCATAATTTATCCATTCATCTGTTGATGGGCACCTTGGTTGCTTCCATCTTTTTGCTATTGTAAACATTGCTGCAGTGAACATGGATGTGCATATATCTGTTCGTGAACAGGTTCTTATTTCTCTAGGATATATTCCAAGGAGTGGGATTGCTGGATCGTATGGTATTTCTATTTCTAGCTTTTTAAGGAAGCGCCAAATCAATTTCCAAGGTGATTGCACCGTTTTATATTCCCACCAGCAGTGTGTAAGTGTTCTAGTCTCTCCACAGCCTCTCCAACATTTATTATTTTGTGTTTTTTGGATTAATGCCAGCCTTGTTAGAGTGAGATGGAATCTCTTTGTAGTTTTGAGTTGCATTTCTCTAATGGCTAATGATCCTGAGCATTTCCTCATGTATCTGTTAGCTACCTGAATGTCTTCTTTAGTGAAGTGCCTGTTCATTTCCTTTGCCCATTTTTTAATTGGGTTATTTGTCTTTTTTGCAGTTGAGTTTTTGCAGTATCATGTAGACTTTAGAGATCAGGCGCTCATTGGAAAGGTCATAGATAAAAACTTTTTCCCAGTCTGTAGGTAATCTTTTTACTCTTTTAGTGAAGTCTTTGGATGAGCATAGGTGTCTGATTTTTAGGAGCTCCCAGTTATCTAGTTTCTCTTCTGGTGTTTATGCATTGTTAGTAATGTTTTATATTCTGTTTATGCCACGTATTAGGGCTCCTAGCATTGTCACTAATTTTTCTTCCCAGATCTTTACCGTTTTAGATTTTATATCTAGGTCTTTGATCCATTTTGAGTTAGTTTTTGTGCATGGTGTGAGGTATGGGTCTTGTTTCATTTTTTTGCAGATGGATATCCAGTTAAGCCAGAACCATTTGTTAAAGAGACTCTCTTTTCCCCATTTAACTGAATTTGGGCCTTTGTCAATATCCGCTGTTCATAAGTGGATGGAGTTATGTCTTGATTCTCAGTTCTCTTCCATTGGTCTATGTATCTGTTGTACCAGTACCAGGCTGTTTTGACTACTGTGGCGGTATAATACCCAAAAACCCATGGCTGTCGAGTCGATTCTGACTCATAGTGACTCTACAGGACAGAGTAGAACTGTCCCATAGAGTTTCCAAGGAGTGCCTGTTGGATTCAAACTGCTGACCTTTTGGTTAGCGGCCATAGCTCTTAACCACTATGACAGCAAGTTTTCCTGGCAGTATAATAGCTTCTCAAATCAGGTAGAGTGAGACCTCCCACTTTGTTCTTCTTTTTCAGTAATGCTTTACTTAACCGGGACCTCTTTCCCTTCCATATGAGGTTGGTGATTTGTTTGTGCATCTCATTAAGAAATGTCATTGGAATTTGGATCGGAATTGCATATACTTCTTTAGGATACACATTTTGTGGTACAAAGGCAGTGGTGTGCAGTGTGTTGACTGTGAGTGGTAGATTCTTAGTCTAAATGGAACAGGGTGGAATAAACAGTCCAAGGAGAATTCTCAGTTAAGTTTTTTTGAAGGCCTGCAGAAAATGCAAACATTTGGGTTGAGCTGATAAAGGGTTAACCCAACCACAGCAGGCCATAACCACAAAAGGCCAACTTGTTTGTCAGAATCTGAAAAACTTTTTAAAACAATAAGAAACTACATCAAAGATGTAGGACAGATTGTTCTAACCAGTTCAATGGACTGTGGTCATGCATACCCAAACTAAGTTAACAATTTACCCCAGGAAGTGAGCTAAAAATCTACCCAATATCATATGTAGCCCACATAACAAAAAACAACCATCATATGACAGACTTGGGACCCCTGAACCAAGAGACCAAATTGTTAGAAAAGAAAAACAAGAAAAGGTCACCTAATCATTATCCCAGTTCTTTGTCTTTACTTTAACCAATCATAGTCTGTAAGTAATTTACTCATAGATATATGTTCCAATGATTGTAAAGGGCACATTGAAAGACCCTTATGCATAATAAACCAGTACCTGTCAAAATTGTATAAAAATCACTTATAGATTATACTTCTTTGGTTTTTGGTCTGCTTATAGCGTGAATGCTTGGAGTCAATTTCCATTTTTTTTTTTTTTTTGATATGTCACAATAAAAATCTCTTTGTTGCTAAGGCTTTGGTGAAGTTGTTTCACTACAACAGGGTATTTCAGGACTTTTTCAGTTCTCTCTGCCCTAGGATGGATCCTTCTGGAATTTAAGTGGCCATACGTGTTAGTACTATTTATAATCCTGGAGAAAGAGGTTTTACTCTCTTCTACCTGGGAGGTGCCTCTCTGTATCACCAGCGGGTTCTCACTGGATAACTTGTGGCTTGCCTCAGCTTAGTGGATACAATTTTTCCAGTAGTATGGGGTCTTACTTGTCAGTATCTACTTCTCCACAACCAAGTCCCTTCCTGGAGCTGAGCAAAAGACCCAAGCAGTGAGTTCTTTGAGAGTCCTTGGGAAGCTTCCAAATTCCCAGTGATTAAGCATCATCTCTTAGGATATTCTTGTTACATTCATTCTGCTTAAAAGAGAGGTGTGTGAACTTTTCAGTGGTGTAGATTTTATCCATCATTTGTGCCAAGGCCCTCCTTGGTTATATACCACAAATCAAAGGCACTTTAAGGATCTGACATCCAACTTAGTACAGCTTAAACTCCACTGCTGAAGCCATGTTTCTACTTAGAGCTTTTTCAGGTAGGGAGTTAATTTCTTCTGGAACTAAATCTGATGCTCTATACTCATCTCTTACTGTATAGTTGCAAACTCTCTCTAAAAGATAACCTTGACTCCTAGAACTGTCCTAAAGAAGTTACGCTATTTCACTATTATTTGCATTTAGCAAATATGAACGTCTTAATTTGAGTTTCTGAAAGGACAGTACCTTCATTGCAGGCCTGAGATATTAACACACTGGTTGGTTCAAGCCCTGGCACCATGTCTAACCTTGATGACCCAACCTTGATGACTGGGTGAAAATTCAGAAATCCCTTGGTTTAAAGAGTTCTTTTTGGGAAAACATGACCTTGGGTATTCTCTCTCCTTTATGAAGTGAGAATCTACTCTCTTAGTTGCAGGGTGATTCTATAGTAATCTGGCATACTTCCCAAAATTTTAAACACAAGTGAAAGTTTGTGTTTTTGGCTGCATTTCTACAACAGAAATAAATAGTACTTTTTTTTTATTATTATTATTTAGGCTGTTATGAACCAGTATATTAATCTCCTAAGATAATGCAGAAATAAAACTGGACCATGGTTACTGTCTTAGTCTGGGTTCTCTAGAGAAGCAAAACCAGTAAAGTGTATAAATATACATATATAGAGGAAATGGCTCATGTGGTTGTAGAGGCTGGAACGTCCCATGTCCTTGGGTCAGGATAGAGGTATCTCCTAATTCATGTAGCTGCAGGAGCTGGTGAACCCAAGATCAGAGAGCAGGATTTTTGCTCACAGGCTGCAAAGATGAATGAATCCCAAGATCGGCAGGCAAGACTGTAGGTAAGCTGCTAACTCAAATCCCAGGATCCGGAGGTCAGTTGGACAGGAGCCAGTATGACCAAAAAGCTCCCAAGCCTTGCCAGAATGTCTGCTTATATTTGATGCAGGCCACAGGCCCAAGGAAATTCCCTTTCAGCTGATTGGCTCTTCATAACAGATTTCCTCGTGGGGGTGATCACATATCAGATCTCAGCAGGGAAGTGATCACAACATTATATGACTGCCAAAACTCTGAGAATCATGGCCCAGCCAAGGTGACACACAATCTTAACCACCACAGTTACTAAATAATGGAAACCTAAGTACCTTCTTATGCCAGAAACAGAAATAGTGAGTATTCTATGAGTTTTTATAATAGAGTTCTAGGGTGATTTTGATCCCTATAAGGGTAGATGAAGCAGCCCTGGTGGCACAGTGTTTAAACTGCTCAGTTGCTAGTGGTTTGAACCCACCAGCCATTCCTCTGGAGAAAGATATGGCAGTCTTGGAAACCCTATAGGGCAATTTTTCTCTGTCCTATAGGGTTGCTATGAGTTGGAATTGACTACATGGCAATGGGTAATCAGTATAAAGGTATATAAGTTTCTAGGCTTGGTAATCTCATTGGTCTGTTACAAAGAACTGCCAGTAGTTAGACAATTGTGGTGATGTAAGAACCAAACTAGAAGCTGACAAAGTCAGATGTTGGCAGCAGATGGTGTTGTCAAACAGAGGTATAATTGCATTAAAAGAAAAAAAAAAAAAACCTTCAAAATTGTTTCTCAAGCTTTAGGTAACTTGGTTGACATTTAGCAGGCTCTGGCAATCACTTAAATGGGTGCAAAAGTAAAAGAATTACAGAGGAAAATGTCAGCATCTGAATTTGTCTTGAGTCTTATTGAGTCAAGACCTTTGAGCCCCTTGTTAATACTTAGCAACCATTTACAGCCCATTGAATAGAATGTGTCATTTTTGCATTAAGTTTAGGTAATTTTGTGGGAAAGGTCTTTTGTGGCAGTCTAAAGACTGAAATGGATTTAGTGCTCTAAAATACGAAGAAAAATATAAATTATCTTAAATTCAAATATAGACAAACTCACTGGAGTTTTTAGAGAAAGGTAATTAATGGATTGGAAACTATAAGAAAACTTTTTTTTTTTTCATTTTACAGTTTGTCACTATTACTGAATGTGGCACACACCAAGAATTAAATGTAAAGTGCTTTCATAACATTGGGAAGAATTACGAATATCGATGTCAAGTCTCAACTTTTTGGAGAGAGACATAGCAGTATGAAAGACCTGAGAGGTATACTCAAAAAAATTAGAGCTAAAACAAAGTTGTAATTACTGAATTTAACTTCTTGTTTTACAGGTAAGAAAGCAGAAAGCCCAAAGAGGAAGCAGAACTAAAACTCTTACCTGGCACAAGTATAGAAACCCTTTACAATTATTCAAAATATAAAATTGTTTCATGGTTCAATATATCTGTATAGAGAGGTAGAGATAGATCAGTTATCTTCCTGCAACCATGAGTGTAAGCTACTCCTGCCATGTGAAATCCTAAGGAAACAGGAAATATTGATGAGAGCATGGGTTTGGAATTTTGATTTGGCATCAAGTCCTGGCTCTCTTTATTAACTTAAAGTTGCTTAACCTCTCTAGCCCCATTTGGTCAAGTGTACAGTCTCTACCAGGGTCCAGGAGCTTTCTTGTAATGGTGAAATTATTACATGCTGTAGAGGGCATGGTTTTGTTTACAAACTCTTGGGGCCATGGATTTGTTTCTTTAATTGTGGCTTGCGACAAGCTCCACACAGCATTCTGATTTGCAGCAAATATTTTGAGCATCATTGATACTTCTAGGTCATAAGTAGCAAAGCTACTTACATTATAGCCTGGAGAGGCTGAAGAGCTTTCTCTTACTCTAGTACAGTGAATCTCAAACTGTGACGTCTGGACCAGCAGCATCAATATCACATGGAAATGTATTGAAATGCAAATCATTGATCCCTACTCCAGATCCACTGAATCAGAAGCTCTTGGAGGTAGGGCCCAGAAATCTAGTTTAACAAGCCCTCCAGGTGATTCTAATATATGCTAGCATTTGAGCATCATTGCTCTAGGGTAGAGGAGCCCTGATGATGCAGTGGTTAAAGCATTTGGCTGCTAAATGAAAGGTTGGCAGTTTGAACCCACCAGCTGCTCTGCAGGAGAAAGATGTGACAGTCTGCTGCTGGAAAGATTTACAGCTTTGGCAACACTATGGCACAGTTCTGCTCTGTCCTATAGGGTTGCTGTAAGTTGGAATTGATGCGACAGTAATGAATTTTTGGGTTTTGGGCTCTAAGATGCACTCAGAGTTGTTAGCTTTTATATTATCTGGTAAACAAGTAAAAAAAAATGTCCAGATGTGATGTTTTGCCACCATAATCCAAAGATACATGATATTATTGTGCCTCTTTCTTATGGAAAGAGCCTTCAGTATGGATTGCACCTCAACATAAGAGAAATATCCTCACAACCGGATCAATAAGCAGCATCATGACAAAAGGAGAGAAGACTGAAGTTGTCAAGGGTTTCATGTTACTTGGATCTACAATCAACACTCATGGAAGCAGCAATCAAGAAATCAAATGAAGTATTGCATTGGGAAAGTCTGCTGCAAAACACCTCTTTTAAAGTGTTAAAAAGCAAAGATGTTACTTTGAGGTCTAAGGTGCACCTGACTTAAGCCATAGTATTTTTATTTACCTCACATGCTTACAGAAGCTGGACAACGAATAAAGAAGACTGAAGAGGAATTGACGCCTTCGAATTAAGGTGTTGGAGAAGAATATTGAATATACCATGGACTGCCAGAAGAATGAACAAATTTGTCTTGGAAGGAGTAGAGCCAGAATGTTCCTTAGAAGCACGGATGGCAAGACTTCATCTCACATGCTTTAGACGTGTTATCAGGAGGACCAGTGCCTGGAGAAGGACATCATACTTGGAAAAGTAGAGGGTCAATAAAAAAGAAGGAAGACCCTCAACCAGATGGATTGACACAGTGGCTGCAGCAATGGGCTCAATCATAGCAATGACTGTGAGGATGACACAGGACCAGGCAGTGTTTAGTTTTGTTATACATAGGGTTGTTGTGAGTTAGACCAACTTGAGGGCAGCTAAGAACAACAACTTTCTTATGGATAGGGCATGCAAGGTACAGCTCTTTGTCCTTTTTAGAGACTGTGTATTGACATGCACCATATCTTCACCTCTAGATAGTCCACTGAAATGGCTAAACTATGCATTTTCATCACATTATCTCCTATCTGTTGGCATGTATGTGTTTTACCAAGACATTTAGGGAGTCTGTTACTTTCTGTTTATCTAGCTTCTGTCAGTATGAAGTTATCAATTTATTAGAAAAGCTCAAACTTGTATGATGGTAAGATGATCAGGACTCACGCAAGCTAAATAGTGGTACAGAACCAGACAGTTGACATAACCTCGAGAGATGACGAAGGTGGTACACCTTCTGTCTTTTCCATGGGAGAACAAACAGCTTATGGTTATTCTCAGGTCTTGTCACCCATAACACTGTTCAGCCTATCTTGCTGCTAGAAGATAAGTAATCACGTCTGGCCTCAGATACAACAGGATCCTAGCATTTTCTGTGAAATAAGAAAGTCAGTGTTAATTGTGGCAACTTTCTTCAGCATCCCTGGAATATAGGAACTAGAGTAATTTCCAAGACCCTGGTATTCTTCACACCAAAGTAGTTTTCAGTGCATTGTTGGAAAAAAAAAAAAAAAGTCTCTGATTCCTCTAGGAGAACATAGCAGAAGAATGAATAGCTCACACAGGATAAATTCACTGAAGTATTCCTATATCAATGAATTCTTCATTCCTTTTTGTATATTGCATATCAAAGAATTTTTCCATCTCAACCGCATTTGACATAGGCCACCACTGAATCTAAGTTTTAGCACTAGACTAAGCAAATAATTAGAACCACTCCCAGCTGTTTGTGCCAACACATTGAATCCAGCGTCTCTGGATTTACCCTGATACTGATGCATGTACTCCAATTGCTAGTCACATTTCTCCTCCTCAGACTTGGGTGCTCAGAATCCATTCCCACTCATGTTCTCCAGGTTTTCCAATGTAAAATATTAGTAGTTGACAGTTTTATTTCTGTGGCTGTGCCTTCTCCTACAGGGTCTGATTTTCATTTTTTTTTTTCCCTCTGGCATTGTAATTATGTGTTTGGAGCAGAGCTTCCAACCGGTTATTTTTGGCCTGACCCCTTGCCTAGAATTTGCATTTCCACCCTGGACATACTGAATCACAGTCTACATTTTAGCAAGATCCATAAGAACCACCTGCGGATCTTGTTAAAATGTAGATTCTGGTTCAGTATATCTGGGATGGAAATGCAAATTCTCAGGAGAGAGTTGAATGAAAATAACTGGTTCAAAGCCCTAGCTTGGAGTTATTAGAGGTATTTGAGTACAGCAAGAGGAGAATTTGATCCTTTTTGTGAGATAGATGTCATAACTTGGGTCATTATAGGGTCTTCCAGCAAAGAAGGAACTGCTGCAGTGGTCAGGGGAGGGGAAAAGTTGCTGCTTCTGCCAAGGGAGTCCCAGTAGATGTGGATCATCTATATCCTTCCATGTCCCCCCATTCAATTCTCTATATTTCCTTCTTTCCCATTAATAATTTAACTTCCCAAAAGAGACTTGGTAATGTTGTGAATTCATCTGATATATTTCAGCAACTTGCAGGATCAAACATTGAGTTTGAATTTTCAGCTATCTAGCCCAGCAGCTGCAAGAGATAAGAAATTATTTTAGTACAGTCATAGAGAGTTCCTAAATTTTTTTTTGTCTGTGCCTTGAGCCAAGAATTTAGTACTTTGAGCTTATCATGATATTTCATTAAGTTGCCCAATATTGTTAGAAGCCTATGCCCAAATGATATAGTCCTTGAATTTCACAAGCTCTTCATATGGCTTTAAAATAGAAACTGAGTGGTACTCCTGAGCCTTGCCTCCATCATTCCACGTGAACACAGGAGATAATTTCTGTTTCTCTATGGTATACCATGGGCTGCCAGTTTTACAGAATCATCATTTCCCTGAGGCCTTATTTTCCTTTTTCCCTGAGGCCTTATTACCAGCATCAATCAGGTTTCTTAATTGCAAGCAACATAAATCAATATAAGCTAATGTAAGCCCAGGAAGAATTAATTAGAAGGTACTGGGGAACTCACAGAATCTCTAGAAAGTTCTGGAAACCATTTTGGGTGAACACAATCTCCAGCCTTTGGTTGTGTTAACCATTTGCACCACCCAGGGACTCCCCCATCATCACGTAAAATAGGCAATTCCAAACTTAGAAAAAAGGATCAGATTTGAAACAGCCAAAGAATAGCAAATGTGTGCCACACTGTCTCATAGAACTGTTTGGAAATATTACTTAAGATAATGTTTGTAAAGCCCTTATGCAGTAGCTAGACATGTAGCAAGCTCTCAAAACTTATTGAAATATATAATATTGTTATTATATGAGATGAGTGACAGTTGTATTATGAAAATCAGTTTGCAGAAAAGCATACTAAATATTGTCTCTGCAAAAACTTTCAATATGGCTGCCTTGTGTTTTGGGAGCTTAATTAAGATTGCTGTCATTGGTAGGTGAGGGGTAAATTTGCTGCACTTAACAAATATTAAATTACTGTATGGAATTGTGGGAAAAGAAAAAAGGAGAGTACTCTTTGCCTGCCTTAGATTACTTGTCATTTAAATAGAACAGAGAAAGAAAGACACCAACATTTATATACATTGTAGTACCTAGAAGCCCTGATTAGGCATTTGGCTGCTAACTGAAAGGTCAACAGATTGAATGCATTGGCCACTCTGTGGGAGAAAGCACCTGGCAATCTGCTCCCACAAAGATGATAGCCTGGGAAATCCTATGGGGCAGTTCTGCTCTGTTCTGTAGGTTTGTGACTATGAGTTGGAATCTACTTGATGGCACACAATAGCAACAATAACATGCATGTTGTCGTGTTACACACATTTTCTTATTTACTGCCCTTAATAACTCTATTGGAGATTTATTATCTCCTTTTGATAAGAAATGAAGTCATAAAGAATTAACTTGCCCAAGGTCATGCAGCTAGAAAAGAGCCCAACTCAAACCCACACCTGGCCATGATTTGAGGAAGAAACAAAACTCAAGAACTATAGGAACCAAGGGCAGAGGAAATAAGGTGGGAGTTGGGAGTTTGGCCCCAAATAAAAAAATTCTGACTTTAGCAGTGTTGTGGAACCTTCGGAGAGGATATTAGCAGAAGACGTGAGTTGGTTTTCTTTAAATTGTTAAGACTACAGTGGGCCCATGCCTGGAATATTGGTGCTGTCTTTTTCACTGAGCTTTTGAAAAGATACAGAGAACCAGGTATCAGGACCCAGGAACAAAAAAAGGCCAGGTAGGCAGTCTGAATACATTGTGTTGTTATTAGATTAGCCGCCCATGGAATCATGCCCTTACTAGCATCCATAGACCTTTCCAGCATCCCAAACCCTCCAAAAAACCGTAATAACCAACCATCTGATTGACTATTTCTCAATTCAACATACCAGTGGGCTGGTTAGTCTAGTTTACATTGGCCCAGTGCCCAAGAAGAACTAAATCTGCACATGACTGTCAGCACAGTAGCCCACTGGGATTGGGCCTAAAAAAGCCAGAGACTGACAGAGGGCAGCAAGTATAATTTCTCATTCAAAAAATGTAGGCTGATCTGGGGGGCCAAGATGGCAGACTAGGTAGACTCTACCTCGGATCCCTCTTGCAACAAAGACTTGGAAAAACAAGTGAATCGATCACATACATAACAATCTACGAACCCTGAACAACAAACACAGATTTAGAGACGGAAAACGAACAAATACGGGGAAGCAGCGACTGTTTTCGGAGCCTGGAGCCAGCATCCCAGTCAGGTAACCTTGGCGCCCGGTTTAGGTCAGGGCCCAGGGGAGCTGATGGAGCAAACAAGGGGTGCAGCCCTACCCCCCTGAACTCACCCAGGGAGGGGGCCCAGCCGGTCCGCTTGGGTGGCGTGGCAACGCGGCTGGTGGGACGAGAAGTCCCCCGGAGGCAGCGACTGATTTTGGAGTCGGGAGTGCAGCGTCCCAGCAGGGGAACCTTGATGCTGGGTTTTGGACTGGCAGCAGAGGATCTGACTGCGGCTTCAGTGGTCCAGATCCCCGGGGCAATCTCCACAGAGCCAGCATACATAGGAGACACGCCCCTCGGGAATCTCAGATAAAAAAGTCATTCCAAGCAAGACAAGCACTTCTGGCTATATTCCGAGGTGCTACTCTCCTATCTCTCTGATCCCTCCCCCACCCTCCCCAGGCGGCTTCATTAACATTGGAATTTCCGGAGCCAGAGGGAGAACAGCTCCGGCTCCGTGGCGGCTTTCCTTCCCCCCCCGCCTTTTTTTTTTTTTTCCTATTGGTCTTTTCCTAACCCACTCTTCCAGCCTGAGAGAAGGAACCACAAAAAACCCAGGGACCAAAAATCCATCCCTAAAAAAAAAAAAAAAAAAAATCCCTAATTGGACTAAAAACACAGAACCAGCTACAGCCAAGCATATAGGATCCAAATCTCAGACTTTCATCCTTACAGGGAACAAGGTAGTGGTTATAATCCAAAGGCAGTTCTGATAGGGATCTGACTGCATTTTTTTTAGCGAATTTTCTGGAAAAACAAGTTTCCCAGTGATGGCTCGGAGACAGCAGTCCATATCAAACCACATAAAGAAGCAGACCATGACAGCTTCTACAACCCCCCAAACAAAAGAATCAAAATCTTTCCCAAATGAAGATACAATCCTGGAATTATCAGATACAGAATTAAAAAAACTAATTTACAGAATGCTTCAAGACATTACAAACGAAATAAGGCAAACTGCAGAAAAAGCCAAGGAACACACTGATAAAACTGTTGAAGAACTCAAAAAGATTATTCAAGAACATAGTGGAAAAATTAATAAGTTGCAAGAATCCATAGAGAGACAGCATGTACAAATCCAAAAGATTAACAATAAAATTACAGAATTAGACAACGCAATAGGAAGTCAGAGGAGCAGACTTGAGCAATTACAATGCAGACTGGGAAATCCGGAGGACCAGGGAATTAACACCAGCATAGCTGAAAAAAAAATCAGATAAAAGAATTAAAAAGAATGAAGAAACCCTAAGAATCATGTGGGACTCTATCAAGAAGGATAACTTGTGTGTGGTTGGAGTCCCAGAACAGGGAGGGAGGACAGAAAACACAGAGAAAATAGTTGAAGATCTGCTGACAGAAAACTTCCCTGACATCATGAAAGACGAAAGGATATCTATCCAAGATGCTCATCGAGCCCCATTTAAGATTGATCCAAAAAGAAAAACACCAAGACATATTATCATCAAGCTTGCCAAAACCAAAGATAAACAGAAAATTTTAAAAGCAGCCAGGGAGAAAAGAAAGGTTTCCTTCACCGGAGAATCAATAAGAATAAGTTCAGACTACTCAGCAGAAACCATGCAGGCAAGAAGGGAATGGGACGATGTATACAGAGCACTGAAGGAGAAAAACTGCCAGCCAAGGATCATATATCCAGCAAAACTCTCTCTGAAATATGAAGGCGAAATTAGGATATTTACAGATAAACACAAGCTTAGAGAATTTGCAAAAACCAAACCAAAGCTACAAGAAATACTAAAGGATATTGTTTGGTCAGAAAACCAATAATATCAGATACCAGCACAACACAAGGTCACAAAACAGAACACCCTGATATCAACTCAAATAGGGAAATCACAAAAACAAATTAAGATTAACTAAAAAAAAATGCTCATAACAGGGAATCACTGAAGTCAATATGTAAAAGATCACAATAATCAAAAAGAGGGACTAAATACAGGAGGCATAGAACTGCCATATGGAGAGTGATACAAGGCGATATAGGACACTACAAGTTAGATTTTTACTTAGAAAAATAGGGGTAAATAATAAGGTAACCACAAAGAGGTATAACAACTCCATAACTCAAGATAAAAGCCAAGAAAAACGTAACGACTCAACAAACATAAAGTCAAACACTACGAAAATGAGGATCTCACAATTTACTAAGAAAAACGTCTCAGCACAAAAAAGTATGTGGAAAAATGAAATTGTCAACAACACACATAGAAAGGCATCAAAATGACAACACTAAACACTTATTTATCTATAATTATGCTGAATGTAAATGGACTAAATGCACCAATAAAGAGACAGAGAGTCTCGGACTGGATAAAGAAAAACGATCTGTCTATATGCTGTCTACAAGAGACACACCTTAGACTTAGAGACACAAACAAACTAAAACTCAAAGGATGGAAAAAAATATATCAAGCAAACAACAAGCAAAAAAGAAGAGGAGTAGCAATATTAATTTCTGACAAAATAGACTTTAGATTTAAATCCACCACAAAGGATAAAGAAGGACACTACATAATGATAAAAGGGACAATTGATCAGGAAGACATAACCATATTAAATATTTATGCACCCAATGACAGGGCTGCAAGATACATAAATCAAATTTTAACAGAACTGAAAAGTGAGATAGACACCTCCACAATTATAGTAGGAGACTTCAACACACCACTTTCGGAGAAGGACAGGACATCCAGTAAGAAGCTCAATAGAGACACGGAAGACCTAATTACAACAATCAACCAACTTGACCTCATTGACTTATACAGAACTCTCCACCTAACTGCTACAAAGTATACTTTTTTTTCTAGTGCACATGGAACATTCTCTAGAATAGACCACATATTAGGTCATGAAACAAACCTTTGCAGAATCCAAAACATCAAAATATTACAAAGCATCTTCTCAGACCACAAGGCAATGAAGCTAGAAATCAATAACAGAAAAACTAGGGAAAAGAAATCAAATACTTGGAAAATGAAAAATACCTTCCTGAAAAAAGACTGGGTTATAGAAGACATCAAGGAAGGAATAAGGAAATTCGTAGAATGCAACGAGAATGAAAATACTTCCTATCAAAACCTCTGGGACACAGCAAAAGCAGTGCTCAGAGGCCAATTTATACCAATAAATGCACACATACAAAAAGAACAAAGAGCCAAAATCAGAGAACTGTGCCCACAACTTGAACAAATAGAACGTGAGCAACAAAAGAATCCATCAGGCACCAGAAGAAAACAAATAATAAAAATTAGAGCTGAACTAAATGAATTAGAGAACAGAAAAACAATTGAAAGAATTAACAAAGCCAAAAGCTGGTTCTTTGAAAAAATTAACAAAATTGATAAACCACTGGCTAGACTGACTAAAGAAATACAGGAAAGGAAACAAATAACCCGAATAAGAAACGAGAAGGGCCACATCACAACAGACCCAAATGAAATTAAAAGAATCATATCAGATTATTACGAAAAATTGTACTGTAACAAATTTGCAAACCTAGAAGAAATGGATGAATTCCTGGAAAAACACTACCTACCTAAACTAACACATTCAGAAGTAGAACAACTAAATAGACCCATAACAAAAAAAGAGATTGAAACGGTAATCAAAAAACTCCCAACAAAAAAAAGCCCTGGCCCGGACGGCTTCACTGCAGAGTTCTACCAAACCTTCAGAGAAGAGTTAACACCGCTACTACTAAAGGTATTTCAAAGCATAGAAAATGACAGAATACTACCCAACTCATTCTATGAAGCCACCATCTCCCTGATACCAAAACCAGGTAAAGACATTACAAAAAAAGAAAATTACAGACCTATATCCCTCATGAACATAGATGCAAAAATCCTCAACAAAATTCTAGCCAATAGAATTCAACAACATATCAAAAAAATAATTCACCACGACCAAGTGGGATTTATACCAGGTATGCAAGGCTGGTTTAATATCAGAAAAACCATTAATGTAATCCACCACATAAATAAAACAAAAGACGAAAACCACATGATCTTATCAATTGATGCAGAAAAGGCATTTGACAAAGTCCAACACCCATTTATGATAAAAACTCTCACCCAAATAGGAATTGAAGGAAAATTCCTCAACATAATAAAGGGCATCTATGCAAAGCCAACAGCCAATACCACTCTAAATGGAGAGAACCTGAAAGCATTTCCCTTGAGAACGGGAACCAGACAAGGATGGCCTTTATCACCGCTCTTATTCAACATCGTGCTAGAAGTCCTAGCCAGGGCAATTAGGCTAGACAGAGAAATAAAAGGCATCCGGATTGGCAAGGAGGAAGTAAAATTATCTCTATTTGCAGATGACATGATCTTATACACAGAAAACCCTAAGGAATCCTCCAGAAAACTACTGAAACTAATAGAAGAGTTTGGAAGTGTCTCAGGTTATAAGATAAACATACAAAAATCACTTGGATTCCTCTACTCAACAAAAAGAACATCGAAGAGGAAATAACCAAATCAATACCATTCACAGTACCCCCAAGAAGATGAAATACTTAGGAATAAATCTTACCAAGGATGTAAAAGACCTATACAAAGAAAACTACAAAGCTCTACTACAAGAAATTCAAAAGGACCTACTTAAGTGGAAAAACATACCTTGCTCGTGGATAGGAAGACTTAACATAGTAAAAATATCTATTCTACCAAAAGCCATCTATACATATAATGCACTTCCGATCCAAATTCCAATGTCATTTTTTAACGTGATGGAGAAACAAATCACCAATTTCATATGGAAGGGAAAGAAGCCTCAGATAAGCAAAGCATTACTGAAAAAGAAGAAGAAAGTGGGAGGCCTCACTCTACCTGATTTCAGAAGCTATTATACAGCCACAGTAGTCAAAACAGCCTGGTACTGGTACAACAACAGGCACATAGACCAATGGAACAGAATTGAGAACCCAGATATAAATCTATCCACGTATGAGCAGCTGATATTTGACAAAGGCCCAGTGTCAGTTAATTGGGGAAAAGATAGTCTTTTTAACAAATGGTGCTGGCATAACTGGATATCCATTTGCAAAAGAATGAAACAGGACCCATACCTCACACCATGCACAAAAACTAACTCCAAGTGGATCAAAGTCCTAAACCTAAAGACTAAAACGATAAAGATCATGGAAGAAAAAATAGCGACAATCTTAGGAGCCCTAATACAAGGCATAAACAGAATACAAAACTACCAAAAATGACAAAGAGAAACCAGATAACTGGGAGCTCCTAAAAATCAAACACCTATGCTCATCTAAAGACTTCACCAAAAGAGTAAAAAGACCACCTACAGACTGGGAAAGAATTTTCATCTATGACATCTCAGACCAGTGCCTGATCTCTAAAATCTACATGATTCTGTCAAAACTCAACCACAAAAAGACAAACAACCCAATCAAGAAGTGGGCAAAGAATATGAACACACACTTCACTAAAGAAGATATTCAGGCAGCTCACAGATACATGAGAAAATGTTCTCAATCATTAGCCATTAGAGAAATGCAGATTAAAACCACGATGAGATTCCATCTCACTCCAACAAGGCTGGCATTAATCCAAAAAACACAAAATAATAAATGTTGGAGAGGCTGCGGAGAGATTGGAACTCTTATATACTGCTGGTGGGAATGTAAAATGGTACAACCACTTTGGAAATCTATCTGGCGTTATCTTAAACAGTTAGAAATAGAACTACCGTACAACCCAGAAATCCCACTCCTCGGAATATACCCTAGAGAAACAAGAGCCTTCACACAAACAGATATATGCACACCCATGTTTATTGCAGCTCTGTTTACAATAGCAAAAAGCTGGAAGCAACCAAGGTGTCCATCAACGGATGAATGGGTAAATAAATTGTGGTATATTCACACAGTGGAATACTACGCATCAATAAAGAACAGTGACGAATCTTTGAAACATTTCATAACATGGAGGAACCTGGAAGGCATCATGCTGAGCGAAATGAGTCAGAGGCAAAAGGACAAATATTGTATAAGACCACTATTATAAGATCTTGAGAAAGAGTAAAAACTGAGAAGAACACATACTTTTGTGGTTACGAGGGGGGGAGGGAGGGAGGGAGGGAGAGGGTTTTTTACTGATTAATTAGTAGATAAGAACTGCTTTAGGTGAAGGGAAGGACAACACTCAATACATGGAAGGTCAGCCCAATTGGACTGGACCAAAAGCAAAGAAGTTTCCAGGATAAAATGAATGCTTCAAAGGTCAGCGGAGCAAGCGAGGGGGTTTGGGAACCACGCTCTAAGGGGACTTCTAAGTCAATTGGCAAAATAATTCTGTTATGAAAACATTCTGCACCCCACTTTGAAATGTGGCATCTGTGGTCTTAAATGCTAACAAGCGGCCATCTAAGATGCATCAATTGGTCTCAACCCACCTGGAGCAAAGGAGAATGAAGAACACCAAGGTCACACGACAACTAAGAGCCCAAGAGACAGAAAGGGCCACATGAACCAGAGACCTACATCATCCTGAGACCAGAAGAACTAGTTGGTGCCCGGCCACAATCGATGACTGCCCTGACAGGGAGCACAACAGAGAACCCCTGAGGGAGCAGGAGATCAGTGGGATGCAGACCCCAATTTCTCATAAAAAGACCATACTTAATGGTCTGGCTGTGACTAGAGGAATCCGGGCGGTCATGGTCCCCAAACCTTCTGTTGGCACAGGACGGGAACCATCCCCGAAGACAATTCATCAGACATGAAAGGGACTGGACAGTGGGTGGGAGAGAGATGCTGATGAAGAGTGAGCTAATTATATCAGGTGGACACTTGAGACTGTGTTGGTGTCTCCTGTCTGGAGGGCGGATGGGAGGATAGAGAGAGTTGGAGGCTGGCAAAGTTTTCACGAAAGGAGAGACTGGAAGGGCTGACTCATTAGGGGGAGAGCAAGTGAGAGTAAGGAGTAAGATGTATATTAACTTATATGTGACAGACTAACTTGATTTGTAAATGTTCACTTGAAGCTCAATAAAAGTTATTAATAAAAAAATGTAGGCTGTCTGGTCAGTAGACAGTGGCACTTGATGGATTGGAGTAATTTGAGGTATAAACATTACGGGGTGGTAGTGATGATGGTAAGGAGCCCCGGTGGCACAATGGTTAACCACTTGGCTGCTAACTGCAAGGTCAGTGGTTGGAACCCACCAGCTGCTCCACAGGAGAAAAGACCTGGCAATCTGCTCCTGTAAAGATCACAGCTTAGAAAACTTTTGGTTAGCAGCTGAGCTCTTAACTACCATGCCACCAGTGCTCCAGATATAAATTGTATATTTAGTATACATAGCATGTGCATATATATTGTGTATATACATACATATACACCTATCTACATATACATGCGTAAATATATATAAATCTGTAGGAAGCTAGTTCAGGGTTCTAAACAGGGTGGGTCATGATCACATTTACTATTTAGAAAGATCAGTTAAGCAGCAATCTGGCAAGTGGACTGGAGGGGGAAGAACTATATCAAGGGTAGCCATAATACTTCACTTTTGCACCAAGAGTCTGGATTCTCGGCCTAGGGTTCTGTTGTGTTTATGTTCTAATTTGTCTGTGAAATACTGTATAGGTTTAGAACAATGTGCACATCTTCTAGGAGGCGAGGCGTTAGTTGTAGGTTGTGTATGTATAATAGCCCACTGCTGTCGAGTTGATTCCGACTCATAGCAGCCCTATAGGGCAGAGTAGAACTGCCCCATAGAGTTTCCAAGGAACACCTGGAGGATTTGAACTGCCGACCTGTTGGTTAGCAGCCGTAGCACTTAACCACTAAGCCACCAGGGTTTCTGTGTATATAATAGGCATATGGAATTCTAAGGAGAACATTCTCAGCCTCCAGTTTCCTTCCATTCTGGGAATTTAACAACACAGTACCATTGCTACTTTGAGATAGGAAGGGAATTGGGAAACAGTGTGGTTTACAATCGAAAGGTGCTGATTTAAATCTTGGCTCTGCTCTTTACTAGTTGTGTAACCTTGAGAAAGAAGTACAACCACTTGGAGATTCAGACTCTTCATCTGTAAGATGGACTTAATAATTCTTTCTTCTTAAGGTTGTTGAGAAGCTAAATGAGAGTGTATATAGATTCTTAGCATGGTATCTGGCACGTAGCAAACATTATAATAGAATGCTTGGACTGGAAGAAGACTTAGAGTTAAAAACATAGACCAACCTTCTAATTCTTCAGAAGAAGAGTCCCAGGCCCAGAGGGATGAAATAATTTGCCCAGAGCTTTTACCTCACTAGCGATAGAGTTGGAAGTGGACTCAAAATAACTAGATTGTCATTAAATTCCAAGGAAAAGAAGCAAATGTCTTATTGTCAGGGAGCAAACGAATCATGCAGTAGTGCAAAATGGAAGGCATTTTTCTTTATATTTTCTGAGTTGGAAGGAAACTCTATAATATTAACAAAGCTTCGTAAACCTGACATCTCCTTTTGGCTTTTGGGGTCTAGATTTGCTGTTTGATATCTGAGCTGTTACCGGGATTGCTGGTTAGCAATCAACTTAGGAATGTTAGAAAGTCTGAGTTGACTTCTTTTTTTATTTTTAACAACTTTATTGAGGTACGGTTTAACATATCCTGAAAATCGCCTTCTTAAGTGTCCAATTAAATGGTTTTTAGTAAACATACCGAGCTGCGATACTATCTGATTTTTGAATATTTCTAAACATTTTCGTAATCTCAGTAAGACCTCGCATACCTACCCATTTGTGTTTTATGTTTCTCACCCCCAGCCCCAGGCAACCACTAATGTACATTCTCCGTGTATAGATTTACCTTTTCTGGGCATTTCATATAAATGGACTAATATTGTAATGGTCTTTTGTGTCAGGCTTCTTTCACTTAGCATAATGTTGTTGTGGTCCATCCAAATTGCAGCAGGTATTTTTTGTTGTTGTTGTTAACTGAATCTAGGTTGACTTTTGATATAGAGGATATTGATCTGACGGGGAAATAGGGGCCAAGAAATGATTTCAATCTTGCCAAATTTGGCACCTGATAAGCTCAATTCTTCGGAATTGCCCACAGAGCAGCTTCCCATGGGGAATTCACCAAGGTTGAGTCCTCTGGCCCTCTTCCCAGGCTGCAGGGAGGTAATGTTTACATGCTTGTCTCTGACGATTATGCCACTAAAAGGTTGGAAAATTGCCCAAGTAGGAGGTGGCAGCTCAGATTCCAGCAGGTTAATTACAGCCTTTAAGGTGCACATTAGTGAGGGGACAGTGATGCACCTGCCATTGAACTTGGGGGTTTGGGGCAAGGAGTGAGTCCTCATGGGGAGGCCAAGGAGTGGGTTGTATAAGTGCCACAGCTGGGGGTCACTCTGGCAGAGGGCAGGTGTGTTTCTGACCTTGCTGGTTGTGAGAAGGTTGTAGGATTGGATGGTGGTTCAGCATGAAGGTTAGAGAATCTCGCAGACTTGTGTGACCATTTGACTCTGGTCAGATTGTGAAACCTCTTGGAGCACTGGCTACCCATGTAAAATGGAATATATAGTACATACCTCATAGAGTTGTGAGAATTCAATAAGATGATGTGGACAAAACACTTAGAGTGTTCGCACCTACAAAATATTCAGTAGATGTTTGCTGTTACTTTTTAACTCCTCGATACTAGAGAGTTAGTGTTTTTATTGGCTCCTTTTCTATGTATCTTTAAAGTAAGATAAATTATCTGGAATTAATAAAGTACTATGATTTGAACTGCTGACCTTTTGGTTAGCAGCCATAGCACTTAACCATTACACCACCAGGGTTTCTACTATATTCCTAAAATAATAAAAATATTCAAAAGATTAACAAAAACAGTGTTTTGCCTTAGAACTAATATACTAATTTGCTTTCTTTTTTTACCCTTCCTTTTTCTTACCCTCACTCATTTTGTCTTCCTGCCTGCTTGCCTCCTCCTATCCCTCCTTCCCTTCCTCTCTTCCTTCCTTCTACCTAATATAACTGAATTAATAATTCCAATAAATAATATTTATGGTGCTCATCATAAAGTGCTTTTCATAACCTTACCACACTTGATGCTCACAGCAGTTCTGAAGAAAGCTATCATTATTATCCTCCTTTTAAGAGTTAGAGATAATAATGTGATCTGCCTAAAGTCACACAGCTCATAAAGGGCAGATCCCACCTGCATTATTAGATATTGGGAATTAGGTTTGGAACACAATTCTCAATCTAACAGGAGAGGCAGGCATTTAAATAATTAGCATCAGTGTAAATTTTAAATAGCATGTTAGAGAATGAGAATGGTAAGGAGGGAATTCTAGGTAGAGGGCAGTGCCAGAGTAAAGGGTGGTCCTTGCCCTGGATGGTTTGGTTGAGTAGGTTCCTTCTTCAGACCCAGCAGAGGAATTGACAAGGAAGGTGCAAAGGAAATACCAGATACATTCCTAGACCAAAAGAACTTTACATATTCATCAGAGGAATAGAAAATAGTAGAGTCACAGAACGTTTCAGAAATTCCAGGGGGTTATAAACCATTGGAAGTAGAACCTCTTTTGATACATCCTCAGCAGCTAGGTGAAGTCAGGAAGAAAGGAGATAGAGTGAGCCCAGCTGGTGGATCAGCAGAGCTTGAAAGGAAAAAGAGGAGACAGAGGGTTGAAAAGGACGGCTGCCATGATGAGGTGCTGGGGCTTGTGCTTGTCCTCTTTGAATGAAATCATAATTTGACCTTCCAAAACAACTCAATATAGAGAAGGTCGCAGAAGCCATTTGATGGAGTGAGGTACGTTTAATAAAGGCCAACAGAGGAACAATATAAAAAGGTGGAACTTCAATCTGATATTATCTAAAGAAGGGCATTTGAAACTAATGTTTTGTTGTTGTTAGGTGCTGTCGAGTAGGTTCTGACTCATAGCGATCCTATGTACAACAGAGCAAAATACTTCCTGGTCTTGCACCACCCTCACAATGGTTGTTATGCTCAAGCCCATTGTTACAGCCACTGTGTCAATCCATCTTGTTGAGGGTCTTCTTTTTTGCTGACCCTCTACTTCACCAAGATTGATGTCCTTCTCTAGTGACTGGTCCATCTTGATAATATGTGCAAAGCACGTGAGAGGAAGTCTCGCCATCCTTACTTCTAATGAGCATTCTGTCTGTACTTCTTCCAAGACAGATTTGTTCATTCTTCTGGCAGTCCATGGTATATTCAGTATCCTTCTCCAACACCATAATTCAAAGGCTTCAGTTCTTCTTTCGTCTTCCTTACTCATTGTCCAGCTTTCACATGCATATGAGGCAATTGAAAACACCAAGGCTTGGGTCAGGCGCACTTTAGCCCTTAAAGTGACAGCTTTGCTTTTTAACACTTAAAAGAGATGTTTTGCAGGAGATTTGCCCTATGCGATGTGTCTTGAAATGAATAGGACCGGAATAATAACTAGTAGCATTTTACATTTAAAAAAAGAGCCAAGGGCCTGAGTGGAAAATTCGTGGAGGAGGAAATTGGGTGTCTGTTTCCCAACCCATTGTGGGATAAGAAACTGGGGAATAAGTTTGATATAGGCAACTTTATAGAGGAACATAGTGCAGGGCAAATTCCCTGGGCCTGTGAGAAGAATCCAAAGGGTTCAGTGAATCCTGAGGTAACTGTCTAAGAGACTAGGGAACATTCTACTGTGGTCAGCTGTGTCGCAATGAAGGACAGTATCAGAATTTAGCAAGTACTCAGTGATGCTTTCTTGAATGAAAGCTCTGAATAAGCAGAGGAAATAAAGGGCCATAAAGAGGTAGAAAGCTTGGAGCAAGGAGGAGCAGCATAGGTTAATGTGCAGAGGGGCCTCTGCATAGGTAGGTTGGAGGAAGCGGCTCTTTTGGGCCTGAGTTCCTAATCAACATACTCAACTCTACCAGGTATCCACTGAACACAGGCTGGCCTGGCTTATACTTGCTGGCCATGGAAGAATTCCTGAATGCTGCACCTGACCTGTTCTTACTATAGCCCTGCCTGCTCTTGACACTCTCAGGTACCAGCTCTGCTTCTCTTTCTTTCATCTGCCCACACATTGTTCTTTGGGTTAGACTCACTGTTTTCTTCCAAACTGGAGTTTGTCTCCCACTATTCTGCCTGGTAGAGCTGTGGTTAAGCATTTGACTGCTAACCAAAAGGTCGGCAGTTTAAATCTACCAGCTGCTCCTTAGAAACACCGTGGAGCAGTTCTTCTCTGTCCTACAGAGTTACTATGAGTTGGAGTCAACTCAATGGCAATAGGTTTTTTTTTTTTTTTTTTAACTCTGCCTCAGCCATGCATCCCTGAAGTCTCAACCAGTCTTGACCTGGGAACCACAACCAGGCAGTATCTTTACTAGATATCCCAAGACTCACAGGTGGATCTAGGCAGATATGGATTTCAGGATCATGAGACACAAATATGGACCATATAATAGAGGGATAGACATAGGAACCTGTACTTAAGGAAAGAGAAAAGAGGAAGCCATTGAGATGTTTTGGGAAAATTGGTCTGAATGAACACAGTTTTGATTAGTGGAGATTATTATGCACCATCTCCTTCATTTTGAAATAGTGAGGTATCAACAATCCCCAAAACATAATCCTTGCGAACACTGCAGGACTTGAGTTTTATGAAAGATATGACTGCTACATTACAGTTCATTCATTCATCCAATACTCATTTCTTAATATCCATCATGTGCAATGTAGTAAGATTCACAGAGGAAGACACAGAGAAAAAGAGACATTTATTTGCCCTCCTTCCACAGAATTCGGTAAATTGTGAGAGCTCATGAACTATGTATACTTAAGTAAAATAGAAGGCAAAAATGGAAAGGGGGTCGGGAGATCACCCCCAGCAGGGAATTCCAAAGCTGAGTTTAACTTTAGCTGCATTTTGACTTCCCTAGCTGGTTGACAAAAAAAATGGCTGGAGCAGGGAGGCAGGCTCTATTGTCTGCAATTCTAGATCACACCCTGCCTTCCACCTAGCCCAGGAGTGTGGCTCACAGTGGGAGTGCCTGCTGCACCTCCAGACAACTGCTTTTCAAACTTGCCCAGATGATTGGCGGACACATGCAGTTGGCTGTTCTATAATTAACCCTGCTGACAACTCCCCAAGTCACTGAAACACTCTGTAAGAGGCTTCATCAAGGAGAACTCATCAGGACACCCCCTGCTCCATCCCCTTTCAATGTGGGAGGCCTTATTTATAAACTCTGTTATATAGATCTCTTCTATCCAAAAGGAAGAAGGGAAAAGGGCTTTTGCAGATTTACAATCACTGAAACCACAAAAGGAGAGTGGGAAGAGACTTGTTAAGCTGGAGAACTTGCCCCCTGGGGCCCGGCTGGGATGTTTTCTCCCTGTGCATTTGTCCATTCTCTGCTTGCTGAAGCCCATGAGGTCAAACCCCAGCACTCACCATGTCTCTTGTGTTTCCTCCTGCCCATTTCCCCCCCGCCCCCACTTTGGCCTTTTGGAATTTACTTCATTTCTACAGCACACATGGAGTGTCTATTATTTGCTCAGGACTGAGGAAGGTGAACTAAGACAGAGTGACTGTTCTCAAAATTCTTTACATTATTTGGCATGAGGCAGATAGGTCTTTCTCTTTCCTTCTGCTACTATTGGAAGTTACTATCCGGAAGTCAGGAAAAATTGTTTTCCTCAAAAAACCTTTCACACCCCCAAACTCTACAACACTCATGTAGTTTTCATATTATAATATTTGCATATATGTCCTTTTTAGCTTTTGCTAAACTATAAATATGGTGTAATAAAAAGTAAACACTGGAACCAGAGACATCTCAGTTCAAGCCCTAGGTTGCCCAGTATTTATTAGCTGTGTGGCCTTGACCTCTTCAAGCTTCATTTCCCTTAAGTGTAAGGTAATAGGACTGTCATGGGGAGTAAACAAAAATAGCACAATACTGGCAGCAAGGCAAGTACTCAGGGAATGCTTATTCCCCATCTTCTTCCTCTTTGTCCTTCCGGAGACAGAGATGGTGTTTTGTCCATTTTTTTTCCCTTTCAGTTGTTTCGTCTGAGCCTTAAACATGAAAGGTGCTGAGTAAAAAAGTCCTCGTTTATTAAAACAAGTGAGTGAATGAATGAATGAAGTCATAGTGTTGCTGGTGTCAGAGACAGCATCCGTTTTGGCATGCAGGAAGGATTTGAGCAAAGGTACTTAGGTAACAGAGAAGAAATTAATTTACTTGACAAATCCTTCCTCTCAGCACGAGTATAATAAATTCTTGAATAATGAAATATCATTTACCAGTATTACCAAGTGTCCATATTCTTACTTCCGTTAAAGTCCCAATCTGTAGCTCCAGAGGTACTCATCAGCACAATATCTTCAACAGTTACATGTGATAAATAAGGAACATTTTGCAATATTAAACAATTCCTGTTATTTCTAAAGTTGTTTTATGTACATTTAGGTGGAAGGAATACAGAGTCACTGCACCAAAAAGAACTGGTTGATGTTCAACCATTTCAGGAGGTAGGATATGATCAAAACCTGATGGTACTGAAGGAAGAAGTCCAAGCTGCACTGAAGGCAAGGCTCCAGGAATTGACAGAATCCCAACTGAGATATTTCAACAAATGGATGCAGCCCTGAAAGTGGTCAGTCTTCTATGCCAAGAAATTTGGAAGACAGCTACTTGGTCCACTGACTAGAAGAGATACATATTTGTACCCATCCCAAAGAAAGGTGATCCAACAGAATGTGGAGATTATCAAACAATATCATTAACATCCCACACAAGTAAAATTTAGCTGAAGATCATTCAGAAACAGCTGTAGCAGTGCATCAACAGGGAACTGCCAGAAATTCAAGCTGTACTCAGAAAAGGACAGGGAACGAGGGATATCATTGCTGTCAAATGGATCTTGGCTGAAAGCAGAGAATACCAGAAAAATGTTAACCTGTGTGGATCATAACAAATTATGGATAATGTTACAAAGACTGGGAATTCCTGAACACTTAGTTGTGCTCATATGGAACCTGTATGTAGATCAAGAGGCAGTCGTTCTAATAGATCAGGGGGATATTGTGTGATTTAAAATCAGGAAAGGTGTGCATCAGGGTTGTATACATTCGCCATACTTACTCAATCTGTATGCTAAGCAAATAATCAGAGAAGATGGGCTACATGAAGAAGAACGAGGCATGAGGATTGGAGGAAGACTCGCTAACCTGCCATATGCAGATGACACAACCTTGCTTGCTGAAAGTGAAGAGGACTTGAAGCTCTTATTGATGAAGAACAAAGACTACAGCCTTTGATATAGATTATACCTCAACATGAAGTAAACAAAAATCCTCACAACTGGACTAATAAGCCACACCATGATAAATGGAGAAAAGATTGAAGTTGTCAAGGATTTCATTTTACCTGGATCCACAATGAACAACCATGGAAACACAAGTCAAGAAATCAAGTGGCGCATTGCATTGAGCAAACCTGCTGCAAAAGACCTCTTTCAAGTGTTAAAAAGCAAAGATGCCACTTTGAGGTCTAAGGTGCACCTGATCCAAGCCATGGTGTTTTCCATCATCTCATATACATATGAATAAAGAAGACTGAAGAAGAATCAATGCCTTTGAACTTTGATGTTGGGGGAGAATATTGAATATACCATGGACTGCCAGAAGAACGAACAAATCTGTCCTGGAAGAAGTACAGCCACAGTGTTCTTTAGAAGTAAGTTTGGCTAGACAACGTCTCACGTACTTTGAACATGTCATCAGGAGGGACCAGTCCCTAGAGAAGGTCATCATGCTTGGTAAAGTACAGGGTCAGCAAAAAAGAGAAAGACCCTTGAAGAGATGGATTGACACCGTGGTTGCAACAGTGGGCTCAAGCATAACGATTGTGAGGATGATGCAGGACCGGGCAGTGTTTCGTTTTGTTGTACATAGGGTCGCCATGAGTCAGAACTGACTTGATGGCACCTAACAACAACAACAGATATAATGTGCATGAAGCATGATATCAATTCTTTACATTAATCCGTGGGTCTAGATATTGCTGTAAATGGCAGTGAAATTGTGAACAGAAGTGATAATGTATTGCGTGCTGAAATGAAAACCTTTTACAATAATTTCTGCCATAGGATGATTTATCCCTTGTGACCCCATATAAAATTTAAAAATACTAGTAAAATCCATCATACATTTCTGTATCTAAGTGTTTCATAAAATTTGCAATTCATGTTACCAAATGTAAGTGCAGGGTCAGCACTTACTTGCATGACTCTGAAAGTGGGTACCTCTGTAATTTTTGTACCCTAGTTGCCTTGCCTTACTCTTCTCACCCTAGTCCTAACCCTGCTGTAAAGGAACAGAGAGTAAATATTTTTTGCAGGATATACAGTCTCTGTTGTATTTACTCAACTTTGCTAGTATAGCATAAAAACAGCCAGAGACAATATATAAATGAATGGGTGTTGCTGTATTTCAATAAAGCTTTATATACAAAAAACAGGCAGCCATCCTGATTTGGCCTGTGGGTCACAGTTTGATAATTCCTAGTTTAAACAATGAAATTTCTTTCTTCTTCATGCTGTATATCTATTGTGGGTCACTGTGGTTTCTTCTTCACATTACCTCTTTTTGAAATCCAGATTGATGGAGTTGCCATCATCTTCAGTGTTGCTTGATATTGTGCCAGAGGGGAGAATGGGCTTTTCACTTGCTTTAGCAATTAAGTTTTCAGATCTAGAAGGGGCACACACTATTTCTGCTTACAACTTACTGGCTGTAATTAATCACAGGTCCCTATCCAACTCAAATCTTTACATGTTACTGTAAAAAAAAAAAAAAAAAGCATAGAAAGTTGATGAAAATGCCTTGTATGGGGAGGGAGTGGTTGACATACAAATGTAGAAGGTGCATTATTTGGGTAAAAATATGGTAGATGGATACTGCATTCTTAGAAACTGTTACTGTCTATTTTTATGTCTAGCATTTGCAATTGACTATACCCACTCCTCACTTATCAACATGGTTAGGTTCCAAAGACCAGGTCATTATGTGAAAATTGGCATTATGCACAAATGGAGGATGACCACATCAGATCACAAAATGGAGGATGACTGCATCATTACATAGCTGCCAAATTACATCATTATGTAACTGCCAAATTACATCAATACATAACTGCCAAACCAGAGAATCATGGCCCAACCAGGTTGACAGATAACCTTAACAGTCACAGCCAGTTACTCTTGCCTCACATATTGGTGTTCGTTACTGCCGGATGTAAGTTGTTAATGTGCAAAATAGATAGTAGATTTTTTACTGTTGTCATAAATGTGAAATGTCAGATAATGAGATATTGATGAGTTAGGAGTAGGTATATTATAATTACTATTTCTGTAAAATTTCCCTTTATTTTTGCATGTCATTCACCTTTCCCACTCAAGCCTTTAAGATATTAATAATAGTCTTTTAAAATGCTATGTCTGGTATTTCCAACATCAAGCTGGCTCTTTTTTATTTCTTTTTCTTTTGATAGTGAGTTCATTTTAAGTTGTTTTTGTATGTCTTGTTATTTTTGATTGAATGATGAACATTATGCATAGAATAATTAGAGACTGAGGTAAACCTCTTCTGCTAGGTTGGTAGTGTGGAATGTTGCCTAATTTAATCAGTAGGTGAGCTTCATTTGGGTTTTGTTTTTGCTCTGGTTAATTGCAGTGAGCCTATAACTTCAACTTTCTTAATCCTTACTTTGTACTTAGGATGGAGACTGGTTTGCTAGAGGTTTCTTTCTTTTTTTTTTTTTTTTTAATGAATGTTTCTGATTAACCCTCAGCGTTAGGCTTTCCCTGTACTCTTTCATCTCAGAGAAGCTGTCTCTCCCAGCTCCTTACCTTCCTCTGGCAGTAGATTCCTGTTGGTCATTACTCTGTGCTTTTTAGCCTATTGGTTAGGTGTAGGGGACTTCTCAGTTATCCTAGTCCAGCTTAGACTCTGTGAGGCTCTGTGCCCCTGAGTCATAACAGTAGGACATTTTTAGTGATACTGCCTCTCCCTCAGCAGTAGGGAACCTTTCATGACCTGAACTCAGGATGGATTAGAGAGTTTTAATCCTATTTGCAAGCAGCCTTTACAGTTTTCTTGAGAGCCACAGTATACCCTTTCTTCGGCACCTTAAAGCTTTTTGTTTCTTAGGGGTAAAAGGCCCACGTAAGGCTTTTATGCCTTTCCTGCAGTAGTAACTGTTCCCTTTCTTAAAGCTCAACCTTACCAAGGAAATGTTTCCCTGGTTTCCTGCCTTGCCTTCAGTCTTTTTTATGGAGGTCTCTGGAGAAACTCCTGTGAGTGAGTAAGAAACTCACTTTGTCTTTGTGGCTATCAGTGTTTCTAAACTCCTATGCCATCACGTTTAACATTTAGCAATTCATTAAAAATTTTAGCTTAACTCTTTGTATGGTGGCTTCGTATACCTTTTGTGCTCTACTGCAGGTAACCCAGTGCCTGACATTCCTAGTGTTCAGTCTAGCTGGTTGCCCTTCCACCTCTGCTATCTGAAGATCTCAAGAAAATTTATTATTTTATGGATTATCTGGTTTTTCTTTTTGTTATGGTGGGATCAATGCTCTTCCTAACTTTTTGTATTCTAGACAGAAGCTAGAAGTTCCTGTTATTATTCTGGAATGGCATACAGTATTCCTGAGGACTGTGTTCTGTTTTATATTCTGCACAACATTGGTCAGCAACGAGACCATTTTCTGTGGCTTCATTAGAATATCTAGATCATAACAAGGGACTGAGCTATAATTATGCTTTGAATTTATATAAAATTATGGTATCAAATTATTCCTAAGCATATTTGATCGAATATTCTTTTGCGGTCTTTTTAAAAGCAAAACAAAACAAAACCCTTCTTGGATGTGTAAAAACCTAAGTCATGGTCCTGTCTCTGCCATATTCTATCTTAGTGATCTTTCAACGACCGCTGCACCTCTTTGGTTTTCAACTTCCTCTTCTGTAAAATGAGTGTGCTGGGCAAATGATTTCTGTGGTCCACAATAAACTCATTAATTTCTTTCTATCCACGTAACTATAGTACAGATATTATTATTCTCCTTTAAAAACAGCAACAAAAAATTAAGTGGACAATGTTATGCACTTCAACATTGAATTCTAGTATAGCAAAGTATGAATTATGGAGATGCTGAGTTTTCCTTCTTGTAGGTGGGGTTAGACCAAAATAGGGAGCAGGTGGTACATTCTCATAATTTCAATCCAAAGAAGTTGTATGGTCTCTGTCTCTTGGTTAAGACCTATTCCAACAAATATTAAAAAAGATGCTGCTTAAATCACATGCTATTGAGTGTGTACCCAAATTGTCATAATAGCCATTGTGTATGTGTGTGTGTGTGTGTGTGTAAGAGATATAGGGCATATTAAAGAGTTTTTGTTGGGTTTCTAAGCACTTAAGAGCTGGAATAAGATCCAGGATCTATCAACTCTCTGATCAGTGCCCTTTTCACTATATCATGCTGCCTATGTGCAGGTTTCTACTCCCATTACTGGGATGTCTTAAAGAGTCAGAGCCCTGTGGCTCAGGAAGTTTCTACAAGGTTGGAGTAAATGTTCCCTAAATCCAACTTTATGGTAGGCTAGAGCATTCAGCCCTAAAACTAGTTCCTGTGTGTGCATTCTCCTTTCAGAGGCTTGGGAGCTATAGTCCCCTATCTTATCTAATGCTTCTGAATCTTTTGAACCATAGAGGTCATCCCGTCCACTACAAAAGAATTGTGTGTGAGTGTGAGTATGTGTTTGTGTGGTGTGTGTGCGTGTGTGTGAAGGCAAGAGTAATGATGTTGTTGTTGACTCTGACATAGGGATTTACTCCCACCTTCCTCTCAGCCTATTCAAAAGTTGTACATCTGTTAACATCTAATTCAATCTTAGGTAAGAAAGCTTTGTTGACTATTTTTAGTCCCATGAATGAACTCCTGTAACATTTATATTTTACTCAATTGGTTTAATTTGATAAACAATTAGAAGTTGACTTGTTAAGGAATTTATTTCATATTTCTGCCTTTTATGTTCTCAGCAAATGGATGTTTAGACACACTCTGACATACTTGTTTTCAAAGTTATTTTTGCTGAGACTTTAACCTTGAAGATAAGGACAGTATCTTAATTTAAAAAATCTGTTGACCCATTACTATGTTCCAGGCATTTTTCTAGACAATGAAGATATAGCACTAAATGAAATAGGCAAAATCCCTCTCCTCAAGGAGCTGAAGACACATAATAAATAAATAAACAAGCGAAACCGTTCAAATGGTGAAATATGCTATGAAAAAAAATAAAACAGGGACAGGGATCTAGACAGTGGGTGAAAATGGGTGTGTTTTATCTTACTTAGGAATGGCTTCTCTGAATAAGTAACATTTGAACAGAAAGCTGATGGAAATGAGGGAGCAAGCCATGAAGATCCCTAGAAGATAGTTCCCATGGTAATATTGTACAATTGTGCACATAATATATGGTAAAAATATTGCATTATATTGGATTCATGAATATTAATGGATTAGACAAGGTTGAAGTGATTATGCTATCTCTGTTTGTTCTTGATTAGGGATTTAGATAATTTGTGGTAGAGAAACCCATTTTTCCTGTTCCCAGGGACCAGAGACAATATACATGGAGAATTTATTTCTTAGGTAGATGATCTTATTCCTAACACTCCCAGGGAGCAAGCCTTTTCTTTCAAAAGGATGGAGTTTCCTGAAAGGAAACCCCAATTAGCTCCTTCCACACTGGATTGAAATGATAGAAGGAGAGGAAAAGTCAGAGTCTAGAATAGATAATATATGAAGTGTCCAGTACCATAGCAGAAAGCAAAGCAAAGCAAATCAAATGGAAGACTCTAGCCAAAAAACAATAGAAAGACTGGGGACCGTGGTTTTGGGGGACATCTAGGTCAATTGGAATAACAAAGTTTATTAAGAAAATGTTCTGCATCCTACTTTGGTGAGTGGCATCGGGGGTCTTAAAAGCTTGTGAGCAGCCATCTGAGATGCATCAATTGATCCCAATCCACTTGGAACAGAGGAGAATGAAGAACACCAAAAAGGCATCGGGGGTCTTAAAAGCTTGTGAGCAGCCATCTGAGATGCATCAATTGATCCCAATCCACTTGGAACAAAGGAGAATGAAGAACACCAAAGGCACAAGGAAAATATTAGCCCAAGAGATAAAAGAGCCACAAAAACTAGAGACTCCATCAGCCTGAGACCAGAAGAACTAGATGGTACCTGGCTATCACCAGTGACTGTCCTGTCAGGGAACACAACAAAGAGTCCCTGATGGAGCAGATGAAAAGCGTGGAGCAAAACTCAAATTTCACATAAAAAGACCAGACTTAATGGTCTGACTGAGACTGTAGGAACCTCTGAAGCCATGGCCCCCGTACGCTCTGTTAACCCAGAACTAAAACCATTCCCGAAGCCTACTTTTCAGGCAAAGTTTAGACTGGTCTATAAAACATAAAACAATACTCGTGAAGAGTGTACTTCTTAGTTCAGGCAGATACACAAGACCAAATGGGCAGCTCCTGTACAGAGGCAGAATGAGAAGGCAGGAAGGGATAGGAGATAGTTGGATGGACACAAAAAACCTGGGGTGGAAAGGGGGAGTGTGCTGTCACATTGTAAGGTTTGCAACTAGTGTCACATAACAGTATGTGTATAAATTTTTGTATGAGAAATTAACTTGAGCTGTGAACTTTCAGCTAAAATACAGTTAAAAAAAAGTTTTCTTTAAAGAAAAAAGAGCTAAAAAAAAAATAGATTCAGAGACAGTGGGTTAAAGGGATGACAGCTAGTTCACTAGGAAAACAAAAAGACAAGTTTTGGGAGCCTTTATAGTTTTTTATAGGTCAAAGCAGTTGAAGAGGAATGATTCAGTAGAGCAATGACAATATAATCAAAGACATAGCTGGACCTTTTGGGCCAGTGGACTGTCAACAGCTACACCAGTTTCCTGAGTGAGGAGGGCTTTTGCCTAGTTTAATTGCAGCTACAGTAACACAGACTATTTTAGTTATGAATGTTTTATTTATGTTCATATTATCATTTCATTAAGTAAATTGAGAGTAGTTTGGTTAGTAGTTAAGTATGCTGACTCTGGAGCCAGACTGCCTGGTTTAGAAGACTGGATCCAACTCATCTAGTTACATGACCTTGGCAAGTTTTCCCACCTCTCTGTGTCTCAGCTTCCACACCTGTAAAACAGGATCATGATACACACATCTCCTAGTGCTGTAAATTCATTAAAATAGCTAAAGTAAATGGCTGATATTGGCTGTTATTTGTACCAGTCTCCTTTGATTATGTTTCAGCTTAAGAAGCTCTGCATGATACTAGTTAGCATGATACCTAAGTTTGCATAGACCCTACTACCTTGATGTCCAGGTTGAGAATGATGTCCAGCCTGCTTGAATCTACCTGTATATAATGATTGAATACAAAGGAGACTGAGATATAACCATTTTTTTACTTAAAGAGGGACAACTACAATTGCACCATTACAATTTCACCATTAATCACTAAAATATGTCAGCAGTCTCACGCTGCCTGAACTTGAAATGATAAAGGTGTTACTAAAAATAATATAAGCTCTACCAGGACAGATACTATGTCTGTCTCAATTGTTCTTGTAGCTAGCATCTAGCACAGTGTCAGGTTAAGTGTAGAGACTCAATAAAGATTTGTTAAAAGAATGAGTACATGTGTATTGTAACCAATGTACCGAAACTTAAAAATCCAAGAGTCACCTTTAACAGAAGCTGTATGGACCCAATGATGTCATAATGACCTCCAGAGCCATCTTTTAAAACTTAGGACCAGTTACATTTAGATTAAGAAAAGCTGTGTTGCCCAAGTGCTATCACTCAGCTTTGATCATTAACCCTATGTACCATAATTAGATAGTTATAACTAAGTGGGTGTTTCTTAAAAAAAAAATTTAATTGTCCCCTTAAAAGTAAGAATTGGTCCATTGATGAATTGCTTAAACAAAAGTGTTTGGGGCAGTGTAGAACTTCTAAATAAGATCACCTACTGCTGGAACGTAAGCACTGGTGGCAAGGTGGGAATGGGGGTGCAGACTTCCAAGGGATCTAGTTTGAAGGGTTGAAGAGGAAAATACTCCTTTGCATGTGAAATTTATAAAATGTTTAAGAGGTAGGATATTATCATCAGACCTTCCATTGTGTCTGAAAAAAACAAATGAGAATATATGTGAGTTTAGAGTGAATGAATGAATCAAGGATAAACTCTGAATGCTCTGGGGCCCTTAAGCAAGAGAATGTTTGTGAATATTGGTGAATCGCATGTTTTTCATTAGGTACATTGTTTAAAATCCGCCTTACACATTGTTTCAGATTGAACAATTTTATTTTCAGTTTAATTCCTTGTTCCATGATTTGAATTATTAATGAATGAAGGCTCTGTGCTCAGTCATATTGGCCCTTGGCAGATTTAGTGTCTGATCCAGTCTCAGGAATCAGATGATCCATTCAGTTTTATAGCTAAGATGACCAGATTAATTAGATAGTAAAAGATCAGGCCAAATAGAAATTGCTACTTGGTGTTAACCAATATGACAGTTTAAAAATGGAATTGACCTCAAAATGTTTAAAATAGTGTGCAGTATAAAGATATAAAGGTTATTACCTGGGGGCGGTAGTTTTCAAACATTAGATGCATCAGAATCACCTGGAGGACTTCTTGAACCATGGATTGTGGTGCCATCCCCAGAGTGTCTAATTCAGAAGGCCTGGGGTGGGACTGGATAATATGCATTTTTAACAAGTTCTCAGGTGATGCTGATGCTACCATACTTTGAGGATTACTGCTTTAAACAGATAAACTTTCTGTTAGTTGAATTTAAGTTATCATATCAATATAGGACATAATAGATTTTTTTTTTTTAGGTAAGAGAGATTAGAGCTAGAGTTATATTTAGATATAGGCTGAGGAATACATAATATGCAATGTTGTTATTAGGTGCCATCGAGTCGGTTCTGACTCATAGCGACCCTATGCACAACAGAACGAAACACTGCCCGGTCTTGTGCCATCCTTACAATTGTTGTTATGCTTGAGCTCATTGTTGCAGCCACTGTGTCAATCCACCTCATTGAGGGTCTTCCTCTTTTCCGCTGACCGTGTACTCTGCCAAGCATGATGTCCTTCTCCAGGGACTCATCCGTCCTGGCAACATGTCCAAAGTATGTAAGACACAGTCTCGCCATCCTTTCCTCTAAGGAGCATTCTGCCCGCACTTCCTCCAAGACAGATTTGTTTGTTCTTTTGGCAGTCCATGGTATATTCAATATTCTTCGCCAACACCACAATTCAAAGGCGTCACCTCTTCTTCAGTCTTCCTTATTCATTGTCCAGCTTTCACATGCATATGATGTGATTGAAAATACCACGGCTTGGGTCAGGCACACCTTAGTCTTCAGGATGACATCTTTGCTCTTCAACACTTTGAAGAGGTCCTTTGCAGCAGATTTGCCCAATGCAATGCATCTTTTGATTTCTTGACTGCTGCTTCCATGGCTGTTGATTGTGAATCCAAGTAAAATGAAATCCTTGACAACTTCAATCTTTTCTCCGTTTATCATGATGCTGCTCCTTGGTCCAGCTGTGAGGATTTTTGTTTTCTTTATGTTGAGATATAATCCGTACTGAAGGCTGTGGTCTTTGATCTTTATTAGTAAGTACTTCAAGTCCTCTTCACTTTCAGCAAGCAAGGTTGTGTCATCTGCATAACACAGGTTGTTAATGAGTCTTCCTCCAACCTGATGCCTCATTCTTCTTCATATAGTGCAGCTTCTCGTATTATTTGTTCAGCATACAGATTAAATAGGTATGGTGAAAGAATACAACTCTGATGCACACCTTTCCTGACTTGAAACCAATCAGTATCCCCTTGTTCTGTCCAAACGACTGCCTCTTGATCTATGTAAAGGTTCCCCATGAGCACAATTAAGTGTTCTGGAGTTCCCGTTCTTCGCAGTGTTATCCATAGTTTGTTATGATTCACACAGTCAAACGCCTTTGTATAGTCAATAAAATACAGGTAAACATCCTTCTGGTATTCTCTGCTTTCAGCCAGGATCTGACATCAGCAACCACATCCCTGGTTCCACGTCCTCTTCTGAAACCAGCCTGAATTTCTGGCAGTTCCCTGTCGATATACTGCTGCAGCCATTTTTGCATGATTTTCAGCAAAATTTTGCTTGCATGTGATATTAATGATACTGTTCTATAATTTCCACATTCGGTTGGATCACCTTTCTTGGAAATAGGCATAAATATGGATCTCCTCCAGTCAGTTGGCCAGGAAGCTGTCTTCCATATTTCTTGGCATGGATGAGTGAGCACGTCCAGCACTGCATCTGTTTGTTGAAACATCTCAATTGATATTCCATCAATTCCTGGAGCCTTGTTTTTTGCCAATGCCTTCAGAGCAGCTTGGACTTCTTCCTTCAGTACCATCGGTTCCTGATCATATGCCAACTCTTGAAATGGTTGAATAACGACTAATTCTTTTTGGTATAATGACTCTGTGTATTCCTTCCATCTTCTTTTGATGCTTCCTGCATCATTTAATATTTTCCCCATAGAATCCTTCACTATTGCAACTTGAGGCTTGAATTTTTTCTTCAGTTCTTTCACCTTGAGAAACGCTGAGCGTGTTCTTCCCTTTTGGTTTTCCATCTCCAGCTCTTTGCACATGTCATTGTAATACTTTACTTTGTCTTCTTGAGCCACCCTTTGAAATCTTCTGTTCAGTTCTTTTACTTCATCAATTCTTCCTTTTGCTTTAGCTGCTCGACGCTCAAGAGCAAGTTTCAGAGTCTCCTCTGACATCTATCTTGGTCTTTTCTTTCTTTCCTGTCTTTTCAGTGACCTCTTGCTTTCTTCATGGATGATGTCCTTGATGTCATTCCACAACTCATCTGGTCTTCAGTCACTAGTGTTCAATGTGTCAAATCTATTCTTGAGATGGTCTCTAAATTCAGGTGGGATATACTCAAGGTCATATTTTGGCTCTCATGGACTTGCTCTGATTTTCTTTAGTTTCAGCTTGAACTTGCATATGAGCAATTGATGGTCTGTTCCACAGTGGGCCCCTGGTCTTGTTCTGACTGATGATATTGAGCTTTTCCATCATCTCTTTCCACAGATGTAGTCAATTTGATTTCCGTGTATTCCATCTGGCGAGGTCCATGTGTATAGTCAACGTTTATGTTGGTGAAAGAAGGTATTTGCAATGAAGAAGTCATTGGTCTTGCAAAATTCTATCATTCGATCTCTGGCATTGTTTCTATCACCAAGGCCATATTTTCCAACTACTGATCCTTCTTCTTTGTTTCCAACTTTCACATTCCGATCGCCAGTAATTATCAATGCAACTTGATTGATGTTCGATCAATTTCAGGCTGCAGCAGCTGATAAAAATCTTCTATTTCTCATCTTTGGCCCTAGTGGTTGGTGTGTAAATTTGAATAATAGTGGTATTAACTGGTCTTCCTTGTAGGCATATAGATATTATCCTGTCACTGGATAGATCTTGAAACGTTGTTTTTGACGATGAATGCAACACCATTCCTCTTCAAGGTGTCATTCCCAGCATAGTAGGCTATATGACTGTCCGAGTCCAAATGGCCAATACCAGTCCATTTCAGCTCACTAATGCCCAGGATATTGATGCTTATGTGTTCCATTTCATTTTTGATGATTTCCAATTTTCCTAGATGCTTACTTTGTACATTCCAGGTTCTGATTATTAATGGATGTTTGCAGCTGTTTCTTCTCACATTGAGTCATGCCACATCAGTAAATGAAGGTCCCAAAAGCTTTACTCCATCCATGTCATTAAGATCGGCTCTAATTTGAGGAGGCAGCTCTTCCCCAGTCATCTTTTGAGTGCCTTCCAACCTGGGGGGCTCATCTTCCAGCATTATATCAGACAATGTTCCGCTGCTATTCATAATGTTTTCACTGGCTAATGCTTTTCAGAAGTAGACTGCCGGGTCCTTCTTCCTAGTCTGCCTTAGTCTGGAAGCTCAGCTGAAACCTGTCCTCCATGGGTAACCCTGCTGGTATCTGAATACTGGTGGCATAGCTTCCAGCATCACAGCAACACAAAAACCCCCACAGTACGACAAACTGACAGACAAGTGCAATGTTACACTTCAATATCTTGAATATCAGGTAGCAAAATTTTTGAGCAGTTATACTCTTGTTTCATAATCAGAAATTCCTTGACTGAGAAAGTACATTCCAAATGAGGCATTCTGGGCAATGTACATCATTGGCAAAGAAAAGTTTGGTTTTTATGAAATGAGCAGTAGTGTAAGCAGTGAAATAATATAAATTTGTTCATTTGATAAGCATTAGATTGTCCGTGTGTACAACACTATGCTATATACTGAGAAGATTTAAAAGAATTGTAGGTGGGTCCTTGTTTTCTAGAAGCCCAGAATCTTATAAAAAGAATATGCTCCAAACATAGGAAGCAATCATTAACACTATGAAGCATTGTATCTTGGGGGCTGTGGTAAGTGGTGCCCATAGCTTTGCTACAGAATACAGAGGCAAACAGTTGGGGGACTGAGTGGACGGGCAAGTCACATGGAGGAGCTGGGTTGGCCTTCACACAGTACTACTCACCAGTGATGCCAAATAAAACTAATAATTGAAGAGACTGTGCTTGTGCAATTTCTGCTTCTTTACATTTCTCGTGAGGAATATTCCCAGAGAACTGAAGCAGGTTAATTAAGATGCGAAGAGGCTGGCACAATTTCTGAGCAGATTAACACCACACAAGCTTTCGGTGTAACTCACTGGTGTTTGTTCCTGCTTGCAAAAGCTGTGTTTGTACAACTGGGGAGGAGTCCAAAAGGACTGAAAGAAGTTAATTAGTTCATTTTGCCAGTGCCTTGTCATCTGGTCCCAGGACAAATCCATTGAATATAAATCTATATATACATGCAAATGATTGTGATTATGATTATAATGAATATAACTATCCATTTTCACATTATCAAACCTTTGAGTAAAAAAAAAAAATAACTGCAAATGCAACACAGGGCAGGAATTTTATGGTGGAAAGTTAGGTATCAGGGATTCTGTAACATCGATCCATAGCTCAATGCCTCTCCTGTCTGTCACCTGGGATACCCCAGATATTCTTATTTAGCGTATATGAAATGTGTCTGAAATTTTATACCTTTTAACAAGCTCACCTACTGATTTGGTTGCATAGCCAAGTTTGGAAAATATTGGTCAAGATAAAGGGGGAGATGCAATATCCTAGTGCAGTGCCTTGAACAGATGGCCAATTCATTTCCAAGTTACCACAGCCAAGAGATGGTTGATTGGGGGGGTCTTTAATCTTTTCTGCAGCTTTTGGTGTAGTAGAAGAGTTATTAGGCTTCAAGTCTACTGAACAGGTTTATTTTATACACAGAGTGCCTAGGAGAGTGTCAGACCCAGAGTGAGAGCTTGGTACAAATATATGCAATCATGAACAAAGCCAAACTAACCATCAGGTGTTGCCAAGAGAACCAAATGACATCAACGTGTGAAAATACTTTAGACCGTTCAAGTGCTTTATCCAAACGTGGATAGTATTATCACTAATATTATCGTTGTTATTAGTGATAAAGCATGTTTGCTTTAGCCATTGTAAATGGCTAACTGTGCTATCAGCTGATACACAGAGAACCTAATACACTGTTAGCATAAGTTTAGTGTGACATTCTGCATCCATTGTGATCAGGCTATGAGTGGGTCCCTGCTGAAGATGTAGTGAATCAAAAGCCTCTTACCAACATCTCAGCCACTGCTGCAGACCCAGAGCTTAGGAGATGAGAACACGTCATCGAAGAGCCTCTTTGGTCACTTCCCTTTTCACCCCACCTCCAGATATTTTTGTGAAGGTGCAGCTGTAGTCTGTACCTTCATTCAAGTAATCCATGGCTCAGTCTTGGAGACAGGCTCTGAAGTCTGTGGGTGGGGGGCACCCTGAGGACACGGCACATCTGTTACCCTGGAGAAGGTGGTAACAGGGAAACAAATGATAATGACAAAATGCTAATGCCTCAAATGAGCTGAAAATGATGATGTAGCACTTGGAGCTATCCAGTTCTTGTGATGAGACAGGACCTATCGTTTGATACATAAAAGTGCCTTAGAGAAGTCTTGCAGGGATGTTTGTCTCTCAGTGATAGAAATAATCATTAACATATGGCAGCCTTTCTTCAATGACAGTTACCTGAGGATGAGTGTAGCCTGCCTTTGCACAGATATTGCAATGTAATTGTACTTAAGGGGGCCTTTTGACAAACAAACAAGGCAAACCCATTATTTCTTATCCATCCATGATTGCAAATTAATTGAACAATTAGTAGTGATAGCTTGAATGGACATAACGGGGCTGCTTGCATCCCAAAGCACCATACTGACATCTCAAAATATGAGTACTAATCCCTCCACTTGGACCTCACTGGGGTGGGTACAACAGCTGTTGAACAACCATAGCAACCCTTTCCAGTATTTCTAGGTAGTAGAAGGAAAAGGGTATAACCAGCTAAAAGAGAAGCCTTCACCAAAGAAGATAGAACTGGAAGATATAGCTGGCCATATGTGTGGCTGTTGGAATAACTACAAAGAGTAAACAACACACCATTTGTTGATCCCAGAAGGAGGTAAACATCACTAGATAGTTCAGATATAACTTTAAATATATGAGTTGAATCGATGGCAATGAGTTTTTTATAGCCAAATAATATCACTGAAATTAATACTAGAGCCAGCTTCTATGCTTCTGTATTTTAAGATGGAATGTTTATTGATTTGGGTGCCTGAGAGGAGGGAGGAGAGTGAGGATTGGGAAAAGGGTGGGCCTACATTTTCATATTAAAACAGCTCTCTCCTCACAAGGATTCCTAACCAGACACTTTGATTGCAAGTCACCGTATGATTGTCAGCAGTACCATGCTGTGATTGGCAGAGCTCTTTAGGTCCCCATACTGTTCACACAGACTCTGTGACATGCCTGCTTCCATCCTGCTGACAGCTCATAAACACGGAATTGTTAACATGTGCAATTAGCATGCATCCCCTCTCTGGGCAGATGCCCCCAGGCCTTAGTGTTGAAATATATGTCACAGCACTCTGGACTTGGATACGTTTAGAAAAGATTATTTTTAAACGTTTGGAGTATCTTCTTAGTATTGTTTGGTAGAAATTGATTTGTAGGAAATATCTGAGTTTTATCAAGGGTTGGTTATCTTTCCTAGAAAATGAGGGTACAAATACAATCATCAGCACCCTCTTCACAGCACATGCTTAAATTCCTGTCTTTGTACAATGCCAGAGAGTATGGGCGAAGTAGAACTACACTGCTGAGGTTCTTTACCTTAGGCTAAGACTTTGTGATAGCTTTTGTCCTAGGGGAGCACGAAGAAAATATTTGTGATTTAAGAAATAATTATGATCCTCAACTGTATGCATGAATTAAGTTACTGTTTTTTGTGTGTATTCTGTGGCTTCTTTATTACACTTAAATATTACCTAGCCCTGGTTAATGTAACATTTCCTAGACTATTTTCTTTTGGCTTCCTTTACCCATCTAGAATATTATGACTAATATTCCTTCCTTAAAAAAAAAAAAATCGCCTGTTCAATGCATGCAATCTTTTTTAGGTTATCAGAATAATCTTTTAAAAATACTGCTTCCGCAATCTAATCTACCTATCATAAATCTCCTGTGGTTTTCCATTGTCTCCCAAATAGCATCCAAATATGCCACTCTGGATCCCAAAGCCTTACACAGAGTGGTGGCAATTCATCATTTTAGGATTTTGTTGCTAGTGTTCCTCAGGTCAAATACTGCATTATAATCATGCTGCATAGTTGCTATCCATGAATCCTCCACATACATTCTGGTGTCTGAATCCTTAGCTCATGTTACCCACCACCATTTAGAATACCCTCTTCATTTTAATCCAACTCCCTTATATAAATCTCATATATCTTTTAAGATTACACTTAAGTACATCACCCACCACCCACTGCTGTCGAGTTGATTCCAACTCATATCGACCCTATTGGACAGAGTAGAACTGCCCCATAGAGTTTCCAAGGATTGCCTCGTAGATTCAACCTACTGACCTTTTGGTTAGCAGCCATAACTATTAACCACTGTGCCACCAAGGTTTCCACATCTAAGTACATATCCATTATTTTGTGGGTTGTAGAACACACTTATCCTAGAAGGGCATGAGGCTAAGAAGCCATTGAGCAAAATGCTCAAAAATAGTGTGGCTGTTTTAGCATTCTCATGGAGCTTGAGAGACAAAAAATTGGAGTTCATAACCCACCATAAATGAGGGACCCTAGGAAATTATCCAGATTTTCATATTAATATACAGTAGAATGACAGAATAGCTACAACAATGGGATCAAACATATCACAGATCATGAGGATGGTACAGATCGGGCAACATTTCATTCTGTTATACATAAGGTCTCCATGAGTCAGAGCTGACTTGATGGCAAGATATTTTTAGCCAAATTGAATCTGTGGCCAGCAAACTTACGTTAAAAATAATGCTGAAAGTAGTTCTCCAGGTAAAAGAAAATGATCCCACATTATAAGATGAAATGAAGAGCACTGATAAGGGTAATTATGTGTGTAAAACTGTAATAATAATTCTTATAAAGTTTAGAATATATGTAGAAATAAAATACAGTACAACATAAATTCCAGCCTGGGGGTTAGTAAATGGAGTTAAAGTGTTTGGTTGTCTATTTAGTGGCAACCCAGACAATGTATCCTATGTATAATTAAATTAATCTAATTAGTGGTTCTTATAAATTATTAGATTCTAGTATGTCATGGGGCAGCTCTACTCCATCTTATAGGGTCACTATGAGTTGGAATTGAATCGAGGGCACTGTTTTTTTTTTAATATGTCAAGGATTTATGTTATAACTTCTCATGTGACAACTAACTGAACAATTAAAAAATGTGTGACTAACAAGAAAATGAAGGGAAAAACTAGAATAACAAAAATACTTATTAATCTTAAAGAATACAAAAGAGAGGAAATACGACAAATAAAAAAATTAACATGATAGGTTTAAACCCAAATATGTAAGCAATTTTATTAAACGCAAATAGACTACTCAATTTAAAAGAATACCATCAAACTGTATTTAAAAAATAAACCCAACTCTCATGTGCTTAAAAGACAAACATAAAATGTAGGGAACCAACTGGTCAAAAGTAAAAGGATGATCAAAATGATACACGGGACTTCTAGGGTTGTATCAGTGAAAATGGCAGAATAAGTAGCTCCAAGAACCCAATTCTTCATAGAAACACTGAAAAAAAAATGTGCAAAAGCTATAAGAATCAACTCTGTCAAAATTTTTGGAAAATAGTTAAAGGTGTACTGTAATCAACCATCTACCAATTCCAAAGGTAACATAAAAATGGTAGAAAAAGACTTCGAGTTTCCTGTTTGACTTGTAAAGAGTTTGGAAGTTGTCACTCTTGTCCTCAAAAGGGAAAAAAAAAAGAAGCTGAATAAGCTGAAAATCAAAAACCCCATGTAGATCTATCAGAATTGAGTTCACGGTATAAGCCACTGCCCTGAAGACTGGATAAAGAGGCTGACGCAGAGAACTACAGATTATCAGGAACCAAAGCCCACCACTGGAGACAGTACTGGTAGAAACACTTAAGCTGTAATCAATGAATTGCTGGAGGCTCAGTGTGGTCTAGCTGAAGAGTTAAAAACTCCAGGTGGCCCAGCTTTAGGGGATCCCACACTTTTATGAGTTTTAGCTGTAGGAGCCCCATCAGGTTCTCAGGGTGAAGATCAGAGAAAAGTCCCTTCATGCTTTTGGCAGGGAGAGGGGGAAAAGTAACCACTTTGAAGTAAGTCCAGAGAATTCTGTTCTCCTTAACAAAGGCCTACTGCCGACAAGAGAAACTTTTATCAAAGCCAAACTGACTTAGGTTTTACAGAGTTAAACCAACTTTGGGGAAGAGAAAAGCCCAGTTCCAGATCCCTCTAGCTTTCAACATGAGGGAAGGTAAACATCCAATTTCAGACTTCTCTGGCCTTCCTGTCTCACCTAAGGGAACCCAGTGCCATCGAGAAGATATTGTGAAGGTCACAACCCAGGGGCACAGGCTCACTAAGACTGAAACCTAATCATAGGACTATAGAATACTTCCTCTTCCCCTATACTTTACCGCCATATCAAACATGCTTCTGTATAGTAATGGAATTATAGCTGAAAGACAGCAAACAGTAAACACAGCCTAACTCCTAGACATATAAAACCTCACATAAAAAGTCTGTCTCAGCTCTTCTTACCTGATATGTGATGTATGACTTTTAACAAAAATGACAAGACATGCTAAAGTTGCTTCTTTGAGAAGATCAACAAAATTGACAAAGTTTAACTATATTTACTAAGAAAAAGAAAAGACTGAAATTACTAAAACCAGAATGAAAGTAGAGACATAATACCAACCTTATAGAAATACAAATGATTATAAGACAGTACTATAAACAACTGTATGCTAACAAATAACGTAGGTGACATGGACAAATTCCTAGAAACATACGAACTAACAAAACTAACTAATGATAAAACAGAAGATCTAAATGGACCAAAAACAAGTAAAAAGAGTGAATCAGTTATCAAAAACCTCCAAACAGAAACCCAGGACCAGATAGCTTCACTGAGGAACCCTCCAATTATTTAAAGAACTAACTTTGATTCTTATCAAACGCTTTCAAAAAGTAGAAGAGAGTGCAAACTTCATAATTCATTCTTTGAGGCCATTATTACCCTGATACCAAAGCCAAAGTTAGTGCTAGAAAATAAAGCTTCAGGCCAATATCCATTATGAATATAGATATAAAAATCCTCAAAAAAATAAGCAAACAAAATTCAGTGGCATATTAAAAAGATTATATACCATGGGCAAGTTGGATTTATCCAAGGAATGTTAGGGTGATTCAACGTACAAAAGTCAAACAATATCATGTATTACAACAATGGAATGAAGGAAAAAACCTACATAATGATCTCAGTTGATGTAGCAAAAGCATTTGACAAGATCTAACCCTTTCATGATAAAAATACTCAACAAATTAGGAATAGAAGGGAACTTCCTCAACCTGATAAAGGGCATTTATGAAAAACCCACAGATAACATCATTGTTGTTGTTGTTTTATGCCGTTGAGCCTGTTCCATACCATAGTGACCCTGTGTACAATAGAATGAAACAGTGCCTGGTCCTATACCACCCTTATAATCATTGCTATATTTGAGCCCATTGTTGCAGCCACTGTGCGTTCAGTCCACCTCCATGAGGGTCTTCTTATTTTTCACTGACCTTCTACTTTACCAAGTATGATGTCCTTCTCCAGGGACTGGTCCCTCCTGATAACATGTCCAAAGTACATGGGACAAAGTCTCACCATCCTCACTTCTAAAGAGCATTCTGGCTGTACTTTTTCCAAGGCAGTTTTGTTCATTCTTCTGGCAGTCCATGGTATATTCAATATTCTTTACCAACACCATAATTCAAAGTCATCAGTTCTTCTTTGTTCTTCCTTATTCATTGTCCAGCTTTCAGTTGCATATAAGGCAGTTGAAAATGTTATGGCTTGGGTCAGGCACAAGTTATTCATCAGAGCAACATCTTTGCTTTTGAGCACTTTGAAGAGGTCTTTGCAGCAGATTGGCCCAATGTAATGTGTCATTTGATTTCTTGACTGCTGCTTCTCTGCGTATTGATTGTGGATCCAAGTAAAATGAAATCCTTGACAACTTGAATCTTTTCTTCGCTTATCATGATGTTGCTTCTTGGTCCAGTTGCGAGGATTTTTGTTTTCTTTATGTTGAGGTGTAATCCATATTGAAGGCTATAATTTTTGATATTTATCAGTAAGTGCTTCAAGTCCTTTTCACTTTCAACAAGCAAGGTTGTGTTATCTGTGTACCACAGGTTGTTAATGAGTCTTCCTCCAATCCTGATGCCATGTTGTTCTTCATATAGTCTGGCTTCTCAGATTGCTTGCTCAGCATGTAGATAGAATAAATGTGATGAAAGGATAAAACCCTGACACCCACCTGTCGTGATTTTAAACCATGTAGCATCCCCTTGTTCTGTATGAATGATTGCCTCTTCATCTGTATACAGGTTCCTCATGAGGACAATTAAGTGTTCTGAAATTTCTCATTCTTTGAAATGTTGTCCATAATTTGTTATGATCCACATAGTGAAATGCCTCTGCATAGTCAGCAAAACACAGGTAAACATCATCCTGGTATTCTATGCTTTCTGCCAAGATGCAACTGACATCAGCACTGATATCCCTTGTTCCATGTCCTCTTCTGAATCTGGCTTGAATTTCTGGCAGTTCCCTGTCGCTGTATTGTTGCAACCACTTTTGAATGATCCTCAGCAAAATTTTGCTTATATATGATATTAATGGTATGGTTCGATAAATTCCGCATTCTGTTAGATCACCTTGCTTTGGAATGGGCACAAATGCGGATCTCTTCCAGTCAGTTGGCCAGGTAGTTGTCTTCCAAATTTCTTAACATACATGTGTGAGCACCTCCGGTGGTGCATCCATTTGTTGAAACATCTCAATTGGTGTTCCGTCAATTCCTGGAGCCCTGTACCAGTGGTTCTTGATCATATTCTACCTTCTGAAATATTTGAACATTGTACTCAATGGAAAAAAAAAATTGAAAATCTTCCTCATGAGATCCATAATATATTAAGAACTCTTACAATTCAACAACAAAAGGAAAAACAATGGAATTTAAAAATGGGCAAGGTTTTTTGATAGACGTTTCTCCAGAAAAGATATACAAATGGCTGATAAGTGCAAGAAAAGGTGTTCGACATCATTAGCCGTTAGATAAATGCCAATCGCACCCACAGTGAGATATTGTTTCATACCCCCACTAGAATGGCTCCTATCCAAAATAACAAGCATTGGAGGGGATGTGGCTAAACTGAAACCCTTGTACAATGCTGGCTGGTAGAAAAGTACAATGGTGCGGCCACTTGGAAAATAATCTATCAGTTCTACAATTGGTAAAACACAGTGCTACCATATGACCCTGCAATTCTACTCCTAGATATATACCCAAAGATTGACAACAGATATTTAAGTAAATACTTGTACGTGAATGTTCGTAGAGGCACTATTCACCATAGCCAATAGATGGAAAAAAAACAAATATCAATTACTTAATGAATGGATAAACAAAATGTAGTATATACATACACTGGAATATTATTCAGCCATAGAGTACTAACACATGTTATAATGTGGATCAACCTAGAATCCATTACATTAAATGAAAGTAGCCAGATACAGATGGTCATGTATGGTATTATTCCATTTATATTAAATATCCTGAATAAGTAAATCCATAGAGATAGCCAGAAAACTGATGGTTGCCAAGGACTGGAGGGAGGGAGAATTGGGGAGTAACCGCTTAATGGGTGTGTAGCTTTTTTCGAGAGTAGTGGAAGTATTTTGTAACTTGATAAAGGTGATTATTGCACAACATTGTGAATGTACTAAATACTACTGAACTGAAACTTTAAAATGGTTAATTTTATGTCAGATGAATGTCACCTCAATAAAAACAAACTTAAGGAAGAGCTAGTGTGAAAATTTATGCAAAAAAAAAATCATATACTATGCAAACACCAGCTAAATGAAAGTTGGTATAGCTGTATTTGCATTGGGCGAAGTACATTTTAAGCCAAGAGGTATTATTAGATACAAAGAGTGAAATTTCATAGCAAAATGTTCCAATAGGAAAACATAACAATTCTAAATCTGTATGCACCTAGTAACTTAAAAACATAAGGCAAAAAATGAAAGATGCTCAACCAAGCTATCAATCAATTAATTATGAAGGTATAATAAAGATATTTTAAACCTTAAGGATTCAGAACACTTATCTCTTATAAATCATATCTTTGGAAGACAGTATGTGCTCAAACAAAGTGAAGAAATAACCCAAGTAAGAAAATGACATGGGATTCAGGATGATCCCACGATGACAGCTGTGAACAGGCATAGAGAGCAGCCATATTAGGCTGGAGCATGATAGTGGCTCTGGGAGAGATCTCTTTCAGACAAGGAGGGATTAACTGAGTACATTGATAGGATGCCTGTTGGGGAATGAAAAATATCATATAAACACATTGGAAGAAAAAGAAAAAGAACACAAAATTACTAAAGAAAAAGCTGAATGAGATAGGGAACATAATATATTCATGATATCTTGGTTCTGCAGTGAATAGTAGTTATTTAGTCAAAATAATGGAAACACTATTATAATTTTAACTAAAAGTAATATATTATGAGGGTGGGGCAGGAGGAATCATATTACATAAGAGATCTATACTGACATCTGTTAGAGTTAGGAAAAGAGAATATTTAAAATGGATAAGTAATAAGTAACATGATATGAGTATTATTTAGAAACATAGAGGTAACTGTGAGAAGAAAAAAGCCTAGAGTGCATAGTGGTTGCCTTTGAAGAGCAGAATTGGGTTGGTGATGGGTTAATTCCAGGGATAATTATGATTATTATTTTTTGTTTATTGTGCTTTAAGTGAAAGTTTACAAATCAAGTCAGTCTCTCATACACGCCTTGCTAAGTACCCCTAGCTGCTCTCCCCCTAATTTGACAGCACACTCCTCTCCACCCTGTATTCCCTGTGTCCGTTCAACCAGCCTCTGTCCTGCTCTGCCTTCTCATCTTGCCTCCAGACAGGAGTTGCCCATATAGTCTCATGCGTGTACTTGAGCCAAGAAGCTCACTCCTCACCAGTACCATTTTCTGTCTTATAGTCCAGTCCAATCCCTGTCTAAACAGTGGGCTTCGGAAATGGTTCCAGTCTTGGGCTAACAAAGGGTCTAGGGACTATGACCTCCGCGGTCCTTCTAGTCTCAGTCAGACTATTAAGTCTGGTCTTTTTACGAGAATTTGAGGTCTGCATCCCACTGCTCTCCTGCTCCCTCAGGGGTTCTCTGTTCCTTGTCAGGGCAGTCACTGGTGGTAGCCAGGCACCATCTAGTTCTTCTGGTCTCAGGCTGGTGTAGTCTGGTTTATGTGGCCCTTTCTGTCTCTTGGGCTCATATTTACCTTGTGTCTATGATGTTCTTCATTTTCTTTTGCTCCATGTGGATTGAGACCACTTGATGCATCTTAAATGGCCACTGGCTAGTGTTTAAGACCCCAGATACCACTCACGAAAGTGGGATGCAGAACATTTTCTGAATACATTTTATTATGCCAATTGACATCCGTGTCCCCTGGAGCCACGGTCCACAGACCCCCATTCCTGCTACACTGACCTTCGAAGCATTTGTTTTATTCAGGAAACTTCTTTCCTTTTGGTTTAGCCTAGTTGTGCTAACCTCCCCTGTATGCTGCATTGTCTTTCCTTTTACCTAAAATAGTTCTTGTCTACTATTTAATTAGGGAATACTCCTCTCCCTCCCTACCCGCTCTCGTAACCATCAAAGAATATTTTCTTCTGTGTTTAAACTTTTTCTTGAGTTCTTATAACAGTGGTCTCATGCAATATGTGTCATTTTGAGACTGACTGATTTCACTCAGCATAATGTTTTCCAGAATCCTCCATGTTATGAGATGTTTCATGGGTTGGTCATTGTTCTTAATCTTTGTGTAGTATTCCATTATGTAAATACATGATAATTTATTTATCCATTCATCTGTTGATGGGCACCTTGGTTGCTCCCATCTTTTTGGTATTGTAAACAGTGCTGCAGTGAACATGCGTGTGCATATATCTGTTCCTGTGAGGGCTCTTATTTCTCTAGGATATATTCCAAGGAGTGGTGTTGGTAGATCGTACCATTGTTCTATTTCTAGCTTTTTAAGGAAGCTCCAAATCAATTTCCAAAGTGGTTGTACCGTTTTACATTCCCACCAGCAGTGTATAAGTGTCCCAGTCTCTCCACAACCTCTCCAAAATTTACTGTTTTGTGTTTTTTGCATTAATGCCAGCCTTCTTGGGTTGAGGTGGTGTCTTATTGTAGTTTCGATATGCATTTCTCTAACGGCTAATGATTGTGAGCTTTTTTTCATGTACCCTTAGCCACCTGAATGTTTTCTTTGGTGAAGTGTCTGCTCATATCCTTTGCCTGTTTTTTAATTGGGTTATTTGTCTTTTTGTTGTTGAGTTTTTGCAGTATCTTGTAGATTTTAGAGATCAGACGCTGATCAGATTGGTCGTAGCCAAAAACTTTTTCCCAGTCTATAGGTAATCTTTTTACTCTTTTGCTGAAGTCTTTTGATAAGCATAAGCATTTGATTTTTAGGAGCTCCCAGTTATCTAGTTTCTTTTCTGGTGTTTGTGCATTGTTAGTAATGTTTGTATACTGTTTATGCCATATATTAGGGCTCCTAGCATTGTCCCTATTTTTTCTTCCATGATTTTTATCATTTTAGATTTTATATCTAAGACTTTGATCCATTTTGAGTTAGTCTTTATACATGGTGTGAGGTGTGGGTCTTGTTTCATTTTTTTGCAGATGGATATCCAGTTATACCAGCACCATTTGTTAAAGAGGCTGTCTTTTCCCTATTTAACAGACTTTGGGCCTTTGTCAAATATCAGCTGCTTATGTAGATGTATTTATGTCTGGACTGTCAATTCTGTTCCATTGGTCTATGTATCTGTTTTGCACCAGTACCAGGCTGTTTTAATGTGGCGGTATAATAGGATCTAAAATCAGGTAGTGTGAGGCCTCACACTTTGTTCTTTTTCAGTAATGCTTTACTTATCCAGGGCCTCTTCCCATTCCCTATAAAGTTGGTGATTTGTTTCCCCATCTCATTAAAAAACGTCATTGAGGGGGCCAAGATGGCTGACTAGGTAGACGCTACCTCGGATCCCTCTTGCAACAAAGACTAGGAAAAACAAGTGAATCGATCACATACATGACAATCTATGAACCCTGACCAACAAACACAGATTTAAAGAGTTGACCTGAGTGACAGAGACTGAGAACAAACAACCACGGGGAAGCAGCGACTGTTTTCGGAGCCTGGAGCCAGCGTCCCAGTCAGGAAACCTTGGCGCTGGGCTTTGGACTGGGCACAGGGAAGCTGAGCACGGCATCCTGAGATGCCACAAACACGGGGTGCAGCCCTAGCCCCCTGAACTGACCTCGGGGGTGGCCCAGCCGCTGCACGTGGGCGGCGCGGCGATGCAGCTGGCGGGAGGAGAAGTCGCTGGGAGGCAGTGACTGGTTTTGGAGCCGGGAGCATGGCGTCCCAGCCGGGGAGCCTTGGCGCGGGGCCTTGGACTGGGAGCGGAGGAACTGACTGCGGCTTCTGAGACAGCACAAGCATGGGAAGTGGGCCTGACACTCAGGGGCAATTTCTACCCAGCCAGTGCACACAGTCAAAGTGCCCCTGGGGAATCGCAGATAAAACAGTCATCCCAAGCAAGATAAGTAACTTTGTCTATATTCCAGGGTGCTACTCTCTCCTATTTATCTGAACCTTCCCCTCCCCTTCCCAAGTGGCTTCATTAACATTGGAATTTCCTGAGCCAGAGAGTGAACTGCTCTGCGGTTTTTATTTTTTTCTTTTCCCTTTTTTTTGGTCTTTTCCTAACCCATTCTCCTGGCCTGAGAGAAGCAACTACAAAAAACCCAGGGACCAAAAATCCTTCCCTAATTGGACTAAAAACACAGAACCAGCTCCAGCCAAACATTTGTGATCCACAGTCTTGGGCTTTCATCTCAACAGGGAACAAGGTGGCTATTATAATGCAAAGGTATTTCTGTTAGGGATCTGACTGCAATTGTTTTAGCTGATTTACTGGAAAGACAAGTTTCCCAGGTCTGATATCTCTGCATATTCAACAGAGCCCTCACTGACCCACAACAGGGAACTGAGGGCTGAAGCTCCCCCCAGACCACCTAGCCTCCTGCCTTAGGGGTCTAAGGAGGGTGACACCTACCAATCTGTAGAGGTACTTGCATTGGGGGCCTAAGGTACAGCTGCAGAGCCCACCCACCAAGGTGCTTTAGGAATAGAGACACACCTACCTCACTGACCCTTGGGGGAAGCCTGTCAGCATCCTGCCGCCCCCCCGGAGTGTGAACCCCAGCTGCTACTAGAATCTGCTGCACACAACTATCACCACTACTTCTCGAGGTGGATAGGTGTTAGGGTGCATCACACACTTGTTGACCCAAAATCAGATTCTACTCAAAAATAGTGAATGGACTCAGGCATATATATCTGGTAACAGCCCAAACCAGCTGGTAATAGGTCATAAGTGAGTCAAGGGCTACAACAATCAAGACAGTGCAATCTAGTAGCCCATCTATGTATACTGAAAGAAAACAAAACAAGATAAGACTCAGTGAGCAAATATAGAATAAATCACTACAATATCTTAGTGATGGCTCGGAGACACCAATCGATATCAAACCACATAAAGAAGCAGACCATGACTGCTTCTACAACCCCCCAAACTAAAGAATCGAAATCTTTCCCAAATGAAGATACAATCCTGGAGCTGCCAGATACAGAATATAAAAAACTAATTTACAGAATGCTTCAACACATCAGGGATGACCTCTGAAATGAAATAAGGCATTCTACAGAAAAAGCCAAGGAACACACTGATAAAGCAGTTGAAGAACTCAAAAAGGTTATTGAAGAACATAATGGAAAAATTAATAAGTTGCAAGAATCCATAGAGAGACAGCATTCAGAAATCCAAAAGATTAATGATAAAATTACAGAATTAGACAACGCCATTTTTTTTTATAGGAAGTCAGAGGAGCAGACTCGAGCAATTGGAATGCAGAGTGGGAAATCTGGAGGACCAGGGAATTAACACCAATATAGCTGAAAAAAAATCAGATAAAAGAATTAAAAAAAATGAAGAAACCCTAAGAACCATGTGGGACTCTATCAAGAAGGATAACTTGCGTGTGATTGGAGTCCCAGAACAGGGAGGGATAACTGAAAACACAGAGAGAATAGTTGAAGATCTGTTGGCAGAAAACTTCCCTGACATCATGAAAGATGAAAGGATATCTATCCAAGATGCTCATCGAACCCCATTTAAGATGGATCCAGAAAGAAAATCACCGAGACATATTATCATCAAACTTGCCAAAACCAAAGATAAAGAGAAAATTTTAAAAGCAGCCAGGGATAAAAGAAAGGTCTCCTACAAGGGAGAATCAATAAGTTCAGACTACTCAGCAGAAACCTTGCTGGCAAGAAGGCAATGGGATGACATATACAGAGTACTGAAGCAGAAAAACTGCCAGCCAAGGATCGTATGTCCAGCAAAACTCTCTCTGAAATATGAAGGCGAAATTAAGATATTTACAGATAAACACAAGCTCAGAGTATTTGCAAAAACCAAACCAAAGCTACAAGAAACACTAAAGGAAATTGTTTGGTCAGAAAACCAATAATATCAGATACCAGCACAACACAAGGTCACAGAACAGAACATCCTGATATCAACTCAAATAGGGAAATCACAAAAACAAATTAAGATTAATTAAAAAAAAAATGCTCATAACAGGGAATCATTGAAGTCAATATGTAAAAGATCACAATAATCAAAAAGAGGGACCTAATACAGGTAGCGTAGAACTGCCGTATGGAGAGGGATACAAGGTGATATAGGACAATACAAGTTAGGTTTTTACTTAGAAAAATAGGGGCATATATTAAGGTAACCACAAAGAGGTCTAACAACTCCATAACTCAAAATAAAAACCAAGAAAAACGTAACAACTCAGCAAACATAAAGTCAAATACTATGAAAATGAGGAGCACACAATTTACAAAGAAAAACATCTCAGCACAAAAAAGTAAGTGGAAAAATGAAATTGTCAACAACACACACAAGAAGGCATCAAAATGACAGCACTAAACACATACTTATCTATAATTATGCTGAATGTAAATGGACTAAACGCACCAACAAAGAGACAGAGAGTCTCAGACTGGATAAAGAAACACGATCCGTCTATATGCTGCCTACAAAAGACACACCTTAGACTTAGAGACACTAACAAACTAAAACTCAAAGGATAGAAAAAAAAAATAAGCAAAAAAGAGCAGGAGTAGCAATATTAATTTTGACAAAATAGACTTTAAAGTTAAATCCACCACAAAGGATAAAGAAGGACACTACATAATGATAAAAGGGACAATTGACCAGGAAGATGTAACCATATTAAATATTTATGCACCCATTGACAGGGCTGCAAGATACATAAATCAAATTTTAACAGAACTGAAAAGTGAGATAGACACCTCCACAATTTAGTAGGAGACTTCAACACACCACTTTCAGAGAAGGACAGGACATCCAGTAAGAAGCTCAATAGAGACACAGAAGACCTAATAACTACAATCAACCAACTTGACCTCATTGACTTATGCAGAACACTCCACCCAACTGCTGCAAAGTATACTTTTTTTTCTAGTGCACATGGAACATTCTCCAGAATAGACCACATATTAGGTCATAAAACAAACCTTTGCAGAATCCAAAACATCGAAATATTACAAAGCATCTTCTCAGACCACAAGGCCATAAAAGTGAAAATCAATAACAGAAAAATCAGGGAAAAGAAATCAAATACTTGGAAACTGAACAATACCCTGCTGAAAAAAGACTGGGTTATAGAAAACATTAAGGAGGGAATAAGGAAATTCTTAGAAAGCAATGAGAATGAAAATACTTCCTATCAAAACCTCTGGGACACAGCAAAAGCAGTGCTCAGAGGCCAATTTATATCGATAAATGCACACATATATAAAGAAGAAAGAGCCAAAATCAGAGAACTGTCCCTACAACTTGAACAAATAGAAAGTGAGTAACAAAAGAATCCATCAGGCACCAGAAGAAAACAAATAATAAAAATTAGAGCTGAACTAAATGAATTAGAGAACAGAAAAACAATTGAAAGAATTAACAAAGTCAAAAGCTGGTTCTTTGAAAAAATTAACAAAATTGATAAACCGTTGGCCAGACTGACTAAAGAAATACAGGAAGAGAAACAGATAACTCGAATAAGAAACGAGATGGGCCACATCACAACAGACCCAACTGAAATTAAAAGAATCACATAAGATTATTACGAAAAATTGTACTGTAACAAATTTGCAAACCTAGAAGAAATGGATGAATTCCTGGAAAAACACTACCTACCTAAACTAACACAATCAGAAGTAGAACAACTAAATAGACGCATAACAACAAAAGAGATTGAAACGGTAATCAAAAAACTCCCAACAAGAAGAAGCCCTGGCCCGGACGGCTTTACTGCAGAGTTCTACCAAACTTTCAGAGAAGAGTTAACACCACTACTACTAAAGGTATTTCAAAGCATAGAAAATGACGGAATACTGCCTAACTCATTCTATGAAGCCACCATATCCCTGATACCAAAACCAGGTAAAGACATCACAAAAAAAGAAAATTACAGACCTATATCCCTCATGAACATAGATGCAAAAATCCTCAACAAAATTCTAGCAAATAGAATTTTCAACAACATATCAAAAAAATAATCCCCCATGACCAAGTGGGATTTATACCAGGTATGCAAGGCTGGTTTAATATTTATGCTGGTTTAATATTAGAAAAACCATTAATGTAATCCGCCATATAAATAAAACAAAAGACAAAAACTACATGATCTTATCAATTGATGCAGAAAAGGCATTTGACAATGTCTAACACCCATTTACGACAAAAACTCTCAGCAAAATAGGAATTGAAGGAAAATTCCTCAACATAATAAAGGGCATCTATACAAAGCCAACAGCCAACATCACCCTAAATGGAGAGAGCCTGAAAGCATTTCCCCTGAGAACGGGAACCAGACAAGGATGGCCTTTATCACCGCTCTTATTCAGCATTGTGCTAGAGGTCCTAGCCAGAGCAATTAGGCTAGACAAAGAAAGAAAGGGCATCCGGATTGGCAAGGAGTAAGTAAAATTATCTCTATTTGCAGATGACATGATCTTATACACAGAAAACCCTAAGGAATCCTCCAGAAAACTACTGAAACTAATAAAAGAGTTTGGCAGAGTCTCAGGTTATAAGATAAACATACAAAAATCACTTGGATTCCTCTACATCAACAAAAGGAACATCGAAGAGGAAATAACCAAAGCAATACCATTCACAGTAGCCCCCAAGAAGATAAAATACTTAGGAATAAATCTTACCAAAGATGTAAAAGACCTATACAAAGAAAACTACAAAGTACTACTACAAGAAACTAAAAAGCACCTACTTAAGTGGAAAAACATACCTTGCTCATGGATAGGAAGACTTAATATAGTAAAAATGTCTATTCTACCAAAAGCCATCTATACATACAATGCACTTCCGATCCAAATTCCAATGTCATTTTTTAACGTGATGGAGAAACAAATCACCAATTTCATATGGAAGGGAAAGAAGCCTCAGATAAGCAAAGCATTACTGAAAAAGAAGAAGAAAGTGGGAGGCCTCACTCTACCTGATTTCAGAACCTATTATACAGCCACAGTAGTCAAAACAGCCTGGTACTGGTACAACAACAGGCACATAGACCAATAGAACAGAATTGAGAACCCAGATATAAATCCATCCGCATATGAGCAGCTGATATTTGACAAAGGCCCAGTGTCAGTTAATTGCGGAAAAGATAGTCTTTTTAACAAATGGTGCTGGCATAACTGGATATCCATTTGCAAAAAAATAAAACAGGACCTATATCTCACACCATGCACAAAAACTAACTCCAAGTGGATCAAAGACCTAAACATAAAGACTAAAACGGTAAAGATCATGGAAGAAAAAATAGGGACAACCTTAGGAGCCCTAATACAAGGCATAAACAGAATACAAAACATTACCAAAAATGACAAAGAGAAACCAGATAACTGGGAGCTCCTAAAAATCAAACACCTATGCTCATCTAAAGACTTCACCAAAAGAGTGTAAAGACCACCTGCAGACTGGGAAAGAATTTTCAGCTATGACATCTCCGACCAGTGTCTGATCTCTAAAATTTATATGATTCTGTTAAAACTCAACCACAAAAAGACAAACAACCCAGTCAAGAAGTGGGCAAAGGATATGAACACGCACTTCACTAAAGAAGATATTCAGGTAGCTAACAGATACATGAGAAAATGCTCTCAATCATTAGCCATTAGAGAAATGCAAATTAAAACTACGATGAGATTCCATCTCACTCCAACAAGGCTGGCATTAATCCAAAAACCACAAAATAATAAATGTTGGAGAGGCTGCGGAGAGATTGGAACTCTTATACACTGCTGGTGGGAATGTAAAATGGTACAACCACTTTGGAAATCTATCTGGCGTTTTCTTAAAAAGTTAGAAATAGAACTACCATACAACCCAGAAATCCCACTCCTCGGAATATACCCTAGAGAAATAAGAGCCTTCACACGAACAGATATATGCACACCCATGTTTATTGCAACTCTGTTTACAATAGCAAAAAGCTGGAAGCAACCAAGGTGTCCATCAATGGATGAATGGGTAAATAAATTGTGGTATATTCACACAATGGAATACTATGCATCGATAAAGAACAGTGACGAATCTGTGAAACATTTCATGACATGGAGGAACCTGGAAGGCATTATGCTGAGCGAAATGAGTCAGAGGCAAAAGGACAAATATTATATAAGACCACTATTATAAGATCTTGAGAAATAGTATAAACTGAGAAGAACACATACTTTTGTGGTTATGAGGGGGGAAGGGAGGGAGGGTGGAAGAGGGTTATTTACTGATTAGTTAGTAGATAAGAACTACTTTAGGTGAAGGGAAGGACAATACTCAATACAGGGAAGGTCAGCTCAACAGGACTCGACCAAAAGCAAAGAAGTTTCCAGGATAAAACGAATGCTTCAAAGGTCAGCGGAGCAAGGGCGGGGGTTTGGGAACTATGGCTTAAGGGGACTTCTAAGTCAATTGGCAAAATAATTTTATTATGAAAACATTCTCCATCCCACTTTGAAATGTGGCGTCTGGGGTCTTAAATGCTAACAAGCGGCCATCTAAGATGCATCAATTGGTCTCAACCCACCTGGATTAAAGGAGAATGAAGAACACCAAGGTGACACAATAACTATGAGCCCAAGAGACAGAAAGGGCCACATGAACCAGAGACTTACATCATCCTGAGACCAGAAGAGCTAGATGGTGCCTGGCCACAACCGATGACTGCCCCGACAGGGAGCACAACAGAGAACCCCTGAGGGAGCAGGAGATCAGTGGGATGCAGACCCCAAATTCTCATAAAAAGACCATACTTAATGGTCTGGCTGTGACTAGAGGAATCCGGGCGGTCATGGTCCCCAAACCTTCTGCTGGCCCAGGACAGGAACCATTCCCAAAGACAACTCATCAGACATGAAAGGGACTGGACAGTGGGTAGGAGAGAGATGCTGATGAAGAGTGAGCTACTTGTATCAGGTGGACACTTGAGACTGTGTTGGCATCTCCTGTCTGGAGGGGAGATAGGAGGGTAGAGAGGGTTAGAAACTGGCAAAATTGTTACTAAAGGAGAGACTGGAAGGGCTGACTCATAAGGGGGAGAGTAAGTGGGAGTATGGAGTAAGGTATATATAAACTTATATGTGACAGACTGAAAAAAAAAAAACGAACAAGGACAGTGGAGGGAATTTAAAGCTTAAGATATTCAATTTAAAGGCTTGACCTTTATTCTGAGATGATGTCTTTCCTATTTTTATCTTAAAATATCATTTCTTTAATGACATGGTGGTAAAAGCAGATAGAATTTTAAATGCCCCTCACCTCTTTTTTAAGTAAAATGGAACATTGGCAACATTACATCAGTATATCTATCACTCCCTCCAAAAAAAGTCATTGAAATTTGAATTGGGATTGCATTGTATCTATAGATTGCTTTGGGAAGAATAGATACTTTCACAATGTTGAGTCTTCCTATCCATGAGCAAGGTATGTTTTTCCACTTATGTAGGTCTCTTTTGGTTTCTTGCAGTAGTGTCTTGTAGTTTTCTTTGTATTGGTCTACGTCTCTGGTTAGATTTATTCCTAAGTATTTCATCTTCTTGTGGGCTACTGTAAATAGTTTTGATTTGGTGATTTCCTCTTCAGTGTACTCTTTGTTGGTGTAGAGGAATCCAACTGATTTTTGTATGTTTATCTTGTATCCCGATACTCTGCTGAACTCTTCTATTAGTTTCAGTAGTTTTCTGGAGGATTCCTTAGGGTTTTCCGGGTATAAGATCATGTCGTCTGCTAATAGAGATAATTTTACTTCTTTCTTACCAAGTTGGATGCGCTTTATTTATCTAGCCTAATTGCTATAGCACTACCTCCAGCACAGCGTTGAATAAGAGTGATAAAGGGCATCCTTGTTTGGTTCTCTTTCTCAATGCTTTTAGACTCTTTCCATTTAGGATGATGTTGGCTCTTGGTTTTGTATAAATGCTCTTTATTATGTTTTCCTTCTATTTCTATTTTGCTAAGAGTTTTTAATCAGGAATGGGTGTTGGACTTTGTCAAATGCCTTTTTTTCATCAATTGATAAGATCATGTGGTTCTTGTCTTTTGTTTTCTTTATATGTTGCATTACATTGATTGTTTTTCTAGTGTTGAACCTTCCCTGCGTATCTGGTACGAGTCCCACTTGGTCATGGTGCATTATTTTTTTAATATGTTGTTGAATTCTATTGGCTAGCATTTTTGTTGAGCATTTTTGTATCTAAGTTCGTGAGGGATATAGGTCTGTAATTTTCTTTTTTTGTGGTGTCTTTATCTGGTTTTGGTGTCAGGGAAATGCTGGCTTCTTACAATGACTTTAGAAGTATTCCATCCTTTTCCATGCTCTGATACACCTTTAGTAGTAGTGTTGTTTACTCTTTTAACTCTTCTCTGAAAGTTTGGTAGAGTTTTCCACTGAAGACGTCAGGGCCAGGGCTTTTTTGGGGGAGTTTTTTTTAAATTACCTTTTCAGTCTCTACTTTAGTTGTTGAGTCTATTTAATTGTTCCACCTCTGTTTGTGTTAGTTTAGGTAGGCAGTGTATTTCTAGAAGTTTATCCATTTTCTCTAGGTTTTCAAATTTGCTAGAGTACAATTTTTCATAGTGATCTGATATGATCCTTTTAATTTCAGTTAGGTCTGTTGTAATATCACCCATCTCGTTTCTAATTCAGGTTATTTGCTTCCTCTCTTGTTTTTCTTTTGTCAGTTTGGCCGATGGTTTATTGATTTTGTTAATCTTTTCAAAGAAACAGCTTTTGATCTTGTTAATTCTTTCAATTGTTTTTCTGTTCTCTATTTCATTTAATTCTGTTCTATTTTTTATTATTTGCTTTCTTCTTGTGCCCAAGAGTTTCTTTTGTTGCTCTCTTTCTATTTGTTCAAGTCGTAGGGATAGTTCTTTGATTCTGGCCCTTTCTTGTCGGATTGTGCCTTTATTGCTATAAACTGACCTCTGAGCACTGCCTTAACTGTGTCCCAAAGGTTCTGATAGGAAGTGTCTTCATTCTCACTGGATTTTATGAATTTCTTTATTCTGTCTTTAATTTCTTCTCTAACCCAGTGGTTTTTGAGCAAGGTGTTGTTCAATTTCCCTATGTTTGATTTCTTTTCCCTGCTTTTTCTCTTACTGAATTCTACTTTTATGAGTTTATGGTCAGAGAAGATGTTTTGTAATATTTTGATGTTTTGGATTCTGCTAAGGCTTGCTTTATGACCTAATATGTGGTCTGTTCTGGAGAATGTTCCACGTGCATTAGAAAAGAAAGTATACTTGGCTACTGTTGGGTGGAGTGTTCCGTATATGTCTGTGAGGTCAAGTTGGTTGATTATGACATTTAAATCTTCTGTGTCTTTATCGAGCTTCTTTCTGGATGTTCTGTCTTTCACCAAAAATGGTGTGTTGAAGTCTCCTACTATTATTGCAGAGCTGTCTATTTTGCTTTTCAGTGCTGTTACAGTTTTTTTTTCTGTTGTTGTTTTTTATGTATCTTGAAGCCCTGTCATTGGGTGTGTAAATATTTATCATGGTTATATCCTCCTGGTGTATTGACCCTTTAATCATTATATAGTGTCCTTCCTTATTCTTTGTGGAAGATTTAACTTCAAAGTCTATTTTGTCAGAAATTAATATTGTCAGTCCTGCTCTTTTTTGGTTGTTGTTTGCTTGATATATTTGTTTCCATCCTTTAGCTTTTAGTTTGTGTCTTTAAGTCTCAGGTGTGTCTCTTGTAGGCAGCATGTAGATGGATCGTGCTTTTTTTATCCATTCTGCCACTCTTTATCTCTTTATTGATGCATTTAGTGTTTTTACATTCAGCATAATTGTCATGGACTGGAATATGTTCCCCCCGAAAAATGTACACATCAATTGGGCTAGGCCATGATTCCTGGTATTGTGTGATTTTCCTATGTGTTGTAAGTCCTGCCTCTATGATGTTAATGAGGGAGGATGGGCAGTAGTTGTGTTAGTGAGGCAGGATACTACCTACAAGATTGGATTGTGTCTTGAGGCAATCTCTTGACATATGAAAGGGAAGCAAACAGAGAGACAAAGGACCTCATAATACCAATAAAGACGCACTGGGAGGAGAGCGCCTCCTTTGAACCCCGGGCACCTGTGCAGAGAATCTCCTAGTCTGGGGGAAGATTGATGAGAAGGCCAACAAAGAGAATGCCTTCGCCTGGAGCTAACACCCTGAATTTCGATTTTTAGCCTACTTTACTTTTTTTTTTTTTTTACTATGAGAAAATAAATTTCTCTTTGTTAAATCCGTCCACTTGTGGTATTTCTATTATAGAAGTACTAGATAACTAAGACAATAATTATGGATAGGTGTGAGTTCAGTGCAGTCATTTTGATTTCTCTTTTTGTGTGTTGTTGACAGTTTCTTTTTTACACTTAATTTTTTGTGCTGAGTAATTTTTCTTTAAATATTGTCTTTTCCTCTTTTTCATTGTTGTTGATTTTGCTTTTGCTGAGTCTTTATATTTTTCTTGTATTTTATTTTGATGTGTAGGATTGTTAGTCTCTTTTGTGGTTACCTTAACATTTACCCCTGTTTTTCTATGTTTAAACCAAACCTTTGTCTCTTTATATCGCCTTGACTTCCTCTCCTTATGAAAGATCTATGACTACACTTTTTAGTCCCTCTTTATTGATTTGATGTTGTCATCTTTTACATAATGACATCTCTGTTTCCCCGTTTTGAGTGATTTTTTTATCTTGACTTATTTTTGTGATTTCCCTATCTGGGTCGATACCTGGTTTCCCTATCCTGTGTTTTAATCTTGGGCTGATATTTGGTGTTATTGATTTTCTAACCAGAGGACTCCCTTTAGTATTTCTTGTAATTTTGGCTTGGTTTTTGCAAATTCCCTAAACTTCTGTTTATCTGGAAATGTCCTAATTTCACCTTCATATTTGACAGACAGTTTTGCTGGATGTATGGGGCTCTTGGCTAGCAATTTTTTTTCTTCCAGGCTTTATATGTGCTATCCCATTGCCTTCTTGTCTGCATGGTTTCTGCTGAGTAGTCCAAGCTTAGTCTTATTGACTCTCCTTTGTAGATAGCTTTTTATCTCTAGCCACTCTTAAAATTCTCTATGTTTGGTTTTGGCAAGTTGATTATAATATGTCTTGGTGGCTTTCTTTTGGGATCTACCTTGTGTGGTGTTCAATAAGCATCTTGAATAGATATCTTCTCATCTTTTATGATGTCAGGAAAGTTTTCTGCCCACAGATCTTCAGCAATTCTCTCTGTATTTTCTGTTCTCCCTCCCTATTTTTGGTACTCCAATCACTCACAGGTTATTTCTCCTGATAGAGTCCCACATGATTCTTAGGATTTCTTCATTTTTTAAAATTATTTTATCTGATTTTTCTTCAAATATATTAGTTGTCTAATTCTGAAATTTTATTGTTAATCTTCTGAATTTCTGTTTGCTGTCTCCCTGTGGATTCTTGCATCCTATTAAATTTGTCATTATGCTCTTGAATAACTTTCTTAATTTTCTCCACTGCTTTATCTGTGTTCCTTGGCTTCTTCTGCATTTTGCGTGATCTCCTACCTGATCTCTTGAAGAGTTCTGTATATTAATCTTTTATATTCTACCTTTGTTAATTTCAGGAAGGTATCTTCATCTGGATGATTCCTTATTATTATTATTTGGAACTTGTTGAAGCGGTCATAGTCTACTTCTTTATGTGATTTGATATGGAGTGTTGTCTTCAAGCCATCTATAAGTTATTATATTAATTTATTTTATGTTTGCTTACTGTGTCCTAGCGTCTTGCTTTGTTTTGTTTTGATATCCCCAAATAGGTGCTCAAGTGAGCTACCTTGATTATTGGCACCTTTGAAGCTCAAACATCCTGTCCCCTGATGGCTAGATCTGTTACCAGGTATATAAGCCCAGGAGTCCATTCACTTTTCTTGTATGGATTCAGCTCAGGTGTCCACAGTGAGTCACCAAGTGTGTGGTGCAGGCTTTCACCTATCGTCTTAGAGGAGCAAGCACAGGTATCTGGTTGCAGCAGGGCGTCACGTTCTTAGCACGGCAGGGGGCTGACAACCACCTCCTGAGTGAGGAAAGCATGTTGCTGTTCCCGAGAGTGCACAGGTGGGTGGGCTCTGCAGCTGGACCATGGGTACCCAGTGGTTTTGGCTATAAGGACCGGGAGGCACCACTTATCCTTGGACCCCTGTAGCGGGTGGCTAGGAGGCATGAGTGGGGCCACCAGTCCTCAGGCCCTTGTTATGGGTAGGTAGGGACCCTTTTAATAGGCAGAGTGGTGTCAAATGTCAAAAGCCTGCCTCTCCACCACACAGCTGAACAGTTGAAGTCAGATTTCAGGCACATACACCGTTACACTGTGCCAGCAAAGGCCTAAGTTGCTGAAATGGGCCCGCACAGGTCCATGTAGGGGTGAAAGGCATGCAAAGTCCGTGGACTGCATGTGCCTGGACAGAAGCCACTTCTGCCCTGAGTTCCCAGCTTAGTGGAGCTGGCAGGTTATTTTTTCCCCATTTGTTAATTTGTTCCTTCTCCAAGTCTAGGAGAATAGCTCAGAGTACGCAGCAGGACCTATATCAGGCCCAGGGGAAGCAACCAGCACTGAAGCTGGCTTCGGGGCTGGGACAGAGGAGGAGAGATCAGATAAATAGTTCTTTCAAAAGGGATGCTTTTTGTTCCGTGCAGTAACTTAGAAACAAGTACTTATCTTTTGCTGAGAGCGCTGTTCTTTGCTGATTCCAGATACGTGAGTAAACTCTGTGCCCCTGGCTCTCTTTCACTGTGGAAGACGTGTCCTGAATGCTATCTCCAGCCCTGTCGTGGTTGTGCCAGGGGATCAGGCCTGAGGGGTGCCTGTTCCCACCAAGTCAGGTCCAGCAACTCCTCACTGCTTCTGAACCGTCTCTCCCTCCCCCTGCTGCTCAGTCCGATTTCTTAACTTTGCCTTTGATGTTCAGGACTCCTAGCTTGCCATATGTATAATTGATTCACTTGTTTTTTTTTGGTCTTTGTTGTAAGGGGGGCCACTGGAAAAGTCTGACTACTCCACCATCTTGGCCCCGCCTCTCAGGGTAATTATTTTTTGTATATGTGTTACTATATTTATTTACTTATTACTTTGAGTAAAATGAAATTAAATGATATTTTAAATGGGGAAAGTAACTATAACTATGCTAATTACAGGAAATCTGAAAAGAAGAAAACAAAATAACTGTAACTCTACCACCCAGACCTCAGGTTTAGCTGTATTTCCTTCCAGGCGTTTATAACACACACACACACACACATTTTTTAAAATAAAATTGAAATTATATCGCATTACAGTTTTTTATGCCTAAAATTTTGTTGTGGATATTTTCCATCTCAATCTTATAAATCAAAAACATACATTTTAATGTCTTCAGAGTTTTTCAGCGTATAAATGTTAAGATTTTATTTAACCATTAACCAGTGGTTGAATATTTAAGGTGTTTCTAAATTTAGGAGTATTATAAATAATATTGCAATAAATAGTCTTCTACGTAATCATTATATATCCTTTTACATAATCAGAGATTGTATAAATAATGTAACAATCATTGTCCTTTCCTCATAAAAAATACTGATTATTTCCTGGTGATAAATACTTAAAAATAGTACTACTTAGTCAAATATATGAATTGTTTTAAACATTTAGATACATAACAGTGCAAAATTGCTTTCTGTGAAGGTTGGATTAATAATGTTATTATTAGAAGCCAAATTGAGTTATACAGAGAGTATGTGATACAAAGGAAGGGGCAGATCAGGGTGGGCTGGAGTAGGCAGGCAAGCCCCCATGCATGAAGTCGTTTTGATTCTCACAGCTTTTGGGAAATTTACAGTGTACCCCTCACTGGTACAGTACTGGGTAGAAAAGCAGTGAAAATTCAGTAACATAAACTTCAGAGCCCAGTGAAGCCAAACTGAACCAATAAATGAAAAAGAAGTACGTTCCCTGAAATTTTTGCTTCTTCACTTTTCTTGGGAAGAATGTTTCCCAAGAACTGAAACAGGTTAACTAAGATGCTAAGAAGACCGGTACTATCTTTGTGCACATCAGCATCACTGAAGACATCAATGTAACAATATGGCTTTATTCCTGCCTCCAGAGGTTGTATTTATACAAGTGGCACAGAGTCCAACAAGACTGAGCAAGAAAAATGAAAAAAAGGAATTGGTTCAGCTTGCTGTAGCCTTGTCATTTGGTGCAATCTAAAGGGTACAAAACTATAAATATGATGATGATGATGATGATTAATATACCTCTTCATTACATATCGGAGTTTTAGATTTTCTGAAAAATTATTAACTGCAAATAGGTTACAAATTAGAAAATTTTGATAGTGAGTGAGGAATGGTATCCAACAATGGTCCATAGAATAGTGGCCTCAGAGTCACCAGGGGAGTGTTTAAAAGTTACTGAATCCCAAGACCCTATTCCCGGAGATTCTGATGTCCTTGGAATAGAGTGAGGCCTGGAAGTCTGCATTTTTAACAAGCTCTCCAGGGCATTTGGATGCACAGCCAGGTCTGAAATTATAGATATTGGTAATGGAGGAGTACACAGAGTGCCTATTTTGCATTAATCTTACCAATCATGGATATTATTATTGGAACACACACACACATATACATCTCTACTTTATATCTGCTTACGCATGTATGTGTATGTGTGTATCAATTTTATAGGGCAACTAAAAAATCTTAACATAGTTTAAATTTACATTTGTCTTGGTCCTAGAGAGAAGAAACATTTTTATATTATTCTTTTTGTATGTTTTTTTCTTTAAGTTGCTTCCTCACTTTTTTTAATCATCTTTTTTTCTATCAAGATATTTGTAATTTTCTTTATTGATTTATAAGAGCTCTTAAAATATTAAGATTTGCTTTCCACTTCTTGAGAACTTAGAAATGATGGAAATAAAACTATTCTCTAAAAGTTCAACTTAGGAATGAATAGATAATGGAATGGAGCAGAAATATGACAACTTTAAAAGAGAATTGCTGTCTGGCTGTCAAGATTTGATTAAATTATTTGAATTTATTACCATATCTAAAGTGAATACAAATGTGAACTCACATAGCAAATGTTAGATGACCCAGTCAACACTGTGGTCTTAAGAGCAGCTTTGGCCCCATCAACACATTTTCTTGGTCCAATGTTATTAAATGTTCATATCATGCAGCTAACTACAATTGACTTGATTTCATTCTTCTCAAGAAACACCTTCATTTGGCTCCTCATATGCCTATAGGGAGAACATGTGCTAAGCAGAGGGCTTTACGGTTTGATCTCTCTGCCATTTTGATTCTCATTACAAATTAATAAACCAGCATCTTGACTGTGCTCTGCATCCTGAGCAAGAATGTGTTGGTTGGCATTTAAAATTGGCTAGTTCCTTCTGCAGTTTTATTTCTCATTATTAATGAATAAATTGTCCTTCTGATTTTGTACATCAGTCTCCTGAGCTTGATAAATAGGAGTACAGCTCTGATGATTCACTATCAGTCACTAAAAGCAAAACAAAACAGAACTCCCTTAACACATGAAGGTCAGGTTCAGGATTCCAACGCAGTCACACTGAGGTGCTTCCTTAAAGATAGCCAGTCAGCCTTTCCTTGGAGACACTCCTCTGGAGCTCCTGTGCTAAGTGAGCTTTTTTGAGCATGGATAAAGATTAACTTTATTAATCAAGAAATAAATTTAATAATTTACTATTAGTCTTTCATTTTGTTAATCATGTTTAGGGATACATCAAAATGTTCCAGTTGTGGAATACACTTATGGTATGGTGCTCATAGTACAAGTTTTCATTAGTGTTCTGTAAATTACTGTTCAATAAATGCTTGATAATACTAAGGAAGCTACACTATCTGGATTTATCATTTGAATACCATATCAGTAGTTCTCTTTACTTGCTACTTAATTCTTTCCGGTAAAACCAATGTTCTCTGAGCAAGAAGGGACGTAGAAATGTAAACGTGAGCCCAGAGGTTGGTCCCTGCTTCCACATGTCCTTTGTTCATTATTCATGCTCTTGTGGTACTTAATTCTACAAACTTAATTGTTCTGGTAGACTCAAGAATGCAGGACTTAGCGTGATGTGTGCAGGAAACTACAAGCAGTCCAGTGTTGGTACAAGGTAAGTGTGAGGTGTTGAATGCTGGAAGAGGCTGGAGGGGAAGGCCAGAACAGAGGCACTCATGAACATGTTAAGACACCAGAATTCATCTTGTAGGCAACGGGAAGCCATTGAAGAATTTCTGAGTAGGGGAATGGTAAGGTGAGATTGACATTTTTCAGCTCAATGTAGCAGAATTGGAGAAGAGAGGCCAGTTAGGAGGCCTTTGGAATGATTCAGGGAATAGAAGATGAGGGGTTGCATTAGGCCAAAGGGAAGAGGGTTGTGAAAGCAGGAGTGGTTTTGGAAAAAAAAAAATTGGGGATGGGGGTGATTAAGAATTCAACTTTTTGAAACCTCAGTTTGTCATATTTGTGGGCATTGTTTGATTGGAAGCACCCACGAGCCCCTATACTTTAGAGCACTGATCAGTTAAGAGGCTAATTAAACACACATCTGAGCATTTGTAACATCCTTTAAATTTTCCCACCAAACACTTAGACATCATGCCTGATTTCAAAGCCACTAGCGGGGTTCATGCAAGGGACATTATAGAGCAGCCTCAGTTGGTTTTCTCAGGCCTTCTGTACCTCATTTTGTCATTCCTCCCACTTTTTCTGAATCATCACTTCTAGAAAAAAAAATAAAAGAGCAGCTTCAATTTTGCAGATAAACCCTAGCACCTCTCACATTACTTTTCTCTATCTTTTACTCACTTTTAGCCCTGCCTGCTCACAACCCCAAGTTCCTATTCTCTCCTGTTGCCAGGACTCTGATATTGGGAGGGAAAGCTATGAAAATTCAGCAACATGCAAATTAACCTGCTTTTCTGCTTTGAGAAAGTGCCTTTTGGAAAAGATCCCAGGAAAAGAACTCCAAAGGAGCTAAAGCCTATTAGTAAAAGTATAGATTCTGCCACCTTAAATTGAGATATATTTTGGGAAGAGTATCTTTAAATATCAATACATTTCATGTCAACTATATCCACTTGTCATTTGCACCTCTCAGAAAGGATTCTATGATCTAAACTTGGCCATTCACTTTCTTTGCAAGCCTGTGAGAACAAAGAACATCCGAGTAACTGATTTGAACATCTTATTTCATTTGAGTTCACTAGGGAACAGGTAAGAGTAACTCTGGCAGCTACATATTTAACTTGATAGGCTAGAAAACTGGTTAATTCAGAATCCCAAGTGACTCTACATCTAAGAACAAGAGTTAAATTTAACAGCTGAAACAAAATCCAACCCTTACTAGTTAAGGGTCCACTTCTGCCTTTTACAACTCCATTTATCTGCAAGTTCCATGCCATCAGCCTCTAGGCTCAGGTCCACCCAATTCCTGGGTCAATCTTGATCAAGTCACCTGAGGTCTGAAGAGCCTTCACCTCGTTCTGGCTTTAGTCTTGTGGCCATAAGCCTGGTTTCCATGCAGTGATCAGCTCTATGCCCATCTAGTCTCAGCCTGTTGAATGAAACTGTGTGGGACAGTCTCTATGATGGGTTTCATCTCTTAATTTCTGCTTAGTACTCTAGGTCCCCTGCTGAAGTTGGAGGCTTGCCTTGAACTCTGGCCCAATTGACTGGGTCTTGTCAACATGCCTAGCAGTTGAAATTCCCTGTAATTTGGCAGCCAGATACTGTCTCCCATGGTTCCAGCCACTAATGGAGGTCCTGTTCCAAATTAAATGGACCACCCAAAACTCTGAGGCTGCCACCCAGCAGACTTTGAGCATTGCCTTTGCCTGGTGATTGCTGGTGTTCTTTCTTTCTAGCAGATGGGACCCTCTTTAGCATCAGCAATGCTTGGAACTAACACCCTTTTGGACTCTGATGTAAATTGTCCTTTCTTCTTGGCCAGAGGGCAGCTTTAAAGCCAGCTACTGCTCTTTGCTACCCCTGGTCCTACCCATTCCCAGCTCCTTGTCCTCTAACCTCACCCCCACCCCCAGCCTACACATGTCAGGGCTCAGCCTGCCCTGTTACAGTAAAAAGCTAAAATATTAATACTTTCTGATTTTTGTAAACTAGCTTTATTGACACCAAAATTTACCCTCAGCATGGTTTAATATTTCTGCTGGGTCTATATTATGTTCAACAAAGCATGTAAACTTATAGAATAAAGATTTGGGAGGTTATAGTTCAACGTAGTATATCTGGAAGGCAGAAGTTGACACACCAATATTATACTGTACTCCCTTCTAAAGTTCATATTAGAAATGCAGTCAAGATTGATGAAACTCTAAAAGATGAGTTAAAGGAGAGAGAATACATAGTTGCTCTTAGTGCAAGAGCAAAAATGAAGAATAGAGACACTCATTGTTTGATTTGTCAGCCTTCTAAGGGGAAAAAACCGCTTCAGGGACTTGTTTTGTGGATTCATTTTTGTGGAAAACAATATTACACCGGAACTCCTAGGGAAGAGTCAAGGCAGAAGAGATGAAATAATTGGCCATTGTAAAGCACAATGTTTATCAGAAAAAGCATTCAATGAAGGTTTAATATAGAATAGTCTATTACAGTGGGCTCTCAATAGTCATGAGCATCTACTTAACCCAATATTATGTTTAATTGAGAATGACATTATTTTCCATACCTGAGTTTCTAATTTGAAAAATATAAAACGCACTTGATGCAAAAACTAAAGACTAAAGAATATCTACTCTTGCCTTGATAACTCAAGTTTTTGCAGTACCTTAAGGTGAGTCGACAATAAACTATAGATAGACTATGTCACATTTATCTTCAAGTCATTTTCTTCCTACTTAGGCTTTTATAATTATGCCCATTCCTCCTGCCATGCCTCCTTTGCCTAATCTTTTCTTGCCCCCATAGCAGACCGCAGTGTCCACATATTTTTCCCTTTTGCCCCCATTTATTTATTCACCAAACTAATACTTATTGAGCATTCTTGTCCACCTTCCCCACAATCTGAGAACTGGGCACTACACCCTCTTGTGAGATCTCTGTCCTGGCTGGGACCCTGCTGCAAATTAAAGCCACTGCTTAAGTAACTGGTGTCACTGAATTGCACATGTTAAAAATGTTAAATTGGTAAATGTTGTGTTATATATACAGTAAAATTTGTGAAAGCCTGAACCAGTGTAAAGCAGAAACCTTCTAGAGAAAGAAAAATAAAAATTTTCCACTACTAGAGGGTGATGCACCTGTCAAAGGTGGGAAAACTGTGAGATCCAGAAAAACAAGGCAGTCCCGTGGAGTTCCGGCTCTCACAGGTTTCACTGTATTTAAAACAAGAATAAAAAGAAAAAGTAAAATCTCAAAGTAAGGTAAAAAAATAAAAAAGAACCATTTAAACCTCAGACAATAGCCACAAATTCAAAAGAACGATGGAATTAAGATAGAGGAATTAAGGATGGAATTAAGATATATAAGATATAGAAATTAAATAAGCATCAAAGAACAGCTCAAGGAGGGTTCTTTTGGCATCAGAGAAGCTCTACTGACCTGGTTAAATCATTTAATATAGTCAATAGCTAATTCCTCCCACTTTGGTGGTGCAGTGGTTAAGAGCTCGGCTACTAACCAAAAAAAGTTGGCAGTTTGAATCCACCAGCTCCTCCTTGGAAACATTATGGGGCAGTTCTGCTCTGTCCTGTAGCGTTGGTGTAAGTCAAAATCGACTCAATGGCAACGGGTTTGATTTTGTTTTTTTGGAAAGCTGAGCTAGGACTCCAGTAATTGGGATGCTAGCCAATCAATTCTCACTATTACCTATAATTCTGTGGTAATGCATGTTAGACCTGAGTCCAGACCACCCCTTTGGATTTATAAAGTTCAGTCTGAACTGTTGGGATAACAGAATTAGGCAGTTATTTATTTTTAATTAAGCAATAACTCCTGTTTTCCCCTTCCACCTGCCTCAGGTGACCGCTAATAAACTTTGGTCTCTATACATTTGCCTGTTCTAGATATTTTATATAAGTGGGATCATGTAATGTTTATTCTTTTGTGACTGACTTATTTCACATAGCACAATGCTTTCAAATTTCTTGTATATAACAGCATGTATCAGAACTTAATTTTTCTTTATGGCTGAATAATATTCCATTGTATGTATGTAGTATATGTCTATCTATTCATCTGTTGATCGGCACTGGGTTGTTTCAACCTTTTGGGTATTGTGAATAGTGCTGCAATGAGCATTAGTGTACAAGTATCCAGTCTGAGTCCTTGCTTTCAATTCTTTTGGGTATAGGAGTGGAATTGCTGGATCCAAGTCAGAATCGACTCGATGGCACTGGGTTTTTTTTTTTTGTACAGTAACCCTAGGGTGGACTGGTGGTGCAGTGGTTAAGAGCTCGGCTGCGCACTGAAAGATTAGTGCATCAGCAGCTCCACAAGAGAAAGAGGCGACAGTCTGCTTCCATAAAGATTACAGCCTTGGAAACCCTGCGGGGCAGATCTACTCTGTCCCATAGGGTCTCTATGAGTCAGAATTGACTCGATGGCAGTGGGTTTTCCAGGGTAATCCTATGTTGAACTTTTTCCACAGCGATTGTGCCCTTTTGTTTCCACCAGCAGTGGCTGAGGGTTCTGCTTTCTCCATAACCTCAACATCACTTGTTATTTCTGTGTTTTGACCTTAGCCATTCTAACCTATTGCTGTCGAGATGATTCCGATGCATAGTGACCCTATAAGACGGAGTAGAACTGCCAAGGGGTGGCTGGTGGATTCAAACTGCCTCCCTTTTAATCAGCAGCCATAGATCTCAACTACTGCACCATCAGGCCTCCTTAGCCATTCTAGTGGAGGCGAAATGATAACTCATTGTATTTTTGATTTGCATTTCCTTGGTGACTAATGATGTTGAACATCTTTTCATGTGCTTGTTGGCCATTTTTATTTCTTTGGAGAAATGTCTATTCAAGTCCTCTTAAAAACCCAGAAACCAAACCTATTGCTGTGTAGTCAATTCTGACTCATAGTGTCCCTATAAGGACAGAGTAGAACTGCCCTAAAGGGTTTCCAAGGAGCGGCTGGTAGATTCGAACTGCTGACTTCTTGATTAGCCACTGAGCTCTTAACCACTGCATCACCAGGGCTTCAAGTTCTCTTAGGCGGTGAATATTTTATAAATCAATTGGATAGTAGTCTGATTATGTAGTGATGGTTGACTGATGTGGCTGCAGCCCTTGACTCTGATGGTAAAATAGTTGGCCTATTAAGTGTGGTTACACAATGCTGGGTTATCTCCCAGCTGTATTAGTTTCCATCTCCACACACCAACTCAGAGAAAGAAGCATTTATTTATTTATAAAAATTCTGAGACCTAAAATGTACTTTTAAAAGAAAGTGGAAACAAAAGTTGGGCAACTGCGGTCAAACAGGCTTAAATGAATGTCTTGGGAGAAAACCTCTGGAGTCCTAAATCTAATGTTTAGGATTTAAATAGCGTATAAAAGAGTATTTTGTTAAAAAGCATTCAACAAATTTAACGTCTAAGCCCATGGTAGCAGTAGTCAGGAAATCATACAAAGCATTGCACTGGGCCAATCTGCTGCAAAAAATCTCTTTAAAGTGTTAAAAATCAAAGATGTCACTTTAAGGACTAAGTGACTCAAGCCATGGTATTTTCAGTCTCCTCATGTGCATGTGAAAGCTGGACAATGAATAAGGAAGACCCAAGAAAAATTGATGCCTTTGAATTACAGTGTTGGTGAAGAATATTGAAAATACCATCGACTGCCAAAAGAATGAACAGCACTGTATTGGACGAAGTACAGCTAGAACGCTCCTTAGAAGCAAGGATGGCGAGACTTTGTCTCCCATACATTGGACATGTTATCAGGAGGGACCAGTCCCTGCAGAAGGACATCATGCTTGGTAAAACAGGGTCAGTGAAAAAGAGGAAGACCTTTAACAAGATGGACTGACATAGTAGCTGCAACAATGGGCTCAAGCATAGCAATGATTGTGAGGATGGTGCAGGACTAGGCAGTGTTTAGTTCTGTTGTCTGTTGGGTCGCTATGAGTCAGAACCCACTCCATGGCACCTAACGACAACAACATACTTTGATTTTTTTTCTCTTTATGGCATGATAATTATTTTCCCGTCACTTATACTATTTAGTCTCTATTCTCAAATACTAGTCTATCAAACTGGAGAAGAGTAAACTTGGCAATTGGGCAGCATAAAATTTATAATACTTTTGAAAATTTGCTGAAGCTAAATAAGATGGGAGTAGTGATTTGAGGAAAATACAGAATACATTTGAGGAAAAATATAGGTAATGTATTGAAGAAAAAAATATCTTCAGAGAAAAGTTTGCTTAGAATGCAAGCTTTGCAGTTTCAGAAGGAAAAAAGAAGAGAATAGCTGCAAAGAAAAATAGCCATATGCCAGTATGGTATTCTGCTTTTAAATTTGTGTGTACCTATTTTAAGAATTAACGTACTTACTGTTTTGAGTATTGAGTTCTATAAATTTGGAAAAATAATTAGAATTGTGTGACTGCCTCCACGACCAAGATACAGAAGAGGTCCCTTATCCCAGAAGATTTCCTTGTGTTCCTCCTCAGACATTCCTCACAACCCAGCCACTGGCAACCACCGATATGTTCTCCACCTCTATCAATTATGTGTTCACATTATAATAATTCAGAAAACAACTGTCAACACTTAAAATATTATACTTAAAGGAAATACCTTAAAAATTGAATTTAGATAAATGTTTTTATTGATGGAAACCCTGGTGGCATAGTAGTTAAGTGCTACTGCTGCTAACCAAAGGGACAGCAGTTCGAATCCACCAGGCACTCCTAGGAAACTCTACGGGGCAGTTCTACTCTGTCCTATAGGGTTGTTATGAGTCGGAATCGACTCGATGGCACTGGGTTTTTGGGTTATTTTTGTTGCATAGACACTTTATAGGGTAAGAACCTGAGATTCTAAGGTAGAAATTTAATAGAAATGTGAATTTGAGGGGAAGAAAGAATGATGTAAATTTTTTGACTGTTAAAGTAAAGCTTGTTATGTCAATTTATAATGAAAAAAATTAGATGTCAACTTAAACATGTGAAAGCATATGTAGTAATTCAAACTTGTTTTTGAGGGAAGGTAAACAAAGTGTTGAAGACCAGAGTACTAATGGGTTGGCCCTTTTGTGGAGATTATTTTCTCATGAAAATCTTTTCAGTCCACTTTGCTTCTTCAATCTCTCCTCCACACTAAGTCATCTGTTTTCCTTCCATGTTCCGCAGCATTTTCCTTTCTCAGCACTTTGATCACTTGTAATTATGTGTTTAATAATTAATGATTATTTGTTTAATGTTTCTCTTCCTCACTAAATTATGAGTGCCTGCTTCACTAAAGAAGACATTCAGGTAGCTAACAGATACATGAGGAAATGTTCACAATCATTAACCATTAGAGAAATGCAGATCAAAACTACAATGAGATTCCATCTCATTCCAACAAGGCTGGCATTAATCCAAAAAAACACAAAATAATAAATGTTGGAGAGGTTGTGGAGAGACTGAAACACTTACACACTGCTTGTAGGAATATAAAATGGTACAACCACTTTGGAAATGAATTTGGTGCTAGAAATAGCACTACTATATGATCCAGCAATCCCACTTTTTAGAATATATCCTAGAGAAATAAGAGCCTTTATATGAACAGATATATGTACATCCATGTTCATTGCAGAACTGCTTATAATAGCAAAAAGATGGAAGGAACCAAGGTGCCCATCAATGGATGAATGGATAAATAAATTATGGTGTATTCACACAATGGAATACTATGCATCAATGAAGAACAATGATGAATCTGTGAAACATTTCATAACATGGAGGAACCTGGAAGGCATTATGCTGAATGAAATTAGTTGCAAAAGGACAAATGTTGTATGAGACCACTATTATAAGAACTCAAGAAATAGTTTAAACAGAGAAGAAAATATCCTTTGATGGTTATGAGAGGGGGAAGGAGGGAGGGAGGGAGGGGGGATTCACTAATTAGGTAGTAGATAAGATCTAATTTAGGTGAAGGGAAAGACAACACGCAATACAGGAGAGGTCAGCACAACTGGACTAAACCAAAAGCAAAGAAGTTTCCTGAATAAACCGAACGCTTTGAAGGCCAGTGTAGCAGCGGGGGGAGGGGGGGCGGGGACAGAGGGGGGAGGAGGGGTTTGGGGACCATGGTTTCAGGGGACATCTAGGTCAATTGGTGTAATAAAACCTATTAAGGAAACGTTCTGCATCCCATTTTGGACAGTGATGTCTGGGTCTTAAACTCTAGTAAGCGGCCACCTAAGAGGCATCAATTAGTCTCTCAACACATGGAGCAAAGGAGAATGAAGAACACTAAAGACACACGGTAACTATGAGCCCAAGAGACAGAAACAAAAAAAAAATTTTTTTTTTTTTAATAGACAGAAAGGGCCACATAAATCAGAGACTACCTCAGACTGAGACCAGAAGAAGTAGATGGTGCCCAGCTACAACTGATGACTGCCCTGACAGGGAACACAACAGAGAATCCCTGAAGGAGCAGGAGAACAATGGGATGCAGGCCTCAAATTCTCATAAAAATACCAGACTTAATGGTCTGACTGAGACTGGAAGGACCCCAGAGGTCATGGTCCACAGACCTTCTGTTAGCCCAAAACAGGAATCATTCCCAAAGCCAACTCTTTAGTCACGGATTGGACTGGACTATAAGATAGAAAATGATACTGGTGAGGAGTGAGCCTCTTGGATAAAGTAGACACATGAGACTATGTAGGCAGTGCCTGTGTGGAGGGGAGATGTAAAGGCCGAGGGGGACAGAAGCTGGCTGAATGGACACGGAAATACAGGGTGGAGAGAAGGAGTGTGCTGTTCATTAGGTAGAGAGCAACTAGGAGTATATAGCAAGGTATATATAAGTTTTTGTATGAGGGACTGACTTGATTTGTAAACTTTAACTTAAAGCAAATAATAATAATAATAAAAAGAATAAAGGACACTCCTAATTGGATAAGGCTAGCTTTGTGATGTTCTGCATCCCACTTTGGTGAGAGGTGTCTGGAGTCTTCAATGCTAGGAAGTGGCCATCTAAGATGCATCAATTGGTCTCAACCCACCTGGAGCAAAGGAGAATGAAGAACACCAAAGACATATGGTAAAGGTGAGCCCAGGAGACAGAAAGGGCCACATAAGCCAGAGACTACATCAACCTGAGACTGGAAGAACTAGATGGTGCCTGGCTACCATCCATCACTGCCCTGACAGGGAACACAACAGAGAATCCCTGATAGAGCAGGAGAACAGCAGGATGCAGATCTGAAATTCTTGTAAAAAGACCAGACTTAATGGTCTGACTGAGACTAGAGGGACCCTGGAGGTCATATTCCCCAGACCCTTTGTTAGCCCAAGACTGGAACCATTCCTGAAGCCAACTCTTCAGACAGGGATTGGATTGGACTATGAGATAGAAAATGATAGTGGTGAGGAGTGAGCTTCTTGGCTGAAGTAGACACATGAGACTCTGGGCAACTCCTGTCTGGAGGCAAGATGTGAAGGCAGAGGGGGAAAGGAGCTGGTTGAATGGACACAGGGAGAGGAGGAATCTGCTGTCTCATTAGGGAGAGAGCAGCTAGGAGTACATAGTAAGGTGTATATAACTTTTTGTATGAGAGACTGACTCGATTTGTAAACTTTCCCTTAAAGCACAATAAATAAATAAAAAAGAAAAAGAAATTATGAGTGCCTGGCACAGGTGTTCAAATATATGCTTTTACTGATCAAGTTGTGGCATTTTATTTATATTTGGATATGAAATCCTTGAGGGCATGGACCACATATTTATATTCCCAGGACCTAGCACTGTGCCTAAAAAAAAATAATTTCTGAAAAGTGTTTTATTAGATAGTTAATCAAGTTATGAGAGGAGGATATTATGAACCATTTAAAGAGTTGAGGAGAATGTTCTGAGCACTGATACCATGGCACCATGGTAGAAATGTCCACTGTCCACCAAAATGTCAGGCTCCTTTTTTCATCATTTGGAGTTGTTACTGGTTGGCAGCTGCCCAAAGAGGGGCTTCATTTCCCAGACCCCTTGCCAGTGGAATGTGAGTAGGCGGATGCCTATAACTTTCAGGACTTTTTTTTTTTTTTTTTTTTAAGAATCACTGTGCCTCCTTTGTTGTCTCTTTCCCGTTTCATTGATTGGACATAGTGTCTTTGAGGTCCTAAGATGATAAATCCTCAACATATGCCTTAGTAATCTAGTGCTGCTGTAACAGAAATACCACAAGTGGATGGCTTTAACAAACAGAAATTTATTTTCTCATAGTTAGGAGGCTATAAGTCTGAATCCAGGGTTGTGGCTCTAGGAGAAGGCTTTCTCTCTCTGTCAGCTCTGGAGAAAGGTCCTTGTCTCTTTCAAGCTTCTGCCAGTGGGCAATCTTCATGTGGCTTGACACCTCTCTTCCCCCATCTCTGCTTCTCTAGCTTGCTTGTTTAATCTCTTATATCTCAAAAGAGATCGATTTAAAACATGCTGTATACTAATCCTGCCTCATTAACATAACAAAGACAACCCATCCCCAAATGGGATTATAACTACAGGCTTAGCAGTTAGGATTTACAACACATATTTTTGGGGGACACACTTCAATCCATAACAACATAAAAGAAGCCTGGGTTCCTGAATCACTACTTGGAGGAAAGATTTGCTGGTGTGCCACCATCACATGTAACACACAAAGACATAAGCACAAAATAAACTTTGGTGTGTAAAGCCAATTGACAATTAGGGGTTTGTTTGTTATAGCAGCCAATACAACCACAAAAGCTCAGTGCTTTTACTGCCTAAGGGAAGATTAACTCCATGTGTGTTCAAAAACCAGCAATAACAACAATAAAAATGACAAGGGAAGATTGCTATAGCACAGTCCCTTGTGATTAAATGAACAAGATCCAGTAGCTTATGTATTTAACATTTCAACCAGGAAGCTCTATTAAAAGAGTAGGTTGGAGTTAAAAAAAAAACAAAACTACTAATGTAAACAGTGAGAATCTAAACTGTAGTATTCCTAGGGGAAAATAGTCAAGAAAAGAAGAAGAAACATTAAGATTGTCTTTAAATATGTCAAAAGGACACAGGCAGTGTCTTAGTGACCTAGTACGGCCCTAACAAAAGATACCGCAAGTGTGGTATACAGTCCTAACCCATGTACCTGGCTTTAAAGAACAAAAATTAATTTTCTCACATTTCTAGAGACTAAAAGTCCAAATCACGGTCTTGGCCCTATTGATTCCTTCTGTGGGCCTTTCTCCTAGTTTCTGGTGTCTGCTGGCAATCATTGGCATTCCTGTGTTTGTAGACAGGTCCTCACATGCCGTCTGTCTTTTCCCTGTGAATCTGTCTATTCTTTTTTTTTTTTTTCAATTAATTTTTATCAAGCTTCAAGTGTACATTTACCATTCCAATCAGTCTGTCACATGTAAGTTTACATACATCTTACTTGCTCTCCCCCTATTGAGTCAGCCCTTTCAGTCTCTCGTTTCAAGCCAATTTGGCCGTCTTCCCTCTCTATCTTCCCATCCCCCCTCCAGTCAAGAGTTGCCAACACACTCTCCAGTGTCCACCTGATTTAATTAGCTCACTCTTCATCAGCCTCTCTCTCCCCCCCCCCCCCCGCTGACCAGTCCTTTTCATGCCTGATGAGTTGTCTTCGGGGATGGTTCCTGTCCTGTGCCATCAGAGGGTCTGGGGAGCATTGCCTCCGGGATTCCTCTGGTCGCAGTCATACCATTAAGTATGGTCTTTTTATGAGAATTTGGGGTCTGTATCCCATTGGTCTCCTGCTCCCTCAGGAGTTGTCTGTTGTGCTCCCTGACAGGGCAGACATCGATTGTGGCCAGGCACCAACTAGTTCTTCTGGTCTCAGGATAATGTAGGTCTCTGGTTCATGTGGCCCTTTCTGTCTCTTGGGTTCTTAGTTGTCGTGTGACCTTGGTGTTCTTTCTTTGCCTTTGCTCCAGGTGGGTTGAGACCAATTGATGTATCTTAGATGGCCGCTTGTTGGCATTTAGGACCCCAGACGCCACATTTCGAAGTGGGATGCAGAATGTTTTCATAATAGAATTATTTTGCCCATTGACTTAGAAGTCCCCTCAAACCATGTTCCCTGGACCCCAGCCCCTGCTCCGCTGACCTTTGAAGCTTTCATTTTATCCCGGAAACCTCTTTGCTTTTAGTCCAGTCCAATTAGGCTGACCTTCCTTGTACTGAGTGTTGTCTTTCCCTTCACACAAAGCAGTTCTTATCTAGTGATTGATCAATAAAAAACCCTCTCCCTCCCTCCCTCCCTCCCCCCTTTGTAACCACAAAAGTATGTGTTCTTCTCCGTTTTTCCTATTTCTCAAGATCTTATAATAGTGGTCTTATACAATATTTGTCCTTTTGCCTCTGACTCATTTCGCTCAGCATAATGTCTTCCAGATTCCTCCATGTTATGAAATGTTTCAGAGATTCGTCACTGTTCTTTATCGATGTGTAGTATTCCATTGTGTGAATATACCACAATTTATTTACCCATTCATCCGTTGATGGACATCTTGGTTGCTTCCAGCTTTTTGCTATTGTAAACAGAGCTGCAATAAACATGGGTGTGCATATATCTGTTTGTGTGAAGGCTCTTGTATCTCTAGGGTATATTCCGAGGAGAGGGATTTCTGGGTTGTATCGTAGTTCTATTTCTAACTGTTTGAGATAACACCAGATGGATTTCCAAAGTGGTTGTACCATTTTACAATCCCACCAGCAGTGTATGAGGGTTCCAATCTCTCCGTAGCCTCTCCAACATTTATTATTTTGTGTTTTTTGGATTAATGCCGGAATCTCATCGTAGTTTTAATTTGCATTTCTCTAATGGCTAATGATCAGGAGCATTTTCTCATGTGTCTGTTGACTACCTGAATATCTTCTTTAGTGAAATGTGTGTTCATATCCTTTGCCCACTTCTTGATTGGGTTGTTTGTCTTTTTGTGGTTGAGTTTTGACAGAATCATGTAGATTTTAGAGATCAGGCACTGGTCTGAGATGTCATAGCTGAATATTCTTTCCCAGTCTGTAGGTGGTCTTTTTACTCTTTTGGTGAAGTCTTTAGATGAGCATAGGTGTTTGATTTTTAGGAGCTCCCAGTTATCTGGTTTCTCTTCATCATTTTTCGTAATGTTTTGTATTCTGTTTATGACCTGTATTAGGGCTCCTAATGTTGTCCCTATTTTTTCTTCCATGATCTTTATCGTTTTAGTCTTTATGTTTAGGTCTTTGATCCACTTGGAGTTAGTTTTTGTGCATGGTGTGACGTATGGGTCCTGTTTCATTCTTTTGCAAATGGATATCCAGTTATGCCAGCACCATTTGTTAAAAAGACTGTCATTTCCCCAATTGACTGACACTGGTCCTTTGTCAAATATCAGCTGCTCATACATGGATGGATTTATATCTGGGTTCTCAATTCTGTTCCATTGGTCTATGTGCCTGTTGTTGTACCAGTACCAGGCTGTTTTGACTACTGTAGCTGTATAATAGGTTCTGAAATCAGGTAGAGTGAGGCCTCCCACTTTCTTCTTCTTTTTCAGTAATGCTTTGCTTATCCGGGGGTTCTTTCCCTTCCATATGAAATTAGTGATTTGTTTCTCTATCCCCTTAAAATATGACATTGGTATTTCGATTGGAAGTGCGTTATATGTATAGATGGCTTTTGGTAGAATTGACATTTTTACTATGTTAAGTCTTCCTATCCATGAGCAGAGTATGTTTTTCCACTTTTTTATGTCCTTTTGAATTTCTTGTAGCAGAGTTTTATAGTTTTCTTTGTATAGGTCTTTTACATCCTTGGTAAGATTTATTCCTAAGTATTTGATCTTCTTGGGGGCTACTGTGAATGGTATTGATTTGGTTATTTCCTCTTCGATGTTCTTTTTGTTGATGTAGAGGAATCCAAGTGATTTTTGTATGTTTATTTTATAACCTGAGACTCTTCCAAACTCTTCTATTAGTTTCAGTAGTTTTCTGGAGGATTCCTTAGGGTTTTCCATGTATACGATCATGTCATCTGCAAATAGTGATAGCTTTACTTCCTCCTTGCCAATCTGGACACCCTTTATTTCTTTGTCTAGCCTAATTGCCCTGGCTAGGACTTCAAGTACGATATTGAATAAGAGCGGTGATAAAGGCCATCCTTGTCTGGTTCCCGTTCTCAGGGGAAATGCTTTCAGGTTCTCTCCATTTAGAGTGATATTGGCTGTTGGCTTTGCATAAAAAAAAAAAAATAGATGCCCTTTATTATGTTGAGGAATTTTCCTTCAATTCCTATTTTGGTAAGAGTTTTTACCATAAATGGGTGTTGAACTTTGTCAAATGCCTTTTCTGCATCTATTGATAAGATCATGTGGTTTTTATGTTTTGTTTTATTTATGTGATGGATTACATTGATGGTTTTTCTGATATTAAACCAGCCTTGCATACCTGGTATAAATCCCACTTGATCAGGGTGAATTATTTTTTTGATGTGTTGTTGGATTCTATTGGCTAGAATTTTGTTGAGGATTTTTGCATCTATGTTCATGAGGGATATAGGTCTGTAATTTTCTTTTTTTGTAATGTGTTTACCTGGTTTTGGTATCAGGGAGATGGTAGCTTCATACAATGAGTTGGGTAGTATTCCGTCATTTTCTATGCTTTGAAATACCTTCAGTAGTAGTGGTGTTAAGTCTTCTCTGAAGATTTGGTAGAACTCTGCACTGAAGCCATCTGGGCCAGGACTTTTTTTTGTTGGAAGTTTTTTGATTACCGTTTCAATCTCTTTTTTTGTTATGGGTCTATTTAGTTGTTCTACTTCTGAATGTGTTAGTTTAGGTGGGTAGTATTTTTCCAAGAATTTATCCATTTCTTCTAGGTTTTCAGATTTGTTAGAGTACAATTTTTCGTGGTAATCTGAAATGATTCTTTTAATTTCATTTGGCTCTGTTGTGATGTGGTCCTTCTCGTTTCTTATTTGGGTTATTTGTTTCCTTTCCTGTTTTTCTTTAGTCAGTCTAGCCAATGGTTTATCAATTTTGTTAATTTTTTGAAGAACCAGCTTTTGGCTTTGTTAAATCTTTCAATTGTTTTTCTGTTCTCTAATTCATTTAGTTCAGCTCTAATTTTTATTATTTGTTTTCTTCGGGTGCCTGATGGATTCTTTTGTTGCTCACTTTCTATTTGTTCAAGTTGTCAGGACAGTTCTCTGCTTTTGGCTCTTTCTTCTTTTTGTATGTGTGCATTTATCGATATAAATTGGCCTCTGAGCACTGCTTTTGCTGTGTCCCAGAGGTTTTGATAGGATGTATTTTCATTCTCGTTGCTTTCTAAGAATTTCCTTATTCCCTCCTTAATGTCTTCTATAACCCAGTCTTTTCTCAGGAGGGTATTGTTCATTTTCCAAGCATTTGATTTCTTTTCCCTAGTTTTTCTGTTATTGATTTCTAGCTTCATTGCCTTGTGGTCTGAGAAGATGCTTTGTAATATTTCGATGTTTTGGATTCTGCAAAGATTTGTTTTATGACCTAATATGTGGCCTATTCTAGAGAATGTTCCATGTGCACTAGAAAAAAAAGTATATTTTGTAGCAGTTGGGTGGAGAGTTCTGTATAAGTCAATGAGATCAAGTTGGTTGATTGTTGTAAGTAGGTCTTCTGTGTCTCTATGGAGCTTCTTACTGGATGTCCTGTCCTTCTCCGAAAGTGGTGTGTTGAAGTCTCCTACTATAAATGTGGAGATGTCTATCTCACTTTTCAATTCTGTTAAAATTTGATTTATGTATCTTGCAGCCCTGTCATTGGGTGCATAAATATTTAATATGGTTTTGTCTTCCTGATCAATTGTCCCTTTTGTCATTATATAGTGTCCTTCTTTATCCTTTGTGGCGGATTTAAGTCTAAAGTCTATTTTGTCAGAAATTAATATTGCTACTCCTCTTCTTTTTTGCTTATTATTTGCTTGATATATTTTTTTGCATCCTTTGAGTTTTAGTTTGTTTGTGTCTCTAAGTCTAAGATGTGTCTCTTGTAGGCAGCATATAGACGGATCGTGTTTCTTTATCCAGTCCGTGACTCTCTGTCTCTTTATTGGTGCATTTAGTCCATTTACATTCAGCGTAATTATAAATAAGTTTTTAGTGCTGTCATTTTGATGCCTTTTCATGTGAGTTGTTCGCCATTTCATTTTTCCAGATACTTTTTTGTGCTGAGACGTTTTTCTTAGTAGATTGTGAAATCCTCATTTTCATAATGTTTAACTTTATGTTAGTTGAGTCGTTACGTTTTTCTTGGCTTTTTTCTTGAGTTATGGAATTGATATTCCTTTTTGTGGTTACCTTATTATTTACCCCTATTTTTCTAAGTAAAAACCTAACTTGTATCGTTCTATATCGCCTTTTATCACTCTCCATCTGGCAGTTCAATGCCTCCTATATTTAGTCCCTCTTTTTGATTATTGTGATCGTTTATCTATTGTTTTCCATGATTCCCTGTTATGTGTATTATTTTGTTTATTTATTTTTTAGAATTAATCTTATTTTGTTTTTTTTGTGCTTTCCCTATTTGAGTTGTGTTGAAATCAGGACGTTCTGTTTTGTGACCTTGTATTGTGCTGGTACCTGATATTATCGGTCATCTGACCAAACAATCTCCTTTAGCATTTCCTGCAGTCTTGGTTTAGTTTTTGCAAATTCTCTAAACTTGTGTTTATCTGTAAATATCTTAATTTCGCCTTCATATTTCAGAGAGAGTTTTGCTGGATATATGATCCTTGGTTGGCAGTTTTTCTCGTTCAGTGCTCTGTATACATCGTCCCATTCCCTTCTTGCCTGCATGGTTTCTGCTGAGTAGTCTGAACTTATTCTTATTGATTCTCCCTTGAAGGAAACCTTTCTTTTCTCCCCGGCTGCTTTTAAAATTTTCTGTTTGTCTTTGGTTTTGGCAGGTTTGATGATAATATGTCCTGGTGTTTTTCTTTTTGGATCAATCTTAAATGGGGTTCGATGAGCATCTTGGATAGATATCCTTTCGTCTTTCATGATGTCAGGGAAGTTTTGTGACAGGAGTTCTTCCACTATTTTCTCTGTGTTTTCTGACCCCCCTCCCTGTTCTGGGACTCCAATCACACGCAAGTTATCCTTCTTGATAGAGTTCCACATGATTCTTAGGGTTTCTTCATTTTTTTTAATTCTTTTATCTGATTTTTATTTCAGCTATGTAGGTGTTGATTCCCTGGTCCTCCAGAAGTCCCAGTCTACATTCTAATTGCTCGAGTCTGCTCCTCTGACTTCCTATTGCGTTATCTAATTCTGTAATTTTATTGTTAATCTTTTGGATTTCTCCATGCTGTCTCTCTATGGATTCTTGAAACTTATTAATTTTTCCACTATGTTCTTGAATAATCTTTTTGAGTTCTTCAACAGTTTTATCAGTGTGTTCCTTGGCTTTTTGTGCAGTTAGCCTAATTTCATTTGTGATGTCTTGAAGCATTGTGTAAATTAGTTTTTTATATTCTGTATCTGATAATTCCAGGATTGTATCTTCATTTGGGAAAGATTTTGATTCTTTTGTTTGGGGGGTTGGAGAGGTTGTCATGGTCTGTTTCTTTATGTGGTTTGATATGGACTGCTGTCTCCGAGCCATCACTGGGAAACTAGTTTTTCCAGGTAATCAGCTAAAAAAAAATGCAGTCAGGTCCCTATCTGAATTCTCCCTCTGGCTTAGGGTATTCGGATGTTAATGGAGCCGCCTGGGGACGGTGGGGGAGGGATAAGAGAGCTAGGAGTGTAGCACCTCAAAATATAGAGCTGATCCCCGCGTTCACGCTCCGCCCGCGCCTGCCAAAATCCCGGCGGGATGGCTCCCCAGTTGGGACGCTGCTCTCCCCGCTCCAAGACCAGTCACTTCCTCTCGGGGACTTCTCCCTCCGGCGTGCGGCTCCGTTGGCGCGAACTGGGTGGGCGTCGCCCGCACGAACAGCTGGGCCTGCCCCCGGGGTCAATTCAGGGAAATATAACTGGTCCCCGTGCTCACACCCCGCCCGCGCCCGCTAAAATCCCAGCGGGACGGCTCCCCGGCTGGGACGCTGCTCTCCCCGCTCGGAGACCAGTCACTTCCTCCCGGGGACTTCTCCCTTTGGTGCGCCACACCGCTCTCGAGAACTGGGTGGGTGTCGCCCGCACGAATGGCTGGGCCCTCCCCCGGGGTCAATTCAGGGGAATATGACTCTTCCCCGCGCTCAAGCCCCGCCCGCGCCACCAAAATCCCAGCGGGATGGCTCCCCAGCTGGGACGCTGCTCTCCCCGCTCCGAGACTAGTCACTTCCTCCCGGGGACTTCTCCCTCCGGTGCTCTGCGCCGCACGCGCGAACTGGGTGGGCGTCGCCCGCACGAACGTCTGGGCCTCCCCCAGGGGTCGCTTTAAGAAAATATAGCTGATCCCCACGCTCGCGCCACGCCCGCTTCCCACTAAACTCCCGGCGGGATGGCTCCCCAGCTGGGAAGCTGCTCTCCCCGCTCCAAGATCAGTCACTGCCTCCCGGGTGCTTCTCCCACCGGATGCGCCGCTACGCCGCCCGCGCCAACCGGCCAGACTCCCTCCCGGGATGAGTTCGGGGGGTAGGGCTGGGCCCCTTGTCTGTGCCGTCTTCCCCCTTGGGCTCTGCCCCAGATTGGGCTCCGAAGGTCGTCTGCCTGGTACGCTGGCTCCTGGTTCTGAAAACGATCGCTGTCTGCCCGTATTTGTTCGTTCTCCGTCTCTAAGTCTGTGTTTGTTGTTCAGAGTTCATAGATTGTTATGTATGTGATCGATTCACTTGTTTTTCTGAGTCTTTGTTGCAAGAGGGATCCGCGGTAGCATCCACCTAGTCCGCCATCTTGGCCCCGCCTCCGAATCTGTCTATTCTCCTCTTTTTATAAGAAGTCATTCAGAAGTGATTAGGTTTAGGATCCCCCTTCTCTGGTGTCACCTCTTTAACATAACGAGATAAACCTATTTCTAAACAGGGTCCTATTTACAGGTACACATGTTAGAACTTCAGCATAACATTTTGAGGGACACAATTCAATCCATAAGAGGAGTAAGGGTCAGTGAGGACTTTGTGACACATTAGTAGGGAGCAAGGGGCATATGAAACACATATTGTTGAAAGACTGAACATTTCTCATTTTGTCTGTCCCTCTCTTTCTCCCTCTCACTTTCTCTTTCTCTGTCACTCTGTATGTCTCTGTATCTCTGTCTCTCTCTTCTCTCTCTCCCTCTTTTTTAAAGTTGGAATTGAGTAAAGAAAAAATTGTAATTGGGACATTTAAAAGCTGCAAGCATCTTCTGACTCAGATTCTATTCCATATACTTTGAAAAACTGAGCCAGGGGAATGAAAATGATTTTCATACTGTTCATGTTTTATCCACTTGGTCCAGAAAAACACTACAGTGGACAAAGTACTGTGGGGGATGATATGTTTTATCATAGAATTGAGAATTAACTCTATGAGAATTATGAACTTACTGAGGATAGGTCACTGAGTTGACATCAACTTGACAGCAATGGGTTGTTTTTTGTCTTTTCATAAGCTCATAATATGTAAGTGTGTGGAGGGGGAGGTGGCTGGGAGGGGATATAGGCCTAAGCACAGAGAACTAAGTAGCACAGCGGTCTAGGACTGCTCAATGAATACATGAAAAACCCAGCCCCAGGAGAGCTGTTTGCCCTAGGAAACAGGGTCAAGACTAAAAGGCTTCAAGGCAATTTAAAAATTCCCCTGGGAAGCTGGTATCATAGCCACATGGGATTATAAGAGGTAGTTGAGATAGATTTTACCGTATAAGTTTGGTTGATTCTGAGGATATGAGCAATATAGAGAGTTCCTGATAATCTTGGTTTGCTGACAGCTTCACTCTATGCCTCTGGAAAATTCAAGTTGAGGACTGAATGTCACTGCTGAGTTCTGGGAGATGGCTTAGCTAGTTTTCATGAACCATGCTCCTGTAAAAATTTTGAAGACACAACCTCACCCAGTAGTGACGTGTTTAGTTTGCTAGGTGGCTTTACTCATTGCTTTCTAATATTTGGAAACATACACCATATTTGAACCTGCTTCACCAAAACATACCAGTGCACAGTTGGATAGGGAGCAGGTTGGAAGGAGAGGGATTTGACTTCAGTAGAAGGAACTGGTCAGGACAATTATGTATCATTGTTATGGTGAGTGGTCAATCAAACTCCAGAATTAAACAAAGATGACATGAGGGAATCATCACATCTTTCTTTCTCATTTTCTCCGTATTCTTGATTCATTTAATAAGATTGATTCATACGAGTTATAATCATGCCTGAAATTTAAAGCATTTTAGTTAAACACCTTGGAAGAGAGAAAAATCAGGCATAAAGGGAACTAAAAGAGGCAACTACTTCTGACTAGAAGAAGCCAGCCAAGACTTTATGGAAAAGATAATACTTGATCTTGACTTTGAAAAATCAATAGGACTTTAAAAAAAAAATTCATGATGTATAGCATACATACAGAAATGTGCACATATCTAAATGTACAGGTCAATGAATTAATCTGAAGTAGAAGTGAAAACATTTTGAGTACCCAAAAGCCCCATTAAGCTTCCTCCCAATCTGTACCCCTCCTTCTTCCTTAAATGTAACCATTGTCTCAACATTTCATACCACAGACTAGTTTTACCTGTATTTAAAATTTATATAAATGGATTTATGCAATATGAGTTCTTTCACTTGACTTTTTTTTTCTGAGTGGTCAATGTTGTAAACTGAAGCTTTTCATTATTTTTCATTGCTTCATGGTATTCTATTGGGTGTTATGATTTATGTCTTCTAAAAAGATATGATGAAGCCCTAACCAATGACTGTGACCTCGTTTGGATATAAGATCTTTCTTTAAAAATGTGACCAGTTAACAATTTGAACTGCCAACCTTTTGGGTAGCAGCCAAGCTCTTAATCGCCGCGCCACCAGGGGTCCTCATACTGGAGTTGGGTGGGTTAATCTCTTCTGATGGTGTCTTAAAAAGGAGAGAACAGACACAGAGACAGGATCACACAGGGAAAAGACAGACACCATCGGAAGATGCATTTAAAAGCCAAGGAATACCAAGAAATGCCTGCGAGAAATACCAGAAGCTCCAAGGGACAAGGAAGGATCTTCTCCTAGAGTGAACAGAAAGAGTATAGCCCTATCGGTGCCCTGAATTCAGACTTCTAGCCTCCAAAACTGTAAGACAATACACTTCTATTTGTTGAAGGCATTTTGTGGTGTTTTGTTCCTGCAGCCCTAAGAAATGAAAAAGAAAAAAAAAAGTGCACATATATATACCAAAAACCAAACCAAACCCAGTGCCGTCAAGTCAATTCTGAATTCTAGCAATCCTATAGGACAGAGAAGAACTGCCTCATAGAGTTTGCAAGGAGCACCTGGCAGATTCGAACTGCCGACCCTTTGGTTCGCAGCCGTAGCAATTAACCACTACACCACCGGGGTTTCCATATATATATATATATACACACACACACACACACACACACACATACTGTAATGTATTTATCTATTCTGCCATTGATGAAAACTTAGTTGTATCCAGTGTTTGAGTCTTACAAACAACAATGCTGTGAACATTTCATCTATGTGCTTTTTAATGTACACATGTATGCATTTTTTTGAGTACGTATCTGAGAATGAAATTGTTGGTCATAGGATATAAATATGATTAACTTTAACTGATAATGTCAAACTGTTTTCTAAAGTGGTTTTGAATAGGCTTTAACAAAGAAAACTGTGCAGAAGGGAGTTAGAAACAGAAAAAAACTTCATGGTGTAGAGATAAAGGCATAAAAGAGCTTAGCAAGCTATAGAGCCAGTGAGTATATTAGGGTGGTTAAAGTTTTGAGTGTATCAGGGATGCAGTACTAGATCCGTCAACCGTAGGTAGAAACAAGAATATGGAAGATCATAATGCCTTCATGTGAAACCTGAACATTATATTGTACATAATGGTAAGCTCCAGTTCTTTGCACATGTCATTATAATACTTTACTTTGTCTTCTTGAGCCACCCTTTGAAATCTTCTGTTCAGTTCTTTTACTTCACCAATTTTTCCTTTTGCTTTAGCTGCTCGATGCTCAAGAGCAAGTTTCAGAGTCTACTCTGACATCCATCTTGGTCTTTTTTTTCTTTCCTGTCTTTTTAGTGACCTCTTGTTTTCTTCATGGATGATGTCCTTGATGTCATTCCACAACTTGTCTGGTCTGCGGTCACTAGTGTTCAATGTGTCAAATCTATTCTTGAGGTGGTCTCTAAATTCAGGTGGGATATACTCAAGGTCATATTTTGGCTCTCGTGGACTTGCTCTTATTTTCTTCAGTTTTAGCTTGAACGTGCATATGAGCAATTGATGGTCTGTTCCACAGTGGGCCCCTGGTCTTGTTCTGACTGATGATATTGAGCTTTTCCATCATCTCTTTCCACAGATGTAGTCAATTTGATTTCCGTGTGTTCCGTCTGGTGAGGTCCACCATTTATGTTGGTGAAAGAAGGTATTTGCAATGAAGAAGCCGTTGGTCTTGCAAAATTCTATCATTCGATCTCCGGCATTGTTTCTATCACCAAGGCCGTATATTCCAACTACTGATCCTTCTTCTTTGTTTCCAACTTTTGCATTCCAATTGCCAGTAATTATCAATGCATCTTGATTGCATGTTCGATCAATTTCAGACTGCAGCAGCTGATAAAAATCTTCTATTTCTTCATCTTTGACCCTAGTGATGGTGCGTAAGTTGGTATTAACTGGTCTTCCTTGTAGGCGTATTGATGTCAGATGGATCCTGGCTGAAAGCAGAGAATACCAGAAAGATGTTTACCTGTGTATTATCGACTATGCAAAGGCATTCAACTGTGCGGATCATAACAAACTATGGATAACGCTGCGAAGAATGGGAATTCCAGAACACTTATTGTGCTCATGACGAACCTTTACATGGATCAAGAGGCAGTTGATCTATGTAACAAGGGGATACTGATTGGTTTCAAGTCAGGAAAGGTGTGTGTCAGGGTTGTATTCTTTCACCATACCTATTTAATCTGTATGCCGAACAAATAACCTGAGAAGCTGGACTATATGAAGAAGAACAGGGCATCAGGATTGGAGGAAGACTCATTAACAACCTGCGTTATGCAGATGACACAACCTTGCTTGCTGAAAGTGAAGAGGACTTGAAGCACTTACTAATGAAGATCAAAGACCATAGCCTTCAGTATGGATTACACCTCAATATAAAGAAAACAAAAATCCTCAGAACTGGACCAATGAGCAACATCATGATAAACGGAGAAAAGATTGAAGTTGTCAAAGATTTCATTTTACTTGGATCCACAATCAGCAGCCATGGAAGGAGCAGTCAAGAAATCAAAAGATGCATTGCATTGGGCAAATCTGCTGCAAAGGACCTCTTCAAAGTGTTGAAGAGCAAAGATGTCACCCTGAAGACTAAGGTGTGCCTGACCCAAGCCATGGTATTTTCAATCACATCATATGCATGTGAAAGCTGGACAATGAATAAGGAAGACCGAAGAAGAGTTGATGCCTTTGAATTGTGGTGTTGGTGAAGAATATTGAATATACCATGGACTGTCAAAAGAACAAACAAATCTGTCTTGGAAGAAGTGCAGGCAGAATGCTCCTTAGTGGAAAGGATGGTGAGACTGTGTCTTACATACTTTGGACATGTTGTCAGGAGGGATCAGTCCCTGGAGAAGGACATCATGCTTGGCAGAGTACAGGGTCAGCAGAAGAGGAAGACCCTCAATGAGGTGGATTGACACAGTGGCTGCAACAATGAGCTCAAGCATAACAACGATTGTAAGGATGGCGCAGGACCGGGCAGTGTTTCGTTCTGTTGTGCACAGGGTCGCTATGAGTTGGAACCGACTCGACGGCATCTAACAACAACAACAACAATGGGAAGCTATCAATGAAGTTCAGACAGGAGAGAAAAGTTATCAGATCTGTGCATTATGAAGAGGGGTCTGTATGAACTTTCTGCAGGTTAAGGTCTAGGGAGGAGAGATGAGATTCCAAATCAAGGTATTGAGAATGGAAATAGAGAGCCCTCCTGTAGATTGAACCTCTGAGGTCCCTATGGGCAAGTGCTATCTCCTTTGCAGCGTAAGGCCCTTGTCCAGCTGAGTTCTGGGACTCTAAACTTGCTGGCTTGTGCTCTACTTTTCTTGTTCTTCTTGCTTTAACAATCTTGGCCGTTAACTTCTTTCAGAATTCCTTACTTTACTTCCTCTTAGGAAGATCTTTATTCTAATAATAAGAGATTCTGTGTGGTTTAAAATAGAATCAGGTGGAAAACCAGCTCAGGATGGGCCATTTTATATTTGTAATAAATGTTCGGGATAAGCAAGGGGTTACCCAGGAGTCCTTGAGTTTAAATAGTGCTCTGTAAAAAATGCTGTCTGTCAAAGAGTTGCCAAAAGACTCTATGATCTCTAGTCCACACACCCAAATATTGCAGAAAGCTCTGTCAATATCTAGTGCTCTGTTCACTGTTTTAATAGGAAAGGCTATACAATCTAAGAATAGTTTTTATGAAGACATATTAACCATTGATCACCAGAAGACCAATTTAATCTGATTGTTTTATGATGGTATTAACACTCTGTTAAGGGCACCAGATGGGTCAACAAAGAAGTAGATAATTATGTGGCAAAGAATGAATTCTGTCAATCAGTTTTCTTCTAGCAGCACAGAAAAATACGTTAACAACACCCCTCCCCCCATGTCAAAGGCTTGACATAACAGTGTTTTTGAATACGAGTCTGCCATCATTTAATAGCTTTGGGGTTTGGGCTCAATTAGTTTCAATCTTTGTGGTTTGAGCCTGAAATGTAGGCTGAGGAAATCACAATAAATATTTGGTAGACTCCCGAAGAATAATTGTATTCCCGAGCTACAAGCAATTAAGCACTAGATGTATTCCTTGTAAACTTTTGCAAATGCAAGGAAAAACATGTTTTAAAAGACGAATAATTAAATGGTTTCTTTCCTTTGGTGGCATTTAGGTAAAGTGAAATTAAAGCCTGTTGTTTCACCTACAAGGAAAAGAAATTTTCTGCTCTAAAAACTATGACGGTTTGCATACAACCTGCTGGTAATCTTTCAGAAATCACAGAGAATGGGATAGATGCCAGAAACCAGATGGGGAAAGGTCCCAAAATTTACAAAGAGGAAAAGAAATGGCTTTCACAAGCTACAGGGGGAGAAGCTTAATTTCAATCCCCTCCTCTCGTCCAGAATAGATTGATTAATCATAAGAATTTTAGATTTGGAAGGTGGTTTAGCAGCCTTATTTCCCCAACTTCCCCCAACACGGTCACATCCAAAAACACCCATTAGTCATTTAGATAAAAAATGACAAGTAACATTTGTTTTAAGTTTATATGAAGCGAACAGGACCTTATAAAATGAGAAGGTGTGGATATTTACCTAGTGAAAGAGAAGTTTTAACACACTGTCTTGAAATTTTTATGGATTAAAACTGAGAGAGGAAAAGGACATTTAAAGAATTCCATTAAACCAAATAAATCAAATAAACCCATTGCCATTGAGTCGATTCTGACTCATGACCACCTTATGGGACAAAGTAGAACTGCTACAGAGTTTCCAAGGAGCACCTGGTGGATTCGAACTGCCAGCCTTTTGGTTAGCAGCTGTAGCACTTAACCATTATGCCAGCAGGATTTAAAGAGCTCCATTAAAAAATTAGCACCACTTTAATCCAGGACCTAACCGTTCCTTTCGTTCCACTTCGAACCCCTAATCTTTACAACAGTACTGTAACATGGATACTTTATGAGATAAACACAAGCTCCAAACCAAACAAACCAAGCCCATTGTCGAGTCACAGAGAGCCTATAGGACAGAGTAGAACTGCCCCATAGGGTTTCCAAGGAGCAGCTTGTGGATTTGAACTGGCAGCTTTTTGGTTAGCACCTGAGCTCTTAACCACTGTGCTACCAGGGATCCAAGGCTCCAGAGATTATGCAATGCCTTCAAGGTCACTTAAACAGTAAGTGGTAAATATAGGTCCTTCTGATTCATTTTTCCACCCCATATTTCTGTATTTCTCCCACCAGACTCAGCCTTGTGCCTAACACTTTAACAACCATGGCCACTGACTTCTTTTAGAATTCCTTATTTTATTTCCTCTGACAGATGTCTTTTGCATGAATAATTTCTGTGATGGAGAGCTCATTACCTATGATTTAAAGTTTTTTTTTTCCCCTATTGGTTATGCTGCTATATCTCTGGATACTCTTTTCCAGTCTCCTTTGGTAGTCCTTTGTCTTCAACTTGTTCTGTAGGTGTCCTGTTTCCTTAGCTCTGTTTTTTTTTTTTTTTTTTTTTTAAATCATTACATACTCCCTGGAGTATCTTGCTACATGTATGGCTTTATCTACCTCCTGTACGTAGCTGAGTATCAGAGGTTCCAAAAGGTAACCAAAAGTTCAGCAGTTCAAATCTACCAGCTGCTCCTTGGAAACCCTATGGGGCAGTTCTATCCTGTCTTATAGGGTCATTATGAGTCGGAATCAACTCTATGGTGATGAATTTGGTTGGTTTTGGAATACCATTAACCCCCACATATACACCTGATTTCTCTCCTGAAATTCATACATTAAATGATAATCACTTGGGCACGTTAATGGGTCACGAGACTCAACTCAATCATTCTGTCAACATTCTTCCTACTATCAACTTTGCCTACCCCAAATCTGTTACTTCTGTAATCCCCATCTCTGCATCTCTTACCACCTTTGCACCCAAGTCAGAGATATAACAGGTATTTGTCACTTCTGCCTCCCCTTTCTCCACACAGCCAATAAATCATTAATTCTTGCCCTCTCTTCTTGGTGCGGCTGTTCACATATCTTCCCTTCTCTCCATTCCCACAGCTAATTAATTCAGACTCACTTCAGTTTGCCAAAATTACTATCGAGACTCAGAATCTATCTCCTAGCTCTGGAAGGCCACCGTCCTTATAATAGCCAGAATGGTTGCTACTCTCCTTTCTAAACTCTTCAACAGTTCTGTGTCTTTACAATAAAAGAAGATGTCTTAGCATATAAAAGAATGTTCAGTATTGATTTTTGCCTCTTTCTTCTAATTGAGCCACTTCTTTCCCTTCCTACCAGCCATTGAGTTCAGGCATGGGAGAGGATATCCTAGTAGCTGAGTATCAGAGGCTCCTCAAAATGAATGCATATTTGAATCCCTTGAAAGACTTAAAAAAAACAAAACAAAACAAAACAAAAATTTTAGTTTCCTGGGTCTCATTCCAGATAGAATTAAAATGGCTGTGATTCTATAATGCTATCAAGTGGCCCAGGTGATTCTTGTGCAGGTTTGGCTTTGAGAACTGCAGCTGCAATGGATAAGAGAAACGTAGATCATGTCTCTCTTTTAATGATCTTACACTGTGCTTAGAAAATAAAACAAACATACTTGCAACAACTAGGACATGAGGCAGATATTAGGAGACATGAGAATATGAGATGTAGGCTCCAATTTTGCTATTGGAAATCAAAGTCACTTGGGGAGTACTAGGAACCACTTTTTGTCATGGAAGTCTTCTGAAAATTATGTCTTGCTCTCTCTGAGCTGCATTCTGTGTTTGACTTGAGTCCAGAGAGCTGTGAATCTGACTTGAAGCTGGAGAGCTTTTCCTTTTACTATGTTACTTATAGCTTACAAAATTGTACTCAGTCTCTCAAGGGTGGGCGGGGTTGGGGGGGTGGAGTAAAAACTATTAAGACATTCAAAAATAATTTCTTAAAAGAGAAATGAGGGCTGATGGCCACAGGACACAGGTAACAGAGGATTCGGGGGTGGTGTGTGTAGGAAATATCCCTCCTGTAATACTGGCTCCAAGAGATGGCACGAGAGTAAGACTTAGAGACCACCTCTGTTCCCCTTATGATTCTCTGCACGTGCTGTGTTCCCAGCTCTGTGTCCTCCATTGAGCATACTCACATTTCCCTAAACACTTCCTTAAACCTTACTTATCATTCAGGCTGGACCTTGAAAACCTCTATCTGACTATCCCAGCTCATATTAACTTTTTAGGATCTGAATTAGTATCCACTGCCACTCAGTAGTCATTGCCATCACCTCCTTCTTTTCCTCCTCATCCTCTTCCTCATATCAGCAGTTAACATTCACCCAAAGGGCTTGTTTTGTAACAAGCACCAACTTAAATGTTTACTTGAAATATCTAATTCAATCCTCATGATAACCCTACAAATTCAGCAGTATTTTCCTCTTCATTTTACAAATGAAGGTTTAGAAATTTGGTCAGTAGCCCAAGGTCATACAGCCAGTAAGTGGCAGAGAAGGGATTGGAACCCAAGTCTCAACATATTCCTAAATCCAGGACAGGATGCTTCTGCCCTTAGCTGCTTGGTAATTGTTTTATACGTATCATTTTTTACTTCCTCCCTCATTGCACTGTATCTACCCCAGAGAAGTCATGTGGAGGAGTGAGAAGATCATTGAATAGGAGTTGGTATGATGATGATTTTGTTTCCTTATTCCAAGACCCTTTCTCCACATTTCTCTGTCTCCATCTCTGCACTAGGAGACTGACCTGTGTAGGCTACATCATCTAGATTCCCTTAACCTCTGCTTTTGGGTTGAGGTTGACCAAAGGGAGTCAGAAAAATAGAGGTATGAGACTGGAGGTTGGGAGGTGAGAGAGGCCATGCATTTCTTCCCTGTTTCAACTCTGTTTTGGGACCACCTTTGCCAACCACTACATTCTTCCACTACTCCAATTTTGAGCAGATACCATTCCGCCATGGTTTCTGTTCTCAGTGGCTTGTGGTAACTTTGTTTCTTTTGTTCCATTGGCTCTAAAGGCAATAACAGCTTCCCCCTGTTGCTAGTCCCTGGGTGCCTCCTACCCCTGGTTCTTCCCTTTTCCTATACCTCCATTATTAATTCCTTTGGCATTTGAACCATCTAGGGTTCATTTTGATTCCTGCTATGTTACTGCTATTAGTGTATGGCTTGTACACTCAGCTTTGCTATTAACAAGCCCAATTTTCTTATAGCTCCAGGTATGCACACCTAATTCCCTAACAACAACATTACTATCTCAGATGTCTCAAACTCAACATTTCCAAACCTGAAGTTATATATATCCACAAATTCTGTGTTTCATGCTGAATTTTCTATGCTGGTGACCTAGTCACTCCAGCTCAATGCCTGGAAGTCATTCTGACCTCCTTTTATTGCTTTATCTCCCACAGCTCATGTCACCACTTTCCTTAGTCTCTACATCCTTAACATTGCTCAAATCCACCACCTCCTCCCTCTTTTCCTGATACTACTGCTTCTGTTTAGACGCCATTGTCTGTCATTTGGACAATTAAATTGCAAAAGCCTGTTAATTGGTTTCTTTAACTCCAGCCTTGCACATCAACGCTGCTGCCAGAAGAAGCTTTCTTTCTTTCTTTTTAATTTAAAAGTAAATAGATGCTTGTTTGAAAGTTCAAATAACATGGATATTTTTAAAGTTAAAAGTCATCTCTCGTCACCCCAAAACTACTCTATGGTGATAATTACCGAGCTTATTTTGAATACTTTGATTTTTCTATGCATATAAACCATATACACACACAAACACATATAGGTTTATTTATAAAATGCAGTTTAGCAATTTAGAATACTGTAGATAAGGGTTATCTTTATCTTATTTTGTTCTTGTTTTTGAGAGTATACACAGCAGAACATACACCAATTCGACTGTCCCTACATGTACAATTCAGTGACATCAATTGCATTCTTTGAGTTGTGCAACCCTTCTCAGCCTCCTTTTCTGAGTTGTTCCTCCCGCATTAACAGAAACTACTGCCCTCTAAGATTCCTATCTAATCTTTCATGATGCTGTTGTCACTTTGATCCCATATAGATAGTTTTTAAAAGAGCATAATGCTCAAGGCAGACTTTTTTACTAGTTAAGCTAGGCTATTGTTTGGTTTTAAGAATCCTTTGGGCAATATTTTTGGTTGAAGGTTTAAAGATTATCTCAGTGCAGTAGTTCTGGGGGTTCATCCAGCCTCCACTTTTAAAAACTAAAATCTGATAATATTGCCATTCCCTTGAAACTTGGCTATGGATTCCCTATCATTTTTAGGATAAAGTCCAGATGCTTTTATATGGCAGCCCTTGGCCCTCCATGATGAAACCCTGACTGATTTCTCCAGCCTCATCTCTTCCCACACCTTTCACCCTATGGTCAAACCATGTTAAACTGCTCATGGTTCCCTCAAAACACTGATCGTTTTATTCCCTCATTGCCTTGGTGCAAACTTCATTTACACAAATTTCAGCACGTCTTTCTTTGCCAAGTAGATTTTAAGCCCTTTGAGGAAAAGTTAATGCCAGGAAAGTCAGTTAACAGTGTGGCTTTTGAACCCTCCAGAAAATGTAGAGACTGTCTGATTAATTTTTATTGCTATCATCTCTTTATTTCTTAGTTTGGAGTTCATAAATAAATGGTAGTAAAGCTGAGAAATCTTTACATTTGGAAAGATGTGTCTGTGAATATCGTATGCATCCTCCAAGTGTTTCATGGCTGTAGATTTGTTTAAAAGTATTCACCAATTACAGGTTTTAGACATTCATTTCCCATAACCCAGATGCCACAAAGTAAATAGAGCTTATTGAGACATTACTCACCCCTAAAAGTTTTATGATATAAAATAGGTTTTTAGACTTAGAAATCTTGGTACTTATCTCTATTATGTCTTTTGAAAATAGAAGTATGGAATAGTAAACAAAATAAAAGGTGAATACAAATGAAAGCAATTGGTATTTGTACTTGGTGGCACAGTGGTTAAGAGCTACAGCTGCTAACCAAAAGGTCTGCAGTTTGAATCCACCAGGTGCTCCTTGGAAACTCTATGGGACAGTTCTACTTTGTCCTATAGGGTCGCTATGAGTCAGAATCAACTCGATGGCAATGGGTTTTAAGTACTATATATTCAGGTGACAAAAATAAAAAAAAAAAAGAATGGGCACATAGAAAGTGCTTCTTTTAAAAATGGTTTTGGGAAAATGAACTTGGGAGAAGTTGTAAATTCTTGCATTCTTTTAAGAAATAAAATACAGAAGATAAACAGCTGGGTAGCTGGCATATTTAGCCCACATCCTGCTTCTTATTTTGGAAATAAGACCACAAGGGATACAGTTTGGAGAAACTCTTTCTTACCTACACTGCGCTAATTGTGGGTTTTTTTTACTGGAGTGCTAAGAATATCTTTTAAATTATTTTTATGAATTTAAATTTCTTTGTTTTACAAGGGAGTATGTCTATTTTTGTTCTGAGAGTATGAAATATTTAAGAATGATTAAGATCAATTTAACACAGGCTGGTGGTAATGCATGTTGATACTTGTAGTTGAGTTCTCTAAGTGAAGACTGACCAAGAGGTATTTGCAGGAATCCTCATTCTCTAAGAATTTCTGGTTGAGTAGTAGGGACAGTGTAAAAGTCATCCCCAAATATTCGAGAAAATATTACTAGAAAGAATTTAGAGTGTATACAGTCCTCTGTCTAGAGTGTTTTATAGCAATAATACCCCAAAAGTCATCTTACTAATTGAGACTTTTCTTAGTGAGATACTCTATGTAGATCTCCAGTGTACTCATATGTTTCTCTTGTTGGCCTGCGGACAGAGTTTATGAGGCCACTGTCAAGACCTGAGAGGGCCAGAGACTTTCTCCAGGGCTCACCATGACTATCAATTTGGGAATGAAAACACCATGGAGAATCAGCTTGTGAGCTGTGGTGAGAACCATAATGAGTCTGCTCAGACTCTTTCAGAATATTTTCCCTTCTTTCAGTACGCACAGTGATGAGTCCTTATTGGGTTGGGATATATGTGGGTGTTGTTAGGTGTCATCAAGTCACTTCTGATGCATAGTGACTCATAGTGACCAAACACTGCCCGGTCCTGCACCACCCTTATGCTTGAGCCCATTGTTGCAGCCACTGTGTCAGTCCATTTCATAGAGGGTCTTCTTATCTTTCGCAGTCCCTCCTGATAACATGTCCAAAGTACCTGAGACAAAGTCTTGCCATCCTCGCTTTTAAGGAACTTTCTGACAGTACTTCCTCCAAGACAGATTTATTCATTCTTCTGGCAGTCCATGGTATATTCAGTATTCTTTACTAACACCATAATTCAAAGGCATCAATTCTTTTTGGGTGTTCTTTATTCATTGTCCAACTTTTGCATGCATGTGAGGCAACTTAAAATATCATGGCTTGGGTCAGGCCTACCTTAGTCCTCAAAGTGACATCTTTGGTTTTGAACACTTTAAAGAGGTCTTTTGCAGCAGATTTGCCAATTGCAATATGGTTTTGATTTCTTGACTGCTGCCTCCATGGGAGTTGATTGTGGATCCAAGTAAAATGAAATTCTTGACAATTTCAGTCTTTTCTCCATTTAACATGATGTTGCTTATTGGTCCAGTTCTGAGGATTTTTGTTTTCTTTATGTTGACATGTAATCCATACTGAAGGCCGTGGTCTTTGATCTTCACCAATAAGTGCTTCAAGTTCTCGTTCAGAAAGAAAGGTTGTGTCATCTGCATATTTCAGGTTGTTAATGAGCCTTCTTCCAATCCTGATGCTGTGTTCTTCATACAGTTTGACTTCTCAGATTATTTGCTCATCATACTGATTGAATAAATATGGCGAAAGGATACAACCCTCGATGCACACCTTTTCTGATTTTTAACACACAGTATTCCCTTGTTCTGTTCAAACAGTTGCCTCTTGGTCTATGTACAGTTTCCTCACAAGCACAATTAAATGTTCTGGAATTCCCATTCTTCGTAATGTTATCTATAATTTGTTTTGATCCACACAGTCAAATGCCTTTGCATAGTCAATAAAACACAGGTAAACATCTGTCTGGTATTCTCTGGTTATAGTGAAGATCCATTTGACACCAGCAATGATATTCCTCATTCCACATCCCCTTCTCGATCCAGCCTGAGTGTCTGGCAGTTCGTTGTCAGTGTGCTGCTATAACCTTTTTTGAATTATCTTCAGCAAAATTGTACTTGTGTATAATATTGTTTGAAAATTTCCAGCATTCTGTTGGATCACCTTTCTTTAGAATGGGCACATATATGGATCTGTTCCAGTGGGTTGGCCAAGTGGTTGTCTTCCAAATTTCTTGGCATAAGCAAGTGAGGCTTCCAGCATTGCATCTATTTGTTGAAATATCTGAATTGGTGTTCTGTTAATTCCTGGAGTCTTGTTTTTCACCAATGACTTCAGTGCAGCTTGGGTTTCTTCCTTCAGTATCATTGGTTCTTGATCATATGCTACTTCCTGAAATGGTTGATTGTCAACCAATTTTTTTGGTACAGTGACTGTGTATTCCATTTTCTTTTGATGCTTCCTAGGTTGTTCAATATTTTGCTCATAGAATCCTTCACTACTGCAACTCAAAGCTTGAATTTTTTCTTCAGTTCTTTCAGCTTGTTTAAGAATGTCTTGGGGGCAGAATCTGACCTCCTCTAACTTCACAAGGGGAAAGGAGATTCAAGATCAACAGTCCAAGGCTGATTCCTGTGAGATGGAGGTCAGACATGCCTCCATCTCTCCGCCATCTTTACCGATTCTGACATTGACCATCTCTCTTTCAGTGCTTCCTACTTCTCTGCTGGGTTCAATCATTCAAAGCAGTGGCCACACAGAACTCACAGACACTATTCACTATTACGGAATTTATTAGGAAAGTTGTTGTTGTTGTTACGTGCTGTCGAGTCGGTTCTGACTCATAGCGACCCTATGCACAACAGAACAATACACTGCCTGGTCCTGTGCCATCCTCACAATGGTTGTTATGCTTGAGCTCATTGTTGCAGCCACTGTGTCAATCCACCTCATTGAGGGTCTTCCTCTTTTCCACTGACCCTGTACTCTGCCAAGCATGATGTCCTTCTCCAGGGACTCGTCCCTCCTGACAACATGTCCAAAGTATGTAAGACACAGTCTCGCCATCCTTTCCTCTAAGGAGCATTCTGCCTGCACTTCTTCCAAGACAGATTTGTTCGTTCTTTTGGCAGTCCATGGTATATTCAATATTCTTTGCCAACACCACAATTCAAAGACGTCACCTCTTCTTCGGTCTTCCTTATTCATTGTCCAGCTTTCACATGCATATGATGTGATTGAAAATACCATGGCTTGGGTCAGACACACGTTAGTCCTCAGGGTGACATCTTTGCTCTTCAACACTTTGAAGAGGTCCTTTGCAGCAGATTTGCCCAATGCAATGCATCTTTTGATTTCTTGACTGCTCCTTCCATGGCTGCTGATTGTGGATCCAAGTAAAATGAAATCCTTGACAACTTCAATCCTTTCTCCATTTATCATGATGTTGCTCCTTGGTCCAGTTGTGAGGATTTTTGTTTTCTTTATGTTGAGGTGTAATCCATACTGAAGGCTGTGGTCTTTGATCTTCATTAGTAAGTGCTTCAAGTCCTCTTCACTTTCAGCAAGCAAGGTTGTGTCATCTGCATAACACAGGTTATTAATAAGTCTTCCTCTAATCCTGATGCCCCGTTCTTCTTCATATAGTGCAGCTTCTCGTATTATTTGTTCAGCATACAGATTAAATAGGTATGGTGAAAGAATACAACCCTGACACACACCTTTCCTGACTTGAAACCAATCAGTATCCCCTTGTTCTGTTTGAACAACTGCCTCTTGATCCATGTAAAGGTTCCTCATGAGCACAATTAAGTGTTCTGGAATTCCCATTCTTCGCAGTGTTATCCATAGTTTGTTATGATCCACATGGTCGAATGCCTTTGCATAGTCAATAAAACATAGGTAAACATCCTTCTGGTATTCTCTGCTTTCAGCCAGGACCCATCTGACATCAGCAATGATATCCCTGGTTCCACGTCCACTTCTGAAACCAGCCTAAATTTCTGGCAGTTCCCTGTCGATATACTGCTGCAGCCGTTTTTGAATGATCTTCAGCAAAATTTTGCTTGCGTGTGACATTAACGATATTGTTCTATAATTTCCGCATTCGGTTGGATCACCTTTCTTGGAAATAGGCATAAATATGGATCTCTTCCAGTCAGTTGGCCAGGAAGCTGTCTTCCATATTTCTTGGCATAGACCCGTGAGCACCTCCAGCGCTGCATCTCTTTGTTGAAACATCTCAGTTGATACTCCATCGATTCCTGGAGGCTTGTTTTTCGCCAATGCCTTTAGAGCAGCTTGGACTTCTTCCTTCAGTACCATCAGTTCCAGATCATATGCCAACTCTTGAAATGGTTGAATATCGACTAATTCTTTTTGGCATAATGACTCTGTGTATTCCTTCCATCTTCTTTTGATGCTTCCTGCGTTGTTTAATATTTTCCCCCTGGAATCCTTCACTATTGCAACTTGACGCTTGAACTTTTTCTTCAGTTCTTTCAGCTTGAGAAACACCGAGCGTGTTCTTCCCTTTTGGTTTTCCATCTCCAGCTCTTTGCACATGTCATTATACTACTTTACTTTGTCTTCTTGAGAGGCCCTTTGAAATCTTCAGTTCTTTTACTTCATCGATTCTTTCTTTTGCTTTAGCTGCTCAACGCTCAAGAGCAAGTTTCAGAGTCTACTCCGACATCCATCTTGGTCTTTTCTTTCTTTCCTGTCTTTTCAGTGGCCTTTTGCTTTCTTCATGGATGATGTCCTTGATGTCATTCCACAACTCGTCTGGTCTGTAGTTACTAGTGTTCAATGTGTCAAATCTATTCTTGAGATGGTCTCTAAATTCAGGTGGGATATACTCAAGGTCATATTTTGGCTCTCATGGACTTGCTCTGATTTTCTTCAGTTTCAGCTTGAACTTGCATATGAGCAATTGATGGTCTGTTCCACAGTGGGCCCCTGGCCTTGTTCTGATTGATGATATTGAGCTTTTCCATCATCTCTTTCCACAGATGTAGTCAATTTGATTTCTGTGTGTTCCACCTGGTCCATGTGTATAAAAAAAAAAAAAAAAATAGTCACCGTTTACGTTGGTGAAAGAAGGTATTTGCAATGAAGAAGCCGTTGGTCTTGCAAAATTCTATCATTCGATCTCCGGCATTGTTTCTATCACCAAGGCCGTATTTTCCAACTACTGATCCTTCTTTGTTTCCAACTTTTGCATTCCAATCGCCACTAATTATCAATGCATCATGATTGCATGTTCGATCAATTTCAGACTGCAGCAGCTGATAAAAATCTTCTATTTCGTCATCTTTGGCCCTAGTGGTTGGTGCGTAAATTTGAATAATAGTGGTATTGACTGGTCTTCCTTGTAGGCGTATGGATATTATCCTATCACTGACAGCGTTGTACTTCAGGATAGATTTCGAAACGTTATTTTTGATGATGAATGCAACACCATTCCTCTTCAAGTTGTCATTCCCAGCATAGTAGACTATATGATTGTCCAATTCAAAATGGCCAATACCAGTCCATTTCAGCTCACTAATGCCTAGGATATCGATGTTTATGTGTTCCATTTCATTTTTGATGATTTCTAATTTCCCTAAATTCATACTTCGTACATTCCAGGTTCTGATTATTAATGGATATTTGCAGCTTTTTCTTCTCATTTTGAATCGTGCCACATCAGCAAATGAAGGTCCCAGAAGCTTTACTCCATCCACATCATCAAGGTCGACTCTACTTTGAGGAGGCAGCTCTTCCCCATTCATCTTTTGAGTGCCTTCCAACCTGGGGGTCTCATCTTCCAGAACTATGTCAGACAATGTTCCGCTGCTATTCATAAGGTTTTCACTGGTGAATGCTTTTCAGAAGTAGACTGCCGGGTCCTTCTTCCTAGTCTGTCTTAGTCTGAAAGCTCAGCTGAAACCTGTCCTCCATGGGTGACCCTGCTGGTATCTGAATACCGGTGGCATAGCTTCCAGCATCACAGCAACACACAAGCCCCCACAGTACGACAAACTGACAGACATGTGGGGGATTAGGAAAGTAACAGGTTATAATTCAGGTTCAGGAATGCTCAGGATATGGCTTTTCCATCAGGACAGCCTCTTCCCAGCCATCCTTGCAAGGACAACTTTCTGGCCCTCAGCCTCTGCTCGGCTCTGCCAAGTGTTACAGAACTCTTTTAGCTTTGCCAATAAATGCCCAGAGACACTCTATTCCATCAGCAATCCTCCTGATCAAAGTCACTCAGCCTTCTTGCTCCATGGGCTGGGAAGCCCACCATGCTGTCTCCTGCCATTGTTTCTCTGCCACTGCTTCTTGAGCTCTCTCTCGCTCTGTCTTCTGGTTCCAGGAGCTTTTTAGTGCAGGGATAGTGGGTCCAGTGGATGCACTTTCTGCTCCTGGCTGTTCTTCCTTGGTGGTGGGATCCTTTCTTTCCCGCCTCTGGGGCAGCTCATTTCAAGCCGAGTGGGATGGCAAAACTGACCAATCCCTTTGGTGGGCCAAAGTTACCTGATCACTCAGACCCATCCAGTCACTTCATTGGAAGTTATAAGATTATGGCTAGAAAGGGCACACAAAAGTGGTTCATCGCACCTCAGCTTGAGAAATGCCAAGTGTGTTCTTCCCTTGTGGTTTTGTAACTCCTGGTCTTTACACATTTCATTACAATAATTTACTTTGTCTTTTGGAGCTGCCCTTTGAAATTTCTGTTTACCTATTTTACTTCATCATTTATTCTTTTCGCTTTAGCTATTCTACATTCAAGAGCAAGTTTCAGAGTCTCTTCTGACATCCGTTTGGTCTTTTCTTTCTTTCCTTTTTAATGACTTTCTGCTTTCTTTGTGTATGATGTCTTTGATGTCATAACATAACTTGTCTGGTCTTTAGTCATTAGTGTTCAATGCATCAAATCTATTCTTGAGATGGTCTCTAAATTCTGGTAGGATATGCTCAGGTCATACTTTGGCTCTTATGGACTTGTTTTAACTTTCTTCAGCTTCAAGGAAATGGGGGTAATAAAATAAAATATTTGAGTTTTATCAAGTCATATATTGGGTAGATAGCAGTAAGTAGAATCTCACCTTAAAAGAAAGGTGCAGGTGAAGCCTTTGAGACATCAGAAACAGCCTGAGCAACTGCAGAGTGGTAGAGACTTACCTGAGGTGTTCATGACCATTACCTGTTAAGAGAAAGGAAGACATGAGAACAAAGAGGTGAAGACTTGGATGCTTGTCTTGTTGTGCTAAACCCAGTGCCGTCAAGTCAATTCCAACTCATGGTGACCTTATAGGACAGAGTAGAACTGCCCCATAGAGTTTCCAAGGAGTGCCTGGTGGATTTGAACTGCCAACCTTTTGGTTAGCAGCCATAGCACTTAACCACTACACCACCAGGTTTTCCCTGTTGTGCTATTAACCAACTATATAACTACATGTTTCTGGGCCTTGGTATGTGGGTAAATTATATGTATGGATGGATATGAGTATGCGTATATGTATATCCATAAGGTTATGGAAGGCCCATGACCTTCAAGTATTTGAGAATTGTCATAGAGGAATCAGATTGTTCTTTGTTGCTCTAGATGACAGAAACAAGACCAATATGTGAAAATTGTAAGAGATATTGACATAATTTAACAAAGAATATTTTACCAACAGTTGATAGACTACCTTTGAGATGATGAATTTAGGAATACTTGAATAGTCATGCCATGCCAGATGCCTCAGAATCTGGGTGGAGATAGAGAGAGTCACAGAGGATGAGGGTCAGAACCTGCTGTGGCTGTCAGACTTCTCACCTCTGATCCCATCACTATCCCCTTAGCATGTTGGGACAGGCATCCAGATGGGTATTGTAAACCATCCATTCGAGAACTTCTGTCCAGCAAAACTTTCAAGGAATTGAGTCAAAGTGTCCATAGTCGGACTTATGGGTCTAGGCTGTACTTTCAGGGTATCATCAGAGGGCTCCTCAATTGTCTCTTGATCTTGTGGCTTTGTTGGCATCTGGCTATGATCTAGCTCTGACTGAGTTCAGAGCTGCTTAAGGCAGCAACACAGGCTGTGAGCTTTTGAAGGAAGGCCTGGCAAGGTTCCCTCTCAGGGGAGATGATAATCAGAAACCCAGGGCCATGCCAGAGAGCTCTTAGCCGACTAAACACTGTGCTCTTAATGGAGCCCTCTCCTCAGGTTTCCTTCTTCATCCTGCCCTCTCTGCAACAATCAGCTGGGTTGGCTGTGTACACTAAGTGTCTCCATGACAGTCTTCTCCCTGGATGGTAATTATTTTTTAACAGGTTGAGGTAGGCACATAGTCATTTGTGTCTGGGGATAAGTGTCCTGGCCTATTTTCAGTACATTTCTCTCTTTTCCTATAATTGTCACTCTCTTTAATGAGGCTTGAAGCACTCAATTTCCTGACCTCTGTCTCAAAGAGCGTGGTGTTCAGTGTCTGACGAGACAGCATGGAGCTCCTAAGACTGAAAGGTAGAATTCTGGCAACCGCTCCCACCCCCAAGCATTTAATCTGTGGCTTTAGCACTGCTATGGGATTATTCCTTCAGTTAATGCACTCTCCTTTGACTCCATTTTCTAGTCTACATTCAGTTCCAAAATTTTAGTTAATTGGTCTGTTTGGGAGGGTAAGCCAAAGTCCTCAAGTAACTCTAGAAAGTTAGAAATCTAGGATCAGTTCAGCAACCTAGGAATCTGTTTACAAGTTGAAAATAAACCAACTGTAGAAATACCTCCCTTGTTTCTATTGGGCAGCCTGAACTATTATGATCTCTTTCCTTGTGTGGTTCTTTTTTTTTTTTTTCTTTTTTTAATTTTCAATTTTGGCATACTCCCAGTGTCTAGTACAAGCCTTTGCACATAGAATGAACTTAGCTAATAGCTAGGCAGTCTGCTTCCATAGAGATCGCAGCCTTGGAAATCCTATGGGGCAGTTCTACTCTCTCCTATCAGGCCGCTGTGAGTCAGAATCGACTTGATGGCAATGTGTTTTTGCTCGTTTCTATATGTATATGTATACGTAGGCAGATCCTGTTTACCCGGAATAGTACTGTTTTATGCCTTTGGTATAATTGTTGATAATACCTCCATTCACTTTCAGATATGTTGGACAATAAATACATGGTTGCTATGAGCTGGAATCGACTTGATGGCAAGGGGATTGATTTGGTTTTGGTTATTCATGTATGATCTCCTCAGGCTCTTTATCAAGAATGATTTATCCCTGTTATATTTTATTCAAAGGATCTTGGCTAGCTCTCTTTTCATTCTGCAATAGATGAGCCAATTTTAAATGGCCAGTAGGGGCTAGAGGGATGCACTCTACTGATCAAGAAGTATCTTGAAGGCATGACTGGTTTATAGCATGTGAAGTGTGTTATACAAGGAAGGGAATTAAGTAATACATTTAAAACAATTCTAGTAAAAATTATTACGATAAAAAGAAAGTACTGGTACTTCAATTATTTGGAAAAAAAAAACAAACCTCATACCCTTATATGTTCAGATCAATGAAGTATTACTACAGTAAGGCACATCTATTCCCATCTACTGTGCCCACCATACGTTGACGGTGGATACACGAAAAATAACGTGAAGGGCTCAACTTAGAGGAAATAGTAACATAGTAACATTGATTAAAGCCTTGATTAATCATATTTCAACATCTGAAAGCCATAATCATTTTTTCTCTTTTGCTGCCTTTCAAGGGAAAGGGATATGTCACACCAAAATAGTTATCATAAGTTTTGTTAAAACAAAAAGAAAAGCAACAGTCCCATTTGTATTCGGCACTCAAATCAGCCCTGTTTCCTACACTTTCTCCTTCTCCATCTCCAGGTGAGACAATGTATTTGATGCTCAAACCTAAGGACCTGTGGCTTCCCAAACCACCAAGAGAGAGTGCAGTGCCCTTCACCAGACCGTCTGCTGAGGTAGAAAAGTGGACTTAGACATTACTTGACAGATTTTCAGTGTCAAGCGCTGATGTGATTAACACTGGGTTGAGCAGAAAATTCAGTTTACCAAAAGCATTTTTTCCAAATACCAACACACTCCTTCAATTCCTTAAGTGTTTTAGCCAAATGCAGGGTATGGGATGTGCACATCATAAATAGCAGTGTGGTGGGCAGTGCCCAAGCCTTCCTGAGTGGGGAGCAGTGCAAAGGAGGATTAGGGCAGGGTTTCAGTTAAAAATAAAGGAAAACAAAAACCAGTTGCCATCGAGATGACTTCAAGTCATGGTTACCTTATCTGTACCAGAGTGAAACTGCAGTCCATAGAGTTTTTGATGGCTGATTTTCCGTAAATAAATCACCAAACCTTTCTTCCAAGGCTCCTCTGAATAGACTCAAGCCTTCAAACTTTTGGTTAGCAGCTGAGTACATAAGCCAATCACCACCCAAGGACTCTAACTCTTAGGTTAAGGTGTGTGGATACCACTTGGTGAAGCTTTTAACAGAGAGAAGACAAAGGATTCCTTGGGGAGTATGTTTTCACCTTTGCAAGTGTGGAAAAATCTTATTTTACTCTTGGCCTCTGTACCAAAAGATGTATTTTAACTTGTAAAAAGAAAACCTTGTCCAGTCTGCTCCCTGCGTCCTGAGCACCACATGCTTTTTCCTTACTCAGTGACATGAAGAATGTGCCCCTGCCTTCTCTCAGATGATCTGAAGCTTACCCTGTCTTCAAGGTCAAGTTCTATCCCCTACCCCCAGCCTCCCTAGCCTGCGTACCAAGCAGTATCATCATTGTCTTCATTATCTTTTATTCACAACTGAAGCAGTGGCTGTGGCTTTTCTTTCTCATGACAGCTTTAAAAATGGCACAGAGGCTCCTTTCTATACCGTGGTTTATGGGAAAAAACAAAAAAAAATTTTTTTTTTTTAACCCGGAGGCAACTACCAATGCTGAACGTTTCCTCCGGCCTCCTCTGGCCTAATGAAAAAAATAATGAGCCCCCGATTATTATTTGGCATTATTAAATGTCAACAATAGGTAGGCTCCCCTCTGGGAACTCAGTGAAAATGGCAAGAAATATAAGATTAGAATTGAGAAACTATCCAAAATGACGTTTATTTACTGACAGAGAGGGAGAAAAAGCTACTAAACATCATCTCAATGTCCCCCTTTATCATTGGGTGTCACCTTCTCCTCTCCTCCTCCACGGCAGCAGTTCTGTCTCTGCACAATGTAACACATTAGAGTTACACATTTTATTTCAATAATGGTATTAATAATGGAGATAGAAAATACTTATTTGCCAATCGTTTACAGGGAAATTTGAGCTGCAAAAGTTTTCCTGTGGCACTCTTCTACAAAGGCTTCCTCTGACTTTGGAGACTGCAGATATAGCCCTCCAGAGAATGATCTGATCAGGTAGAAGATAATTTGCATTTGTTGAGCACTTTCTGTGCACCAGGCACAGAAGTAAGTGCTTACAAGTCTTATTGCCTTTTGTGCTCAGGGTAGGTCTCATAGACCACCTTTTGAAGGTGAGAGAATGGAGCGCCAAGAGGTGAAGTTACCTGCCCACAATCACAAGGCTAGAAAGTGGTGGCCCTGGAATTCAAACCAGGGCTGCCAGGTTCCAGAGTTTCACGCTATACATAGGCAGTGGCCATGATGGTGAATGGGGGGATGAGGCTGAGGGTAGAAGGAGCAGTGAACTTCTGTCTTTGCTCTGCTTTGTGATTCTTCATCCAGCTCTCAGAAGATTGCAGGGACCTGATGTTAGGTTTGAGAGGCAATGCAGATTCATGGCTTCCTCTTAGGAAATGGGGATTTGAGAGGACAGATGGACGCCTACCCAGGCGCTGCCATTGGCTTGCCAGGAGGTCTGGTTTCTTCCCCCGTGAAATGGGAACTCCAACATGTGCCCTTCCCACCCCTCAGGATCTTTTTGAGCCACATGAGGTAATGCCAAGGGCACTCAAGACGTGGCAGATGTTTGGGTGGGATGATTTTGAGATAACTTCCAACCCTGAGATTCTACTTAGCAAATGCGCTTCAAAATACTTTGAAAAGCATAAATCCCTTTACCAAATATAAGTGATTAATAAAAGGAAGAAGGTATGATACCAGCAGGCAGGTAAATGCTGCCAGATGTAACTCTGTGATTTTCTGCTTGATCTCTCTCCTGCAAAAGATTCAGAATAAGCTAGAGGGGTTTTCCCCTACATTTATTCAGGGCATGTTTATTTCCTCTCCTGTGGACCTGGAGGGAGGTGGAAGAGATCTGTTGGTGCTTAGATGTGGACCAGATACAGTATTCCCGGCCCCACCCTCCCTTAATGAAGCTAAATCCTGTATCCTATTTTTATACTCTCTAATGTTCTGGTACGTAGCATTCAACAATTTTGTTTATTAGGTGGACATTTACAAGTGCCTCTTACAATCATGCAGCAATAAAAGTTTCCTTAACTTTTTTCTAGCTTACTCTAGAAATAATTGGACACATTTTTCAGAAACTGGGATTATTCGAGCACCTGCTTTTTTACAAGTTGGCGGTAATTGTATTGTGCTGTGGTAAATATAGTAATTTCAAGAACAGGAATTTGTATAAAATACCTTGTGTATGTTTTTTCTGTTTGGCAGCAGTGACATTTAAAAACTCTGCTGTAATATATAAGACAGGAATTAATTTCTCCATCTTTTTCTTATATTCTTCTATGTGTAATGAGTGATTAGAGTACTCAGGAATGAGAAATCACCATTATGATTTCTTTAACATACAGCTGGCCCATTGCTGTTCCAAGGCACTAAGTGTGGACATTCAGAAAGTATTTTACCACTTTAAATGGACATAAGGAATGCCTGACACCTCTTCTCCCAGCCCAGTTTTCTTCTGATTTTGTCTCCTCATTTGGACCAATCAGTGGTATATCCTCACGAAGGGAAGAAACTCACTGTGGGTAAGAGTTGGCTTTGTTACTTGGGGGGTTAGGGGTGAAGAAGGCAAAGATGGCCTCGGTGTTTCTGTACCTCCCTCAAAGCTGTCCCCCTTTCCTTCTTGCATTTTGCTGGCATGCCTCAATCCAGTGGTATGCTGGAGCCATCCTTATGGACCCACGAAGGCCAGTTGTGCACATCTCTGTAGCTTGGCAAATTCTGCAAATTAGGGCCTCCAACCTCCTTCCCCTCTCCCCCACCCCGCCCTGCCGCCCAGAGAGCCAGCACTTAAACATCTACCAGCACACCACTGCCCAAGGCATTCCCAGCCTGGGAAGTACAGTACTCAGCCTTCCCCTGTGTCTGGGACCCACTCCTAGAAGATCGTTCCTTGACACTCCTCTAGACATGGTTTTGCTAGATGATGCTTCCATTTCTTTCCTCCTATTTTTTTACTACCTTGTAGGAGAAGCACAGTCTTTTGAGATAAGGACAGAGCTGTATTTGAATTGCAGCTTTGCCACTTGCTGTCTGTAGACTTAGGAGAAGTTACTTACTCTTCAATGTTTGCAACATTAAAATAGGGTAATGATTTAATAATACGTTATTGAGAGGAATACAATTCTAAAGCACCTAGCACAGGGTCTGCACAGCTAACATTAGGAAAGGTTCATTCTCATCTTTATTACACAGGATAGTGGGAAGGCAACATTGGAACTTCTTTTAATCTTCATTCATTCTTAAATATTGTACAGGTAGTCCCCGCCTTACGACAGAGTTGTAGGGTCACGTTCAGACAATTCTGTCGTAAGTTGGCCCTGACATAAGCTGAATACCTCATTTTTTTATTTTTAGTTTTCATTATTATTGCCTTTTTTAATTTATTTTTTTATTTATCGCGCTTTAGGTAGTTTATAAATCAAGGTAGTCTCTCATACAAAAGCTTATATACACCTTGCTATGTACTCCTAGATGCTCACCCCCTAATGAGACAGTACACTCCTCCTTTCCACCCTGTATTCCCTGTGTCCTTTCAACCAGCTCCTGTCCCCCTCTGCCTTCTCATCTTGCCTCCAGACAGGAGCTGCCCACATAGTCTCATGTGTCTACTTGAGCCAAGAAGCTTACTCCTCACTGGTATCATTTTCTGTCTTACAGTCCACTACAATCCCTGTCTAAAGAGTTGGCTTCAGGAATGGTTCCAGTCTTGGGCTAACAGAAGGTCTGGGGACTATAACCTTCTGAGTCACTCTAGTCTCAGACCATTCAGTCTGATCTTTTTACGACAATTTGAGGTCTGCAAGCCACTGCTCTCCTGCTCCGTCAGGGATTCTCTGTTGTGTTCCCTGTCAGGGCAGTCATTGATGGTAGCTGGGCATCATCTAGTATTACTGTCTTTTATTGTCAGTATCTTTATAAATCTCATCTTTGTCTTTGGGGTTTGGAAACATTACATATAAACTTATAAATATATTTTATACATACATTAAAAAAAGAACAAAACAAAACAAAACTAACCTACGGCCATGGAGTTGATTCTGACTCATAATGACCCTATCAGACAGAGTAGAGCTGCCCCCAAAGGGTTTCCAAGGCTGTAAATCTTTACGGAAGCAGACCGCCACACCTTTCTCCTGTGGAGCAGCTGGTGGATTTGAATCACTGACCTTTTGGTTAGCAGCCACACACTTTAACCACTGTGCCACCAGGGCTTCTTAATGCATTCATAAATACATAAATACATACATAAAAAATACACAAATCGTAAGAACTTACACCAACGATGAAGAAGAGTTGGATGACATTGGCATTTTGTTAGTTGCCATAATAACTCCACTTGTGGAAGGTTCTGGATCATCTAGATTATGCCTAGGAATGAGGATGGCATTTTTAGTCAGAAAATTAATGAGAGTTGTCTGTATGGTTCTTTTCTTTTCTTCATGTGTTTCACAATACTATTTCACTGCTTCTCGAATCTGCCTATTTAGCAAAGCAATCAGCTTTTGGGTCCATGATTTCAAGCAACTGAGGCCCTGATTTAGTTCAGAAAACTAAATCTGTACAGCAGTGTTTTGAACAATAAATCATAAAATTGAACATCTGGAAGTGAACATCTGAGAATGATAACATCAGCAAATTACACTCTGCAACACTGTATGTAGTACATATTGCTAACAATAAGATGTACAGACAAAAAATAGACGGTCGTAAGTGCAGTTTGTTGTAACTTGAATACATCTTAGAGACTACCTGTATACTTTGGTACATCTTAAATTAGAGACTACTTAGTGGAGCCCTGGTGGCATGTGGTTAAGAGCTGGGCTGCTAACTAAAAGGTCAGCAGTTTGAATCCACCAGCAATTCCTCGGAAACCATATGGGGCAGTCTTACTCTGTCCTATAGGGTCGCTATGAGATGGAATCGACTCGATGGCAGCAAGTTTGGTTTGGTTTTTTTTGTATAGCTTGTATGTTTTTATAAGGAACGAAATATAATTGTAGCCAAACCCATACATAATTGTAGAGTTGTATAAAATTTATAAATATATGTCTATACGTGTTGGGAGGTAAGAAAAAATTACCGGTGGGTTACACAATCAAAATAATTTGACCTGTCTGCAATGAAATTTGTTAATCTCATTAACTGTGATTAGTAAGTAATGCCTTATGAGAATGAGATTATCAATCATAATTTATTTTAGCTCACCAAAGTTTGTTTGTATTTTAAATGAAGTAATTTGACTATTTCAGTGTCTTAGCAAAGAAAATGAGTCTCTTAAGATTGAAGTAAAATTCTTCACCACTTAGGATGTGGTTTCATATTCCCTAATATCAAGTATTGGGAAATTATGGCCCACAAAGCCTATAATATTTACTATGTGGTCCTTTACAGAAAGTTTGCTGACCCATGCCTTATATCATTATTATTACACTATAAGAGAGATACTACACACTTTAGTCAGAGGATCTGAGAATTAGTTTTTATACAAGTATAAAAGCCAGAATTTAATCCCAGATCTAGTAATTCCAAAGCCTTTATCCATGCTGCCGTACTGCACTGCAATTTCCCATAGTATTTACAATAAGATGTTGCAAATAGAGCTGGTAAAAACAGTAAGGATGGGAGGGAGATCACTGGTGGTGCCATCTGGGATTAAGACTTTCTGAGGGAGAGTCGGATTGCATTTGACCATATCATCCTGGTATGTATACTACTAATTCCTGATCCTACATACAAAGCAGATATTGTTAATTGATTAAAACACTCTTCTGCAGAGCCAGGATACAGCTACAGAATCTGCCTGAACACAACCTCAGGTCATAACATATGAAACACAATTAGCACTGCTGGTGAGCAGGAGTAGCAAATGGATGTATGAGTATCTGGGTCCAATAGAAGATTTAGAGATAGAGGTGGAGGAAATGATAAGTGAACGAGAGAAAAGATGAATTTTAGTTTATTTGATTAGCAAGCATGTCATTCAAGAAGAATATACTCAAGAGATCCTCTTGGTCCAATAAGTAGCTAGGAACACTCTTGCATAGTAGTTAGGATCATAGACTCTAGTCAGAATGCCTGGGTTCAAATTTCAGTTCTGCTGTTTACTAGCTCTGTGATCCTGGGCAGGTTACTTACTCCCTTACTCTCAGTTTCCTTATCTAATATAATGAGAAAATAAGAAAACCGAAATTATGGGGTTATCCTGAGAATTAACTGACTTAATTTACATAAAGCACTTAGGGCTATGCCTGATGCAGGATAAGTGCTATATGAATGTTAACTACTATGGTATGGCCCTTAATGTGCTTACAATGTAACTGAGAACTCAAGACAAACATATAGCCAAAAAAAAAAAAAAACAAACCCAGTGCCATCGAGTTGATTCCGACTCATAGCGACCCTACAGGACAGAGTAGAACTGCCCCGTAAAGTTTCCAAGGAATGCCTGGAGGATTTGAACTGCTGACCCTTGGGTTAGCAGCTGTAGCGCTTAACCACTAAGATAGTAAGAAAAAGTAGAGGATAATATAAATCAAACCATGCCTGAGTGCTTTAATTTTTCTGTGTTCTTTGTTTGTCAGTGCTCTTTCTTCCACCTGCAAAAGTCAAAAGTAGCAAAAGCCTTCTGAGTCACCATTTTGTGCATTTATGCAAGATGGTGTTCCGTACCAATGAATTTATCCTGTCACCTAGTGGATTTGTCAGTAACTCCCAAGACAATGCAGTCTCCTGGGATTGCTTGCTGACCTGTCATTTGTCCTGTTTCTCTACAGCTATAGCCAGACATTCTTGCCATTGTGGCAATTTGGAAAATAAATCTTGTCACTTCCATACTTTTCAATACTGCTGATTTACCAGAGCATTTAATCAGGTAGAGTTAAGGTCTCATTATGCCATAAAGCATCTGCACCAAAAAGTTCCCTTTAAATATTCAAAATAATTCATTCCAAGTTATAGGAAGCATTTGTGTTAGAATACTCTGCTGCAGTACCCCAGGGATACTGCGCAATCACTAATGAGCTAAACTATCTTTTTAGCAATTCACTAGAGAAAAAAAACCTTCTATGATATATTACTTTAAAGATCCTCTACATATACCCTTATAATTAATGACTTTAAGCACTAAATTTGTAGAGATGGTGTTTTCTAAAGTAAGTTCACAGGGAAAAAAATCAAATTTTAGTGGTGCCCCTTATTGAGCAGTCAAAAATGAAAAGACAATTTTTCCTGCTGAAATTTCAGTATTCTCTCCCACCTTTTTTTTTTTTTTTTTTTTAAAGCAGTTATTTTAAGGTGGAGGGGAGTGAGTTGGTCTCAGGGGTCACTATGGTTTTCCTGTTTCTGTATGAAGAGATGCTCTTTATTTGCTCATTAAATATAGCCTTCCCAGCATTAGCCCGAAAAAAACTAAATTTTATATCCACCAAATACAATCTCCTAAGGATATAAGTTGAAAAATATGGAATCCAACAGTTTATTCTTTGTGATAACTCCAGCCCAGAACACCTGTGCTAAATTTCTGCGAGTCCTCTGACCCAAAAGGCCACAGTTCATGTGGAGTGCAAAAACCAAATAGATTGTCTTCAGACTACACAGGAGGGTGACTCATTGACCTGTTGCCATCCAGTCGATTCTGACTTCTAGCTACCCCATAGGACAGAGTAAACTGCCCCATACAGTTTCTATGGAGTGGCTGGTGGATTTGAACTATTGACCTTTAATAGCTGAGCTCTTAACCACTGTACCACCAGGGCTCACACAGGAGGGTAACACTCCTCAAGTATCTCCTAATTGAAAATTCTACAAACATCAAAATATATATTTTTTGAACATCAAAAGGACAAAGTAGTGATGGTTATAAGGAAGTTTTCTTATATTCTGAATTATGATCTCAAATGAGCCATATTCAAAAACCATCAGTTTTGAGCCAAAGCTCAAGAAACTTTATACATTCCTTCTCAACCCTCTGGGGGCTTCTGAAGTCAGCCATGAGAAGAACACTCCTCAGGTGAGTGCTGCCGGGTAGGCAGGGGCAGATTCACCAGTAAGCAAGTGCACATGGGCTTAATTGTGCTTACTAACCTGTAGTGAAAAATTTCACATGGATTTTACCACATCAAAGATGATGTGAAAAACATGAAATTGGTCACTGTAGTTTAATAAGTAGGCACAAGCAAGTTCGTGTGTGCCTTGCTTATTGGGTAATCTGTCCCTGTGCATAGGCCTCAGAATGAGACATACAGTCCAGACCTAAACTGAAGCAGATCCACTACGGTCAATCTTCACACTCTTGAGTATGAAAAATGAATGCCTGTTTAAAGCAACTGGTCAGGCATCAGTATTTTGGCTTGCAGTGTTGACTTTGCTATTGCCAGCAGTGGTGCGTGTTGACTACAACACTAGGTCGGAGTCAAGGGATAAATGCAGAATCAAGTCCTAATTCTACCTCTTCAGTGTTTTTATGACAACTTCTCTCAGCTGTGGTTTCTTTCTCTGTAAAATAGAATTAACTATGCCACCTTCTTACATGGTTGATTTGCAAATCAAGGGAATGAAAATGAACGTTGTGAGCAGTTGAAAAGAACTTTGAACGCTCTCCGAATACAACTTATATTATTGGTAACACACCAGGATGGATTATCCAGTAAGCAAAGTAAACATAGCGCTTACCTTGCTTATCAGATCATCTGTAGTGAACAATTTCATGTTTTTTTCACCAGCCCAAAAGCAAAGATGGGAATGCAGGAAGAGATAGGAAAACTAGATGAAATGGAAACAGGGAACTCAGGGTGGAGAAGGGGAGAGTGTTGCTACCTCGCAGGGTTGGCAGTCAATGCCACAAAATAATTTCTGTATTGTTTAATGAGAAACCAATTTGCTGTGTAAACTTTCACCTAAAGTGCAACTAAAAATAAATATTCTGTTTTTAGGTATGGCTGGCATCTCTCTCTCTCCCAACCCAATAGCACTTTGAACAGACTCAAAGCCTCTTTTCAAATTAATGTCTCTGACCGGGGTGAATGAAGCAATAAGCAAGGTGAACACAGGCTTACTCGTGCTTACTTACAAATCTGTAGGGAACAATTTATGTGATGTGGTGAAAAATATGTGAAACTGTTCACTGCAGATTAGGAAGTATGCCCAAGTAAGCCTGTGCTTACCTTGGTTGTCGGGTAATCTACCCTTGGTAAAACAATAAACAACAACAAAAAAAACCAAGACTCCTACCACCAGTAAAAATCAATGGCATCCTCATGGTCCAAGGATGTAATTGTAGAAAGAGAGAAGTGATGGCTTTGTTCTAATGTGTCCTGGTAAGACCACTCCAGGAATGTTGAGTTCTGAGTTGCCACACATCAAGAGAGAAATAGACTCGTAGTGGCACATTCAGAGGAAACTGGTGAGTATAATTCCAAAACATCTTAAGTGTAGAACATTTGAGGGAAGGGGAGATTGTTCCTAGAGGAGTATAGAGGAGTAGTATCCTGGAAGAAAAGAGATTCAGAGGCCCTTCTAAACCAAATAGAACAGCATAGATATTTAGCAAACCCTCACGCTTAGCATCTTGATTCAGCGGGCAGGCTGGCCCTGGGAAAATTAAGCTGCTTGAGTCTGTTTCAACGTTTGTTAACATGCAATGTTGTTGTGAGGATTAAGTAAATTGATGTTAAGTAAGGTAATATATATAGACTGGTTTTATAGATAACTCTAAGATAATGGATCTAGAATAATTTTAATTGCATATAAAGCACTTTGCACACATGTATAGAAATGACATTGGCTGCTTCTCTTTGGTTGAGGGATTCAACCACAAGCTTGGTGGAAGGAAATCAAATGCCATCAGTATATAGTTGGACTATGTGGTGTTTAGGATCCTTTCCAAACTTGAGGCCATATTTGGCCGGTATCAATAAATAGAACCATGAATCAGCTTTCCACCTTTATTTTCATTTCCATTAAGAGTTTGCATGTATCTATACATAAGCCCTGGTGGCTCAGTGGATAAGTACTCAGCGCTAACTGAAAGGTTGGTGGTTCAAACCCAGCAGCCGCTCCATGGGAGAAAGATGTGGCAGTCTACTTCTGTAGAGACTACAGCCTTGGACACCCTATGGAGGCAGTTCTCTTCTGTCCTGTAGGGTCACTATGAGTTGGAATCAACTCGACGGCAATGGATTTGGATTTTGGTTTGATATGTAAGTAGGAGAAGGTGTAAGGGGGTCAAGAAACACTCATGTATCAGCCTGGTTAGAAGCACAGAGCTGCTAAGAAGATGAAGGATCCTATCATGGACTGAATCATGGCTAGGCCATGATTCCAGTGTTGTGTTGCTGTCTACCATTTTATTATCTGTGATTTTCCTACGTGTTGTAAATTCTACCTCTATGATGTTAATGAGGCAGGATTAGAGGAAGTTTATGTTAATGAGGTAGCACTCAATCTACAAGATTAGATTGTATCTTGAGTCATTCTCTTTTGAGATATGAAAGGAAGAAGGGAGCAGAGAGACAGGAGGACCTAATTACCACCATGAAAGTAGTGCCAGGAGCAGAGCTCGTCCTTTGGACCTGAAGTCTCTGCTCTGAGAAGCTCCTAGACCAGGGGAAGATTGATGACAAGGACCTTCCCCCAGAGCTGACAGAGAAAGTCTTTCCTTGGAGCTGCCACCCTGAATTTGGATTTCTGGCCTCCTAGACTGTGAGATAATAAACTTCTGTTTGTTAAAGTTATCCACTTGTGGTATTTCTGTTATAGTAGCACTAGATACCTAAGACAGATCCAAACAGGTTCTCCTGTTGTTGTTGTTGTTTGATGCCATTGAATCAGTTCCCACTCGAAGTGACTGTATGTACAACAGGATGAAACATTGCCTGATCCTGTTGTTGCTATGTTTTGGCCCATTGTGGCAGTTGCTATGTCAGTCTATCTCATTGAGGGACTTCTACTTCCTCTTTTTCACTGACCCTCTACTTTACCAAACATGCTGTCCTTCTTCAGGGACTAATCCTTCCTGATAATGTATCTAAAGAATGTGAGCTGAAGTCTCACCATCCTTGCTTCTAAGAAGCATTCTGGCTGTACTTCTTCCAAGTCAGATATGTTTATTCTTGTGGCAATCCATGGTATATTCAGTATTCTTTGCCAACACCATAATTCAGATGCATCTATTCTTCTATCTTCCTTAGTGTCCAGCTTTCACACGCATATGAGGCAATTGAAAATACGATGGCTTGGGTCAGGCACACTTGGTCTGCAAAGTGATATCTTTGCTTTTTAACACTTTAAAGAGGTCTTTTGCAGCAGACGTTCCCAATGCAATATATCATTTGATTTTTTGACTGCTGTTTCCATGGATGTTGATTGTGGATCCAAGGAAAATGAAATCCTTTGCTTGAGTTAGGAGACAGGAAACATTATGCTTTGTTGTAACTCTGCAGACATTTTATTTACGAAAAGAACAAAACTAACAATGGTAGACATGTCTGCAAAAATGACTAGGGATTGACAGAGTTGTGGACGTGTTGTTTTTTTGTCTCGCACTTTAATAACATACAGAAGTCTGGCTTAAAGAAAAGGTCTTCTGTTAGTGTTGTACCTGCAATAATGGCTGAACTACATACAAAAGAATGTATAAAGGGAAATGCTCTTAATGGAATACTTGAGGGCTATTTGGGAGACTTATCTGGAGAAGGAAAATACATCCTGGCAAAAGAGATGTTGTGATTGCCATGGAACTGCCAGGAGATTTTTTTTTTTTTTCTCTGAAAAGTTAATGTTTTTCTCTGACCGAGAGGTTCTAGTTTTACACGTTGATTAAATTGGAATGTACACCGAAGGAGTTTGTTGTCCTGTTTTATTTTTACTTGTCCTGATTTTTTCATATTTTCTCTCCATATTTACAGTTGTATATATGCAAGAACAATGAGCCCTAAAAATTTGTGAAGAATCTAGGTCTCACCCCTAGAGTCAAGGATTAATTTTGGCCTTCTGTAGATAAAACAGCTAGTTTACATACAGTTTTTTTGTTTTTTAATTGATTTTTACTTCCCTCTTTCTATTACTTTCTCCATTCTCAGAAAAGCCTATACTCCATGTCTCAATTGTCACATTTTGATTTTATTTTTTAACAACTTTGTTGAGATATAATTCACATGCCATACAATTCACCAATTTAAAGTGTATATTCACAGAGTTGTGTATCCATCACCACAATCAATTTTAGAACATTTTATCACACCAAAAAGAGACCCTGTTCCCCTTAGCTGTTAACCCCCAATCCATCCATTCTCCAGCCCTAGATAACCACTAATTTACTTTCTATCTCTATATATTTGCCTATTCTGGACATTTCATATAAATGGAATCATGCAATATGTAATCTTTTGTGACTGTGTATGGGGCATATTTGAACTTTCTTCACTATTATGCAACTTTCCTGTAAATCTTAAACTAGTCTAAATTAAAAAAATATGAAAAATACATATTAGAATAACATTTCATCTGTTCTTACATTATGAAAAATGATCCCCAGAATCTTTCACATTTAATTAAAAAAATCATAATAGAAATATATAATTATAACTTAGTTTTCTAGAGTGTTCTCTTATAATCAGACATGGTTGGAAACAGATGAAGATCAATGAATATCTGAACTTTCCATCTTTGGCTTTAAATTCTTTCTCCTAAAGTCACATTCCTATTCATAAAAAAACAAGCCAAACCCTTTGCTGTTGAGTTGATTCTGACTCATAGCGACCCTATAGGACAAAGTAGAACTGCCTCATAGGGTACTCCTATTCATAGGTGAATGAAAAAAAAACTGCCTGTCTGCCTATAAAGCCATTGAGTAGAGCATTTCTACAGAACGTTCCTCAATCTTCCCACCTCCAAACTCACAAGGCAGATGACTATACCTTGTATCTTCAGAGCCAAGTCTGAGGTAGCCTTTTGAAAGCAAGTACAGAATTTCTCTGAAGACTTACCTTTTGCTTTTAAAATACAAGACAGTTTTGCATTCTGCTCAGTAATGTATGTTAAGGTTACATTTCCTTCTAAAATTTTTGTTTCAATCTAATGCTGCAGGAAGATATCCCTTGGCTTCAAATACCCTTGGTATATCACTGTCTATTCCCCTGAGAGGGCTGCCCTCCTCCATTCTCATTTGAAAATCAGAGGTGTATGTAACAAAGTGGTTGGAGTTAGATGTATTTGTGCCATTGGATTTCAATGCCCTCCTGCTCCTCATTTAGCCCCTCCACATATCAGTTCCACCATCTCAATATTTTCTGCACAGGTTGTTCACAAGCCATTGAGCCCAATCTTTATTTCTAGAGCTTGTCAGACTGGCTAACCTATAAGCTCCTTAAGGGAAGAGACTATTTTATTCAGTGTATGCCTTATATCAAGGGTAATCCCTTAAAATCATAGACTCAGTGAATGATCATTTATTGTCTATCGACTAGTTTGCAAACATAAGATTTTCCAATCTGCACAACACAAGTAGGCACCATCACTTTGAGCTTCAAGTTCCCTTTCTAGATCTGTGCTTGCCTCACTCTCTGCAACCTTCCCTAGCAGGTTCACTGGTACCTGTTGTTAGACCTGCAATCATTGCTTTCTAAATTATTTCTCCTCAAGATGAGCTATCAGGATTTTAAAATGCAAGGTCAAAATATTTGAAAATAATCTTTTTTAAAAAGTCTGTAGAGCAACAGAGCAATACAACTTGATCACTTGGAAAGGGGCAATCCAGGGGATTTTCATATATGCAAAAAAGAAAGAAATGGTGGCTATGCCTAGAGTTCCCCATGCATCCATCAGTTTTTTCATACTGTGGGGGCTTGCATGTTGCTGTGATTCTGGAAGCTATGCCACCGGTATTCAGTACCAGCAAGGTCACCCATAATGGACAGGTTTCAGCTGAGCTTCCAGACTAAGACAGACTAGGAAGAAGGACCTAGTGGCTTACTTCTGAAAAGAATTAGCCAGTGAAAACCTTATGAATAGCACCATTGTCTGATATTATGTTGGAAGATGAGCCCCTCAGGTTGGAAGGCACTCAAAAGATGACTGGAGAAGTGCTGGCTCCTCAAAGTAGAGTCGACCTTAATGACATCGATGGAGTCAAGCTCTCAGGACCTTCATTTGCTGATGTGGCATGACTCAAAATAAGAAGCAGCTGCAAACATCCATTAATGATCAGAAGATGGAATATATAAAGTATGAATCTAGGAAAACTGGAAATTTTCAAAAATGAAATGGAACACATAAACATTGATATCCTAGGCATTAGTGAGCTGAAATGGACTGGTACTAGCCTTTTTGAATTGGCAATAATATGGTCTCCTATGCCCGGAAAGACGATTTGAAGAGGAATTGTGTTGCATTCGTCATGAAAAAGAACATTTCAAGATATGTCCTGAAGTTCAACTCTGTCAGTGACAGGATCATATCCCTACACCTACAAGGAATTCCAGTTATTACAACTATTAATCAAATTTATACGCCAACTATTAAGCCCCAAAATGAATAAATTGAAGATTTTTACCAACTTCTGCAGTCAGAAATTGATCAAACATGCAATCAGGATACCTTGATAATTACTACTGATTGGAATTTGAAAGTCGGAAACAAAGAGGAAGAATTGGTAATTGGAAAGTATAGCCTTGGTGATAGAAATGATACCAGACATTGCATAATAGAATCATTGCAAATACCTTTTCCAACAACATAAACAGCAGCTATACACTGGACCTTGCCAGACGGAGTACACAGGAATCAAATCGGGTATATCTGTGGAAAGAGATGATTGAAAAGCTCAATATCATCAGTCAGAACAACGCCAGGGACCAACTGCATAACAGACCACCAGTTGCTCATTTGCAAGTTCAAGCTGAAGAAAATTAGAACAAGTCCACAAGAGCCAAAATATAGACTTGGGTATATCCCACCTGAATTTAGAGACCATCTCAAGAGTAGATTTGATGCACTGAACACTGAGGACCTAAGACCAGAGGAGTTGTGGAATGATATCAAGGACATCATATGTGAAGAAAGCAAGAGGTCATTAAAAAGACAGAAAAGAAAGAAAAGACCAAAATGGATGTCAGAAGAGACTCTGAAACTTGCTCTTGAATGTCGAGCAGCTAAAGCAAAAGGAAGAAATGAAGTAAAACAGCTGAACAGAAGATTTCAAAGGGTGGCTCGAGAAGACAAAGTAAAGTATTATAATGAAATGTGCAAAGATCTGGAGTTGGAAAACCAAAAGGGAAGAACACGCTCAGTGTTTCTCAAGCTGAAAGAACTGAAGAAAAAAATCAAGCCTGGAGTTGCAATACTGAAGGATTCTACGGGGAAAATATTAAACTATGCAGGAAGCATCAAAAGAGGATGGAAGGAATACACAGAGTCACTATACCAAAAAGAATTGGTGGATGTTCAATCATTTCAGGAGGTAGCATATGATCAAGAACTAATGGTGCTGAAGGAAGAGGTCCAGGCTGCACTCAAGGCTTCAGAAATTGACGAAATACCAATGGAGATGTTTCAACAAATGGATGCAGCGCTGGAAGTGTTCACTCTTCAATGCCAAGAAATTTGGAGGACAGCTACCTGGCCAACTGACTGGAAGAGATCCATATTTATGCCCCTTCCAAAGAAAGGTGATCCAACTGAATGCGGAAATTATTGAACAATATAATTAATATTACACACGAGTAAAATTTTGCTGAAGATCATTCAAAAGCAGCTGTAGCAGCACATCGACAGAGAACTGCCAGAAATTCAAGCTGGATTTGGAAGAGGACGTGGAACCAAGGATATTATTGCTGATGTCAGATGGATCCTGGCTGAAAGCAGGGACTATCAGAAAGATGTCTATCTGTGTCTTATTGACTAACAAAAGCATTTGACTGTGTGGATCATAACAAATTATGGATAACATTGCAAAGAATGGGAATTTCGGAGCACTGAATTGTGCACCATAGGACTTCAGAAATGAGGGCCAAAGAGGGTGCCTTGTACATCTGGGTAAGTGGCCTGTGCTTGACAGTCAGTAAGAGTGACATCTCAAGGTCATTAGGAAATAGAAATTATAAAACTGTGCACCGGGACTTTTTTTTCACCCTGGTGAATCTGTCTCTAGAGGGAAAGGACCGAGCCACCCTAGGTACCAATGCTATGGATCCTATTTCTAGGTGACAAGATAAAGAGTGCACAATAGTCCTTAGCTGTGTGCTGTGCAAGATAAAACCAAAGTAAAACCACTTGAGATTATCCGTTTCTTGTTCACCTAATGCTTATGTGAAATCTGCTTGAGCCAGGTGCATGCTTTATTATGAAGCAGGACCAAATCCTCTTTCCAGATTCAACCTGAGGTCCTAGGAAGGGAATTTGGAGCATCCTAGTGTTGTTGTTGTTACTAGACGCAGTTCAGTTGGGTCTGACTCATACCGACCTTATGTAAAACAGAAGGAAACACTGCTTGGTACAGCACCATCCTCACAATCATTGTTATTTATGAGCCCATTGTGCAGCCACTGTGTCAATTGTCTTGTTGAGGGTCTTCCTCTTTTTTGCTGACCCTCTACTTTACCAAGTATGATGTCCTTCTCCAGGGTCTGGTCCCTCCTGATAACACCTCCAAAGTACGTTACATGAAGTCTTGCTATCCTCCCTTCTAAGGAGTATTTTGGCTGTACTTCTTCCAAGACAGACTTGTAGTCAGTATCAGTTCTGCACTGCTCTGTGCTTACTTGCTCTGTACTGAGAAGGTGGACCTTTGGCTATATTGAAAGTTTAACTTAAAGTTCTGGATCTGCTAGCCTCTAAAGATCCAGAGAAGACGACATGGATACAGTGCTGAAAATGTGCCATAGCTTCTCCTCACTCAGTGTACCTTCTTTCTAAGCAGGTTTCTAATAAGCCTAACCACAAAGAAAAGCAATTACAGGCATTGCTCCTACAATTTATAATGCAAATTGGATAGAACACACAATAGATTAATTAGAGAACATGGTTTGAATTTGCATTATGCAGACAGCTATTGGTTATAATGTGATCGAGTTCTGGAACTATCACCTTGGGAGCAGGAAAAAGAAGTTATTGGCAAGATGCATAAATGCACACATTGCCAAGGTCTGAGTGGCTGCCTGCTTCATTGGCCTCTGGTTCATTTTTCCCTGGTGCATAGATACTAGAGTGGTGGGAGTGAGCCGAGGTAGTAGAAAGCAGGGTTGGTGGCCAGGACTCTGTTTTCATAGGTCACAGACAGAACTAAGATGGAGGCTCATTTAAGCTGTCTTGTTGTTGTTAGCTGCTGTGGACTTGGCCCCTGACTCATGGTGACCTCATCTATAACAGAACAAAACACTTCCTGCTCCTGCACCAGCCCCATGGTTGGTTACAGTTCAGACCTTTGTGATCCATAGGGTTTTCATAGGTTGACTTTTTGTAAGTAGATCTCCGGGCCTTTCTTCCTAGTCCATCTTAGTCTGGAAGCTCTGTTGAAACCTGTTCAGCCTCAGAGCAACACCCAAGCCTCCACTGACAAGTGGGTGGTAGTTGGGCATGAGGTGAATCGGCTGCGAATTGAACCTGGGTCTCTTACTTGGATGGTGACAGTTCCACCACTGATCCACCACCACCTGTCTAAAGTCCCTTAGTCCCTTGCAATCCTCTTCCAGCTTTTTGGGGTCTTGGGCTTAAATTCTGTTATGTTGTATATAATTTATAGGAATTACAGAATCCCAGTATACAGTGGCCTTGAAAGCCAATCAAGAACCAAAACCTATACCTGTTCAGTGTGACTCAGAGAAGCAGCAGGGGTTAAGAGAAGTAGGTGATACCAATGTACATCGCAGCAGAAATTTCAACAGATATTCCCCCTCTTTTCCAAACTCTCAACTTCTTTTATCTAGGAAATATGAGAGCCGCTAAGAATGCTTATGGAAAGTCTTTGCCCTTTTACAATTCATAGAGGGCAGTAAAAAAATTAATTTTCAACTTTCTAAAAGTAATTTAAAATGGTATTTGTAGAGGAGAGGGAAGTAGAGTCCAACACCTCTTTGGAAATGTATACAATTGTGTAGTATATTGTTGTTAGGTACCGTTGAGTCAGTTCCAACTCATAGAGACCCTATGTACTACAGAACGAAACATTACCTGGTCCTGCGCCATCCACACTATCGTTGTTATGTGTAGTATACAGTCCCCATAATATAGGGGTCAAGCAAAGAAGGAATGAAATGCACTCATCTAATTGTCCAGCATCAATCTGCAAATAATAACTGATTGGTCTCCCGCCATATGCTCATTCCAGGTCTGGTTTCTGTGCCCTGGGTGATGGGGCATTTTGATTAGCCAGCCTGTGCCATTTGCTTCTGCTGTGGCCTTTTAAGCAAGACTGTTTAATTGATAGACCTGCCAGAAGCATATCGAGCCATGGAGGGGCAGCTTCAAAAAGGAAAAGCTGGAGAGACTGGAGATGGAGCAGAAAATAGCATAACAGATGCTCTGTATATGAAGCATGGGAAGGAAAGTGTTGAAGGGCTTGTTAATATGGAGTCACTGAGTGACCTGAGTCCTAGTCCTATTTCTGCAACTTGCCAGTTGCGTGGAATTGGACGTGTTACCTAACCTCTCTGAATCTTAGCTCCTAATCTAAAGTGACGGTGAAACCAATTGATTCCCTCCTTTCTTAAAAAAAAATTAAACAAATTTCGTTTAAGAATTTTCACCATTAAAATTCATGTAATAAGCATCTAAATCTAAAACTCAGGACTGCCACAAACACTATTCTTGTGGGTGTGTTAAGTCATCAGAACTTTTTCCCTTCTTTGTGACACATGCTGAGCTTATTGTCAATATTGTCAAACACAAGCCCCGTAAGTATCAGTTCATATTACCCCATTTATGTATTAAAAACAAGAAAACCACTTCATATTCGCTAGAATGGCTGTGGTCAGAAAAACGGACAATACAAAGCATTGGCAAGGATGTGGAGAAATTGGAATTCTCATGCATTGCTGATGGGAATGTGAAATGGTGAAACCATTGTAGAGAACAGTTTGGCAGGTGTTCAGACAGTTAAACATAGACTTATTATATGACCCAGACATTTCACTACTATGTATATACCCAAAAGATTCAAAAGCAGGGACTCAAGCAAATATTTGTACACCAATGTTCATTACAGCATTATTCACAATGGTTAAAAGGTGGAAACAATATGAAGTGTCCATCAACAGATGAATGGATGAACAAAATGTAGTATATATTCTATTTATTTAGCCACAGAAATGAAGTTCTAATACTTGCTACGTAGTACATGAATGAACCTTGAAAACATTTTGCTAAGTGAAACATCAGACACAAAAAGACAAATACTGTGTGACCCCACTTATGTGAAATATCTAAAATAGACAAATGTGTAGAAACAACAGTTTATTAGTAGTTACTCGGGGTGGGGAGGGGGAGGAATAGGAATTTATGGCTTAAGCGGTATAGAATTTCTGTTTGAGGTGATGGAATAGTTTTGGAAATAGTGGTGTTGTTTACGCAAGGTGGCAAATGTAATTAATGCCACTGAATTTTACACTTAGAAATACTTTAACGACAAATTTTGTGTTATATGTATTTTATCACACACACACAAAAAACTACTCATTGACAAGGGATAACATAAAAATCATTTTGCTTAACACTTTTAACTAGCTCGAGTTACCTAAAAATGAAACTCATTCAAAGGATTTCAACAGGTATGGATTCTCTTTGAATGCTAGAAACATCCATATATTATTTGCTTTCATTTCTCTTTGCAAACTGTCTCCATAAAGCCACGGGTTTGAAAGATGTATTTTGACAAACTAAAAAAAAAAAAGTATTTTGCACAACCAAGTCTCTGCATGTGCTCTCTGCTTCTCATTCGTACAGCCTTTCCTGCCAACACCACCATCAGTCCCACCAAAGGCTTCAAAAGTTCAAACACCTGGTTCCATATCACAGCTTTACATTCATAGTGTTGATGTGCCTCCATGAAATAAAGAGTTTTAGATAAAAATGGGACACCCACTGACAAAGTCGCAGTGAGTGCAGTTTGGTATTTTATTCTTAAATAAGAAAGTATGTACACAGAGGGAATTCTATGGCAAAATATTCACAACACCATGAACTGAGATTAAATGGAAGCTTTATATTGTAATTTTGTAATATGAAGAGAGACAGTGTTAAAAATAAAATAAACAGAAATAAAAAAGCATGATCCTATGATTTTCGAAGAAGAAAATTTTCTGAGGAAAAAAAATCATAGGATAGTTTAAATTAAAATGAGGAAGGAAGAATATAATTGTAACCATTAGGTTCTATTTTGAACACTAAAATAATTTACTGGAATGTCCAGAGATAAACTGTACCAGCAGTTTTGATATCAACAGCACTTCACTTTCAACCACTCAGTATTTCAACTCTCTTTATAACAAAAAGTAAATATTTCTTCTCTTTGTCTAAAGAGTAATGTCTAAGTACTAATGAATGTATTTCACTTTGAACACACTGATTCTGAAAATGCTACTACAAAGGTATCCTTACAATATACTTACTAGGAGTTTGTTCCTGTTAGTTGCTGTTGAGGCAGTTCCAACTCATTCTGACCCCATGTATAATGTAACAAAACACTGCCTGGTCCTGCTCCATCTTCGTGATCATTTGTAGTTTGGAAAACTAGTAATTTAGAAAACTTTGAATTTTCACAAGCCTGTTCTAACCAGAGCCATGGTCTGTATTTCCTACAGAACACCGTTAGAAGCCATGTTCTGCCCAACACCTGCTCTAAACCACTGCCTGTCTTACTATGATGCTGATCTGATTAGCAGACTTAGAAACAGGTACTAGCAAAGGGAGGGGACGTTCATAAGAGGTAAGCATAGAAACAGCTAAGGAGAGATAATAGAACAGGGCGCAGGGCAGCCACGTGGCCCCCTCAGTGTACACTGATCCTCCAGGGCTTCCTTTCCCTGATTAAAGGAAAGTGCCTTCTGCTACATTGCTCTGGTAAGAAGTACATTTTCATCAAGACACACACTTGTGTTCTTCATTTTTCTTGTAGGCGCATCATAGCTTAAGACATGAACATTTCAAAATTTCCCATTTTAGGCAGAGAAGCATTGAGCTATTTTCAGTCCATAAGCATCTCAGGGCAATCCTTGATTCATCAAATTCATTCAACTTTTATTGAGTGCTAGTTTTGTGCAAGGAACAGGCAAAAATCCTTCAGGGATACAAAGCTGAGTAAGACATAATGCTTACCCTCAAGGAGTTTAGCATTTAGCTCAGGAGATAAAGTATGTACAAAATATGTAATTGTTGAATAAATGTTGGGTAACATAAAACAAAACAAAAAAACAAACCCGTTGCTGCTAAGTCGATTCCAACTCAGCGACCCTATAGGACAAAGTAGAACTGCCCGATAGGGTTTCCAAGGAGTGCCTGGTGTATTTGAACTGCCAACCTTTTGGTTAGCAGCCATAACTCTTAACCACTACGCCACCAGGGCTTCCTTGAATAACACGGTACTATGAAAAAAAGGTGGAAAATGAAAATTCCATAAAAGAGTCATAAATGAAGTGCTCTTTAAGGTCATGAAAGGCAAAGCTTAATTCTAGCTTTCAGGGAGGACAGTGGGGATTGGGAAAGGCTTCTCTGGAGAGGTGATAGTTCATGCATTCAATTTCTTAAGCAGATATTTGGTGAGTGTAAACCATGTGCCAGGCATGCTGCTTGCCATTAGGCTGGACCTTGAGAAAGGCTATGGGTTTGGACATAACAGCAAATAGGATACAGGGTTTGGAGAATGAGTGTCAGTTGTGTGGTGGAGCTGGCTCGTATTGGCTCATAAGTTTGTTAAATATTCAGGAATTGTGCAGTCAGGTTGATCTCTGTGAAATCACCAACGTCGGAGTTTGCAAAGGAAATTAGTAAACACTACAATTCAAGCACACCTAATCCCCACCCCCCACCCCAACCAGTTAAACTTTTGCCAACATGAACATGCCCCAGGCGGACAGTAAATGGTGACCCACTAATTACTCATGTGATGATATCCAGTAATCACCTTCCTGGCCCATGAGTTTTCTCATATGTAGGAAATTTGATACTTAAATCTTTCTAGCATTATATCCTATTATCTATAGAGATAGACAGGAAAGTGGGAAATGAAGTCAGTCCTGAAGCCCAGTGAAGAAAGGATTCATAGGAGCAGGGCACCTTTCCAGCTGCCTGCTTCAAGCTGGGTGGGCAGGTGCTCAGGGAGAAGTGCTAATATGCATTGATCTTGGTTTCCGGTCTGTAATGAGGGGCTGCCAGGAGGTGGCTTCTCCATAAGAGTGCTGTTTTCCCTGCTACCAGGTGGTCTGAAGTGGCTGAATAGAGTCCAGAGCTGGAGAAATTGGAAGCCCCACTTCATCTCCCCTCCTTCCTGGGTCTCTGTGTAACCTCAAAGCAAGTCGTTTAATCTCTCAGTGCCTGGCTGTCTTTGCCTGCAAATTAGGTGCCCTCTCCCCTCCTCCTGTCCCTGGGCACAGAATGTTTGGAGGATCCACATGCCAAGCTCAGATTGTCTGTGGGTCTCAGTAAGCTAAATATTGTTAGAGTATGAAGCGCTGTTGTTATTGTTTGCCCAGGAGAGGAAGGAAGCCTTTGGGATTTAGCCGACCTGTGTAGCAACATCAGGTAGCCCAGTTTTAATGATATCTGGGTATAGAACCATGGGCCATTTCCGTCCTACTGACATTTTCTACTAGTAGCACTGGTGGTGTAGTGGTTAAAAGTACTCAGCTGCTAACTGAAAGGTTGGTGGTTCAAACCCACGAGCAGCTCCATGGGAGAAAGATGTGGCAGTCTGTTTCCACAAAGATTTATAGCTCTAGAAACTCTATGAGGCAGTTCTACTCTGTCCTGTAGGGTCACTATGAGTCAGAATCGACTTGATGGCAGTAGGTGGTGGATGTTTTCTACTAGTTCCTCTTAGGGGCCTTGCTTGCCTCTTTTTTTTTTTTTTTTTGAGGCTTTGTACCTAAATTTCCCTTTTCTTGCTCAATGAGCAAAAGCAGGGCAATGTGTTGGGGAAGGGATGTAGGGGACTATGAGTAGGAATGTGGTTCCTTCTCCATTAGAATTTACTAGGAGATTTTAAGAGTAATTGTTTTCTTGTTCCTCAAGTTACAGTTTAAATCACTTGTCCATGAAGTTTCTGAGCAACCCAAAAAAGTTCCATTTCCTTGGAATGGCATTTGATGCCTTCTCCATGAAATTCTGTCTTCCACTAATTCCTGATGAGTACTTTGGATGTTCCAGAAAATAGCAACTATGACACTAGGAAAGGGTTAGCCTAGGATCCAGCTTTGGGCTCAAATATCAGCTCTGTCATTTACGGAGTAATATGGGTCACCTCAATCTCCCTGTGCTTTAATATTCCCATCAGTTAATGGATGTTGTGTCAGCCCTCGCCTGTGCCCAGTAGCACTCAGACATATTTTTAATCTTTAAACTGCTCTGCTTTCATGAGTGCTCAGGTCACCTGGCTTCTCACTGGGGTTGTCTACGGGAAGGAGCTGGCAGGAGATAGGAGGGTGGGTAAAAAGGAGAAGCAAGGATGCTTCTTTCTCTCTTTCTCAGGTGGTATCTTTAGAGAGTGGAGTCCCTGGGTGGTGCAAATGATTAACATGCTTGGCAGCTAACAGAAAGATTGGAGGTTCAAGTTCACCAGAGGTGCCTCAGAAGACCTGGTGACCTACTTCCAAAAATCAGCCACTGAAAACTCTGTGGAACACAATTCTGCCTTGACAGATATGGGGTCACCATGACGCAGAATCAACTTGATGGCAGCTGGTTTGTTATCTTTAGAGTGGCTAAATCTCACCTGTGTGACCCTGGATTCCACCTCCCCTGCTTTGTCCCTCATTGACTGCCTGCTTTGACCACTGGTTGGGCTTCCTAATTCCCTGCTTTAAATATCCATAGTTACAAACATTTAAAGCAGTTTGTTTCCCTGGTTAGATCCTGATTGATAAAGAGTTGATGGTGTATCTGTTTTACAAGGACATTGTGAGATTTGAAGAAAATCCTGCATAGTTGCTAATATGATAAGTGCTCAGTAAAGGTCCATGGGATTCCACTTTCCTGTCTCCAAGCTTTTGTTCAGGATGTTTATTCTACCTCTTATGGACCTTCTTTGCTATTGCTTCTTGGCATCACCATTTTTTACCCTTGAAATTCTGAACATCATTTAAAGTTCAGTGCAGATGCTACTCACTTCATGAAGCTTTGCTCATCCCTAACCAGATGGGATATTTCTTGATCTTTTCCCATAGCACTTCATGGACATATCTCTAATACAGTTTAGCATGTTCTGCCAAATAGTCAATTATTTGCAAATTTATCTTCTGGTAATCTGTAAGGTTCTTGCTGTCTCTTTGGTCTTTAAATGCCCCCTAAGTGCCCAGCATCAGAAAATATGCTTAAAAGTATTTGCTGAACTGAATACGAGTGCCCTTCTTGGTAGCCCTCTCTGCAGCTTGTGTTGAATGCATTCCTCAACAATATTGGAAGGCCTTGAAAAGAGTACCAGCCCCATCCTTTCTTGGGTTTACTTTTTATATCAGAAAACCATCAGATATTACATCAATTCTAAATTCAATAGATGCCCCATACTAATGACATTCATATCAAAATGTATAGGATTTAAGAAAATGATTGGCTTTGTAAATGAATAAGAGAAGATCAGATGTCTGATTTGTGTTACCATGTGGGATTCATGAGAATATATATGAAACTGTATATCTAGTGTCTAGAATTGTGTCTGTCACATTATAGGTTCTCAATAAGTATCTGTTGAATGCTTGAATAAGTATGTTTTGGGTAAACCTTTAGAGAAAATTATATATTTTTAATTACCCTCTAGAAATCATTCTCTCGTATGAACTTCAAGTTGACTTTTTTTCTTCTTTTTTCATAGCCTCATTTATCATTTTATTTTTAAAAAACACTCCCTCTCAGGCTACCTCTTGTATTTTCTCATCTTGGTTGTTGTTGTTCTTGTTCAGGTATTATTAATCCTCCGATGAAAAGTTTCCTCAAAATGTGCTGTGGTTATGATTGCCCCTGAGATGTTGATGGCAGAAAGGAGAGGAAAAAAGGAGATCCCCATGCCTTGGAATGAAGGCTTTGCCTTTTCTTTTTCTCTGTGTTTCACCCAGCTTTCCTCCCTGCTCCTTCTCTAGTTCCACCACCTTCCCACACATCCTCCCTGCTCCTCTCCTGGAGCACCTTCTCCCAGACTACACTGCATTTGGGTCTAGGCGGCGGGGAGCTGAAGGGAAATGATTAGGGAATGATACAAATGACAGGGACCTTAGGGTTATAACCTAGTAAAAGCCCCCTGGTTTATGGATTAGCAAACTGAGGCCAAAGAAAGGATAGCCTTTAAACTTATGTTTTGAGTGGTTTGTATAAAAGAGTAAGTATGTATATATATATACACACGCACATATACATATTCATGAGGGATATAAGCTTTCAATAATAGCTTTAAGGGTTTTAAAATTTAACATTTTTCTTAATTCAAACTAAGCAAAACAGCACATACTCAGTAAGCAAGGGAATTGCCTTATTGTGATTATGAATGGAACTGAAAAACAATGGTCAATGTGAACTAAATAAAGCACTTCTCTCATTCAAAAAAAAAAAAAAAAAAAGCAAGCCCCTCAAATCTCAAAAGAAATTCACAGCAGAGCCAAAACTGGATTTGGGATTTCCAGATTCCCAGTGGAATAGCAAGCAGTGGTAATAATTTACATTGCCCCTGGCAAGATCAGACCAGCAGGAATTGCCTCTTGGGGCCATATCATATCATGCCCTAGCCCTAGCACACCAGCTAATTAAGGACAAAGATCCTTTGTGACACTCTGGATGGAGTGGCTGCTTAGTTTTTCTTACTCTGACCCTTCTAGCTTTCATAACTTATCTTGTCCTTATAGAGAAAATTCTCCTTACTAATATAGGGTTCTATTAGCTTTTTTTTTTATTATTTTAGGCGGTATTTTTTTTAACCTCTCCAAGCCTTACAGAGTAGAGCTAAATTTCTGTGGAGACACGGAACAGGCTTCTGTCAGCTTGTTTCATCCTCCCTGGGGTCTCTGAGCCAGGGGTCCTTCCGTGAACTTTTTCTTTTCATTGAGTGTCCTTGCCAAGATTTATGATACAGTAAAGAGAAAAAGAGCCATGCCAACTGTCCTGTGAAGGAAAATGAGATTCTGCAAAATTTAAGGAGACTTAAAATGAATAAAAAGATTAGCAGTTTAAATACTATGAAGTTGGGTACTAGATTAATTTAGAAAATACAAGAGTCATCCTATTACAGGTAGAAAGCTGCGTAAGTCCCATATAGTCCTTTCATAGGCCATGACATAATTAAATGACTGTTCATTTTATAGATAAGCCTGTATTTTCAACTTAGACACTGTAGTAGGAAATCATCCACTCTGGGCTCTTAACTTGACACAAAACTCATTTTTAACTAAAAAGAGCCAAGTACAGGCAAGCACTAACCCTCTGAGAAAAGCCATGAACTTTGAAAAACAGAGATTTCTCCATTTAAAAACAAAAACTCATGGATGCTGAAGTGTGTAAATAATAGTACAAAGTAGCTCAACCAGGTTCCATGGCTGTAGAGTCAAATAATGAACTGGGAAGGTTTAACCCCACCCTTATAATATCCATCTATTCTGTGCCACACCCCCGTCGTGTGATATGGTTGATTGATGACTTTTTTTTTTTAATTTTTATGAAGTGTAGCTTCAGACTGTCTCCCTAGTTCCCCCCCTCCCCATCCAAGTCATTCCATATTCTTAATCCTAAACCCCTAAAGAGCTTCTGGTGCCATTTCCCAAGGTATTTACATGTATACATATATATACACACACACATATATATCAGTGAACACAAAATAAATTTCTCTTGTTTGTGTACTTTCTACTTCCAGCTAGATATTTTCTTCTAGCTGGTCATCTCTCCCTAGATATCCCACAGACCACTCTTAACAACTGCCCTCCTCCTGGCTCACTCTTCTAGTCATCCAGCTCCCAACACTGGTGTCATCATTGAATCCTCTTTCCTTCACTTCCACGTCCAATCTGTCACCAAGTCCAGGCGTTCTACCTTGGTACTAACTTTCGTACACCTTGCTCTCTTCATTTGAATTAGCACTACCTTGGTATTTATCCTAGCAGTTTATTGACACCACTCCTTCTACAATATATTTTCTTCTCTTCCAACAGGTCCCTCCCACCACTCCATCCTACCCATTTCTTCCATATTACCCTTTTCTGATTTATCCAACCATCATTTACTAAGCCTATGTTACATGCCAGGTGCTATGCAAACAAAGATGGAAAAGCCTTAGACCTTTACCGCAAGGAACTCTCTCATACATACAGAGAAACAATGGAGAGTAGTGGTAAAGAGTGCAGGCATTAGAGTCAGAGGGATTGGATCTTAATCCTTGCAAAGGCTCTTCTCAGCCACGTGACTCTGAGTTATTTAAGCGTTCTGTATCTCAGAGTTTTCATCTTCAAAATGGAGATAATTATAGTTCCTATCCCATAGGGTTTGTGGGGTGGTGGTGGTGATGGAATGAGATAATAATCCATGTAAAGCACAACAGTGCTTGAGTCATAATAATAAATAATAGTAGCCATTATTACAAAGCAATGCTTCTCAAACTCTCTGCTATGAAGGACCATTGTTTGCTTGTTTGACTGATTAATTTCCAATATATCATGAGCCAATTTGTAGCCCTACTGTGCATGATTAGTATGCAGCTTGTACAACATGCAACTGAACACCTGAGTTCAATAAACACCCAAATTGGTCTACACTCTGCTTAATGAGAAGAGTCCATTGACCATTTGCTTGGATATCAGGGCAATGTCACTTTGGTAAAAAGTATCTAAATGTTTATTAATGTTTTTATGGACCCATAACCTGTAGTTCATGGGCCAGGACCAATTCCAGGGCCACAGGGATTTAGTAGCACTCGGGTATGGTTTATACCATTTTTATTCCTCTTTTTTCATAAGTGACTTCCTGTGAGCTACAAAAATTCCTTAATTCAGCAGTTAGGAACCTATACAGTTGAGCTACATCTGACCTTTCAAGCCTCTGTCTCATGACCCCATTTTGCAAACTTGAGATTCTAGCCAGCAATTTTCAGACAACTTCAGGGACGAGGTATAGGGATGGGGATGGAAGATAATTCACCTTATTTCATCTTCTTTAGCGACTTCTCTGATTATCTCAAATTTTCTTGTTTCACTGTTGTCTGTCTTTCCCCAGGAACCTAGTCTATCTTATTGGCTACTGTATTCCTGATGCTTAGAATCGTTTCTGGCACATAATAAATGTTCAATAAATATTTGTTGGAGAAATAAGTGAAATATTCTGCTGCTAACCACATTTAAAGTCCACTTTGCTAGACAACTCAACTGTTACTTCTTTAAAATTTGAAATTTCTTGCCTTTAGGAAGAAGCAGTTCTTGCTTCACTTGTCATGTAGAATGACTTTTATTCCCATCCATCTTCCCTGTCATTGGATTTTTGGTTACTCTAACTCCATCAAAATGCAACTCAAATGACTTTCTCCAATGTAGCCTCTAAGAAGCCTTCCTTTGCCTTCCTATTACGCTGTATGTTGTCTCCATTAAAGCACTTTCCAAAATGTTTTATTACATATTTTGCATCCCCTTTAATAAGTTTCAAGGTCACTAGGGGCAAGAGCCTGGTATAATTCATATTCGTATTTTCAAAAGTACTTAACACGATTCTATTATGAAAACTTTCTGCATCCCACTTTGAAATGTGGCGTCTGGGGTCTTAAATGCTAACAAGCGGCCATCTAAGATGCATCAGTTGGTCTCAACCCACCTGGAGCAAAGGAGAATGAAGAACACCAAGGTCACACGACAACTAAGAACCCAAGAGACAGAAAGGGCCACATAAACCAGAGACCTACATCATCCTGAGACCAGAAAAACTAGTTGGTGCCCGGCCACAATAGATGACTGCCCTGACAGGGAGCACAACAGAGAACCCCTGAGGGAGCAGGAGATCAGTGGGATGCAGATCCCAAATTCTCATAAAAAGACCAGACTTAATGGTCTGACTGAGAATAGAGGAATCCCGGGGGTCATGGTCCCCAAACCTTCTGTTGGCACAGGACAGGAACCATCCACGAAGACAACTCATCAGACATGAAAGGGATTGGACAGTGGGTAGGAGAGAGATGCTGATGAAGAGCGAGCTAATTATATCAGGCGGACACTTGAGACTGTGTTGGCATCTCCTGTGTGGAGTGGGGATGGGAGGATAGAGAGAGTTGGAAGCTGGCAAAAATGTCACGAAAGGAGAGACTGGAAGGGCTGACTCATTAGGGGGAGAGCAAGTGGGTGTACGGAGTAAGATGTATGTAAACTTATATGTGACAGACTGACTTGATTTGTAAACGTTCACTTGAAGCTCAATAAAAGTTAATAAAAAAAAAGATGAAGATGTTAGAAAGAATCTATGACTACAAGGTAATGCCTAACAGATAGACTTTTCTCTAATTTTAAACAAGGAAAGAAAAACTAACAACAACAAAAAAAAGTACTTTACACGGTGTCTAATAGTGGGAACGTAATACTAAATTCTGTGGATTTTATCTGAATTTCTTGAAGTATATTCAAGTCTCAAGAACGAGTACAAGTTTTGCCTCCTTCATAGTGCTTTCATTGAGTATTTCCATTTAGAGAGTATATCTATTCTCTAAATCCTTATAGTCATTTTGATGATTAGCTTCTAATCAGCATTAAAAAAAAATTCACTCAGGTTTTTATTTCCTTAACAAATGACTTTGCTACTGTTCTTAGGGAATTGTAGATATTGGGGCAGAAAATAAGAATAAAAAAACCTCTGCCTTCAATAACTGTACAATAGAGTTTTCACCACGTAATTTTTAGTAGTAGTAATATGTGTGTGCTTTTTTTCCTCAACTCGAATATACATACCTAGAGATCTTGAGGGCATAGATCATTGTGTGCCTTCGACAGAACACTGCTTGGCCTGCAGAGCCTAGTAAATACTCAATACAAATGGGATTAGTTGGTGTTCCACACACATACACTAGTATATGCACATGGCATGAGCTTATTATCTCTTATTAGAAGGCAATTATCTGTCTTTTGTAGTGAAATGTGATAACCATATGACACAGAAACCATGGCCCACTAATGCAGGTATGGCCTGACAATATTGTTATCTTCACCTGTAGAGAAAGTCTATAATAACCCATGCTCCATAGACCACTTAAATCTGGTGCCTTGAGAAATAATTAGATGCAAATAGAATGTGATAGGAAACATTTACCAGTCAGGTAAAAACTTTATTAATTTGAAATGCAAGGGACCAGAAAAATAAGCTCTGAACTAATTGGGTTTGGATTGTCTGATATTTTTATTAAGGGCATTTAGTCATTTAGGTAATAACAGCTGCTGTTTGAAATTTTCAGTGTTGGCGCCCTGAGGTTTTACTGTCAAAGCATGATTTCTTATGGCAGAAATTTAATGAACTCACTTAGCTATCAACCTTTGCAGCTGGACATACATATCTTGCAATATGCTCAGATTTTCACCAGTACACCCATGTTTTCATCTATCAGGTTTTGTCTGATTTCATTTCTATTTTGACTGGCTGTTACTATCCATGACTCTCTCAAATTAATTCTTCCCCATGATAGCAGATAGAATTGATGGAGGCCTTCCAAGAAGCCAGAGGGACAGTCCATCTGATGGTCTACTGCTTATATCTCAAGTCATCTGAATGTTTAATTGCATGACTGATCTATCTCTTTATTTATATAATAAATATCATCAAAATCTATCCATTAGAAAGTGTGAAGGAATAATAAGTCCCTGACCAAGGTAGAAACTTCTTTTAGGGCTATTCTAAATCATTTCTGAAAGGTGCATATTCATGATACAAATATCAAGGTTACCTGCGATGTTCTCTAAGTAGACAAAACAAAAACCCATTAGGTTATATTCATGAGTCATTCTAAAATTGAAAACTTTGCTTTGATGATTTTGTTAGGCAAGGAAAAGCCACAGCTCACTGGCTGAACTTAAAGTTTTCTTATTCTGCATAGCTAAATCTATCAACAGCCTAGAGTTTAGCAAGAAAGACAACTACACGTAAAATGTAACAATACATACATAGACACAGAACAATATACTGCAAATGTCAAATTAGTGATCAAGACAATGCTTGTAAGAATTTAGGGAAGAAATCCTGATTGCATATGAGGACAGTACTGACTAACAGAAGTTCAGATAATGTTATACCTCTTAGTGCTTCACATATTCGGGTCCCAAATATATGCTTACTGCAGAGCTGATAGGCTCCCCTAATGTGGCAAGACCAATTTAATCATTAAAAAAAAAAAAAGCCCTTGCTGTCAAGTCGATTCCAACTCATAGACACCCTATAGGACAGAGTAGAACTGCTCCATAGGGTTTTCAAGGAGCAGCTGGTGGGTTTGAACTGCCTGTCTTTGGGTTAGCAGCCATAGTTCTTAATCACTGCACCACCAGGGCTCACTATGGGGCAGTTCTACTCTGTCCTATAGGGTCCTCATGAGTTGGAATCGACTTAACGACAACGGGGTATTTCATAATTAATGGCAGGTTTTCTTTTTACTTGTTGATATGCATCTGCTTGTAATACAAGGAGTATTTCTCTCATTCTCCCCATATTGCATTGAGCAAGTTCACTGTAAAAGACCTTTTTAGTTTTTTGTTGTTGTTGTTGTTTGGTTTCTTTTTTGTTGTTTTTTGGCAATACATTAAAAAAAAATTTTATTATTGTACTTTAGATGAAGGTTTACAGAACAAACTAGCTTCTCATTAAACATTTACCAATGTCACAAGACCTTTTTAAATTTTAAAAAAACAAGTTACATCGATGACCAAGGTATATCTGACCCACGCCATGGTCTCCTTAATTGCCTCATATGTATGCGAAAGCTGGGCAATGAAAAAAAAAAGACAGAAGAACTGATGTTGGTGGTGTTGTGGCACTGGCGAAGAATATTGAGTATACCATGGAATTCCAGAAGCTCCTTAGAAGTGAGGGCGGCAAGACTTTGACTGGTTTACTTTGGACACATCATCAGAAAAGACAAACCATTAGAAAAAGATACTAAGTTTGGTAAAGTAGAGGGTCAGCAAAAATGAGGGTAACCCTCCATGTGATGGATCAACACAGTAGTGGCAACACTGGGCTCAAACATGGCAATAATCCTGAAGATGGCACAGGACCTAGCAACATTTCATTTGTTATATATATAACAGAATGAGTCAGAGCCAACACAAAGGCAACTAAGAACAATCTTTTAAGTTATTGCAAACCCTCAGTCTTTCAGGGCTGGGAGGGATTCTAAGGTGTGGTTTCCTCACTATGGACATGTGGAGATGAGTGGTTTGGCCTGTGTCCCAGAGCTGGGATCTACCAGATCACAGAGTCCACGTCCCTTAACTCCCTTCCAGCTCTAACTTCTGGGGTCTGCTTTATTTTTCTCCATCACCCTTTGCCCCATACCTCTTCAGCTTTCCAGAGAGAGTCATACTTACACGTTCCAGGTAGAGCATAAACAATTGACACTCCTTTCCCTTCTACGGCAATGCCAAATGTGCCTTTTGTTTTTGCTCTCCTATGGATTTTTCTTTCTTCTCAGTTTTCTTTTTCTATTTTCCCATTCTCATAGTATCTCTTCTATTTGTGGAATAGATGAACATGGAAACGAAGTAGTTTGCATTACGCTTGTGTTAAATGAGTAAATGAATGGATATATTTTCATGATCCTTTAGACTCATATAAGCACTAATTAATGAAAATGCATTTCTGGCTTGCAAGGAAGACTAAATTTACAGACTTCACCTCAGAGTGGGCAGATTTCAGACTAGTGACCTTGCAATGAAGGTCTCTGTTACTCAAACCCACTTAGCCATCTGATACCTGGTCCTTTTTAATAAGTACAAATTATTTATGGGAGGTGGAAATGTCATTCAGCTGACGTGGCTCTATCCTCTGAATAAGCTAGAATTTGCTTCCTTTTTGAGAATTTCTAATTAGCTCAAGCTTTCATCCTTTAATATGGTAGATGGCATTGGCGGGAAGACAGCAACTTTGGAGCCCACATCGTTGGCATTGGCTGTTCCTTTAGCTACCTGAGGGCAAATGCAGTCTCCTGGTATCAGTAGTGCTAGGACCATGTCTGACTTGAATGGCCTATCTGAGTCTTGCCCAGGGCATTGAACCAGTTTGTTCTGGTTTAAACTCCTTCTGAGAATTTGCATTTCCACCCCAGATATACTGAATCAGAATCTACAGTTTAACAAGATCCCCAGGTGATTTGTACGTTGGTTTCCAGGTGGTTTGTATGTATGGTAAAGTTTGAGAACCACTGCTCTACTAGTGGTTCTCAGAGTTGGGAGCTTGTTAGAAATGCAAATTTTTAGCAGGGGTTCAAACTGGAATGAACTGGTTTGAAGCCTTGGAAGGAGAAATAAGGCATTGTAAGGTCTCGACCATTAATTTGGGAAACCCAGGACAATGATAGTATGATTGTTACTTCTCTGTGTCTTTCTCAATGGGTATTTCTAACCAGTCTCTTCTGCTCTCTCTCCTCTACCCTGTTTTTTCCTCTTCTCTCTCTCTCTGGAAGTTTAAGGAAAGTTGCCCTACAGAATATGGATTTCTGGAAGCCTTTTTGCAGGATGCAAGACCTCTGAAGGTTTGATGCTCTGATTCTTAGGGTTGCATCTCATTCTCCTGAGGAGATTCTGTTCAACATGTCAAGAGCTTCTATCATCTGCCGCTTCAAAGAAGTATGACAGAGTGACAGATTGTCCCACAGGGATTCCACCTACCCACGGGCTGTTTTCCTAATACTTTTTCACCCAAGCCTGTCCGCCACTGGGAACTTTTAATGTGTCTGACCAAGCACATCTTTTACGCCTCCCTTACCTCTCAGCTCCTCATCTGCTTTGCCCCAACCAGTGAGGTGTAGAAATGGCTGCAAAGGGAGCTTTCTCTTCCCTGATGTGACCTGCCTTTCGCAGGCATGGCCTCACCCAGCTCAGAGGAGTTGCTGTCAGGAGGCGCTAAGCAAGCATTTGTTTCTCTTGGATTCCTTTACTCATGCTATATGGCATTTAGACATGCTACACGGCTTGTGAGCACAGTGACCTGTGTAGATTCAGGTGTATGATGGACAGCTGCCAACACCCATCTCTCTAACCACTTGTACTCATCCCCTGCTTGATTATTTTCATTCTGCTTGGCTTTTTACCCTATTACTGTGCAGCAAATATAGCCAAGCTGATTTTACTTCCAAATTTATTCAATTGGAAAGTAAATTCCAACTGATCCTGCTATACATACCTGTGTGAGATGGTTTCCCCATCTGTGAAATGGGAATAAAAAGCCAGTTTCCACTGAGTCGATTCCAACTAATGGTGACCCCATGTGTGTCACAGTAGAACTGTGCTCCATAGGACTTTCAGTGGCTGGTTTTCCAGACATAGATCACCAGGTCTTTCTTCTGAGGCACCTCTGGGTGGACTTGAACCTCAACCATTTGACCACCCAACAGAAAGCCCTTATCTATTAGATTGTCTGTACACTGTGTTCTACATTTCTTTGAAACTTTGCTGAATATTAGAGAGCATTTATTTCCCAGCCAATTTTTGCTACTGCAGATCTATTAGCATCAAGACTCAAAGAAATATGCATAAGGCTTGTCATAGCCTCTTAGGCTAAATTTGGCAGAATTATAAAACAAAGCCCATGATTGAAAATTCATTCAGATGATTAATGCAGCATGAGATCTAGAACATTCTTTCAGCAATTTGGTGCTCTGTCCTTTGAACAATCACTTTAGCATCCAGCCACTTTGTATCTCCTTTGGGTTCTACATTGTGGACAACATGAAGAAACTGGCCTATATTCAGAAATATGCCGACTGTGTAGAAATGTAGGGGACTTGTCTTAAATTGGAAAAAGTTTAAATGTTTAGAAATTTGGGATGGTTAACAATTAAGCTTCAAGAGAGGAAGAATAAGTAACAACTCATAAACTAGTCAGACAAAGTTATATTTTTTGCACACACAAAAAACCTATTCAGGGGTCAAGATGGCGGATTAGGTAGATGCTACCTCGGATCCCTCTTGCAACAAAGACTCAGAAAAACAGTGAATCGATCAAGTACATAACAATCTATGAACCCTGAACAACAAACACAGACTTAGAGACGGAAAACGAACAAATACGGGGAAGCAGCGACTGTTTTCGGAGCCTGAAGCCAGCGTCCCAGTCAGGGAACAAGGAGGCGGTTATAATTCAAAGGCAATTCTGATAGGGATCTGACTGCATTTGTTTTTAGCAGATTTTCTGGAAAAACTAGTTTCCCAGTGATGGCTCGGAGACAGCAGTCCATATTAAACCACATAAAGAAGCAGACCATGACAGCTTCTACAACCACCCAAACAAAAGAATCAAAATCTTTCCCAAATGAAGATACAATCCTGGAATTATCAGATACAGAATATAAAAAACTAATTTACACAATGCTTCAAGACATCACAAATGAAATTAGGCTAACTGCAGAAAAACCCAAGGAACACACTGATAAAACTGTTGAAAAACTCAAAAAGATTATTCAAGAACATAGTGGAAAAATTAATAAGTTGCAAGAATCCATAGAGAGACAGCATGGAGAAATCCATAAGATTAACAATAAAATTACAGAATTAGATAATGCAATAGGAAGTCAGAGGAGCAGACTCGAGCAATTAGAATGTAGACTGGGACTTCTGGAGGACCAGGGAATCAACACCAACATAGCTGAAAAAAAATCAGATAAAAGAATTAAAAAAAATGAAGAAACCCTAAGAATCACGTGGGACTCTATCATGAAGGATAACTTGCGTGTGACTGGAGTCCCAGAACAGGGAGGGAAGACAGAAAACACAGAGAAAATAGTTGAAGAACTCCCGACAGAAAACTTCCCTGACATCATGAAAGACGAAAGGATATCTATCCAAGATGCTCATCGAACCCCATTTAAGATTGATCCAAAAAGAAAAACACCAAGACATATTATCATCAAACTCGCCAAAACCAAAGATAAACAGAAAATTTTAAAAGCAGCCGGGGAGAAAAGAAAGGTTTCCTTCAAGGGAGAATCAATAAGAATAAGTTCAGACTACTCAGCAGAAACCATGCAGGCAAGAAGGGAATGGGACGACATATACAGAGCACTGAAGGAGAAAAACTGCCAGCCAAGGATCATATATCCAGCAAAACTCTCTCTGAAATATGAAGGCGAAATTAAGATATTTACAGATAAACACAAGTTTAGAGAATTTGCAAAAACCAAACCAAAGCTACAAGAAATACTAAAGGATATTGCTTGGTCAGAAAACCAATAACATCAGATACCAGCACAACACGAGGTCACAAAACAGAACGTCTTGATATCAACTCAAATAGGGAAATCACAAAAACAAATTAAGATTAAGTAAAAAAAAAAATACTCATAACAGGGAATCATGGAAGTCAATGTGTAAAAGATCACAATAACCAAAAAGACGGACTAAATACAGGAGGCATAGAACTGCCATATGAAGAGTGATACAAGGCGATATAGAACAATACAAGTTACGTTTTTACTTAGAAAAATAGGGGTAAATAATAAGGTAACCACAAAGAGGTATAACAACTCCATAACTCAAGATAAAAGCCAAGAAAAACGTAACGACTCAACAAACATAAAGTCAAACACTACGAAAATGAGGATCTCACAATTTAATAAGAAAAACGTCTCAGCACAAAAAAGTAACTGGAAAAATGAAATTGTCAACAACACACATAAAAAGGCATCAAAATGACAACACTAAACACTTATTTATAATTACGCTGAATGTAAATGGACTAAATGCACCAATTAAGAGACAGAGAGTCTTGGACTGGATAAAGAAACACGATCCGTCTATATGCTGCCTACAAGAGACACACCTTAGACTTAGAGACACAAACAAACTAAAACTCAAAGGATGGAAAAAAATATATCACGCAAACAATAAGCAAAAAAGAAGAGGAGTAGCAATATTAATTTCTGACAAAATAGACTTTAGACTTAAATCCACCACAAAGGATAAAGAAGGACACTATATAATGATAAAAGGGACAATTGATCAGGAAGACATAACCCTATTAAATATTTATGCACCCAATGACAGGGCTGCAAGATACATAAATCAAATTTTAACAGAATTGAAAAGTGAGATAGACACCTCCACAATTATAGTAGGAGACTTCAACACACCACTTTCGGAGAAGGACAGGACTTCCAGTAAGAAGCTCAATAGAGACACGGAAGACCTAATTACTACAATCAACCAACTTGACCTCATTGACTTATACAGAACTCTCCACCCAACTGCTGCAAAGTATACTTTTTTTTGTAGTGCACATGGAACATTCTCTAGAATAGACCACATATTAAGTCATAAACAAACCTTTGCAGAATCCAAAACATCGAAATATTACAAAGCATCTTCTCAGACCACAAGGCCATAAAAGTGGAAATCAATAACAGAAAAATCAGGGAAAAGAAATCAAATACATGGAAACTGAACAATACCCTCCTGAAAAAAGACTGGGTTATAGAAGACATCAAAGAGGGAATAAGGAAATTCATAGAATGCAACGATAATGAAAATACTTCCTATCAAAACCTCTGGGACACAGCAAAAGCAGTGCTCAGAGGCCAATTTATATCGATAAATGCACACATATATAAAGAAGAAAGAGCCAAAATCAGAGAACTGTCCCTACAACTTGAACAAATAGAAAGTGAGCAACAAAAGAATCCATCAGGCACCAGAAGAAAACAAATAACAAAAATTAGAGCTGAACTAAATGAATTAGAGAACAGAAAAACAATTGAAAGAATTAACAAAGCCAAAAGCTAGTTCTTTGAAAAAATTAACAAAATTGATAAACCATTGGCTAGACTGACTAAAGAAATACAGGAAAGGAAACAAATAACCCGAAAAAGAAACGAGAAGGACCACATCACAACAGAACCAACTGAAATTAAAAGAATCATATCAGATTATTACGAAAAATTGTACTCTAACAAATCTGCAAACCTAGAAGAAATGGATGAATTCCTGGGAAAACACTACCTACCTAAACTAACACATTCAGAAGTAGAACAACGAAATAGACCCATAACAAAAAAAGAGATTGAAACGGTAATCAAAAAACTCCCAACAAAAAAAAGCCCTGGCCCGGACGGCTTCACTGCAGAGTTCTACCAAACTTTCAGAGAAGAGTTAACACCACTACTACTGAAGGTATTTCAAAGCATAGAAAATGACGGAATACTACCCAACTCATTCTATGAAGCCACCATCTCCCTGATACCAAAACCAGGTAAAGACATTACAAAAAAAGAAAATTACAGACCTATATCCTTCATGAACATAGATGCAAAAATCCTCAACAAAATTCTAGCCAATAGAATTCAACAACATATGGAAAAAATAATTCACCACGACCAAGTGGGATTTATACCAGGTATGCAAGGCTGGTTTAATATCAGAAAAACCATTAATGTAATCCATCACATAAATAAAACAGAAGACAAAAACCACATGATCTTATCAGTTGATGCAGAAAAGGCATTTGACAAAGTCCAACACCCATTTATGATAAAAACTCTCACCAAAATAGGAATTGAAGGAAAATTCCTCAATATAATGAAGGGCATCTATGCAAAGCCAACAGCCAATATCACTCTAAATGGAGAGAACCTGAAAGCATTTCCCTTGAGAACGGGAACCAGACAAGGATGGCCTTTATCACTGCTCTTATTCAACATCGTGCTAGAAGTCCTAGCCAGGGCAATTAGGCGAGACAAAGAAATAAAAGGCATCCTTGTCTGGTTCCCGTTCTCAAGGGAAATGCTTTCAGCTTCTCTCCATTTGGCAAGGATTGGCAAGGAGGAAGTAAAATTATCCCTATTTGCAGATGACATGATCTTATACACAGAAAACCCTAAGGAATCCTCCAGAAAACTACTGAAACTAATAGAAGAGTTTGGCAGAGTCTCAGGTTCTAAAATAAACATACAAAAATCACCTGGATTCCTCTACATCAACAAAAAGAACACCGAAGAGGAAATAACCAAATCAATACCATTCACAGTAGCCCCCAAGAAGATAAGATTCTTAGGAATATATCTTACCAAGGATGTGAAAGACCTATACAAAGAAAACTACAAAGCTCTACTACAAGAAATTAAAAAGGACACACTTAAGTGGAAAAACATACCTTGCTCATGGATAGGAAGACTTAACATAGTAAAAATGTCTATTCTACCAAAAGCCATCTATACATATAATGCACTTCCGATCCAAATTCCAATGTCATTTTTAAGGTGATAGAGAAACAAATCACCAATTTCATATGGAAGGGAAGGAAGCCTCGGATAAGCAAAGCATTACTGAAAAAGGACAAGAAAGTGGGAGGCCTCACTCTACCTGATTTCAGAAGCTATTATACAGCCACAGTAGTCAAAACAGCCTGGTATTGGTACAACAACAGCAGGCACATAGACCAATAGAACAGAATCGAGAACCCAGATATAAATCCATCCACATATGAGCAGCTGATATTTGACAAAGGCCCAGTGTCAGTTAATTGGGGAAAAGATAGTCTTTTTAACAAATGGTGCTGGCATAACTGGATATCCATTTGCAAAAAAATGAAACAGGACCCATACCTCACACCATGCACAAAAACTAACTCCAAGTGGATCAAAGACCTAAACATAAAGACTAAAACGATGAAGATCATGGAAGAAAAAATAGGGACAACTCTAGGAGCCCTAATACAAGGCATAAACAGAATACAAAACATTACCAAAAATGAAGAAGAGAAACCAGATAACTGGGAGCTCCTAAAAATCCAACACCTATGCTCATCTAAAGACTTCACCAAAAGAGTAAAAAGACCACCTACAGACTGGGAAAGAATTTTCAGCTATGACATCTCTGACCAGCGCCTGATCTCTAAAATCTACATGATTCTGTCAAAACTCAGCCACAAAAAGACAAACAACCCAATCAAGAAGTGGGCAAAGGATATGAACACACATTTAACTAAAGAAGATATTCAGGCAGCCAACAGATACATGAGAAAATGCTCTCGATCATTAGCCATTAGAGAAATGCAAATTAAAACTACGATGAGATTCCATCTCACTCCAACAAGGCTGGCATTAATCCAAAAAACACAAAATAATAAATGTTGGAGAGGCTGCGGAGAGATTGGAACTCACATACACTGCTGGTGGGATATAAAATGGTACAACCACTTTGGAAATCCATCTGGCGTTATCTTAAACAGTTAGAAATAGAACTACCATACAACCCAGAAATCCCACTCCTCAGAATATACCCTAGAGATACAAGAGCCTTCACACAAACAGATATATGCACACCCATGTTTATTGCAGCTCTGTGTACAATAGCAAAAAGCTGGAAGCAAGCAAGATGTCCATCAACGGATGAATGGGTAAATAAATTGTGGTATATTCACACAATGGAATACTACGCATCGATAAAGAACAGTGACGAATCTCTGAAACATTTCATAACATGGAAGAACCTGGAAGGCATTATGCTGAGCGAAATCAGTCAGAGGCAAAAGGACAAATATTGTATAAGACCACTATTATAAGATCTTGAGAAATAGTAAAAACTGAGAAGAACACATACTTTTGTGTACGAGGGGGGGAGGGAGAGAGGGAGGGAGAGGGTTTTTTACTGATTAATTAGTAGATAAGAACTGCTTTAGGTGAAGGGAAAGAGAACACTCAATACATGGAAGGTCAGCCCAATTTGACTGGACCAAAAGCAAAGAAGTTTCCGGGATAAAATGAATGCTTCAAAGGTCAGCCGAGCAAGGGCGGGGGTTTGGGGACCATGGTTGGAGGGGACTTCTAAGTCAATTGGCAAAATAATTCTATTATGAAATCATTCTGCATCCCACTTTGAAATGTGGCATCTGGGGTCTTAAATGCTAACAAGCGGCCATCTAAGATGCATCAATTGGTCTCAACTCACCTGGAGCAAAGGAGAATGAAGAACACCAAGGTCACACGACAACTAAGAACCCAAGAGACAGAAAGGGCCACATAAACCAGAGACCTACATCATCCTGAGACCAGAAAAACTAGTTGGTGCCTGGCCACAATCGATGACTGCCCTGACAGGGAGCACAACAGAGAACCCCTGAGGGAGCAGGAGATCAGTGGGATGCAGACCCCAAATTCTCATAAAAATAACATACTTAATGGTCTGACTGAGACTAGAGGAATCCCGGCGGCCATGGTCCCCAGACCTTCTGTTGGCACAGGACAGGAACCATCCCCGAAGACAACTCATCAGACATGAAAGGGATTGGACAGTGGGTAGGAGAGAGATGCTGATGAGGAGTGAGCTAATTATATCAGGTGGACACTTGAGACTGTGTTGGCATCTCCTGTCTGGAGAGGGGATGGGAGGATAGAGAGAGTTGGAAGCTGGCAAAATTGTCACGAAAGGAGAGACTGGAAGGGCTGACTCATTAGGGGGAGAGCAAGTGGGAGTAAGGAGTAAGATGTATGTAAACTTATATGTGACAGACTGACTTGATTTGTAAACGTTCACTTGAAGCTCAATAAAAGTCAACTAAAAAAAAAAACCTATTTAGCAAGTCTGTGCTCTTTTCTTTTTCTCCTCCATTTATTCCCTTTTTAAAAACTACACGTGTCTGATTGGAAAGGACTCTAACGTCAAAAGCACACAATGGCTGAAGCTCTCTTAACACCACTGAATCCGGTTACTTACATTAATCCAAACTCACCAGATTAAAGTGAGCGATTGCCCTCTAAACCAAAAGAAAAGAAAAAAGCCAAAACTTGTTGCTGTCGAGTCGATTCTGACTCATAAAGACCCTATAGGACAGGGTAGAACTGCCCCATAGGGTTTCCAAGGAGGAGCTGGTGGATTCGAACTGCTGACCTTTTGGTTAGTAGCCAAGCTCTTAACCGCCGAGCCACCAGGACTCCAAACCAATGGTTCTCAAAGTCAGTTCCTTGGACCAACTGTGTTAGCATGACCTGAGAACCTGTTACAAATGCAAATTCTCAGACTCCACTCCAGACCTCAGGGCAGAGCCCAGAGATGTAGCTTTAACAAGTCCTGAGGTCATTCTGATGAACCTTAAGTTTGAGAACAAATGAACCTTAGCTGTATGTTGGAATCACCTGGTCAGTTTTTTTTTTTTTTTTTTTTAAGTGTTCTGGGTATCTACCCCTAGAGGTTCTGAAGTAACTGATCTGAAGAACAGCCTCCAAGGGTTTTGAAAAGCTCCCCAGGTGCAGACAGGGTTGAGAAACCGTCTAAAGTCTTGCTGCTAAATGTTTGAGACTGAGCTTCAGAACTAGTTCATGCAGGTTCGACGCCCTGCTTAGAATTTGCATTTCCAACCCAGATATACTCAATCAGGATCTAGAGTTTAACAATATTCCCATGTGATTCTTATGTATGATAAATTTTGAGAACCACTGCTCTAGTGCTTCTTAGAATTGATCCCAAACCAAGAAAGATTTCAACACTGTGTCTCTATGTAATATGAACAGTAAGCATTTACCAATATGTGTCTGTCTACTTTCTCTTGATTAAAAAAGAAAAAAAACTTAAATGGAGTTATAGAAGGTAAGCAAAGGGTGGGTTTGAGATGTTAGGGTGGGTTTGAGATGTTTGGGTGTGTTAAGTGGGCATTTTGAAAACGGCTTCTCCTTTGGCATGTTTAATTGTGATGTTTAACAGACACCCTTGCAGTTTATGATGACACTTTTAAAATAAAATTCTCTCCTAATAATGACTTGAGACCTGCCACTTGATGGGACAATTAGCAGAACCTGTAGGATCTTACTTTGGAATTGACATTCTGTATTGTAATTTTGTTCCTGTTTATTTTTAAATTTTCCTTTTGTTTCACCGGAAAGGAAAGATGATGCTCAGTTTTAAATGTTAAAATGCTTTGTTACAATAAAATGAAATGTGTATACACAAGCATAAAAATGTATACTAGTCTTATTGCCAAATGCCCTGTGGCCCTGGGGTAGGGAGTTGGGGAGTTTACGACCCCTTTCTTCTGGCATTGATCTGCCTTTGCCAAGTCACTGCAGTAGAGATGGGGGCCTGGAGGCTCTAGAAGCTGAGGTAAGGATGGTTCTCTCCAAGGAAGAAAAGCTGCTCTCCCCATCTGCCCACTGGCTGCCCCAGAACAAGTGTGAAGAGCTGTCAGTGAGGGCTGGACGTCATCCAGGTGTCTCTACCCACTGGGCAATAGAGGCCGGACGATGCCTCTAGCTTGAGCCTAATCGCAGAGATCCTTAGTGATGGAAGCAGTAAGGGTTGGGAGCCCTGGTCTGAGAAGCTTCTCAAAATGTCATGTTCATACAGATCATGGGGATTTTTATAATGCATATGCAATTTGGCAGGTCTGGGATGGGGCCCCACATCCAGTGAGCTTCGTGGTGATACAGATTCTGCTGGTGAGGGGACCCCACCTGAATCCCAGACCAACGGCATACTGACCAGGACCACTCCACCGCCAATGCTCATAGCTGTAGACCACGCTCTGGGAGGCCCAGTCCTAGCTGCCATTACCAATTGTGTCAATTGAATCAAAAACTTTCGAGAGTCATTTGTGTTAATTCTCAAACATTCCAACCTGTTTATAACAAGTGTATGTGATTGTTGTAATTTAGCTATTTTGAAAGCCAATAATACATTACTATAAAAGGAAGTTTTTTTCTCTATGTTCCTGTGAAAAATAAGCTGAGAGCTTTTGAAAATCTCAATAAAGGCAAACTGCCCTAGAAAAAGAAAAAAAAAAAAAGCTGTCTAATTAATGTAGGCAAGTCACTCGAGTCACTCCATCATAAAAATCTAGATGGATTCTATACTCAGAATGCTTTGTCAATGATTTTTAAATTCTCGCTTACTTTAAAGAAAGTGGAAATATCGAGGTTATGGTTATGGAATACAGTGATATAAAATTCCAATCAGTGGATCCACACTAAAAGTTTCTTATCCTTCATCAAAAGATTTGCAAATAAATCAACATTTACCTGTTAGAGTTAAAAGATTTTCTTTATGTATCATTTTTTATGATCTCATGCTTTCATGGCTGTGTTGATTGGCTACTAGTTACAACTGTGCCAAGTAAAGAAATCCTACCGTAATTTTGTTTTATAAGAGCATTACTAATAACTACCTTGTATGGCACATAAGCTACATACCAGATACTGTGATAAGGGTTTAGCATTTATTTTATCGAATCCTCACAACAGTCCCAGGAAACAGCATTAATATTCTCATTTGAGAGCTGAGGGAATGGAGGAGTGTGATCTCTTCTCACATTTTGCTGGCATCCCAATAACCCGCACAGTCTAAGAAATAGAAGATTCCTTAAAGTCTAGGAAATTTGTTCAAATAAAAAATTAGAAACATTCAAAGTATAATGAATAATGAATGCATAATTATTATTTAATATGGGGACATACCCACCTGTAGTTAATAGATCCTTGTCTTCTTAACTAACAAAGCGGTTGTATAGTTATACACAGTGGGACATCAAAGGTAACAACCCTTCACAATCTGGCCCTAGCCTATGTTTCAAGTTTCACCACCACCCAGAATCACAACATACACACTCACAAACTCACATGCTCACAAACACACAGTCACACACACCAAGAGCAGTGGACTTCTCCATCTTCCCCCAGGTACTTTCACATCTTCATGACTTTTCTCCTCTGCCCACAATACCCTTGCCCCTCACTTCGCACTTCATAAACTTCAGCTTATCTTGACATTTAAGCGGTTCCTCCTCTAGGAACACGCAACAGAATGAATCACTCTTCTCAGGGCCAGTCGGTGCCTTCAAGCCTTGGAAGGGAAAGTGACAGTGTGTGTAGACAGCTAGTTAATAGAAGCTCTGGGTGAGAAAGATGGATTTGGCAGAGTCAGTTGATTCAACACATATTTGTGAAGTGCCTGCTCTCGATAGGGAGCAGAAGGTAAGTGTGTGAATGAGGCAGACAAGGCCCTTGCCTCTAAAGGGCCTACCAGCTAGTAGAATGAGGTGAACAGCCAGTTCCCAGGCCCCACTTTCCTGCTGCCTTGCCAGCTCTTTCTGAGTTGTTTGGATGTAACTCGGGGCTTCAGTTTTAGGTACTGTCTTTTTGGACTTTCAGGGTCCAAAACTTCCCAGGATCAGCCTTGGGAACATACCAATCTGACATTTAAGAAATGATTGTACCCACCACATTGCAAGATTAAAAAAAAAAAAAAAATTTTTTTATTACCACCCCCCAAAAAAGAATCTTGCAATGTCTTGATTTTTATCTTTTCTCACCCCGAAATTATTCCAGAGATTTGTTCCCTCCTTTGTTTTCGCCAAAACACTTTGTCATCTTTCTCTTAGAGTTCTATAATTATGTAGATGACAACCTTTCTTTATTATGTGCTCTTTCAGAGCAAAAACTGTCTTATTTATCTTTATTTTCTCACTTTTTTTTTAAACCAGTGCCTAGCACAATGCTTGGCTCAATAATTGCTTAATAAATGAATAGATTTATAAAATAAATGATAAATAACTAATACTTTTTTAAGGGACCATGTTACTTATATTAAAAAAAAAATTACTTTCCATGTTTTCCTTTTTTGTCTTACTCCAAACTGCCAACAAAAAGGAAATAAAACACTGAAAATTTATGTTTCATAACTTTTAAAAAATCGTAATAAGCGTATATGTAACAAGATACCTATGTTCCAACAATCTTCACATGTACTGTTCAGTGACATTAATTATATTCATCATATTGTTCAACCACCACGTTTATTTGTTCCCAAATTATACTGTCACCCTGTTTTTTAATATAAATGTTAAATTTTTCTGGCCCAACATTTTCCCATAAATTTAAAATTTCTGCTTGGGATTTCACAGAGATTCTTTGGACCTAAGACTTTTGTGGAGAATGATGGTACAGTGTGACTTGAAATGAGCAGCCAGAGAAGAAATAGAAGCTGCACCCCAACCAAAGGGCCAGGCTCAGGAATCCAAATCAATTGTGAGGTTCCACTTGCCTAGACCACACCAGTAAAGCCAAGATGGTAGAGAGTCAGACATTTGTAACAAGAGGGCAATGGCAAGAGGTGACCACAAGGAAGAACAAATGGGTCCACGTCAACTGCACTGAAAGGTGCCGTGTAGCTGGATGTGTGCTCTGACCAAGTACAGCCTTGTAGTCTTCTAGGGAGTTCAACAGAAGGTGTATGCGTTTGCTTCCTGTCACATCCCCCATTGTGTATTCTGACCATCTGAAAGACAATAAGATGGAGGAGCAGAAAGGGACTTGAGGTCTGCTAAAGCAGCAGTGGTTCTTAACCAGGAACAATCCTGCTAGAGGACATTTGGCAATGTTTGAAGACATTTTTTGTTGACACAACCTAGGTAGGGTGATATTACTAATATCTAGTGATTGGAGGAAACACTGGTGGCATAGTGGTTAAGAGCTGCAGCTGCTAACCAAAAGGTCAGCAGTTCAAATCCACCAAGTGCTCCTTGGAAACTCTGTGGAGCAGTTCTACTCCGTCCTATAGGGTCACTGTGAGTCGTAATCTACTTGACACAGTGGGTTAAGTGAGTAGAAGTCAGAAATACTGCTAAATACCCTACAATGCACAGGACAGGCCCCCACAACAAAGAATTATCCAGCCCAAAATGTGAATAGTATAGAGGTTGAGGAACCTTGTTCTAGAACACCCCCGACCTTACAGAAAGATATAGTGTCTTATGCAAGGCACCACTGCGAGTCAGAACTAGAGCTGGCATATTTTGCCCCCCAAGTCTGGTGCTTTTGTCATTAGTAGCTCTGGTGTGGGATTTATAGTTTAATGCTTATTTCCAAAGCGTGAACTTGAACAAAATATGCTATTTTACAAAAGAAAAGAAATTGTATATAGCATTTCCTCTGCTGAGTCTACAAACTCTACAACCCAATAATTGCTTTCTTTTCTACTTCCACTGGAAGTGTTCTTAGGAATGAGTTGATATTTGCTAAGTGCTTTGAGCTCCTTTCCTTTAGAAAGAGGTGCTAAAACTTCTCTAAATTATTTTTATCACTACTATAAAATTTAAAAGCGAAGTATCATTATTTTTCGAAAGCAGGCCTTACCTGATTTTCTTAAATTATAGCCTTTGATTAGCTGTTGAAACTCCCTGATTACAGACTGAGGTTGTACTATCCTGGGAATCATACCAGTTAAATCTATGAAATAATTGATTGCGTAACCTGACAAGAATGTGAACTACTGTTGTAGTTTGTAACAGAGCTGCAAAATACTGTAAAAGATTTGGTGCTAAAGCTCTCCTTGTTTCACATATGAGGTCAATGCTACGGCTTTACCTATTGATTAATACTGTCAATTTGATTTATTAACTTCCTAATTATTAAGAGGGATTTCTAAGGATTTATTGTCCTTCATGAAAAACCTTCAGACCAGAAGGAACCTTGAGGAGTCTTCATAAATTTTTGTGTCTGCCTTCAGGGAGGACTGCAACCTGGTGAATTAAATCTACCACCACCATCACCCCTAACACTCGTGAAAATTCTACCACCTTCCTTGTGTGATCAAGTTTAATCCATTTTTTAAATGAACTCCATTATGAGAGATATTCTCTCTAGAGGACCTGGGGAGCAAACATGAGAATTGACTCAACCTGTAAGTAAGAATGAACCACAGAGGCGGGGCCAAGATGGCGGACTAGGTAGACGCTACCCCGGATCCCTTTTGCAACAAAGACTCGGAAAAACAAGTGAATCGATCACATACATAACAATCTATGAACCCTGAACAACAAACACAGATTTAGAGATGGAAAACGAACAAATACGGGGAGGCAGCGACTGTTTTCGGAGCCTGCAGCCAGCGTCCCAGTCAGGTAACCTTGGCGCCGGGCATTGGGGCCCAGGGGAGCTCATCTCATAAATCTTGTGACGGAGCAAACAAGGGGCGCAGCCCTACCCTCCTGAACTGAACCCGGGAGGGGGCCCAGCTGGTCCGCGCGGGCGGTGTGGCGATGCGGCTGGTGGGAGAACTCCCCGGAAGGCAGTGACTGGTTTTGGAGCCCGGAGCGCAGCGTCCCAGCTGGGGAATCTGGCCTCCGGGCTTTTGACTGGGCGCTGTCACGGCGCAAGCACAGGGCACAACCCTACTCCCCTGAACTAACCCTGGGAGGGGGCCCAGCCGGTCCACGGGGGCGGCGTGGCAGCGTGGCTGGTGGGATGAGAAATCCCCGGGAGGCAGCAACTGATTTTGGAGCCAGGAGCAAAGCGTCCCAGCAGGGGATCCTTGACGCTAGGATTTGGACTGGCAGCGGAGGATCTGACCATGGCTTCAGCGGGCCAGACCCCGCGGGCAATCTCCACACACCCAACACGCATAGGCGACACGCCCCAGGGCAATCTCAGATATAATAGTCATTCCAAGCAAGACAAGCACTTCTGGCTATATTCCCAGGTGCTACTCTCCTATCTCTCTGATCCCTCCCCCACCCTCCCCAGTCAGCTTCATTAACATTGGAATTTCCTGAGCCAGAGGAAGAACTGCTCCGGTTCTGCAGCCACTTTGCTTCCCCCGCCGCTTTTTTTTCTTTTCTTTTCTTTTGGTCTTTTCCTAACCCACTCTTCCGGCCTGAGAAAAGGAACCACAAAAAACCCAGGGACCAAAAATCCATCCCTAATTGGACTAAAAACACAGAACCAGCCACAGCCAAGCATATATGATCTAAATCTCGGACTTTCATCCTTACAGGAAACAAGGTGGCAGTTATAATCCAAAGGCAGTTCTGACAGGGATCTGACTGCATTTTTTTTGTAGCGGAATTTCTGGAAAAACAAGTTTCCCAGTGATGGCTCGGAGACAGCAGTCCATATTAAACCACATAAAGAAGCAGACCATGACAGCTTCTACAACCCCCCAAACAAAAGAATCAAAATCTTTCCCAAATGAAGATACAATCCTGGAACTATCAGATACAGAACATAAAAAACTAATTTACAAAATGCTTCAAGACATCACAAACAAAATAAGGCAAACTGCAGAAAAAGCCAAGGAAGACACTGATAAAACAGTTGAAGAACTCAAAAAGATTATTCAAGAACATAGTGGAAAAATTAATAAGTTGCAAGAATCCATAGAGAGACAGCATGTAGAAATCCAAAAGATTAACAATAAAATTACAGAATTAGATAACGCAATAAGAAGTCAGAGGAACAGACTCGAGCAATTAGAATGCAGACTGGGACATCTGGAGGACCAGGGAATTAACACCAACATAGCTGAAAAAAAATCAGATAAAAGAATTAAAAAAAATGAAGAAACCCTAAGAATCATGTGGGACTCTATCAAGAAGGATAACTTGTGTCTGATTGGAGTCCCAGAACAGGGAGGGAGGACAGAAAACACAGAGAAAATAGTTGAAGAACTCCTGACACAAAACTTCCCTGACATCGTGAAAGATGAAAGGATATCTATCCAAGATGCTCATCGAACCCCATTTAAGATTGATCCAAAAAGAAAAACGCCAAGACATATTATTATCAAACTTGCCAAAACCAAAGATAAAGAGAAAATTTCAAAAGCAGCCAGGGAGAAAAGAAAGGTCACCTTCAAGGGAGAATCAAGAAGAATAAGTTCAGACTGCTCAGCAGAAACACTGCAGGCAAGAAGGGAATGGGACGACATATACAGGGCACTGAAGGAGAAAAACTGCCAGCCAAGGATCATATATCCAGCAAAACTCTCTCTGAAATATGAAGGCGAAATTAAGATATTTACAGATAAACACAAGTTTAGAGAATTTGCAAAAACCAAACCAAAGCTACAAGAAATACTAAAGGATATTGTTTGGTCAGAAAACCAATAATATCAGATACCAGCACAACACGAGGTCACAAAACAGAACGTCCTGATATCAACTCAAATAGGGAAATCACAAAAACAAATTAAGATTAATTAAAAAAAAATGCTCATAACAGGGAATCACAGAAGTCAAAATGTAAAAGATCACAATAACCAAAAAGAGGGACTAAATACAGGAGGCATAGAACTGCCATACTGAGAGTGATACAAGGAGATATAGAACATTACAAGTTAGGTTTTTACTTACAAAAATAGGGGTAAATATTAAGGTAATCACAAAGAGGTCTAATAACTCCATAACTCAAGATAAAAGCCAAGAAAAATGTAGCGAATCAACAAACATAAAGTCAAACACTACGAAAATGAGGGTCTCACAATTTACTAAGAAAAACGTCTCAGCACAAAAAAGTAACTGGAAAAATGAAATTGTCAACAACACAAATAAAAAGGCATCAAAATGACAGCACTAAACACGTATTTATCTATAATTACGCTGAATGTAAATGGACTAAATGCACCAATTAAGAGACAGAGAGTCTCGGACTGGATAAAGAAACACGATCCGTCTATATGCTGCCTACAAGAGATACACCTCAGACTTAGAGACACAAACAAACTAAAACTCAAAGGATGGAAAAAAATATATCAAGCAAACAACAAGCAAAAAAGAAGAGGAGTAGCAATATTAATTTCTGACAAAATAGACTTTAGACTTAAATCTACCACAAAGGATAAAGAAGGACACTACATAATGATAAAAGGGACAATTGATCAGGAAGACATAACCATATTAAATATTTATGCACCCAATGACAGGGCTGCAAGATACATAAATCGAATTTTAACAGAACTGAAAAGTGAGATAGACACCTCCACAATTATAGTAGGAGACTTCAACACACCACTTTCGGAGAAGGACAGGACATCCAGTAAGAAGCTCAATAGAGACACGGAAGACCTAATTACAACAATCAACCAACTTGACCTCATTGACTTATACAGAACTCTCCACCCAACTGCTACAAAGTATACTTTTTTTTCTAGCACACATGGAACATTCTCTAGAATAGACCACATATAAGGTCATAAAACAAACCTTTGCAGAATCCAAAACATCGAAATATTACAAAGCATCTTCTTAGACCACAAGGCAATAAAACTAGAAATCAATAACAGTAAAACTAGGGAAAAGAAATGAAATACTTGGAAACTGAACAATACCCTCCTGAAAAAAGACTGGGTTATAGAAGACATCAAAGAGGGAATAAGGAAATTCATAGAATGCAACGAGAATGAAAATACTTCCTATCAAAACCTCTGGGACACAGCAAAAGCAGTGCTCAGAGGCCAATTTACATTGATAAATGCACACGTACAAAAAGAAGAAAGAGCCAAAATCAGAGACCTGTCCCTACAACTTGAACAAATAGAAAGTGAGCAACAAAAGAATCCATCAGGCACCAGAAGAAAACAAATAATAAAAATTAGAGCTGAACTAAATGAATTAGAGAACAGAAAAACAATTGAAAGAATTAACAAAGCCAAAAGCTGGTTCTTTGAAAAAAATTAACAAAATTGAGAAACCATTGGCTAGACTGACTAAAGAAATACAGGAAAGGAAAAAAATAACCCGAATAAGAAACGAGAAGGACCACATCGCAACAGAGCCAAATGAAATTAAAAGAATCATATCAGATTATTACGAAAAATTGTACTCTAAAATCTGCAAACCTAGAAGAAATGGATGAATTCCTGGAAAAACACTACCTACCTAAACTAACACACTCAGAAGTAGAACAACTAAATAGACCCATAACAAAAAAAGAGATTGAAACGGTAATCAAAAAACTCCCAACAAAAAAAAGCCCTGGCCCCGACGGCTTCACTGCAGAGTTCTACCAAACTTTCAGAGAAGAGTTAACACCACTACTACTGAAGGTATTTCAAAGCATAGAAAATGATGGAATACTACCCAACTCATTCTATGAAGCCACCATCTCCCTGATACCAAAACCAGGTAATGACAATACAAAAAAGAAAATTACAGACCTATATCCCTCATGAACATAGATGCAAAAATCCTCAACAAAATTCTAGCCAATAGAATTCAACAACATATGAAAAAAATAATTCACCACGACCAAATGGGATTTATACCAGGTATGTAAGGCTGGTTTAATATCAGAAAAACCATTAATGTAATCCACCACATAAATAAAACAAAAGACGAAAACCACATGATCTTATCAATTGATGCAGGAAAGGCATTTGACAAAGTCCAACACCCTTTTATGATAAAAACTCTCACCAAAATAGGAATTGAAGGAAAATTCCTCAATATAATAAAGGGCATCTATGCAAAGCCAACAGCCAATACCACTCTAAATGGAGAGAACCTGAAAGCATTTCCCTTGAGAACGGGAACCAGACAAGGATGGCCTTTATCACCGCTCTTATTCAACATCGTGCTAGAAGTCCTAGCCAGGGCAATTAGGCTAGACAGAGAAATAAAGGGCATCCAGATTGGCAAGGAGGAAGTAAAATTATCTCTATTTGCAGATGACATGATCTTATACACAGAAAACCCTAAGGAATCCTCCAGAAAACTACTGAAATTAATAGAAGAGTTTGGCAGAGTCTCAGGTTATAAAATAAACATACAAAAATCACTTCGATTCCTCTACATTAACAAAAAGAACATCGAAGGGGAAATAACCAAATCAATACCATTCACAGTAGACCCCAAGAAGATCAAATACTTAGGAATAAATCTCACCAAGGATGTAAAAGACCTATACAAAGAAAACTACAAAGCTCTACTACAGGAAATTCAAAAGGACCTACTTAAGTGGAAAAACATACCTTGCTCATGGATAGGAAGACTTAACATAGTAAAAATATCTATTCTACCAAAAGCCATCTATACATATAATGCACTTCCGATCCAAATTCCAATGTCGTTTTTTAAGGTGATAGAGAAACAAATCCCCAACTTCATAGGGAAGGGAAAGAAGCCTCGGATAAGCAAAGCATTACTGAAAAAGAAGAAGAGAGTGGGAGGCCTCACTCTACCTGATTTCAGAACCTATTATACAGCCACAGTAGTCAAAACAGCCTCGTATTGGTACAACAACAGGCACATAGACCAGTGGAACAGAATTGAAAACCCAGATGTAAATCCAACCACATATGAGCACCTGATATTTGACAAAGGCCCAGTGTCAGTTAATTGGGGAAAAGATAGTCTTTTTAACAAATGGTGCTGGCATTATTGGATATCCATTTGCAAAGAAATGAAACAGGACCCATACCTCACACCAAGCACAAAAACTAACTCCAAGTGGATCAAAGACCTAAACATAAAGACTAAAACGATGAAGATCATGGAAGAAAAAATAGGGACAACCCTAGGAGCCCTAATACAAGGCATAAACAGAATACAAAACATTACCAAAAATGACAAAGAGAAACCAGATAACTGGGAGCTCCTAAAAATCAAACACCTATGCTTATCTAAAGACTTCACCAAAAGAGTAAAAAGACCACCTACAGACTGGGAAAGAATTTTCATCTATGACATCTCCGACCAGCGCCTGATCTCTAAAATCTACATGATTCTGTCAAAACTCAACCACAAAAAGAGAAACAACCCAATCAAGAAGTGGGCAAAGGAAATGAACACACACTTCACTAAAGAAGATATTCAGGCAGCTAACAGACACATGAGAAAATGTTCTCGATCATTAGCCATTAGAGAAATGCAAATTAAAACTACGATGAGATTCCATCTCACTCCAACAAGGCTGGCATTAATCCAAAAAGCACAAAATAATAAATGTTGGAGAGGCTGCGGAGAGATTGGAACTCTCATACACTGCTGGTGGGAATGTAAAATGGTACAACCACTTTGGAAATCTATCTGGCGTTATCTTAAACAGTTAGAAATAGAACTACCATACAACCCAGAAATCCCACTCCTCGGAGTATACCCTAGAGAAACAAGAGCCTTCACACAAACAGATATATGCACACCCATGTTTATTGCACCTCTGTTTACAATAGCAAAAAGCTGGAAGCAACCAAGGTGTCCATCAATGGATGAATGGGTAAATAAAATGTGGTATATTCACACAATGGAATACTACGCCTAGATAAAGAACAGTGACGAATCTCTGAAACATTTCATAACATGGAGGAACCTGGAAGGCATCATGCTGAGCGAAATCAGTCAGAGGCAAAAGGACAAATATTGTATAAGACCACTATTATAAGATCTTGAGAAATTGTATAAACTGAGAAGAACACATACTTTTGTGGTTACGGGGAGGGGAGGGAGGGTGGGAGGGAGAGGGTTTTTTACTGATTAATTAGTAGATAAGAACTGCTTTACGTGAAGGGAAGGACAACACTCAATACATGGAAGGTCAGCCCAATTTGACTGGACCAAAAGCAAAGAAGTTTCCGGGATAAAATGAAAGCTTCAAAGGTCAGCGGAGCAAGGGCGGGGGTTTGGGAACCACGCTGTAAGGGGACTTCTAAGTCAATTGGCAAAATATTTCTGTTATGAAAACATTCTGCACCCCACTTTGAAATGTGGCATCTGGGGTCTTAAATGCTAACAAGCGGCCATCTAAGATGCATCAGTTGGTCTCAACCCACCTGGAGCAAAGGAGAATGAAGAACACCAAGGTCACACGACAACTAAGAGCCCAAGAGACAGAAAGGGCCACATGAACCAGAGACCTACATTATCCTGAGACCAGAAAAACTAGTTGGTGCCTGGCCACAATCGATGACTGCCCTGACAGGGAGCACAATAGAGAACCCCTGAGGGAGCAGGAGATCAGTGGGATGCAGACCCCAAATTCTCATAAAAAGACCATACTTAATGGTCTGACTGAGAGTAGAGGAATCCGGGCGGTCATGGTCCCCAAACCTTCTGTTGGCACAAGACAGGAACCATCCCCGAAGACAACTCATCAGACATGAAAGGAACTGGACAGTGGGTAGGAGAGAGATGCTGATGAAGAGTGAGCTAATTATATCAGGTGGACACTTGAGACTGTGTTGGCATCTCCTGTCTGGAGGGGGGATGGGAGGATAGAGAGAGTGGGAAGCTGGCAAAATTGTCACGAAAGGAGAGACTGGAAGGGCTGACTCATTAGGGGGAGAGCAAGTGGGAGTAAGGAGTAAGATGTATATAAACTTACATGTGACAGACTGACTTGATTTGTAAACGTTCACTTCAATAGAAGTTAATTAAAAAAAAAAAAAGAATGAACCACAGATGACCTATATCCTAACCCCTGGTCCAAAGGAGACTATATAACTAATAGGGGCTCATTTAAAAGACATGTACATGCTCAGGCAATTTGATCTTAGGGGTCTCTGAAGAAAAATGGTCAATAAGGCCATCTTACCTCTGTCAGCTATAAAGTACATAGACCATTACTGGAGAGGGATTGCTCCTTCTTATAGTCCCTTAGGCTTGCTTAGCTAAGTTTCCATCTCAGTGTGATACAGCTGCAGCTACAGATTTCCCATGTATTAGGCCAGCAGGAGAGGCAACGTGGTTGGAAGGTTGGCACCCAAGGGATTTTTCTTGGAAGTTACATTTGCACAGCAAACACGAGCTTTTATTTAGATTGTATGCTTATCAGGAAATGGCTTGGGAAGGCTGTTGGTGAATATAGATAGGAGATAGCCACCATTGAGTTGACTCTGACTCATGGTGACCTATGTGCAGCAGAATGAAATTGCCTGGTCCTGCATCATCCTCACGATGGCTGGAATGTTTGAGTTTATTGTTGCAGCTACTGTGCCAATCCATTTCACCAAGGTTCTTCCTTGCTCTTGTAGACCCTCTACTTCACCAAACATGACGTCCTTCTCTGGTGATTAATACCTCCTGTTGATGTGTCCAAAGCAAGTGAGTTGGACAATGTTTAGTTGTGATCCCTAAGGTTTTCATTGGTTGTTTTTCAGAAATAGATCACCAGGTCTGTCTTACTAGTCTACCTGGCATTTATTTTACTCTCCAGTATGCAGTAATTATTTGAGTACTCCTTACTTGTCTCCCAAGTTTTGAACAATCTCATACTTTGTTCCTTGAGATTGCCCAAGATAATCCCTTGCCCTATATAAGCATCCAGTGATCTTTGTTGAGTGAATGAATAAGCTATTCTTTAAAGAAAGTACCTATCAGGATCACATCCAGTGACAGGCACAATAAAGGGCTGAGTTCTGTTCTCTAGATTTCCTAGTACTTTCCTCTTTGCCTAGTTCTTAAGAAGTACTCTATAAATGTTTATTGAACTGAAGGTATCTGATGCATTCCCCCAAAACACACAGAAAGTCAGTATCAGGGAATAGACTGGAGCTCATGTCTGCTAATTCCTGAGTCCCCTCAAGCCTTGGCTTGAGTTTGCTAACCATAGCACACCTTGACCCCAGTGAAACCATTTCTTTTTGTTCTAGTTTTTTTCTCTAATGTGGGCACCAATTCCATCATCGTGGAGAAATAACTGAATACCACAGGTTTATACTGGCTTCCTTTTTTCTCAGAAATCACTTTGTCTTCCAAATGTTGTAAAATGTGTGGGAGGGTTTTTCCTCTTTTTCTGAAAATCACACATAAAAACATATTATCATTTTCAATGCTTCAAAGTGCCTGCTGTTTCAATGGCACAGCTAGCCCTTCTGTCTTCCACGATGACTTTGTTCTTCTTTCCTCTCTTCAGAGTCACACTGGACAAAAACAAGCTCCACAGATGCTGTTCTGAATGTGGGTTTGTCAGCATAGACAGTGCACGAGAGCAAGACGAGAAAAGAGCTTCACAACAGCCTGTTGGAGCTACTAATGACAATCAGTGGGAATATTTCCATTGGGCTGAAATGTGAGACCTTAAGACATGGGAACAGTAAGTGTAAAGGTACTTTAACAGATGGAAAGTTAAAGAAGGCAAAAAATATACTTTCTCCAGGGGGTAAATACCTAACAGCAAAATCAACACACTAACAGAAGGAGGAGAAGAAAGGAAGGAGGGAGGGAGGGAGGAAGGGAAGGAGAAAGCTTTCTTTTATTTGATTCTCATGTATAGTAACTCAAGCATAAAAGACACTCCCCAGTTAAATTAGTCAAGATTGTAGTACTCATTATGGGAGAAAATTGGGCCATTAAAATAATTATTCTAAAATGCATATGTTAATGATAATAAAATATTGTTTTATTGCTTCTCTCTTTCAGGTTATTGAAATCCCTTAAGAACCATTATCTTATTAACTCTTATTATATGGTTATAAGGTTGAGGTTGGAAAAATGATTCCTACTTTGCAGCCGAGGACGTAAGGATAGAGAGTTGAGTGAACTGTCTTGGGCCACCCAGCAACAAAAGTTAACCTGCAGAAATTGTACTGGAATTCAAAGCTGTCCATTCTTGAACTAGTAAATTTTCCCTTGGTAGCCCATCTAGGCTCAAACTTAAGCTATTAGTTGACATGTTTGAACACATCTAAAATGCCTCATTTAGAATTCTTACACCTCTGCTTATTTCTTTGTTTCTCAGAATTAAAAAAAAAAAAAAATCTAACAACAACAACAACAAAATTTTGGCTCTAATAAGCTGCATCTGGCAAAAAAAAGGTATGACAGGAGGATTATTTCTCTTGAAAAACGTTAGTTTATATTAACAGAAACAATTATTTTTCCCCCAAGGGGAATATTTTCCTTAACCCTCAAAAGAAAGTTTAATCCAACTTGTAAGCATTTTTCTCTTTTTGTGTACCATGGTCCTTTTATTTTTACCCATTGGGAGAGAGATGCAGAGAGAATTTGTCAACTTCGCTTGTTGACTTGTTCTGTGCCTTAATTTTCATTTTCCTTTTATTTGTGGCTCCTCATTTCTCTTTGCTTTAATAGAAGAGCTCTTCTAGGGGTGTCTACTGCTTCTTGAAGTGGTTTGAATCAATCAGTCACACTGGTTCTATCTTTTCAAGGTTAAAAAGATGTTGATTTGACATCTAAAACTGACAACCCTTTGAGTTCTGATCAAAATCTTTTCTATATCTATTTTTTTTTTTTAACCCCATGACTTCCCTTGTTCCTGTCTCTTGAGGCTATTAAAATGGATATAGTATTTTTTATGGAAGACCTGTGGTGGTTCAATGGTTAAGCACTTGGATGCTAATTGAAAGGGGGTTTGAACCCACCAGCTGCTCCATGGGAGAAAGAAGTGGCAGTCTGCTTCTGTAAAGGTTACAGCCTTGGAAACCCTATGGGGCAGTTCTACTATACCCTACAGGGTCCCTATGAGTCAGAATCGACTCGATGGCAATGAATTTTTTTTTTTTTAAGTATCTTTTATAGGTTAAACTCTCCCCTGGCTACCACTGCCTCTTTCCTGTTTGAGATCCTCATCTTTCATTTTTGATATCATAATCATTTTCAAAGTAGCAACCTGACATAACCACTTGACATGCTTAAAAAAGATAGACTATATTTTTAGCTGCCTAATTTCTAGCAGCATTTGGAGAAATAGGCTTGCTATGTAGACGGTTTTTTTCTACTTAAGGAAAAGGAAGTGTCCTTTTGCAAGAGATTTTTTAAAATCATTATACAATTTTAAAATGTCAAATTATAACTAGTTTATGAAAATTTACAATGTATCTTTCTTGGGAAATACAAGAATGTATCCTAAAAGATATGTTGATGAGAGACACAATGAAAGACAAAGGATTTGAGGTTGTTGAATGAAGAAGAACATGGTGATTTTAGAAAATTACAGCTCTTTTGAGCCTTCTTGTCTTTTTCACAATTCAAATCCATCTACCTGCTACGCAGTATCTAATGATACAGTTTCCTCTCTGCAGCCTTCTGGTTTCCATATCCATCCTGCTAGCCAAACTGCTTTTGAACATTGTCTTTTCTCTGTTCTTGTCCTTTTAGGCCCCACTTTTCCTCCTTTGTTGGTAGTCTTTATAAAACTTGACCCAGAACCAGTGTCAGGGACCTATAAATTCCCCATTAGCCAAAGACAGTGCCCTTTGAGGTCCAGCTGAAAACTTCATGTTACCACCCGTAACAGGTGTAGAGGAGTCACCTACACAATGTTGCTGGTCTGCTCTGTGCCTCTCAGTCTCTTAGCCCATCTCCTTCTTCTCCTTCGTTATCAGTTTGTCTCCCAGAGCCACGCTTGTTAAATGCCTTTAGGTATTATATCCCAGAACTGCCCTTGTTAAATGCCTCAATATTGGACTTCATTTCAACAATAATTTGCTGTAGAAGAAAGTCATTCATGGATCCTTACCTAAGATAGGTGGACGGCAGGAATTAGTTCTTCAACATTCTAAAATAAATTTGTTTTGAGTTACTTGGCCTGTAAATTTTATAACAGGACAGCATTTTTACAAAGGATCGATGTCTTACTTCCTTTACTTTTCAGATGAAAAAAAACACGTAACCAGTGGATAAACCAGCTTAGTTATCCACAAATGAATTTCAGTTAAAATTAGAATAGAATGTTTCTTGTTGTTATTAGGTGCCATTGAGTCAGTTCCAACTCATAGTGACCCTATGTATAACAGAACAAAATGTTACTCAGCCCTATGCCATCCTCACAATTGTTGTTATGCTTGAGCCCGTATTTGCAGCTACTGTGTCAATCTATCTCCTTGAAGGTCTTCCTCTTTTTTGCTGACTCTCTACTTTACCAAGCATCATGTCATTTCCAGGGACTGGTCCCTCCTGATAACGTGTCCAAAGTAGGTGAGATATAGTCTCGCCATCCTTGCTTCTAAGGACCATTGTGGCTGTATTTATTCCAAGACAGATTTGTTCGTTCTTCTGGCAGTCCACGATATATTCAGTATTCTTCACCAACACCACAGTTCAAAGGTGTCAATTCTTCTTCAGTCTTCCGTATTCATTGTCCAGGTTTAACATGCATATGAGGACAATTAAAAACACCATGGCTTGGGTCAGGCATACCTTAGTCTTCAGGTGATATTTTTGCTTTTTAAGACTTTAAAGAGGCCTTTTGCACCAGATTTGCCCAATGCAATATATCCCTTGATTTCTTGACTGCTGCTTCTATGTGTGTTGATTGTGGATCCAGGTAAAATGAAATCCTGAACATCTTCAATCTTTTCTCTGTTTATCGTGATATTGCTTTTTGGTCCAGTTGTGAGGATTTTCTTTCTTTTTTTTTTTTATGTTGAGGTGTTATCCACACGGAAAGCTGTAGTCTTTGATCTTCATCATTAAGTGCTTCAAGTCCTCTTCACTTTCAGCAAGCAAGGTTGTGTCATCTGCATAACACATGTTGTTAATGAGTCTTCCTCCAATTCTGATGCCCCATTCTTCTTCATATAGTGGAGTTTCTTGGATTATTTGCTCAGCATACAGATTGAATAAGTATGGTGAAAGGATATAACCCTGATGTACACCTTTCCTGAGTATAAAAAAATAAAAAAATAGAGGTTGATAATTCCATAAGGCGATAAATTACTTAGTAAAAAAAAGAAAGTCTCTTTCCTTGGATTATGAACAATTTTTGAAGGCAGGGGAGGAGTCTGAATGCAAAGAAAATGACAATAGATTATTTCAGTGGAACATATATTGATTAGCCATTATTTTTCCTGATTGAAAAAGACCTGTAGCAGCTGAGTCAATTTAGACTTATAGTGACCCAGTGGGACAGGGTGAAACTGTCTCATAGAGTTTCCAAGGAGCAGCTGGTGGATTCAAACTACCAACCTAAGGACAAAACCATTTTGTATATACTATCAGAAATGTCTTCCTGAAGTATTTAGTTATGTCATATCTCTCAATACGTTTTTCAATGCATTGAGTTGAAACTCAAAACCTGTCTCCAATCTTCTACTCTAGTCTTAGGACCTATTGCCCTCCAGTGTTAACCTTCCCTTTGAGCTGTACTTACCCACTTACCATGCCCTGAATAACCATGTACTTCTCTGGAACTTTGCTCATATATTCCTTCTCATTCTGTGGGACTCCTTCCTAAATTACCCCCACTCCCTAGTGATTTCTAACTTTGAGGGGGAAGGCAGGGAAGACATTATTTATTCCACCTCTCTTGCACTTGCTACCTGAGCTTTGAGTTACATTTTGTAAGCTCTTTGAAGACAAATACTATTTTTTTTTATTTTTATATTCCTTATAACACCTAATATGTAGTACAATTCTCAACGAATACTTATTTGATTATCAGAGGTCTCTATTGCAATAAAAGAGAAGACCTCTCTGCTTTGCATATTAACCTCAGGTCACATTATTGTGCACCAAGTTTCTCACTATTAGGCATTATAACACGATTTCCAAGAGCATTGCTCTGCACTCCTGTACTTTATTTTGCAAAGCTATATTATCTCAACAAGGGAGTCGATTCAGTGGTTCAGGCTATTATTTAAACAGTCATTAATTGAACAGTGAAGTGTTCTGCTCACCTATGATTGTGTAGGGAACTATAAATATATGTGCAGTTGTGTAATTATCTCCACCAACGCTACCCTTCAAAATGGTTAATTATCACAAACATATGAAATGCAAATGCTATCTCTAGATGCTATTCAAAAGGAACCATGCAGGTACTATAATTCTATTGGAAATATCAACTCTGATTTCATTTGCTCAAATTTAAAGTGCCTGGTGTGTTAGTTTCCCAGTAACTTGTGATTCTGGCTTGCCCTCCTAGACCCCACGGATTGGACCTAGGATTTCGATAACAACTCCTGCTTTGAATGCTAGTTTCCAATAGCTGAGTTTCCTGAGCTGGAACCCCAGCCTTTCTGTGGCTAAGTTCCCATACCTATTACATTCCTTGTACTGGATCAAACCAGTAGGGGAAATTACTTAACCCTCTGTTTCCTACTCTATAAAATGGGGTTAATACCAAATTCACATGGTGGTTGTGAGAATTAAATAATGTAACATGTGTAAAGCTACTGACACATACTAAGTACTCTATGTTCTCTTCCTATCTTCTGTTCCCAACCTGTCCATCCTTGACCTATTGTGCTGGACATACTAGGCCTCAATATCACTCTCCCTTTTCTCCTGCTCCTAGGGCAAGTAGCAGGGATATATAAAGGCTTCAACCAAGCAGATCTGAAATGTGGTAAATCATGCCAAATAGAGAATTAAAAAAAACAAACAAACATTTTTTTCCTTTTTTTACAATCTTTGGTATGCCACAGATCAGCAAGGTTGTTATGAAAAAGAAAGGATGCTAATGTGATTAGAGCATAGAAAGGAGAGCCATAAGGTGAGGGTAGAAAGCAAAGCATTAACTATATCATTCCGAGCTAGAGGGCAATGGTGAGAAGCTGTCGTTCCCCAAGATTCTGTCATTGAGATTTCCTCTCTCTTTACTATCTCTCTTCTTTGGAGGATTTATCCTTTCCCAATATGTCAAACATCATCTTTGTGATGTGCCAGTTGACCCAAGCTTATAGAATTCCAGAAATGCCTTTCCACCTGCTTTATATATATGCCAAAAATAAGACTCCTTACTACTATCTCTTTCTTCATGATTTTCTGTTTCCCATCATCCCAGTCACTGAGCCCCTATCTTGAGTTTTCCTATAGTTTAACATTTACCTATCCAACCAATATCGATTTTTGAGTATCTACAGACATAGCGATGGGCATTCACAAAAAGACAGAATACACGGTTCCTGCCCTCATATGATATATATTTTATTTTCAAAATAATTACAGGAAATCACACTTCCTGTTTTTTCTCCTACCTTTTTTGCAGCTCCTTCTCCACTGCCTTTGCTTCTTCTACCTTATCTCTCCAATTTTTAAGTTTTGGTATGTTCTGGGACTTGATTTGTGGTCCTCTTCTCTGACTCTCAAATTTATATCCTCAGCTTGGATCTCTGCTCAGAGTTCCAGGCTGGTATATGCATGTGAGCACTTCCTTCTCCTCTCTACTTGGAAGTCTAATGGGCATCTTGCTTACTGTGTTGTGGTACTTTGAAAATGTGTTCACCAAGTCTTTGACTCTCCTCCCACCAAGATGGAGTGCCAATCCCCTTTTCTTGAAAGTGGGCTGACCTTAGGGACTCACTTCTGACGAATATAAAGCAGTGGAAGTGATGCTGTGTGACTTCTCCCTGGAGACATGCATCCTGGGAGCCCTCAGCTGACACATAAGAAGTCTTGCTACCCTGAAGCCACCACATTGCAAAGACTATGTGATAAGACCATGCCAAATGTGAGAGACATGTCTGAGGAACACCAGCTCTTCTAGTCCCTAGTTGTTTGAGTCTTCCCAGCATCAACCATGAGACACATGAGTGAGTGAGACTTCAGGTGGTTCTGGCCGCCCGAGCTGATGCCGAGTGGGGCAGAGATGAGCTATTCCCCCTGAGTCCTGCCCAAACTGCAGATTTGTGAGCAATATCAATGTTGTAAGCCACTAAGTTTTGTTTTGTAGCCATTTTAACTGGAAAGATATTCGAGATAAATGTCCTTATACCTGTTTATACCTCCATACCTGTTTATTGTACAGCCTTTTCCACTTCATTGATTACTCACTCTATTCTCCCACATGCTCAGGCCAAAACTTGTATCAACCTCAATATTTCTTTTTCTCTCATACTCTACATCTGGTCAGTTATAAAATTTTATCACCTTGACCCCCATAAATAACCAGAATTTGACTATTTCTCACCACCCCCACTGCCACCAGGACATCAACATCTTTGATCTAGATTATGGAAGAGTCTCTCTGGTAGATTTATAACTTAAGACCTATTGCCGTTGAGTCAATTCTGACTCATAGGGACCCTATAGGACAGAGTAGAACTGCCACATGGAGTTTTCAAGGAGCACCTGGTGGATTTGAACTGCCACCCTGTTGGCTAGCAGCCGTAGCACTTAACCACTATGCCACTAGGGTTCCTTGGTAGATTTATTATGTTAATATTTCCAATTATTTACCCTTGCGTGTATCTATCTATGCCCTTCACATATGGCTTCGCAGCTGCCCTTATCAAGAGGTGGAGGATAGTTCCCTTCTTCTTGATTTAGAGTTCAACTATGTGTATTTCCTTGACAAATATGATACAAGCAGAGAAATCTTGTCCATTTCTGCTTGCTCTGTTGCCTCTCTGTAGATTGCCTTAAAAACAAGTCTGGGTTGTCCTGCTTGGTAATGAAATACATGTGGCACAGAGTCAGGTCACCCTAGTTATCCAAATTAAGTTCGTTCTACATCAGCAAAGTTGCCTGTGTGACCCACAGCTGCCCTCAGACACATGGGCGAGCTCAGCCAAGACCAGAAAAACTGCCCAGTTGACCCGCAGGTCTCTGAGTATTCGCTTATGTTATAAGCCACTGTTTTGTGGTTGGTTGTTATATGGCATTTTTGTGGTCCTAGAGGTTCGCTATGAGTTAGAATTCACTCAACAGCACTGGTTTTTTTTTTTTTTTTTTCGGTTTAGGTAAGTTATACAGAAATTGATGCCTGGAATGGGGTGTTTGCATAACAAAAATCTAAACTATGTGCCATCTACTTCACCTGTGGGAATGGACAGGATGCTGGAAAGATGTCAAGAAAACCACTATAGGAAACTGGAAAAACGAGAACATTGTAGTTGTGAAATATTTGGGTAATCAATTTCCTGTGGTAACTTGGAAGATGGAAAATGTCATAATAAGTTTTTGGATGTGGACAAGGAGATGTCCGGGCAAAAATGAGAGTTGCCAGTGAGTTTTCTAAGTTGTCTAAGATATCTTACTCCAAGGAAAGGAGGAACTCTGCAAAGAACTGGCCAGTTTGAAACCAGAGTTTAAAGCTTAGAATACTGCTTGAGTGCAAAATAAATATTTGTGGAAGGAATTAATTACTTACTTACAATTTCAGTAAGTGTTATGAACTAGAAGCACAAGCTCCATCAGAGTCTATAGTGCAAATGTGAGCATCTCCTTAAAATACTCCCAGGGGTGTTGGAATTGGAATTGAGATATCTTGAAGGCTTAATTCATTAACACAAAGACATGGTGCCCTGAGTAAACCTTTCTTGTAGATTTTCAGCTACTGTGAAGTTCAGGCACCCTTCCTGAAGTGACTCACACAATGCTTCTTAGAAATCTATGTACGTGATCTTTCCTGCTCTTATAGTTCATTTTTTGTAATATTTCTCAGCTATATCACCATATCTGTTTTTTTTTTTTTTAATGTATCCTTCCAGGCAGGCATTAGAACCAAGAAATAAAAAGAGAACTCAAAATAATGCCTCACTAGCTTTCAATAGAAAATAACGGTTTTCTTCCATTGTCTGTGACTCACAGAATGGGTTTTCTGATTAAATACTGACTAAAAAAAAAAAAAAAAAAAATTCATGATGGCTTGTTATCTATGCTAACCCTTGAGTTTAATTGTGAATGGTTCTTCACCAGAGTTTGACCGTTACCTTTTCCACATCTTAAGTACTTCCCGTATTTTCTCTCCTTCTGTTTGTTTCTCTTCTTCACCTTTTCAATTTACTAACATAATTTGGATTCCCTTCTTGTCTCCAAAATGATGCCACCTCCTTCCTGATTACCTGATGCCACCTGTACCCTTGCACCCTTTGCAAAGGACAAAATATCACTAAGGAGCACTGAACCCAGGACTGACCCCTGCAGGCGTTAGCTAATATGCCCCTCAGGTTGGTCATAAGTCAACAGGAAACACTCGAGTTTGTCCCTAGGGCCAGGAGATAACTGTGAAATAAATATTTCCCCTGTTTCTTTGAATATACATTTGTTTGGGGAAGAACAATTTTAACAAGCTTGGTCTCTAGGGATGTAGTTTGAAAACTCTTACGTGGATTTTGCATTTGGAGAAAGCTTTTGCAAGTGAACCTAAAGCTACTGGAATCCTGCCTACTGAGAAGACTTCCCAGTCTGCGAAAGAAACCCTCAGCAGAAAAGCATTTCTCCAATTTATAAACACTACTCCTGCAGCCCCAATTGCCAGGATTCACCCTGAGCCTTTCTCACAATATCAGCTTTCTCAACCAAGTAAAACCAAAATATAAGCAGTGCTTGTCACCCTCTCAACCAATTTAGGAAAAGTTCCCATGAGAATTGAAGAGTCAGAGGTCAGTAGAGAGCCCCTGAATTTAAGGTGTGAGGATCTAGTGATCTGTCTAGCTTTAGCAAGTAGAAAAGAACTTTAACATTGCAAAGAGCATGATGCTTTTCAACAGAGCCACCATGGGAGACTAGGTATCTATCCTGAGTTTGATTTTGTTTTAAATCTTCCCACTTCTCTCTCCCTCTCTCATTCTCTCTCTAGTATTTTCTTTTTAAATCACAAGGCAATGCATACACATGGGACAAATTCAGTATCTAATGAAAAGTAAATATCTCTCTCACCTCAGACTTGCCGTTTCCTCTCCAGAGACAAATGCTTTAAGATTTCCTTACATATCCTTCCAGGAACTTGCCATACATATGCAAGGACATTGCCTTATTTTAATAACACAAATGAGAGTGACTCTCCCTCAATTCTGTGCCTTGACTTTATCCCTTAAGACTGTATCTTGACAATTTTTCCTTTTTAGTACATGGCGATGGACTTCGTATCCTCTACTGGCTGTCAAGCGTTTCAAGGCCTACATGTAACATACTTTATTTAACCCAGCCCCTACTGATGGATATTTATATCCTTTTAGTCTCTTGCTATTAGGAGACAAATACGATAATAAAAATCTTTCTACCTTCCTATTTGCACACATGTAATTCTATATATATTTGATGAATTTCTACCAGTGAAATGCCAGGCTCAAAAGTCATATATGCCTTTAACAGGTTGTTGGATGCTGTTAAGTGGTTGCAGCAATTAATACTCTCCCAAAAATGTATGATAATTAAGATGATTAAGGAGAGACAATGTAATTTTCCCTAAAGGAATTCTTCCACCGTTTCCAAAATTCTTATTCTGTCTTCTCTCTAGGGCCATCAAACTGCCCCTTCGGCCTGAGAATTCCACAGAGATTTCTAAAGAAGTTGAGGACAGAATAAGCAAGTGAGTTTTTGGTTTCTCCTACCTTTACTATATTTGGCTAAAAGCATGTTTGAAGTGAACCAGATTTGTAGTACTAATTTATTGTATGATTTTCAAGCAGGCTCTAAATGCCATCCACAAAGAGCACTAAAAATGTGTGGGAAATGTCTGCATTATTGGAATAAGTGTAGTGGCCACTAAGGTGACTGTTTTGGATACAGCCGTATATATATAACTGCAACTATACTTGTGTCTATATCTACATATATTACATAGTCCAGAGTAATTTTAAAAAATAATTCCATGATATTCATTAGTCTCAACCTGTGTACTTACATGGTGCACTCTATGAATTATAATTGCTGGAAAACCCATGCTTCTCAACTTGGTGGATATACTAGGAGGGTGACCAAGACACCAAACTCAGTGCATAGTCTTGGGGCATTAATGTCACTTGATGTTAAATAATTCCAAATATCATTAAAACAAACATCATAGAGTGCTTGCTTTGGCAGCACGTATACTAAAATTGGAATGATACAGAGCAGATTAGCATGGCCCCTGAGCAAGGATGACACGCAAATTCGTGAAGCATTCCATATTTTTTTAAAGCACGATAAAAATTAACAAACAAACATATAGAGTAAAATGTAAACTTTGTTTGAATTTAAAGATGGTAATTTGCAGCATACTAATTTGATCCATACCTCAGATCCTCTGAAATACACATTCTTTGGAACTACTTCAACAGGAAGGTTGGAAAAAACCTGCTTTAGGTGTTCTTCTCATATATCCCAGGCTCTGGGGGACCCAGGAAAACAGTGATGGGGATGGACTGATTCAGTTAGCCTTATAAAGCACCTTTTTCTCAAACATAAAATCAAGATTTGTATGTTGATCCAGTTCTTGAGAGATGCTGATGGAATGATAAAGGGATTTCAGGAAGTTCTTCTGACCCTGAATATCTACCTACCGAGTCTTCCAAGAACTTTGACATTTCACCGTTAATTATACATTTTCAGAGCCAACTTCCAGACAGAAATTATTTCATTTCATTGATCTTATGGATTAGGAAGTTGAGGACTAAGAGGTGAAGTGATTTGCTCAAGGCCACATAGCAGTATAAAAATAGAGCCTAAGTGGATTTGGGTTTCTTAGCTCTCGGCCCAGTGTTATTTCCTCTGTCTTTATGTTATAGCTTGTCTCAAGCAAGCAATTAAAGCACCTACAAGGAAAATACCAAATGCACACTCTAACAACCAAAGTGCGGAGAAATCAGGCACATAGGCATAAAATTGACCTATGTAATGTCAATTTGTGGGAGTGGAGCATGGAACATGGGAGAGTCTCAGAAGACAGACCCTGCTCTGCCTCTCCCAACTTCCCCTAGCAGCAAAGAGGTCCAGAACTGCCAGGGGAAGGTACTCCAAGGGGGTTCTGGGTAATGGTGAAAGGGAGAAAGCCATTGAGAAAAAAGAAGAGAGAAAAAGCAAACTTTCTACAACTTCCTTATCATGTAGCAAACTGAACGTGTTCTCCAGTGAAAAAATGAAGTCTATTCCCACTACCTGCCTCTGTATATGAGGCTCCCCAAGGCTTCAAACCCAACTCCTCCGAGGTCCTTTGCAGAACTAAAGCAAACACACTGAGCACTGTTTACTAGCAGCAGACAACGATGCCCCAAGGAGCAGTGTCCCTGAACTTGCAATGCTGTCAGCAGAGAAAATGCTGATGCCATATTTGAAACCCAGAGTTCAGGGAAGAAAGCAACTGGATCAGAGAAAGAATGTATAGAAGTAGCAGCATTTCAATGTGGATTTCTTTAAATACCCCCAGGAAAAGTAGCTTGTCCTGGCATCAGGTCAAGATCACTAATTAGAGCTGATGTCTAAGAATCATAATCTCCCAATCTCCCTAAAATGATAAAATAGCCTAAACCCAAACCAAACCAAACCCACTGCTGCCAAGTTCATTCCAACTCATAGCAACCCTATAGGATGGAGTACAACAGCCTCATAGGGTTTCCAAAGCTGTAAATCTTTATGCAAGCTATCACATCTTTCTTCCACAGAGTGGGCAGTGGGTTTGAACTGCCGACCTTTCAGTTAGCAGCCAAGCACTTTAACCAGTGTGCCACCAGGGCTTCTTAAAATAGGCCCCAAACCAAAACCAAACCCATTGCCTTCCAATCGATTCCCACTCATAGCAACTCTATAGGACAGAGTAGAACTGCCCCGTAGGATTTTCAAGGATCGGTTGGTGGATTCCAAATGCTGACCTTTTGGTTAGCACCAAATGCTTAACCACTGAGCAACCAGGACCCCTAAAATAGCCCAAGGTGACCATATATTCTGGTCCAACTGTTTGGATTGAGCTGATGGGCTTTCGTGGAGAACTGTTATTATTGCTAATAATACCAAAGCCATACATAGTTTACTCTGTGTCAGGCAATGTTCTTAAGGCTTTACTTGTTCTAACTCACTTGATCTTAACCACAAATTTAGGAGGTAAGGGTTACTGTTGCAATTATTATTGCCATATAGCAGGCGCTCCTTGGAAACCCTATGGGGCAGTTCTACTCTGTCCTGTAGGGTCACTGTGAATGGGAATTGACTCAACAGCAATGGGTTTGGTTAGGAATTTTAAACACTCGTAAAGGAGCCCTGATGGTGCCAAAGGTTGACAGTTTAAACCCAAGAACCACTTTGTGGGAGTAAGATGTGGCAGTCTGCTTTCATAAAGATTGTTGTTTTTGTTGTTAGGTGCCATCAAGTCAATTCTGACTTACAGTAACTCTATGTATAACAGAACGAAATGCTGCCCAGTCCTGTGTCATCCTCACAATTGTTGTTATCTCCATTGTTACAGCCACTGTGTCAATCTATCTCCTTGAGGGTCTTCCTCTTTTTCTCTGACACTCTGCTTTACCAAGCATGATGTCCTTCTCCAGGGACTGGTCCCTCCTGAGAACATGATCAAAGTATGTGAGAGGAAGTCTTGCCATCTTTGCTTCTAAGGAACATTCTGGCTGTATTTCTTCCAAGACAGATTTGTTCGTTCTTCTGGTAGTCCATGGTATATTCAATATTCTCACCAATACCATAATTCGAAGGCATCATTTCTTTGGTGTTCTTTATTCATTGTTCAGCTCCATAAAGATTATAGCCTTGGAAACCCTATGGGGCAGTTCTACTTTGTCCTATAGGATCCCTGAGTCAGAATCGATTCAACAGCAACGAATTTTTAAACAGTCATTAACTCTGTTCTCATGGAGCTCACTGCTGAGCAACAAAAACAACTACCTAGGCAAATACATGTCAGGTAATAACTAATTTGGTGGAGGCGGCCTAGATTGCAGTGGGAAGACTTCCTGTGTAATTAGTCACCTGAGTGATAAGCAAGAATTAGCCGATGAAGCAGACCCAAGGAAAGGGAGCAGCATGCACCTGCAGAGTGGAGATTTTTCAGGTAAATGAGTTCATTCCAATATGATTGGAGAATGGAGGTTAAGAGAGAAGTGGGGAAAGGATGAAGCTGAAAAGGTAAATAGGGACCCAATGTCCAAGGGGCCTATGAGTTGCTTTAACAAGTGTGTATGTGTATGGGGGTGGTGATGGGTAGGGTATTTTCTTTCCCATCCTCCTTTTTAATTGGGCAACATCATAGATGATTTGCTGTCTTGCATATCTATCATATGGAAATTCAATTGTTGACAAATTTTGTTCAGTACTGGTAGGCAGTTTGTCAGCATATTGGCATTCTAGACTTCTATTCCTATTCCAGTGCAGCCTTTAGAAACACTGCAAAGGGGAAAAATGTTTTCTCTGACCACTCTCCATTTCTCTTAATGATCATTTCTGCATTGTCAAGATCACCTTCCCTTCCAGACGCTGCCTCTACATAAGGCCCACAGAATAACTCTGCTGGTTGCAGTGAGTTGATTCTCAAATATGGGGCCCTGGGAGATAACACCGCCTGACATAGTCTACAGAATTAGATTGCCTGGACTAAGAGGTTGGTTATATCACTTCTCAACTATAGAACCTTAGGCAATTGGCTTAGCTGCTCTGTATTTTAGTCTGTCATCTATAAAATGAAAATAATAATAGTACCTACCTCTTAGGCTTATAGAGATGATTGGGTGGTTTATTGCATGTCAAGCACTTTGAACAGTGTCTGCACATAAGTAATACTTAATAAACATTAGCTGATATTGCTATTTATCATAGCTAGATATAGAGATCTATCTACATATGCTTATGTATCTATTTTATTTAATCTCATAAAAATATACATATAATGAGGTACTATTGTTATACACTTATATTTATAGATAAGGGAAAGAGACTTCAAGATATTAACTAATTTGTACAAAATCATAAATTTAATGAACTGAGCAACCAAAATACAAACCTGTTTTTGTGTGAACATGTAAGATTTTAAACATTTTATGATGCGTGCTTTTCAAACCTGTTGCTTCCTTAATGCCTAGATTTCTCCATTGTTTGATATTTCATCCAAAGCTTGAGATAGACCAAAGGTGACCTTGACCATGTTACCCATGAGAGGAGGTGCTAATGAGCCCAGAGATGGCCACAGGACTGTTTGGCAATGCCACACAAATCCCAAGATATATCTGTTTGCAAAGGGTTAGAAAAGGCCACGTATTGTTTCCTTTTGTGGTTATTAGTTCATTTGAAGCAGTTGAAGAGCTGAACCTCATTTGTTGTATGACTCCATGGCCTCCACTGTAGAGCTGCTGGCTGCACACATATCCTGGACAACCCTGGGTGAAGTCTGTGCTGCAAAAGATTCTCCCAGTGGTCCAAAATGTTAGCAGACTGAGCCCTAAGACATGACGTAAGGTAATTGGACCTACTGGAGACCCATTCTTATGTCTTGAGATGGAGAGTGGATGGTTGTCTCCCACTTCCACCAGGATTATGCCATCATCTTAGTAGGTACAGTTGAGAGTGGAAAGGAGATTACCCATTTGACTTAAACCTCAGCTTTCAGGGTTCCAAGCAAAGGAATCCATAAAGTATTTGAAGATGATGTATCTTTAAGGCAGACAGAGAAATAACTTCAGTGAATACTGTGTACACCAGAAATGTGTTAACTATTTACATTTTCTTTCCTAATGAGGTGAAAATGAAAGAAACATTTAATTTACTATGGTTGTATTTTAGTCAGATGGTCATTGCTTAACCCAAAATGATTAATATTCACTCATGTGAATATATAACTTCCATTGGGTGGGTTTTTACTATTGGGTTAGAGGAGCAGTTCGTACCTTGCTTGTTCATTTATTTGGTTTCATGCCTTCATTCATTCATCAAGTATTAATTCATCATCTTCAGTATACTAGTTATTAAAGATGCAAAGATTACTGAGAAATAATCTATAACCTTGAGCAGTTCATTCTGTGGTGGGGGAGACATATAAAGCAAATAATTTCAATATGTTAGTGATAAATACCATAACTGTGGTTTGAGAAAAGTGCTATGGTAAGATAGATAAAGGAGTAAATTACTGGGGGTAGAGAAGTGTTCAGAAAAGACAACAGAAGGGTTGGCATTTTTCTAAGTCTTATTTAGGTAAGGCAGATAAAATACAATCCTTTTTTTCCCCAGTATTTAAGAAAGTAATTCTATCTTTGGAGGAACCATTTATTTCAACCTTCTTGAAAGATGGCCTTAACCTATAGATCACCAGTTGAAGCTGTTTATGATGCAGTATGACTCTGGAAGTAATTTGTTCAAATTATCTCCTAAAAAGTTGATGTATGTTCCCATTTTAAGAAAATCTCATTTATTAAAATTTAACTTGAACAACAATCCAGCTGGCCACATTTAAGCAGAACTATTTACATAATGATTTGTAGCAAGGCTTTTTTTTTTTTTTAATAACAAACTCTCCTTGAATATTAATTTACAGCGTCTTGATTTGTATTTTCCTTTGAACTGAAAAAACATAAGCTGTGAAATTTGAATTGCTCAGCTATGTGGTGCTGAGCAACTGACTAATATTATTTCAAATTCTTACAGCTTTAAGATGTGTATATAGATATTATTATCCACGTTTTACAGTTAAAGAAAATGAGACTCAAAGAAGTTTAGTGAGGTGCCTTTGTTTACAAAACCAGTACAGGAAAGACCCTGATCGAAGACTAGGTTCTAATGCCCATGCTCTTCACTACATAGTCCTGCTACTTCCAAATACATAGGTGGATGCATTCTCCAGAAGGAATACTCACTCATTTTTTATTGTAGTCTCTCCACTAAGAAAACTACAGGTCATTAAGTCAGAAAAGGTTTTCGGGCTCTGATTTGATTTTGCCCACACTGACTCCACACTTTTGGTCCTCTCCTTGGCTTTGGTAGCAACACAAAACCATCAGTTTAGCTTCCTTCTCCTACCTAATTCAGCTTTCTACCTCATTAAAAAAAAACACCAGCTTGATGAAGGAATTCTACTCTCCAAAAGATAAGGTGGTGAGTATAGATTTTATTCAATAATCCTATCCTTTTAGCTATAATTAAACCAGTTTCAAACCCCTGTCTAAATTTGGAACTGACAACTTAATTGGTTGTCCAAGTAGAGGATAATGGATAACATCTGGGTTACAATCCTTTTTTTTACAATGGCAGAAAAGAAAAGGTCTTCAAGGTGTAAACTGCCTGCAATGTAGTAAAATTTATACATGATGCTTTCAGGTTTTAAGGATCACTTCACATTTTAACCATTCATTGGGTAATCCCAATAGTTTTTGTATTCCTTCTGGTTATTACACTCTGGTTGATGTTGCTGATACTTTGCCTTGACTCCATTCATGAAAGCATGACCTTGACTGCTACCATGAAAGGACGTAAATTCCTAGGGATTTGCCCAGCCACACCTCTCCTTGTAGACCCAGCTTTTCTCAATCTTGTCCAATCAAGATGGACTTACTTTCACACTAACAGATTGCCTAGAGCTGGATCCTGTCTGGCAAAACTGAATTATCACATTCACGTTTCCTTAAGGCAGAAGACTAGTGAAAAGCAGAGTGTGTGTGCATTGCCATGGCATGCCTGTATGCGTGTGCATGTGTATGTGTGAAAATAGTACGTACTATTTTCAGTTATTTATTTGGCCTCAGCCCAATGGGTTAGGAGGTGTGTTTAGAACTCAGCAATGCACGTTCTCTAGGTAAGGATGAGGAAAACAATTAAAAGTAAGCTTTAGGACCAGTGCAAAGCTCCTAATCTTACAATGTGGAAAATAATAAGCCCTTAGCCTCCCCTCTAAAGTAGTCTTCCTAATGATGAAGCTTCTGTGATGGGAACACTGACAGAAACAAAAAGTGTCGGAAATGAAAAGGGCCTCAGAGATTGCCTAAGTGAACTACCTCCCTTAATTAATGATTTTACTGAGATTCAGATAGGTGATCTGCCCAAGGACATACAGGTAAACAAAAAAAGGGAAAAAAAAAGTCTGTGACAACTATCCTCCTACTCTATCCACCAAGCTTAGAGCCAGTGAGAGGCATGAATTCATCAATACAATGTAAAAGAAAGTGAGACATTGTGCAACTGTGAGAGATGATATTTTAGAGGTAGAAGGCTTTCTTGTCTTTTAGACTTCCAGTATACTTAGATTGGGTATTTGGAAGCTTATAAAATATGATTTTATGAGCATATCTCTGGTTAAATGGATGATATGGTATCTAGAAATGAGAAAACTAGGAGGGTGGAGTAGAGATCTGCCTCCATACATCTATGACCTGTGTGATTCCTAAATGCACCGGTAGTACAAAGATTTTTTTCCTTCTGTCTCTTACCTTATGCTAGCCTACCATTCATTTATCACATGCATGAATTGGAAATCTATAGACTTTAAGTGGCCTCCAAATTCTAGTTGTTGCTTCCCCTAATTCAGATCCATGTTTCTTGGAGAGAATGAGTAACAGTGTCATAGGTATTAGATATGCCAGACAAAGACGTGGGATTCAGGAGTCAGTGTTGATTGTGGCTTTTCTTCAGCAGACATCCCCGCTGCTGAGTAGTTTGCTCCTGTCAGTGCTGGGATCTTTATATTTGTTTTGTGTTGCCCCTGGTCAATTAAGAAAAAAATGATTCAATATCCCAAATCTCCTTGGCTTTGCTTCAACTCGTCAGAACTTTTAACATTTGTCTGTTTCTAAATTGGGGTGAGCAAGGTTGGTTTTAACAAAATTGTTCAGTTGGAAAAGTTGGTCTCCACCTGTACCTCCTCTTTTGTGCTCTTTCTTCATTTCTAGCTTTCCTCTGTCACATTTCTCCTGGAACAAGATCTCCAATGAGCTATGAATTTAGCTAGTTGGTAAAGCATCATTCATTTGCTCTGTTTATTCAGCAAGCATTTGTTGATCACCTGTTGTGTTCAAAGCATTAATTAGTGTCTTAGCTTGAGTTCTCTAGAGAAGCAAAACCAGTGCAGCATATAAATATATATATACAGAGAGATTTATATAAAGGAAATGGCTCACGCAGTTGTAGAGGCTGGAAAGTCCTAAGTTCGTGGGTCAAGCTGGAGGCGTCTCCTGACTCGTGTGTTGGCAAATCCAAGATTGGAAGATCAGATAGCAGGCCTCTAACTTACAGCCTATAGAAGCAGATGAATCCCAAGATCGGCAGGTAAGACAGCAGGTATAATCTGCTAGCTCAAGTCCCAAGAACTGGAAGCCAGATGAACAGAAGCCAGCTTCAGAATCCAGAGCAAGTAAAAGGCAGTGAGCCTTCCCAGAAAGTCCACCTATTTGGAGGTAGGCCACACCCTCATGGGAACTCCCTTTTAACTGTTGGCTGCTCACAATAGATCGTACCATGCATGTGATCACATTATACCAAATCTCATTATGGAGGTGATTAAGTCATTAAAAAGCCACCAAACTATATCATAACTGCCAAACCACTAAGAATCATGGCCCAGCCAAGTTGACACACAACTTTAACCATCACAATCAGTTACTGAATTTTTACACAAATAATGTGCATTCTGTTTGTTTGTTTTTTTTTTTTAACCAACTGTGCCATTCCCCAGTAAGGTATTTTCTTAAGTGCTACGCCAATTTTTTAACACATTGCTGTAAAAAAAAAAGAGTGTGCTTAGCAAAATATCTCACAGGGGAAGGGTGCCATCGGCAAAAAAGTAAAACTTGCATGTATTTTGTGTAAAAATATGTTATTTACCTAACACCTTTATAATTTCTGTCACAGACTCATCCCGCTTTATATTAACCTCCACAGTTTTTGCAGTGTCACCTCACTGTAATCTACTTAATATTTTTTTGTTTAACTTAATTTACTGTTTACTTAAATAAATTTATATCAAAGCAGATTTTAGAGTTTCTTGTCAAGAAGGTAAACTAAGTACTGGATGTTTTCTCTGTCTTCTACATCAAACCCAGGAGAAGATAGAAAAGCAATGGTTTGTGTGAGTAAAAAACACAGCCTCTCTTAATAAATGGTACAAAATTGTGAAAAAAATCTCAGGAAAGCTAAAGTTTCCAGGTTTCTTTTTAGGTGGAGGAAATGGAAACCTTGAGTGACAGACAGGAAAAGATTGGGGTGCAAAGTCCTAGGTACCCCCTTACTTCTTTCCCAGGTTGCTTTGGGCAGCACAGGCTAGGAGCTATGACCTGGGAGGGCATTTCCATGGCTGGAGCTGACTGTAACTCCAATAGAGTAGTGCAGATACTGACTGAAACTTGCCAGAATTTGAAGTTGCCAGAGCCCTAAAAAAAAAAAAAGGAATTGGAATAAACAACTATCTACTTCCTTGAAACCCTATCTTAGGGTTTCTAATTTGCTCCATCTGATCAAGAAGGTGGGATAGTTGCACCTTTAATACCAAACAAAATGGAATAAAAAGTATAAATAAATGATTTATTTATGTATATATTCACATACGCATATATGGATATAAGTGTGTGAGAGTGTGTGTGTACAAATAAATAAATATGAAAAATAAATATGTATATCCCCATGTTTAAGAAAACATCATAGAACATAACTTGATACATAGTGATATAGAAGAGCTGGTTGTTATAATTAATATTTTTATTAAAATCATAAGTATACACCAAAATAACAATAATATCTTAGAAGAAGTACAGCCAGAATGCTCCTTAGAAACAAGGATGGTGAGACTTTGTCTCATGTACTTTGGACATGTTATCAGGAGGGACCAGTCCCTGGAGAAGGACATAATGCCTTGGTAAAGTAGAGGGTCAGTGAAAAAGACGAAGACCCTCAATTAGATGGACTGACACAATGACTGCAACAATGGGTTCAAACATACCAATGATTGTGAGGATGGTGCAGGACCAGTCATCATTTCATTCTGTTATACACAGGGTTGCTATGAATTGAAACTGACATGACAGCACCTAACAAAATAGGAATGTATTATATATATTACAAATATAATATATATTTCTGTAATTGTAAAAATATCTATAAAAGAATGGATAATCTGGAGATCTCAAGCAATTAAAAAAGAGTTGCATGTGACTTTACAAAATTAGCCGAAGACAGTCACTAAATAAACAAGCAGCAACAACAAAAATTTTATAAATGATGACAACAATAAACCCTGGGAACCACGAGGTGGGGATGGAGTTCTGATTTCTAGAGTTGCTACTTATATTATTTAAAAGCTCCAGTTTTCTACAAAAAAAAAAATTACAAGATACATAAAAAAAAACAGGAATTATCCCTCAGGAAGCCAAATGTTGGAGTTACTAGGTAAAGACTTTAAACCATTATTGTCAACATTACTAAGTGAGGAATTCCTGACCAGTACTCCTCAAAACTGTCAAGATCATCAAAAACAAGGAACGTATGAGAAACTGTCACAGCCAAGGGAAGCCTAAAGAAACATGACAACTAAATGTGATATGGTGTCCTAGATGGGATCCGGGAAAAAAAAAGGATGTTAGGTAAAAACTAAGAAAATCTGAATTAAGTAAGGACTTTAGTTACTAATAATATGTCAGTACTGGTTCATTAATGAAACAAATACACCATATTAATGTAAGATGTTAATAATAGGGGAAACTGCATGTGGGGCACACTGGAATTCTCCATACTATTGTCCCAATTTTTCTGTAAATCTAAAATTGTTCTAAAATTTTTCAAAAAGTTTATTTAAAAAAAAATCATAGTTAACAGATTAAAAAAGAAAAAATTATAGCCCTAAATATAAGAACTAAATCTATAAAAACTCTTAGAAGAAAACATAGGAGTAAATTTTCATGGCTTTGGATTGGACAATGGTTTCTAGATATGACACCAAAAGCAATAACCACAAAAGAAAAAAGATTAAATTATACTGCATCAAAATTAAAAACTTTTGTGCTATAAGCAATATATCAGGAAAGTGAAATGATAACCAAAATTATTTTAAAAAATAAAAAGAACTGATATATCTGATAACGGAGTTATACCCCGAATATATAAAGAACTCTTAAAACTCAATAATAAAAAGACAAATAACTGAACTAAAAAATGGACAAATGTCACCTGATCTTCGACAAGGGCCCAAAGTCCATCAGAAAAGGAAAAGACAGCCTTTTTAACAAATGGTGCTGCCAAAACTGGATGTCCATCTGCAAAAAAATGAAACAGGACCCATACCTCACACTATATACAAAAACTAACTCAAAATGGATCAAATACCTAAATATCAAACCAAAAACTATGAAGTTCATAGAATAAAAAATAGGATCAATGCTAGAGGCCCTAATACAGGGCATTAACAGGATACAAATCACAACCAACAACACACAAGCTCCAGAGGATAAGCTAGATAACTGGGATCTTCTAAAAATTAAACACTTGTTCTCATCAAAAGAGTAAAAAGAGAACCTACAGACTGGGAAAAAAATTTTGGCTGTCACAAATCAGACAAAGGTCTAATCTCTAAAATCTACAAAAAAATCCAAAACCTCTATCACAGAAAGACAAAAAATCCAATTTAAACATGGCCAAAGGAAATGAACAGACACTTCACCAAACAAGACATTCAAGTGGCCAACAGACCCATGAGGAAATGCTCACCATCTCTAGCCACCAGAGAAATGCAAATCAAAGCCACAATGAGATACCATCTCACCTCGGCATTACTGGCACAAATCAATAAAACAGAAAATAACAAATGTTGGAGAGGCTGCAGGGAAATCAGAACTCTTATGCACTACTGGTGGGAATGCAAAATGATACGACCATTTTGAAAAAAGATATGGCACTTCCTTAGAAAGCTAGAAATAAAAACACCATATGATCCAGCAATCCACTCCTAGGAATACATCCGAGAGAAATAAGAGTCATCACACCAATAGATATATGTACACCCATGTCCACTGCAGCATTGTTCACAGTAGAAAAAAGATGGAAACAACCTAGATGCTCGTCAACAGATGAATGGATAAACAAACTATGGTACATACACACAATGGAGTATTGTGCAATGATAAAGAACAATGATAAACCTGTGAAGCATCTCATAACATGGATGCATCTGGAGAGCATTATGCTGAGTGAAGTAAGCCAATCACGAAAGGATAAACATTGTATGAGATCACTACTGTACAAACTCATGAAAACTTTTACATACAAAAAGAATAAATATTTGATGTTTATGAAAGAAGGGAGGGGTGGGTATGGAAAAATACTTACTTGACAATAGATAAGCAGTAACTTTGGTGAAGGGTAAGACAGTACACAATACTGGGGACGCCAGCACAATCTGTACAAGGCAAGTCCATGGTAGCTCCATAGACACATCCAAACTCCCTGAGGGACTGAATTGCTGGGCTGAGGGCTGTGGGGACCATGGTCTCGGGGAACATGGAGCTCAATTGGCATAATAGAGTTAATAAAGAAAATGTTCTACGTTCTACTCTTTGGTAAGTAGCATCTTTTAAAAGTCTGTAAGTGGCCATCTAGGATACTCCACCTGTTTCACCCCTTCAGGAGCAAGGAAGAATGAAGAAAACTAAAGATAAAAGGGGAAGATTAGTCCAAAGGACTAATGGACCCCATCTACCACGGCCTCCGCCAGACTGAGTCCAGTACAATGAGATGGTGCCCGCCTACCACCACTGACTGCTCTGACAGAGATCACAATAGAGGGTCCCGGACAGAGCTGGAGAAAAATGTAGAATGAAATTCGAATTCAAAAAGAAAGATCAGACTTGCTGGCATGACAGAGACTGGAGAAACCCTGAGAGTATGGTCCCAGTACACCCTTTCAGCTCAGTAATGAGGCCACTCCTGAGGTTCACTCTACAGCCAAAGATGAATAGCCCCGTAGAACAAAACAAGACTAAAAGGGGCTCACCAGCCCTGGGCCAGGGACTAGAAGGCAGGAGGGAACAGGAAAGCTGGTAAAAGGGAACCCAGGGTTGAGAAAGGAGAGTGTTGACATGTTGTGGGGTTGTTAACCAGTCTCATACAATGCATGTACTGTTCGATGAGAAACTAGTATGTTCTATAAACCTAATAAAAAAAAGGACAAATGATCAGAATAAACATTCTCCAAAGAAGATAGTTAAGTGGCCAAAAGCACATGAAAACATATTCAACACTATTAGTCATTAAAAAAAAAAAAAAAAAGTCATTAGGGAAATGCAAATTAAACCGCAATGAAATACCACTTCATACGTACTGGGTGGCTAAAATCTAGTGTTGTCAAGTATACGGAGCAACTGGAAACTCATACATTGCTTATTGGATTATAAAATGATGTTCCTGCTTTGGAAACAGTTTGGCAGTTCTGTAAAATTTAAAAAAAAGAGTTACCATATAATTCAGCAGTTGCACTCCTAGGCATATACCCAAGTGAAATGAAACACATGTCTACACAAAAATGTGTGTGTGAATGCCCATAGCAGTATTATTCATAAGTGCTAAAATGTGAAAATAACCCAAATGTCCATCAATTGATGATGAATGGGTAAAATGTGGTATATCCATACAATGGACTATTATTTGGCAATGGAGAAAAATGAAATACTGATAGGTGCTACCTTGAAAACATTATGCTAACTGAAAGAAGCCAAACACAAAAGACCACATATTGTATATTCCATTTGAATGAATTCTCGGAAGTGGGCAGTGACTGCTAATGTGTACAGTGTTTCTTCTTGGAGTGAGGAGAATGTTCTAACTTAGAGAATGGCGATGGTTGCACAACTCTGTGAATATACTACAAAGCTCAGAAATGTAACTTTAAAAGTCTCAAACTTTATGATATATAATTATCTCAATAAAGCTGTTACAAAAAAGCAAGCATTTAGAAATTTCGAGTACCATAAATACCACACTTGATGCTGTAAACAGAGAACACATTTCTTTCTTGTTACATGAACCGTTCTTCAAAACCAATCACGTATAAAACCACAAAGGAATTTCAATAAATTCAAAGAATCGACACCTCATACATTATGGTCTTTGACCACAATGCCATAAAATTAGAAATTAATAACAAAAGAACACATTTAACATCCTCATGTGAATGGAAACTATAATAAGCATGCTTCTAAATAACCCATGGGTTAAAGAGGAAATCAAAAGAGAAATTGTAAACTATTACAGCCAAATAAAATGAAAGCAGTGAGTTTCAAAATGTGTGATATGCTCCTTGAGGGGTACCAAGAAGGAAACATACAGTTTTGACTATAATTATTGGAAAACAAGAAAGGTTAGAGAATACTTGAGGTAAATGATCAACTCGATAGGCCAGAAACATAGAAACAGGTTGCACTGAAAGAAACAGGAGAAATGAGATAATAAAAATGAGGCCAGAAATCAATGAAGTAGAGTACAAGAAAACAAAATAACTTAAAAAGAAATATATACTTTGAAAAAACAAATATAATAGATAAATTGGTGACTAAACAGATCAAGAAGAGGAAACTTAAGAAATGAGTAAACAAATTAAAAAAGAAAAGGAGAAAATCTGTAAAATGTAGCAGATTGTCTAATGTCATAAACATAATGAACAATTATATGTTAACACATTTGAAAACCTAGATAAAGGAATTGAATTCTAGAAAAACACAGAGTTCCAACATTAGCAAAAGAAGATACGGAAAACATAAAAGAACAATAACCATTCAGAAAATTGAACTGGGGTTAAAGCACAAATGCACCCCTGCCACGCACACTTCCTGCCACACACTTCCTGCCTCACATGCTTTCCAGCGAGTACTTTCTGACTTAGTCCTTGGGCTCCTAGTTCTTTCCGCTCCAGTCCACTTGTCAGATTGCTGCCTGGCTGATTTTTCTAAAAAGCAAATTGGATCATGACCTACCCTGCTTAGAGCCCTGAACTATCTTCCCACCCATTGAAGATGAAGTTCAAAATCTTTGGCTTACTCTTTGCTCCTTGATCATTTTAAAATTTAATTCCTGAATAGGCCCTGCTTCTCCACTTTTCAATGCCTTTGCCCTGCTTTCCCTCTCCCTGGAATACCCCTTTTTCCGCCATTTTGTCATCTCACTAACTGTTCCTTATCCCTTAGAACTAAGCTCCAGTATTATCTTTTTCGGGAATACAGACTTCTACCCCCAGTCTGATCGAGGTTCCCTCACTTTGTATTCACAATGCAATCTACAAATAAGTAAGGAGCATTTGCTCTTGTAAGTGTAAAACCAGTGCCACATCCCATAAAGAGAAGGAATATGAAAAACAAAGTAATTTTTTAAACACTATATTTCTAATAGGTACTGCGGCCTCTTCTTGACTCTCCACCTGAGGCCTGTTCTCACTTTATTAAAAAGAATATTACCACATGTTAGACAAGTAGTAAAAACTAGCATTGAAATGAGATTTTTCTTTTTGCTGTAACAGAAAGATTGAGAGAGAGAATTGTAAACAGAATAATTTCCTGAATTTCTCAGGAAACCATTTTATGTTTCACTTATAGGAGAACAGAGATGCCTAAGATATGGTTTCTGTCTTCGGGGAGTTTATAAAAGGTGCCAGCTTTGCTAGAAGTATTTGCAGTCTCATAAGGGACTCTTAAGAGAAAAAAAAAAAAAAAAAGTAAAAACAAAGCAAAACAAAACAATAACCAAAGTAAGGACTTCCAAAAATCTATCTGCAGTGGGTAAGTTTCAGTCTAGAAGAGCTCATTTACAGCAAGTGTAGCTTTGTGGTGCCCTTTGATTTACGCTGTGTAAATGTGTTGTTGTTGTTAGGTGCTACTGAGTTGATTTTGACTCATAGCGACTCCACGTGACAGAGTAGAACTGACCTGCAGGGTTTTCTAGGCCGTAATCTTTCGGGAGCAGATCGCCAGGTCTTACTCCTGCGGAGCTGCTGCGTGTGTTTGAACTGCCAACCTTTTGGTTAACAGCTGAGTCCTTAATAGTTGCACCACCAGATCTCCTTGTAATTACATAGGGGCTGCCTATTCCTGAATTTGGCAGTGGCTGTTTTTTGTGGTCATGGATAGAGAAGCACTCTCCAAATGCACTGTTGAGACTGAACTTGGTATGGCAAGTTTAATCCTGATAGAGACTTAAGAGGCTGATCTGCCCAGATAGGTAGGTCTCCATGTAGGTCCCTCTTATAGTTGAACATTTGTTGACGAGAGCTGTCATTCCCAATAAATGTTACTGTATCTTTATTTGATGAAAGATAAAGACCTTTAAATGTAAACGTGGGTTGCTTTTGAGGCTCCTAAGTTGCCTTTAATGACAAAATTATTTTTTAAAGAAATTGTTGAAATGCACTCGATGTTCTGTTCAAAAACACCTACAAATGTTATCTTTCAGATGTGATTGCTTCCATTTTAATTTAGGTCCATTCCTTGTTACTAGACAAAATCTCAGTTTTGTAGAATCTCCAAACCTTAATAAAATAAAAATGTTGGCAAAATATTTCCTTGCCATTAAATATCTCTTTAATCTGAAGAGAAATTCAATCAAACCTTTATTTCTAAAGCCGACAAGGGACTAAAATAAGCAGGCAAGCATTAAATCAGAGGGCTTATACTGACAAGTTATAAAACCTTAAAGTTAAAATTTAACTTTAATATGCTAGAAACATGGTGTGGTGGAAAGAGAAGTTGACTCACAATTGTGGAATAATCTCCATGTGCCATGCCCAGTAGTAGGATGAAGCAATGCAGATCAGAAAGAATATGTCACATTCATGGTCAAGCAGATGCAAGTGGCAGAACAGGTCTGCCTGTCTCCAAATATTATGCTTTTGTCATGCTGTACTGCTAATGTTACCCAGGCTTGGAGCTTCCAGCTTAGGCTGGAGTTCTAGTTCTCCTACCAACAAGCTGATTGCCTTTGGATAAATTTCCTACACTTTTTTAATTACATTCATGTTATACAAGTATAATTTATAATGTACATAAACCAAAATTTACCAATTCAATGAGTTCTGACAAATGTATTCATTCATGTCATCATCACCACAATCAAGATATAGAATATTTCCATCTACTAAAAAAGTTCCCTCACACTACTTCTCATCCAGACAAAATGGTGTAGACCCATTTTTCCCTGTTCCTCCCGGCTAAGCTCATGTATAAGCCCTGGAAATGGTACAAGAGACAACCAAATAGAAGTCTGAAAGGTGGTAAAAACAAGGCAATCTGGTTTGGGGTTCCAGGACTAGAGGGGTCCTGTGTTCCCACATCTGACAGAGCAAGACCATTCAGACCAGGTGCTTCCCAGCCACTGACCTAGCAACAGAAGGCAACCCAGGTAGGCCGGATAGGCTCATCCCTCCTCAAATTGAATGGGAGTTCTTTTGACAGCATCAGACAAGTCTGACATCACTCGCAAGAGGGAATTCAAGAAGTAAGCAGCCAGAGGAAGCACCCTTCTTCCCCACAGGCCTCAGACTACCCTTTCCCACAGAGAGAAGGTGGGTAGGTGGAGCCAGCAGGGGAGATGCAACTACAGCAGGTGGCCTGGTCTGGGAAAATTCTTTGTCCTAGAAGACCCAAGATGGTCTACACTGTCCAGAGATACCAGCATGAATAAATAGAACTGAAAAAAGGGGTCTAGTCATAGCAAGCAGCCCAAACAGGAAGCATTTTTTGTCCCCACAGGTCTGAGACTTTACTCTCCAACCCAGAGACACCAGGGAAAGCAGGTAGAAAGAGAAGAAGGGACCCAGTAATAGCAAGTGGCCTAGTCTGAGAAACCTCTTGATCCTAATGGGTCCAAGATTCTCCTCCCCTGCCCAGAGACAATGCGGAAGGTGCACAGAACTGAAAAAGGGATCTAATCACAGCAATCAGCCCCAAACAGGAGGCCTTCTAGTCTCCATATGTCTGAGATGCTCCTTTCCCACCAGGGGAAACCAGAGAGGGTGTTCAAGGGACCTAACAATGGCAAACAGCCTGGTCTGGGAAGCCTCTTTGTCCTCATGGGCAGAGACTCTCCTCTCCTGCCCAGAGATACTGGGTCATCCAAGAGGCATTGGTAGGGGGATCCCACCACACCTCTCCCACACTGGGAGTCACATGGAGTCCTAGACTGGGGAGTCCCTTTCTAGTCCCTTAGGCAGCACCCACAGGGACCAGTAGGAGCCCTAGCAGCACCAGATAAGCCTTGCAGACCAAAATAATAGCACAAAGGCTCTGAAAATTAAACTGCTGTTCGAATCAAAGCCTATAAGAGTAGTCCAAACCTAAACAGGGTGGCGGTAGTGTTGTTAGGTCCCATCGAGTCGGTTTTGACTCATAGCAACCCTATGTACAACAGAATGAAACACTACCCGGTCCTGTGCCATCCCACAATTGTTGTTATGCTTAAGCCCATTGTTGTAGCCACTGTGTCAATCCATCTCATTGAGGGTCTTCCACTTTTTTTGCTGACCCTCCACTTTACTAATGATGATGTCCTTCTCCAGGGACTGGTCCCTTTCGACAAGGTGTCCAAAGTATGTGAGATGTAGTCTCACCATCTTTGCTTCTAAGGAGCATTCTGGATGTACTTTTTCCAAGACAGATTTGTTCGTTCTTTTGGCAGTCCATGGTACATTCAGTATTCTCCTCCAACACTACAGTTCAAAAGCGTCAGTCTTCTTCAGTCTTTCCTATTCATCATCCAGCTTTCACATGCATAGTTCACGTTTGAGAACACCACGTCTTGGGTCAGGCTCACCTTAGTCTTCAAGGTGACATCTTTGCTTTTCAACACTTTATTTAAAGAGGTCTCTTGCAGCGGATTTCCCCAATGCAGTGTGTATTTTGATTTCTTGACTGCTGCTTCCATGGGTATTGATTGTGGATCCAAGTAAAAGGAAATCTTTGACAACTTCAGTCTTTTCTCCGTTTATCATGATGTTGTTTATTGGTCCAGTTGTGAGGATTTTTGTTTTCTTTTTGTTGAGGTGTAATCTGTATTGAAGATTGTGGTCTTTGATCTTCATCAGTAAGTGCTTCAAGCCCTCTTCACTTGCAGCAAACAAATGACTGCAAATAGGATGACTGCCTGCCAGTACAAAAGATTAAGACAGGAGACAGTGTCTCCTAACAAAACAGAGAAAATGCTCTGTACATTTTCAATAAATTACCAGTCATACTAAGAATCAAGAATATGACAGCTTGAATGAGAAAAAACGATTCACTCATGCCAACCCTGAGACGAATCAGATGCTGGAATTACAGGCGTATCCTGCTTTTCAAAAGTTCGCTATACGTCACTTCACTTTTATGAAAGACCTACATTAGTACTTATTTTCGATAACCAAAAAAAATCTGAAGAGGATTTTTGCTTTTATGAAAAAAAGCGAAAAGCAGAAATAGCGTTCAGCATTTGGTTAGCAGCAAGCAGTTAAAGAGGCGCTGCACACCCTGTGAAACTACACACACACACAAAAATAGTAGGTAATTATTTCTACTTTATATAGGCTGTGTATTTGTCATATCATTCCTGCTCTTACTGTATGTTAGTGTTATTTTAGGTTTTATGTGTTACTTGGAATGATTTGGTAGGTTATTTTTTGGGTCTAGGAACGCTCAAAAATTTTGTCCCATGTAAATTAATGGTAACTGCTTCTTTGCCTTATGCCATTTCAGCTTACAAAAGCTTTCATAAGAACACTCTACTTTCAGAAACCAACAAAAAAACCAAATCCAGTGCCGTTGAGTCGATTCTGACTCATAGCGACCCTATAGAACAGAGTAGAACTGCCCCATGGAGTTTCCAAGGAGCGCCTGGAGGATTCGAACTGCTGACCCTTTGGTTAGCAGCTGTAACACTTAACCACTAAGCCACCAGGGTGCTTTCAATTTTTTTGTTTGTTTTATATCTTTAGCTTTTAAAGGTTTCATTATAATGTGTCTCAGCATAGATTTCTCTGGGTGTATCCAGTTTGGGGTTTGCTCAGGTTCTTAGATATACAAGTTTGTGTTTTCACCAAATCTAGGAAGTTTTCAGCTATTACTTCTTCAAATACTCTTTCGGCCCCACTCATTCTTTTTTTCTTTTGGGATGCCAAAGCTACAAATATTGAATCTTTTGTTATTGTCCCACAGGTCCCTGAGTCTTTTTTTTTTTCCTCTTCACTCCACTTTCTCTCTGTTGTGCAGACTGCAATCTGTCTCAATGTGTCCTCAAGTTTGCCGATTCTGTCCTCTGGCAGAACCTGCTTTGAGCCTATCCATTTAGCTTTCCTTTTTTTTTTTGGCCTGTAATTGAATTTTTTAAGTTCCATAATTCCACTTGGATCTTTTTTTTTTATAACTTCTATTTCTTTGCTGAATTTCTTATTTTTTTTCATTTGTTTCAAGACAATTTATAGTTGACTGTTGAAGTATCCTAACAACCCCACTCAAAACCCACCACCATCAAGTCAATTCTGACTTATAGGAACCCTATAGGACAGAGTAGAACTGCCCCATAGAGTTTCCAAGGAGGGCCTGGCGGATTTGAACTGCTGACCCTTTGGTTAGCAGCTGTAGCACTTAACCACTATGCCACCAGGGTAATCTGTATCTTAAAAGGATTTTAAAAATACCTGTTGTTAGAATGGAAACCCTGGTGGCGTAGTAGTTAAGTGCTACAGCTGCTAACCAAAGGGTCAGCAGTTTGAATCTGCCAGGCCCTCCTTGGAAACTCTATGGGGCAGTTCTACTCTGTCCTATAGGGTCACTATGAGTGGGAATCAACTCAAGGGCACTGGGTTTTTTTTCGGTTTAGAGAGAAGTTATCAGATTCCTCCCTGTGGTGTCCTGTAAGGAAGACCAATTTAAATGATAATAGGATAATGAATTCCTCATCTGAAGCTAAAAAGCCAGAAGGAAGTGGCACAATATTTTTCAAATGGTGAAAGAAGAGATTTGTCAGCCATGAATTCTATAGCTGGCAACACTATCCTCCATAAATGAAGAGGAAATAAAAACATTCTCGGACCACGAAAAACTATGAGAATTTGTAACTAGCCTTAAAGACTGGCCAAAGGAAATGCTTCAAATATAAAGAAAATGAGAAAAGAAGAAATCTTGGAGCAACTAGAAGGAAAAGAGAACGATATAAAGCAGAGAAATATGGGTCAATACATTAGACTATCCTTATCCTTTACTTTATGAGTTTTATAAGTCATATATGATGATTGAAACAAAAATTATAATACCATCTGATAACCAAAACAATGATATTTAAAAGTGGGAAAGGTAAAGGGACTTAAGCAAAAGTGAAGTTTCCACACTGCACTTAAATGGGGAAATGTTGATACCAGTAGCCTGTGATGAATCACATATGTATGTCATAATAAACAGAGCAAACACTAAGAAAAAGATACAAAGAGATACACTAATAACACGAATAAATCAAGGTGGAATCTTAAAAGATGTACAAGTAGGGGGGCAAGATGGCTGACTAGGTAGAAGCTACCTCGGATCCCTCTTTCAACAAAGACTTGGAAAAAAAAGTGAATCGATCAGATACATGACAATCTACAAACCCTGACTATCAAACACAGATCTAAAGAGTTGACCTGAGTGACAGAGACTCAGCCAGCGCAAGCAGGCTGCATACTGACGTGGCTAACGAGAGAACGAGCAACCACAGGGAAGCAGCAACTGTTTTCAGAGCCTGGAGCCAGCGTCCCCGTCAGAAAACCTTGGCTCCTGGATTTGGACTGGGAGCAGCAGAGATTTACAGTTGCTCTGTGTTCTTGTCAGCATTTGGTATTGTCAGTTTTTTTTTTTTAATTTTTAAAATTTTAACCATTCTAGTAGCTATTTCGTGCCTTATCCTTATACATCATATTGACCTTTTAGAGCAATGGAGTGATTGCTGATACTGAAAAATGGTGGCCAGATACCTAGTGCCTACTAGAGAAAAACTCAGATTCCTCCATGTGGTGTCAAAAGTTTTACACTATTTTCTCCCAGATAACATTTTCGGCTTCATCTATAGCCATAATACTCAACTATGTCATGCCAGGTAACCTTGCTGCTTTCTAACCCGCTCAAGAAATTACATGTATTTACCCATCAGTATTTTTATGATATTTTGCTTTTCCCTCTGGAACACCCTTCCTGACTTTTCTATCTCACAGACCTCCACTTCATGTTTCCAGATCCAAACCCAATCAAATGTCAGTGCCTCTCTGTATCATTTCTCCATGCTACCAACAGGTTTATTTGTTCCTTGCTTTGTTGTCAATGTATTTTGTGTATGGCCCAGTTGAGCAATTAGCCTGTGGTGTTATAGGCAATCTGTGTTAGGAAGAACGTTCTTTTGCCTGACTAGGAGAAGTTCCTCAAGAAATGGGATCTACATCTTGTTTTTCTTTGTATTCTCTAGGGCTCAATATCAATGCTGTTTGTCAATTTAAACTTAATCGTGTTGATTCTGTGGTTTTAAAATATCCAGAAATGTCCTAAAATTCTCAAACATAACAATTACTTTCAATACTGTTTATCAGTGTGGTAAGTTGTATGCTCTGGAAGCAGAAGCTGAGAGGGAGTTTCACATGCAAGGTACTTATTAAACCAACTGCTGTCAAGTCGATTTCGACTCATCGCAACCCTATAGGACAAAATAGAACTGTGACTCCTAGTGACCTTATAGGAGAGAATAGAACTGTGCCATAGGATTTCTAAGGCTGTAATCTTTATAGAAGCAGGCTGCCATGTCTTTCTTCTGTAGAGCGACTGGTGGGTTCCAACTGCTGATCTTCTGGTTAGCAGGTGAGCGCATAACCACTCTGCCACCAGGGCTCCTCAAGGTACTTATGAGGGATCAATAACTCTGGGAGGGAGGGCAATTTTGAACTACAATACGAGCCCTAGAAGGAGCTCTGGAGCATACACGGCTCTTCAGAGGTGTCTCATGTTTAAGTCGAATGGCTGGGCCTTTACACTCCCATCTCAATCAGTCCTTGAATGTGGGTCAGTTCCAGAAAGGTATGTCGTTGGGTGAGGCAACTCTGCAACTGAAGCAAACCCTGCAGTACTTGACAGCTAGAGGCTGTCTGCCTGCACGTAGGGCAACAGGACTTTCCTTGAAAGGAAACTGGATGGCACAGCTCCAGGTCTACCACAGTTAGTAACAATAGCTAATATTTATACTTTCCATGTGCCAGAATACTGCAAAAAAGCCTTTTATGCACCTTATCTCATTAATTCTCACATTCTCTTCCTGAAGTAGGTATTATTATCGCTAGTATCCTCACTTTACAGATACACAACAGGCTAGAGATGGTAATGGGCTTGTCCAGAGTTACACAACTATTACCTGGTAAAGCTTAGATTTTTCACCCAGGCAGTCTGACTCTAAAGCTCCAGCACTTGACCACAGTGTTATCCTGTGATATCTACCCTGTTCTTAACTGAAACTCCTTGAAACTTGGTAATCCACATATATACAATGACGAATTTTCTGTTAAAATGAAAAAAGAATGCCCATTTGCTTCCCATTCTAAACACATAGGGGTCTGTTTTATTAAGCAGAAACTTTTTGTTTGAGCCATGCGTGTGTTTGGCCTGATAGGAGAATTTCCTTTTCAGTCTCTTGCAAGTTCCATAGACTGATAGGTCAGCATTTGAGGTGGGTCATGAGTTAGGCCCGCTTGTCTGCCTTGCTTATGTTAATTGACACCCTGATTGAAGTGCTGAGAAGCTGCAGGGAGTCAGAGTGTGGCCATCAGCATTTCTAGGCCGTCCAATTCATAACCTTCTACTGGGACACAGATGAAAGGACAGCAGTCACAAAGTTGCTCTCAGCTGAAGAGCTTTTCAAGATAAAAATTCACCTTTAGACTTCCATGCAGCTGTAGACTAACAACATCAATTGGCACCGAGGAATTCAGTGGTGGACCTCATTTTCTCTCAGTTGTCTTTTGATAGATCTATATTAAATAACCAAATGAACTTTGGACAGGTATGATTTAGAAAAAAAAAATCCTTAGCTTCTCAATTTCATGTGTCTAGTAACAATGTAATATGTATATGTATTTATATGCATATATATGTATAAAACCTGTTGCTGTCTAGTCAATTCTGGCTCATAGCGACCCTACAGAACAGAGTAGAACTGCCCGATAGGGCTTTGAAGAAGTGGCTGGTGGATCTGAACTGCCAACTTTTTGGTTAGCAGAAGGGCTAACCAAATGGTTAGTGATTTGAAACCACCAGCTGCAAAAAGATGTGGCAGCCTGATTTGGTAAAGGTTTACAGTCTTGGAAACCCTACAAGGGCAGTTCTTTGTCCTATCGGGTTGCTATGAGTTGGTAATGACTCAATAGCAGTGGGTTTTTTGGTATATGTGTGTGTAAATGAGTGTGCGTGTGTGTATATACATAGTGAAACCTACGAGAACTGGAACTCGGTGGGATTGCCTTGTTTTTCCTGGTGTCACAAGTTTTTCACTTTTGACAGGGTGCAGTCTTACCACTTTTCTATCACTCGTTTTGGTGGAAAATATTTGAATTTTCCGTCTCTGACAGGTTTTAGCCTTATATAGGTTCCAGCTATTGCAGGTTTTTATATCTGTATATAAATATAGATATATATATAATTTTAGGAATTTCCAGTGATTTTTCCATGCATTATCTTTTCTGTGGACAACTGAAATAAAATAAAGATAGACTGTCCCAGTTATTATTAAAGGTGATAATTTGCAGTCTAAGCGTGTTGCCATGGATACATAAGAACCCCCCAAAGACTCAGGCCTGGGAGTCAGGCCTTAATCCTGAGGTGCTTTTCAATAGCACCAGCTGTCCAGAGCCTGAAAGGCATGGCAAATTACACCATTATTAGAGTGAAATGGTATGGCTAAGCTAATTATTTGTGGGCTTTAGACACAGGTGTTCATAAAAGGCTGAACTTGCATTCCTAATCAAGTCTGATTGGGGCAGAACAACAGCCCAGCATGGGACTATCAAGGAGTTGTTTATGGTGTCTTTCATTTAAATAATAAAAGAGGCCATTGTAGGCCTTCTGTTCAGTAGAGTTTTTGATGTTGCTCTGAGTTTGTCATTACAGGTAATCATATTGGTGTTTCCCTTTGACTTAGTCTAGTCCTGGAGATCTGTTTTCTAATAATATTTCACTTGACAGTCACACAACCATTTAACATATTTTAGCCATTCTGTGACTATTTCCACTTAATGCTACTTTCAGTGAATGCAGCTTAGCTTTACAGAGCCAAAACTTAGAAGTACATCACAAACATTATAACCTGGCTATTACGCATTGAGAGAGTTGGTAGTTCTCCAAATATTGCCATTTCATTATCTGTGACACTTCCTTTATCATTTTTGTGTGTCCATAATATAGTAGCAAGTTGACTCCAAAATATACTTTTGCCTTCATTTAATAGTATTTAATTAACCTAATATTTGAATATCATCAGTTGTTAAAATACATATTTGTAGGGAGATGATGTATGGATTCATCATAGCTTGATATTATCCTGAGTATGATAAATTGCTCTGCTTTGCAGAGCAGACCTGAATATCCTAATCTTTGCTTCTTAAACTAATGAAAAGAATACTTCTCTGACGTCCACAGACCATAAAGCAGTTCACAGTCAATAGTTAACAACGCTTATTTGCCTGACATTTTGCTTCCAAATAAAAATGATGTGGTAGATTCATTACCCTGACACTACTTGATAATGAATTGACTTTTCTACTGTATTTCTCTATGCCTCATATAGCCCGTGCATATTTTAGAAAGTGATATGATTAGTACTTCTACATAATAACATTGGAATACCTATTTTATATTTTGTCTTAAATTTTTTCTCGTTCAAAGCCTCACAATGCTTGTAAATTCGTAAGATATGAAAACATATTTCTTTACACAGGTAGCCTATGCTACCATGGACAGATGATGATGTACTTACCCACTCCCTGGAGGTAGAGTGAGCTATTCAGAGAGACAGATGACCTCATAAGTGCATCTATGTACAGATCAATATGATGGAACCTAATTTGAGTTTAGATGTTCTCTTAGATGATTGAAAGTATCAGATTTTGTCTCTGAGTCCATTTAGTCAGGGTATTCTTGCCTCTGTAGTTATTCTGTTCATTAGAAGAAAATGGGAATTGGTAATGTCTAGAAATAATTATGTGTCTGCTAAAGATAATGATTTAGTAGCTTTTATATTATGTAAATGTACAAGAATTTCTACATTACAGGTAGAAAGTGAATGTAGTACCTCTCTAGCCAGATCTGTAAGTATTGTACACAGCAGAGTGAGCTCAGAGGTGACTAGAGAGTGACCTTGGCAGTAGCTACTTTGAGCCTATAATGGTTGTATGAATTATCATTCAGTTAATTTCAACAATTATCTACCAAATACCTACTGTACTTGTACCTCTTAAAGAGGAAGGGCTGGTCTTAGACACAGGTAGCTACCAGAACTAGTTGCTCTCATATTTTCTTCTAATAAAATTTATTTTTCTGCTTTCATTTCTCGTAGCCTAGGGACATAACTAGTCAATCATTTCTGGGGAACATAGTGTATCTTGATTCTACCTGATCCTTTGGAGGGAAAAAGAATGCCTCTTCATTTATTTTGAGAGTAACATCTCTGAAGAAGGGAAGTTTAAGATCTCTGACTATAAGTATGAGTTATTTGAGCATGTATGTCAGTTAGGATAGGGTAGGCTATGGCGTAATTATAACTACCCCAAAATCTCAGGGACTTAACACCACAAAAGTTTGTTTCTGCTCCTGTTACATGTTCTGAAAAGTGAGCAGAGGATTCTGATCATTGTAGTCACTTAGGGGCCCAGGCTGATGGATGCTGCATCTTAACTCCTGTTCTGTAATCACCATAGTAGAGGGAAGGTAAATCGTACATTGCCACTTAGTTTATGTGCTAGTGACACAAGTAACTACTGCTCTCATTTTATTAGCCCAATAAGTCAGATGGCCAAGCCTAAATTCAAAGGGCAGGGCCCATAGAGCAGAGAAATATTTAGCCACTAGGAATAACTACTTCCAAAAACAAACTAACAAACCTGTTGCCATCAAGTTGATTCCAACTCCTAGCAACCCTGTGGGACAAAGTAGAACTGCCCCATAGGGTTTCCAAGGAGCAGCTGATGGATTTGAACTGCCAGCCTTTTGGTTTGCAGTCATAGCATGCTGTGGCTCTTAACCACTGCCCACCAGGGCCCCAACAATTACAGCACCTTCTAAATCACATGTTATCAGTGAACACCTTACAGACGAGACCAGTGCAAGAATTAGGTACTTAACTAGTACTAATTAAAGTAGAAATTCATAGGAAGAAAATAGGAGACAAGATTGTATCAAATATCAGACTGAGAACATGCAGTATATGCTTTCTTCTACAGTCACGTGTCGCTTAATGTCCATAATAAGTTCTGTGAAATAGGATGTTATGTGATTTGGACGTTGCAGGAACACCGTATTGTATATTTAGCATTTATATACAAGAGCTTAGTGGTTAAGAGGCTTGGCTGCTAAACAAAAGGTCGGTGGCTTGAATCCACCAGCCGCTCCTTGGGAACTCTATGGGGCAGTTCAACTCTGGTAGGGTTGCTAGGAGTCAAACTTGACTCAGTGGCAAAGGGTTTTTGTTTTTGTTTTTGTTTTTTTGGTATACAAGAGTATGTACTTTGTATACAAGAGACATGAGATACATGTGTTATGTGCTGGAAGCAGTGGCGTTTGCTATGTCCCATCCTCCCATTGGGATTTCTGAACTCTATTATAATCTTACAGAACTGCAGAGTATATGCAGTCTGACATTGCCATAACAGATGTTATGCAGCATATGACTGTGTTTGAAATCAGCTGAAATGACAGAAGTATAAAAAAGGACAGGAGAAATGTTCCTAAGAAAATTCTTAATTATCAATATTTGTATTTTTTTTTAAAGATAGTTTAAAATAAAATGAATTAAACCTTGGTCCAAAGAAATGAGAAAGATAATTAAAAAATAAACCCCAAGAACCTAAAAAACAACTAACACATATATTTTAAAATAGTAATTAATGAAATAGAAAGTATTAAATCTGTACATTTAATCTGTTAAAAAAATCTAATTCTTTTAAAATATCCATAAAGTAGGAAAGCCACTTGCAATTTTGATCAAGTAGAAAAGGAAAAGATTCACAGATAAACAATATTAGATGTGAGAATAAGTACATAAAAAAGAAGCCTAAATTCAGAAACAGTTATTTAAAACTATCAAACAATAATATTTGTAACTTCATGCCTAAGAAATATTAGTTACTTAAATTTATTTTTGAAAAGGTAGAAAACCTAAAGAGACAACTATAGAAAAAAGCTGAAAAGACAGTCAAAACCTTCACCTCAAAAAAGGCACTAAGTGAAATAAATTTTTTGTGTGAGTTCTGTCAAACTTTTAATAAAGAGAAAAATATCTGTAGTCTGTTTACAATCCTAGAGCATAGAAAATGACTTAAAGCATGCTAATTTTCTCCGAACCAGGCAACAAGAATGCACACTTCCACAGAGGAGAAAAACCCAGAACCAAATCTCATTTATAAACAGAAATGTAATCATTCAAATTACAATATTAGTAAATCAAAGCTAACATTATATCAAAAGAGAATTATGATTAAGTAGGGCTTAAGCAGGGTTGCAAATACAGCTCACATAAAAAAAAAATTTCTCACAAACATACTAAATTATAAAACTTGATGTTGTTGTTGGGTACCATCAAGCCGATTTTGGACTCATAATGACCCCGTGTGACAGAGTAGAACTTCCCCATAGGGGTTCTCTAGGCTGTAATCTTTATGGGAGCAGATCTCCAGGTCTTTGTCCTACAGAGCTGTAGGTGGGTTTGAACTGCCAATTTTTAGGTTAGTAGCTGAGCACTTAATCATTGCATCACTAGGGCTTCTTATAAATCCTGATGATATCTGAAGCAGTAACATTTGACATGGATATGGGTTTAAAAATAACTTAATAAGCTAAGAATAGAAAAATTCTTAAGCTTCCTTGTGCTGATAAAGTATATAAAAAAAAGATAAAGTAATAAACATCTTACTTAATGGTAAAGCATTAGAATAATTCTTTAAAATCAGTAAATTGGTAAGGATGATCACTATTATTATTATAAAACATGCTGAGGACCTTAACCCAAGTAATAAGATGAGAAAAAGAAATAGAATGATATAATTTAGAGCACAAGAAATAAATTATCTATCTACCTATCTCCCTACCTATCAACCAAATTAAAAAACAAATTTAACAAAGGGGAAGTGATAGAACAGATATCATTTATATTTTATAAGAATTTCAATGAAAACAACAATAATACCATTTTCACCAATTAGATTGGTCAAAGTAAAATGTTTGAAAACATCAAGATTAACGAGAGTTTCATTCTGTTGTGCATAGGGTCAGTGTGAGTCGGAACTGACTTGAAGGCACCTAGCAGCAACAACAATATGGATTAAATTATGTCCCCCCAAAATATGTGTTGTAAATCCTAACCTCTATGCCTGTAGATAAAATCCCATTTGGGAATGGGTTGTCTTTGTTATGTTAATGAGGCAGGGTTAGTGTAGGGTGTATCTTGAGTCAATCTCTTTTGAGATATAAAAGAGATTAAACAAGGGAGCAGAGGAGAGATAGGGTAAAATAGATGCCAAGAAACATGGAGATGCCTGAGGAACCAGGAAGCAGAAGCTGAAGAGCCAAGGACCTTCCTCCAGAGCCTTCAGAGAGAGAAAGCCTTCACCTTGAATTTGGACTTCTAGCATCCTAAACTGTGAGAAAATAAATTTGTTTGTTGAAGCTACCCACCTGTAGTATTTCTATTACAGTGGCACTAGGTAACTAAGACACCCCTCCTTCAATCTGTTATGAAACTGTACATTTGAACAGTTACTTTGAACGTTGTTGTTTGTTGTTAGTTGACATCAAGTCAACTCTGAATCATGGCAACCCCCCATGTGTCACAGAGCAGAACTGCTCTATAGGGTTTTCTAGGCTGTAATCTTAATGGAAGTAGATTGCCAGGACTTTTCTCCCAGGGTACTGCTGGGTGGGTTTGAATTGCCAACCTTTAGGTTTGCAGGTAAATGCATAGTTCTGCAGTAGTTATTCAAATTAAAAAAAATGCATGGTAGCCTCTGTGGTACGCAGAATAATGACTCCCTCAGAGATGTCTGGTTCTTAATTTCCAAAACCTGTGGCTGTTACATGGCAAAGAGGAATTAAAGTTGTAAATAGAATTAAGGTTGTTAATCAACTGGCGTTAAAATAGGGAGATTATGCTGGATTATCTGAGTGGACCCAATGTCATTACAAAGGTCCTTAAATATGGAAGAGGGAGGCGGAAGAAGAGGTTAGAGTGATGTAGTGTGAGAAAGACTTAGCACGCTGTTGCTAACTTCAAGGATGATGTGACGGAGCCACAAGCCAAGAAATGTGGCAGCTTCTAGAAGCTGGAAAAAGCAGTAACATATTTTCTCCTAAAGCCCTCCTGACACCTTGATTTTAGCCCAGTGGGACCCACATCAGACTTCTGACCTACAGAACTCTAAAGTCATTAATTTCTGTTGTTTTAGGTCTCTAAGTTTAATTTGTAACAGCAGCCATAAACTAATACGTCCTATTGCCCTATGAGAAAATGACTGAAGTTATAAACTAGCAATTCACTTAAGAAGGGGGGGGCCGGGAAAGACCTAACCCTCACTTATAAGCAGAAATAAAGCAAGGGAAATGATGAGTTACTTTTTATTCATCAGACTTGGAAAATTTTACAATTTTGATGATATTCAATGTTGAAAATGATGTGAGGCTACTGGTTAATGATACTTGCATTCACTGTTGTGGGAGTAGACATAGAGAATCTATTTGGAAAAGAATTTTATAGTATTTATCAATATTTAATGTATGTACACTATCAGACCCCCATACACCAAATTCTAGGAATCTATTCTGCAGAAGAAATGCTGGTCCATTTGCATAAGGACAGCCATTTCTTCATCTTTTGTTAACGGTGCAAAATTGAAAATGATCCAGATGTCCATCAGTAGATAAAGTTACCATGTAAGGTATGTATAATGATACATATAATGAAAAAGCATATCACAAAACAATACCCATACTATATGTGCAAATTAAAAATAAAAATATATATGGATGAGATTGTCTTAGTTATCTAGTGCTGCTATAACAGAGATACCGCAAGTGGATGGCTTTAACAAAGAGAAGTTTATTTTCTCACAGTAAAATAGGCTAAAAGTTCAAATTCTTGGGGAACATAATTCAATCCATGACAGAGATCGAAGCACCCTGGGTTGTTGTCAAAATTGCATGCCTTAGCTGGAAGGGAAAATCTGTAAAGGGTCTACAAGGTTGGCCTTTAATAACCTCTTTCCCTTCCTCTTCTTCAACTTTGTCTTTACCACCAGTTATTCAAGCCTTGCACAGGGTTCTAATTGCCTGATAACATCTCTCCCTGGGGAATTTTCATTTTTAGTCAGACACTATGCTATTAGTACAGGGAAGTGCTCTAAATGTAGAATTTTGGAAATGGAGCCCTGGTGGTGTGGTGGTTTGAGCTTGGCTGCTAATCAAAACGTTGGCAGTTCAAATCCACCAGCTACTCCTTGGAAACTCTGTGGGGCAGTTCTACTCTGTCCTATGGGGTTGCTATGAGTCGGAATTGACTTGATGGCAACAGGTTTACAGGTTAGACTTCAGAAGGGGGTAGGGAAGGGAGAGGTAGGAGCTTTCTTGATAATGCTAAAGATATATCCTATGGCAACCGAACTCTCAGGTGCTTGGAAAACTCTGTCTCCTGATGGGGGTGATGAGCACAAGGTCAGACTCATGGGGAGCAGGCAGCAGTTAATAGAGGGCCTCACATGCTGAACTCTGGAGTGAAGATTTTAATTGTCAGGAATGCATGGAGTAACTGGAAGAAAAGTAGCTGAGAGGAATAGTTGCAAGGGATGGTAATTTCTCAGGTCTCCATGAGGGTATCAAGATAATAAGGACTTCCATATAAAAAACTAACACCTACAGAAACCCTGGTTGGCATAGTGGTTAAGAGTTATGGCTGCTAACCAAAAGGATGGCAGTCCAAATCCACCAAGTGCTCCTTGGAAACTCTGTGGGGCAGTTCTAAGCTGTCCTATAGGGTCCTATGAGTCAGAATCAACTCAATGGCAATGGGTTTGGTTTTGGTTTTTTGGACATAGCAATAACTCTGATTCAACTCCTAAACTAAGCATTTTACTTGTATTAACTCAATTAATCCTCATAGAATCCTTTGATAGGAATACTGTTTTATAACTCCCATATTATAGATGAAGAGAGGGAAACAAGAGCAGTGAAACAAGTTTGTGACATAGCTAGGATTCGAACCCATGTGCGTTGTTCGTAGCCACCGATAAAGGTAAGAAACTCAGGTAAAGCTTAGGTGCAGTGTTGATTGAATCTTTCATTTAATATTTTCTTTAATATCTACTAAACCCTGGTGGTTCAGTGGTTAAGCACTGGGTGGCTAACCAAAAGGTCAGCAGTTCAAACCCACCACCTATTCCATGGGAGAAAGATGTGGCAGTCTGATTCTGTAAAGCTTTACAGCCTTGGAAACTCTACGGGGCAGTTCTACTCTATCCTGTAGGGTTGTTATGAGTCAGAATTGACTTGTTGGCAATGGGTAAAGGTCATATGCTGAGATGCATGGGAATGAAAAAAAGACTTCTTCTCAGGCTCGGTGTGGTCACTTGTGATTTCCTCAATACACTGTGTAATTTCATTCTTCAGGGCTTTTGATGATGCTGGTCCCTGTCCTTGTAGACACTTTTTATTTTAATTTTACTCAATTAATGTATTTTTTCCTCCTGTGAAACCTCACCTTACTCGCACAAACCGCCTCCCAGGTCCCATTTCATTCTCAGCATACTTCTAGCCTGTAATTGACGAACATTCTTGCATTCATTCATTGCCTCTTTTGTCTTCCCACATGCTCTAATCTCTGGTCTCCTTGAAGGCAGCTACTGGTTTGTTAACCAGGCTCTTTCCTGTGGTGAGGAGTAGAACAACAAACACTCCAGCTGGCTCAGTTAATAAAGTTCGTTACAAGGATACACAGAGAAGAAAGAACAGAAAATACTCCTAGTGGTCTTCTGAAGTATAGAATTTTTCTTGAGGACGGAGCCCCACTGTGTTGCTCAGTTGGTTTCTCAGCAGTGGGCAAGCACCTCCTTCCTTCCTAATGATAATGCTCAACAGTTAGGATGACTCAGCTTCTGCTTCTTTCCTCTTCTGTTCTATCTGCTGCTTCTGCTACTGACTCGTAGTCTCTCTGTGTATCTCCTATGCACATTTTCCAAGAGATTTACATTAGCCTCTATCCTGAACAGTGAGCCATTGTTGATCAGCGCTCATGCACAAGGCCACCTCAGAGATCCCTGGCCAGCCTATAGCTAGCTACCTTTGTGCCAGGTACTGATTCCTGTATAACCAATGATGACCAATGCAGTGGGGTAATGTAATCCCATGCCGTGGATATTCATGGTGGATAAACCATCAGTGAAAGAAAGATTTAGCCCTGTAGTGTATTAAGATCAACGTGTTCTATACAATCATATCGTTACTTGTGTTTCCATAGAATTTAAGTGTCTTTTGTAGATATTCGGCGTATCTTGATGGAATGTTTAAAGGCTAGCTCAGCGTCGGGTATGAAAGATATCCTGAAACGGCAAAAGGTGCATCAAAGAAAGCAGTAAGCCAAGGGGTTTTGTACTTTTTCTTTTGAACTCTTCATTTGTTCAATCATTTAGCAGTCATTTATGAAATGAATAATAGGTCTAATAGGTGTCAGACAGTGTGCTGCGTGAGGGATTCAAAACTAAGTAAGACAAGGTCCCTGATTTTGAGAATGCCAGTCTAATGGAAGAGGCTGGCAAGTAAGCTATTACTACAGAGTATTGCAAGTGATGTATAGAGGAATGTCAGGGTGTCTCAGGCTTAAAAAGAAGGGTCAGGGATGGTTTGCCCCAAAATCAATTTACCTTAAAATCACTGAGTCATGGAGCTGAAAGAGATTTTTTTTTTAGTTTGCATTAAACCAAATTATTGGTTTGTAACTACTGTCCCTTGAACAACAGCTGCACATTAGGGAACCTCTCAAGTGCACTGAAGTCCACCCAAGCACAATCATCAGAAAATGATCAAATGCAGGTGCAAAGGGTTAAGTTGCCTTTCCCCCTTCCTCTTTTTGGGTTAGTTAATAGAACCAGGTGCAGATTACCCAATAGGCAAGGTAAGCACGAGCTGATCTGTGCTTATTTACTAATCTGTAATGAACAATTTCACATTTTTCACTATATCTTGATTTGTTCTTACTAATCCATAGTGAACTATTTTACATGGGTTTCCGCACAGCATGTGGTGAAACTTATGTGAAATTGTTCACCACAGATTAGTAATTGAGCACAAGTCAGCCCATGCTTACCTTGCTTAATGGGTCATCCCTCCCTGTCAGGGATTGTAAATTTGAAAAGAGGCTTTGATTCTGTGGGAAGGTGCTATGGGGATAGAAGAGAGGCAAATGCCAGCCATACCTAGAAGCAGAATCTTTGATAGGAAAAAAATGTGAAATTGTTCACTACAGATGATCTGGTAAGCAAGGTAAGCACTGTGCTTACCTTACCTACTGGTTAATCCTTGAATAGGACAGTGCTACTGAGATTCCCTCTGTAGCTAGTTATCTATGTAGATTTTAAAATACATATATATAGTTTGGTATTTAAATAAATTATTCTGCTGCTTTTAATTAGTCTTTTCTAGGTAGACAGGCCTTGGGAAGGGAATAGCATGTGCATCGGAGTGCTTCAAATGGCTGTTTTTCAGTCCTAATTAGAGGCACCGGTGAAATAACACCGTCTTCCCGCTTGAAAAAATATATTTTTAGAGTCATGATTAGTAAATGGAAATGATGATCCTCTGGCTGGGGCAAGGCTCTCCCTGTGTAGAAAGTTACCCAATTTTAGGCAAAATGAGGGACATGGAGATACCAAAGGATGGTGAAGTGTCTGGAGGCCATTTCATGTAACCAGAGAAGGTGCTAAGGGTGTTTAGTCTCGACAGAAGATTAAAGCGGAAAGAGATTGAGGCATTAAGAAGAACTAGAACTTACAGAAGGGAGGAGGTTGGTTCTGGAGTACCCAAGAAGGCAAAACTAGAACTGGGGGGCCAGCCAACAATTAACCCAGTGCCAACAATTAGAGCTACTTAATAGTTACATGGGCTGCCTTTATAACAGTGAGATTATTGTTTCTAGAAATGTCAGGAAGAGGCCAGAAAATCATCAGAATAAATTACAGAATGTATTACTTATTATTGTAGATTCCTGTATTGACGTGTGTAACAGGGTTATGGGAATGTGTCTGGTGAGCTGGCTTCTTAAGTCCTCTTCCAAACACAAGATTCTTTATTTGAGATACAGTCAAAAAAACTTTGTCATTCATAAGCATGTTTCTCAGTGACTGTTTAAGCTTCTCGAAATATCTGCATGTATTTATTCATTCATGCAGCTCTTCACTTGTTTACAAGGTATTTACATCAAAAATTCCTACCCTTCAAGTCCCCTTATTAAGTTAGGGCATCATTCTCTCCTGGAGGCCCAGTGAAAATGCAAACATGATTATAATAACTCTTTAATTATCTCATTTGACCTCTCATAACAACCTCAGTGAAATAGGTAGATGAGATATTGTCCCTGTTTTACATAACGAAGAAACTCATTTCAAAGGGATAATACTAGCTGGAGAATGGAATTACGTCCCATTAACCCATCATGACACACTAATGTAGATGTGCAAATTTTCTCATCAGAGGAGCTGCAGGTGTGTGTTGGGAATCCCTATCAGGCTACAGTGATTGGACACAGGAGGATTTTTCTGGGTTTGGAGAACCAGAAGTCTTTGAAATCTAGAGCCCTGCTGGGGCCAGCACAAGAGCACTACTAAATTTTACTACTGAACAAAAACAAACATTACCATCTTTCCAAATTTGAATGGGGGAATGTTGAAAGCTTAAACTATGTAAGTATCTGTGCTAGTAATTTACATGTGTTTTCTTGTTTAATGCTTGCAACAACACTAGAAGTATCATTATCTCCATTTTAAATGAGATAATATCAGTTCATCAAAGGAAACAATTTAAAAATAAAAAAGGTAATATACCAACTGGGGGATGATTTTTGAAACACGTGTTACTATCCACAATATATAAACCAAAATTATCCAGAATTATAAAGCAGTTAGAGAAAAACAACTCAGTAGAAAACTGGGAATTTTAGATTCCTCCAGGGAAATAATTAAACAAAAAGAACTGTTTGTAAGCAATTCTGAATTTTTTAAAGTTAAAGCTGTAGGAGAGGATGTTTAAAATATTTGAAAGTCTGGACTCTAATGATTTAAGGTGGGTCTTTCACAGCAAGGAAGAGGTTGGAGTTGGGCAAGGCTTGATACACAATAATTTAGAGCTGATGGACATAATAGGCAAGGGACTTAAGACAAGTCCTTATGAGCAAACTCTTGTCCTGATAGAAGAGCTGTTTTTCCAGATGAGCAAACTCTGCTCGGATAAGTTGATAAGCAAGAATTTCCTGAAACTAAGTGACCAGTTATGTTGACCCAGGCCATCTCATCTTTAGTCTCAACAGTTATATTGGAAGGTCTCGGTTTCCGTACCACCCACCCTTTGTAGTTATTCTCTAGCTTAAGCTAAAGGATAGACCATTGCCACCTGGTTGTCGTTGTTGGTAGGTGCCGTCGAGTCAGGTCCAACTCACAACCACCTTATGCACAACAGACTGAAACACTGCCTGGTCTTGCACAATCCTCACAAGTCTTGCTATGCTTGAGCCCACTGTTGCAGCCACTGTGTCAGTCCATCTCATTGTAAGTTTTGCTCTTTTTCGCTGACCCTCTACTTTACCAAGCATGATGTCCTTCTCCAGGGACTGATCCCTCCTGATAACATGTCCAGAGTATGTGAGACATAGTCTCACCATCCTTGCTTCTAAGGAGCATTTTGATTGTACTTTTTCCAAGACAGATTTTGTTCATTCTTTTGGCACTCCATGGTATATCCAATATTCCTCACCAACACCACAATTCAAAGGCATCAATTCTTCTTCCTTGTCCATTCTCCATCTTTTGAAAGCATATGAGGGGTTTAAAAACACCATGGCTTGGGTCAGGCACACCTTAGTCCTCAAGGTGGCAATTTTGCTTTTTAACACTTTAAAGAGATCTCTTGCAGCCAGTTTGCCCAATAAAATGCATCTTTTGATTTCTTGACTACTGCTTTCATGGGTATTGATTGTGGATCCAAGTAAAATGAAATCCTTGACAACTTCAATCTTTTCTCTGTTTATCATGATGTTGTCTATTGGTCCAGTTGTGAGGATTTTTGTTTTCTTTATGTTGAGGTGTAACCCATACTGAAGGGTGTGGTCTTTGATCTTCATCAGCAAGTGCTTCAAGTTCTCTTCACTTTCAGCAAGCAAGGTTGTGTCATCTGCATAACGCAGGTTGTTAATGAGCCTTCCTCCAATCCCAGTGCCCTGTTCTTCTTCATATAGTCCAGTTTATTGGATTATTTGCTGAGCATACAGATTAAATAGGTATGGTGAAAGGATGCAACCCTGGTGCACACCTTTCCTGACTTTAAACCATGCAGTATCCCCTTGTTCTGTTCAAACAACTGCCTCTTGATCCATGTATAGATTCCTCATGAGCACAATTAAGTGTTCTGGAATTCCTGTTCTCCACAATGTCCTCCATAATTTGTTATGATCCACACAGTTGAATACCTTAGCATAGTCAATAAAACACAGGTAAACATCTTTTAGGTTTTCTCTGCTTTCAGCCAGGATCCATCTGACATAAACAATAACATCCCTGGTTCCACATCCTCCTCTAAATCCAGCTTGAATTTCTGGCAGTTCCTTGTTGATGTACTGCTGCAGCCACTTTTGAATGATCCTCAGCAAAAATTTATTTGGGAGTGATATTAATGCTATTGTTTGATAATTTCCACATTTGTTTGGATCACCTTTCTTGGGAATAGGCATAAATATGGACCTCCTCCAGTTGGTTGATCAGGTAGCTGTCTTCCAAATATCTTGGCATAGATGAGTGAGCACCTCCAGTGCTGCATCCATTTGTTGAAATATCTCAATTGGTAGTCCTTCAATTCCTGGAGCCTTTTTTTTTCACCAGTACCTTTAGTGCAGCTTGGACTTCTTCCTTCAGTACCATAGCTTCCTCATCATATGTTACCTCCTGAAATGGCTGAACATCGACCAATTCTTTTTGCTATAGTGACTCTGTGTATTCCTTCCATCTTCCTTTGATGCTTCCTGCGTTTAATATCTTCCCTGTAGAATCCTTCAGTATTGCAAGTGGAGGCTTGAAATTTTTCTTCAGTTCTTTCAGCTTGAGAAATGCCGAGTGTGTTCTTCCCTTTTGGTTTTCTATCTCCAGCTGTTTGCACATGTCATCATAATACTTTATTTTGTCTTCTCCAGCTGCCCTTTGAAATCTTCTGTTCAACTCTTTAGGTACTCAATATTCAAGAGCAAGTTTCAGAATCTCTTCTGACATCCATTTAGGTCTTTTCTTTCTCCCCTGACTTTTAATGACCTCTTGCTTTGTACATGTCCTTGGGTCATCTGGTCTTGGGTCATTAGTGTTCAACATGTCAAATCTATCCTTGAGATGGTCTCTAAATTCAGGTGGGATATACTCATGTTTCTACTTTGGCTCTTGTGGAATTGGTTTAATTTTCTTCAGTTTCAACTTGAACTTGCATATAAGTGTTTGATGATCTGTTCCACAGTTGGCCCCTGATTTTGTTCTGACTGATGATATTGAGCTTTTCCATCTTATCTTTCCACAAATGTAGTCTGTTTGATTCCTGTGTATGCCATCTGGTGAGGTCCATGTGTATAGTTGCTGTTTATGTTGGTGAAAAAAGATATTTACAATGAAATTGTTTGTCTTGCAAAATTCAATCATGTGATCTTCAGCATCATTTCTATCACCAAGGTCGTATTTTCCAACTGTTGGTCTTTCTTTGTTTCCAACTTTTGCATTCCAATCACCAGTAATTATCAGTGCATCCTGATTGCATATTTGGTCAATTTTAGACTGCAGAAGTTGGTAAAAATCTTCAATTTCTTCATCTTTCGTCTTAGTGGTTGGTGCGTAAATTTGAATAATAGTTGTATTAGCTGGTCTTCCTTGTAGGTGCATGGATATTATCCTATCACTGACAGCGTTGTGCTTCAGGATAGATCTTGAAACGTTATTTTTGATAATGAATGCAATGCCATTCCTCTTCAAGTTGTCATTCCCGACATAGTAGACCATATGATTTTCTGATTCAAAATGACAAATATCAGCCCATTTCAGCTCACTAATGCTTAGGATATCAATCTTTTTGCGTTCCATTTCATTTTTGATGATTTGCAAATTTCCTGGATTTATACTTCATACATTCCCAGTTTCAATTATTAATGGATGTTTGCAGCTGTTTCTTCTCATTTTGATAGAGGGTACCACATCAGCAAATGATAGTCCCAAAAGCTTGACTCCATCCATGTCACTAAGGTCGACTCTACTTTGAGGAAGCAGCTCTTCCCCAGTCGTATTTTGAGTGCCTCCCAACCTTTGGGGCCATCTTCCAGCACTATATCAGACAATGTTCTGCTGCTATTCATAAGGTTTTTACTGGCTAATTCTTTTCAGAAGTAGACCGCTGGCTGGGTCCTTCTTCCTAGTCTGTCTTAGTTTGGAAGTTCATCTGAAACCTGTCTGCCATAGGTGACCTTGCTGGTATTTGAATACCACCTGGGGACATAATCAGTCCAGATCCGCACTATTGTTTTGAGGTGTCACGATGGGGCATATCAAACTTCTGGTAGTAGTCATTTCTACACCCGTAACCATTAGGTTTTCCTGTTCTTTTTGTTAGATGATCACTTACTTCTTTTGGATCATTTGATAGGATAGAGACTGAGCATTTGAAACAGTGGAGATCACACATTTGAGCAACACAGAAAAAACACTAAGTGATGGATTTTTTTCATTTTGCAATCCACTTCTAAGCCATTAGCCAACACTGCCCAGAATGAACAAACAGAACAGATCCCATCCCTAATCTGAAGCACCCAGAGAACCAGGTGAAGCATTCATAGAACCAGATTTGGGACTATCAGCCAAATTACAAAACTGTACTCATGTGATCTCTCTCTTTTCTCTGTTTGTCTGTATATCTGAGTTTGTCTCTCTCTCTCTCTGTTTTATAGATTTTTAGTAATATTTCAAATCTCAGGATGCAGGCACAGCATTCTTCCTTTTAAATGCAGTATTCTACCTTGAGAGGCCAATATGTTATCTAGAGATTCTCTGTTTTGAACCACCATATGTTCAATCTCATGAACTCTTCAGGTGAGGCGTTCTTTGACCTTAGAGACATTATCTACCTCTGCTGTCAATAACTGAGCCAAATAATTATAGGATGTTCCTTACTTTTCAGTTCTTTAGTAAATTATGAAATAAAGAGGCTTGAGGATGAAAGAAGGCAGTCAGAAATCACCCTCAGTGATTAAGGTGTGCCTCTCAAATTGAGACCCAGATTTTCTCCTTAAATTATCTAAAGAACTCATTTGCCGAGAAGGGAAAGAGATGAGCCAAAGTGGATCATGGGTGATATCAGGGAGTAACCCAAAGAGAGGCATCAATTTACAAAGTTAAAAAATCCCTGTCTGAGTTGCAAGTAGCAGTCAATAGGCTGTTTGTTCATTTCTTTAAGCCACTGTATTTGTAGCTAAAAAGTATACTTAATTGATAACTAACCCTATGGTAAACTAATAGCCTGTGTCATATTAAAGAATGAACTATTAGATGCATTCCTTTTACATTCTGAGATAATTCAAAGATGTTTGCTATCACTTCTAATACTAATAACACCAAACCCCGAAATCAAACCCATTGCTGTCAAGTTGATTGCAACTCATAACAACCGTATAGGACAGAGTAGAACTGCCCCATAGGGTTTCCTGACCTTTTGATTAGCAGCTGTATGTCTTAACCATTGTGCCACCAGGGCTCTATAAACAATACAGATAACTAATATTTACTGAGTGTTTACTACGTGGCAGAAACTAATACAATCACTTTATGTATTTACTCATTTAATCTTCACACTCACCTTATGAAGAAGGGACTCATAATGTCACTGTTTTAAAGACTGAAAAAGTGAAGCAGAGAGAGGTTGAGGTAATTTATTCAATCTGGTAAACAGTAAGCCAAGATTTGTGCTCAGGCAGTCTGTTTCCATATAAAAGCAGAAGCCAGTGAAAAGAGCGCATCCAAGATCTGAGGCAACCTGTTCTGTGTTGCAGTGGCTACCATTTGCCTGTTCCTCATGCCTGACTGAACCTACCCGACCTGTTGCCATTGAGTCAATTCCAACTCTGGCTCAAATGAAGCTGAATTACCCTTAGAAAGAAGGAGGTGGATAAGTTCAGAGCAGAGGGAGCTGCATATACTGAATGCTTGAGAAACTCAGGCTTGAAGATCCTGGTATGGTCAATTCAAATAGAGGGTCAACATGCTCATAGAGTCCTGGAACCTGAGTACTTGGACATTCTCACTGCAGACCATGGCATGGATGCACGAGTACTGCAGGGATTTTTCTGGGATTATCTTCTTCCTGTATTTCCAAGTCTAATTGATACTATTTGTGATTAGCACTTTTCTTTCTTTCTTTTTTTAAACTATTTTAGTACTATTCAACAATTCTGTCAAGTTTTGTAGGTTTTGGACCGGAATTGTTTCTTCTCATACCCATTATCTCCTGAAAACATTTTAAAGTCAGAGTTAAAATTTACATCGTAGTATTAAATTCATCTTTTTAAAGTGTACACTACTATGAATTTTGACATATACAGAACATTTCCATCACTCTAGAAGTTTTTTTTGTGCCATTTTGTAGTCCAGATGTGTGTACCCTGCAACCTTAACCCAAACCCAGTGCTGTCAAGTCAATTTGTACTCATAGTGACCCTATAGGACAGGGTAGAACTGCCCCATAGAGCTTCCAAGGAGTGCCTGGTGGATTCGAACTGCCGACCCTTTGGTTAGCAGCCATAGCACTTAGCCACTACGCTGCCAGGGTTTCCTCCCTGCAACCTTGGATCTGGCTTTTTCCCCTAAACTTTTACCTTTTCCAGTATATCATATGAATAGATTCATGTCATATAGAGAATGCTGTGTCTTACTTTTGTTTTTAACACAATTTTTTTGAGATTCATCCTTGTTGTTGCATGTATCAGTTGTTTATTTCTTTTGATTGCTGAATAGAGTTTCATTATATGGATATACCGCAATTACTATTCATTATCCATTTATTTGGGTTTGTAGTATTCAGCATGCAAATATTGCCCATATTTTGCTAGATGTATCCTTAAGTATCTCATATTTTTATGCTATTTTAAATAATTCTTTCTCAAGTTTGATTTTCAGTTGGTCATTGCTAGTGTATAGGAATGTAATTGATTTTTGTATATCAATCTTATATCCTGTAACCTTACAAACTCACATATTAAGTCCAATAGCTTTATTGTGAATATGTCATTTCAGACACTGTATTTTTAAGTTCTAGGATTTTTATTGGTTTCTTTTTTTTTAATCATTTTTGTTTCCCTGATGAGATTTCTTATCTTTTCTTTCATTTTGCTAATTCTGCCTTCTTTTCATTGAAGAGAATTACAATAAATGTTTTAAACTGCTTATTTCCTAGTTCCAATATCTGAACCATTTAGGAATCAAATTTGATTGATTTTTTTTCCCCTTGAGAATGTATTCTATTTTTTTTTTTTTTTGGTTCTTCGCATATCAGGTAAATTGGGGGTTGTATTTGGATATTATGAATATTAGTTTTGGAAACTACTTTTGGAGACCGTGGGTTGTATCTTGGATGGACTTGAAGAGCAAATGTTATGTTTTCATGACAGCTTCTCTGACAGTTCAAGTCTTTTGTCTTTAGCTGGGGTGTTTTGCATCTGTTCTATGCATGTGTTTAGGCATTGGTCAGAGATGCGGGTAGAAAAAATTTAGGAATTTTCCTCTTTGGAAAATTCTTTCTCTTCTGAGATTCTCCTCCTTTCTCAGCAGTCACTTTTATTCATCTTCAGTATTCTGATTCATTCAGCCAAAGCAATTGCAGCTTTCCAACCAGCTGGCCTTCACCCGCAGCCCTGACAGGCTGGAGCCTCCAGAATGATATCCTGGTTTTTGTAAAAATAGAACAGGCACACATGGTAAATAGCAGTGATCTAGCACAAGCTATAACGTTATTTAAAGTTGGCTTCCAGACAGTTAAAACTAGTGGCTGTGAATACAAAGCCAAGTCCATTAACAATTATTGACACCACTGCACGTACTACATGGCCTACACCTCGTCAAGTTCCTCAAAATCTGGGACCTTACTTTGTATAGTTTCCCTTTCTTTTCCTCTGAGAGTGTCCTTGCCTTCAGGCGCTTTTTCTATTATGCCTATTATTCTATAGTTATTTTCTATGGTGAGATTCTTCAATGAGATCTTAATCCATCATTACCAGGAACACAGTAAAAAGTGTATTGTTTAGCTTCTAGATATTTTGGGATTTTCATATATCTTTCTGTCATTAATTTTTAATTTGATTTCTTTGTGTTAAAATAACATTCCATTTAATTTTCTTCCTTTTAAATTTATTGAGGTTTGTATTATGGCCCAGAGTATTGTCCATCTTGGTGTCCCACGTATACTTGGAAAAAATGTATATTCTGCCATTGTCGGGTGGAATGGTTGATAAATATCATATCGAGTTGGTGGATACTGTTGCTTGGCTCTTCCAAGTAATGACTGATATTTTATTGGTTCTATCAATTATTAAGAGAGGAGTATTGAAGTCTCCAGTTATAAGTATGGATCAGTCTATTTGATCTTTCAATTCTATGAGTTTTTGCTTTGTGTATTTTTAAGTTCTGTTGTTAGGTGCATACACGTTTAGAATCTTTGTGTCTTCTTAGTGAATTGATACTTTATCATTATGTAATGTCCCCTTTTCTCTCTGGCAGTATTCTTGTTCTAAATTCTACTTTGTCTGAGATGAATGTAGCCAGTTCTCTTGATTTGTGTGTGCATGCTGTGTCTTTTTCCATTCTTTTATCTCAACCTTTCTATGTCTTTACATTTAGAATTGGTATTTTGTAGATGACAAATAGCTCTTGGTTTTCATCTTATTTGACAGTCTCTGTCTTTTACTTGAAGTATTTAGAGAATTTGCATTTAATGTTATTATTGATATGGCTGGGTTTAAATCTACCATCTTGTTAAGTGTTTTATATTTGTCCCATCTGTTCTTGGATCTTTTTTTGTCCTCTTTCCCTTCCTTCTTTTGAACTGAGCATTTTTAAAATGCTATTGCCCTGACAAGTTCACCATTTGCCCATACAAACTCTTGTCTTTATAAAAGAGTTGCTTTTCCAAATGTGCCAACTCTTTGCCTGGATAAAATGACTTTCAAGAATCTCCTGAAGATAACAGTGAAGTTATTGTTAGTTGTCAGGCTTCTCTTCCTGCATAAGGAGCAAACAGTTACATTATGGTCATCTCAGTTCTCAGCCCTGATAGCAAAGTGTAATCTATCCATACAGTAGGAGGAAGGATATAGTGTGGTATTCTTACACACTTGAATACTATATTTCAATGAAAATTAATAAACTGTAGCAAAATGAATTAACATGGAAATGATGAATATAAAAAACAGTGAAAAGCAAACTGTCAATGTATACCAAAACCAAACCTAACCTGCTGCTGTTGAGTCGATTCTGACTCATAACGACCCTATAGGGCAGAGTAGAACTGCCCCACAGAGTTTCCAAGGCGTACCTGGCAAATTCGAACTGCCGACCCTTTGGTTAGCAGCCATAACACTTAACCACTATGCAACCAGGGTTTCCAAGGTGGTAAAACTACACATAAAAGCAGAGGACTGATGCAAACAAAATTAAGAAAATTCCTTGCCCCTCTTCCAGAAGGAAGGAGAGGATATGATCAGAGAGCGTCATAGTTGGAACTTCAATAGTACTACCTGTTTATTAAGCTGAGTAGACTCTACATGGATCTGTAATTCATACTTGTTTAACTCTATATACATTGCATATTTTTGTTTTTTCAGCATATTTATTAATTTAAAATCAAAACCGCTAAGCTTATATAGTACTCAAAACATATTCTGTCACCTTCTCTTTTCTAGTCAGGTTACCAAGTGACATTCAATCATCAGTAAACTTGGGCTTTTTCACATTTTCTCTGCACTCTGGCTCTCAATTTTATGTCTGCAAGATATGGAGATATTGTCATTATGACCACTAAGGTTTCTTACAGAAATAAAATCTTTTGAGTATATGATGATATTCGAACATGCCAAATGCAGATTTCTTCTTGGTTTCAATTAATTGTTGTGTTCTAATTTCTTATGTATGATCCTAGAACTTCAATTCGTGAGAATCCTAAATATATTTGATATGATCAGGTAGGTGGTAGGAATAAAGGCCAAGAAATAGCTTTTCAATTTTAGTGGGTGGGTGGAAATGTGAGAATGCTAACCTTTTTCTTCCTACAAAAAGCTTTGCCTGGATCTGAAGATTTTCTACGTGTAAAATGTCTGATGTTTTCATGGAAGATTTACCTTCATAAATATTACAGGTTTTAGGATTCTGGAAACTGGATTAAGTCTCTTCGTTCCCTCAATTTGGGAATTAATTAGTCTTCAGTTTCTCTCTGTATAGTTAGCATTGATGTTTGACACAGGAAAGATTTTTGCAAATACCTTTTTGGCAAACTGTGTGTGTGTGTCTTTTCAAAATCATTTTCTACAAGCCAGCATTTCCCTTCTCGGATATATTGTTATACCCATTAATCAAGGACAGCATGTGTGTTACATGAAATCATGTACCCACAGCCATGGGGACCTGGAAATAATTGTTAATGAACTTCAGGCCCTCTCACAGAGCACACAGCCTCTGCCATCCCGCCGTGCCCTCATTTTCCCTCTTATCCCCCCTCAACCTTAAACCCCAGCCAGCCATGCTTCAATCTTCCCATTTTTCTGGCCCTCAGAATGTTCATACTATAGCCACAGGGTCCAAACTGCTCATTTCCTAGAGATTTGCTGGCAAAGAAACCTAGAGGCAGTGCTATTGCATCTGACTAGAGTATTAAATCCCAGAAGATGCAATGCCTCCTGAGACCCTCTTCAGATGCTAATGTTCACACAAAATGCCACTGGCCCCAGCTGGCCTTCACCTGCAGCCCTGACAGGCAGAAGTCTCCAGAATGAGGTCCTGGTTTCCATCAAAATAGGACAGGCACACATGGTAAATAGCAGTGATCTAGCACAAGCTATAAAATTATTTAATGTCGGCATCCAGACAGTTAAAACTAATTGCTGTGAATACAAAGCCCAGGCAGGAGCTGCCCACCCACCCCCCTTCTCCTTTTTTTTCTGTAATTCACTTGAGACTGGGTAGCTTGAATCCTCTGCTAATACCCACACCTAAAATTAAATGATGCCACTAAATTTCAGATGCAGCCACCGTTGTTAATATTCAAGTATGGTTTAAACGCAGGAGAAAAATGCTACGTGGTAGTGAAAAATATTAATAGATCGTTTAGAATTGTTTCTACCTGTTTTCATGGGTTTCTGCGGGTACTTGGTTTTACTGTAATATTCTTACTCTTCTTACTAGAGGTTTATGAAGGCTCTTCTGTTATCGCTGGGCAGAGTTTGCAGCCAGTTCACTCTACATTCTGTGGAACAGATTTGTAAATGAAAATCTACTTAATTCACCAGCATATTCCAGGATTCAGTCAACTGAATACAAGCCAGGAGGACTCCTTCCTTCGTGCCCATTTTTGGAACCGGTTTTGAGATGAGCTATATAAGCCTTTTTCTGCCCATTGCCTCTTTTTGCGTGGTATAGTATGAAAGATACCAGTGAGAGCAGGGTGTTAGATGAAGCTTCCCTTGGCAGGTCCAGAACTTGGCTCCAGCTTCTCCCGTTTGCAGGTAATTCACAAGACCCATGGTTTTAAGAACATTAAGTTTGAAAGTAAGGAGCCCTGGTGGGACATTGGTTAAGCAGTATGCTGCTATCAGAAGGCTGGCAGTTCAAACCCACCTAGCAGCTCTGCAGGAGAAAGAGGGGTAATCTGATTGCATAAAGATTAAAGGCCAGAAAATGCTGTGAAGCAGTTCTACTCTGCCACATGGGGTCCCTATGAGTTGAAATTGACTTGACAGTACTTAACAACAACATAATTAAAGTAGTGTCCCTGTGCTCATTTTAAGGACCAATTAGTAGAAGTTACAGAGAATTAAGTCTATAGAAATAGAAATATAGTAAGGTTATAAAGAGGTAGCTTTATAAAAAATAAATAAGTAAAATTTCAATATAATGAAGCCATTTACTTTCTTAAACAATAAGAAAGAAAAAAGCAGCTCTTCTGGTTTTTGTTTTTTAATTACAAAAATAAATTCTGCAATTCAGAACACTTGAAAATTAAAAGAATGGTACAAAGAAAAAGTGACTTTTAATCTCATTACTTTGAGATAGCCACTATTAACATTGCCAGATATCTTCCTCATCTTTGTGTGTGTGCGCTCGCGCGCCCACACTTGCACATGCAGTTCTGAATGTATGTGCGTATGAAGAGGTTAGATAGCAAAATGGAATCTCACAGAGCATATTATCCAGCTTTTTCTATTTTGCAAACAATTAGGAGTATTTTCAATAGAAGAATTTGGCAACTTTTCTACAATTCTTTATGCTACGCAATATTTTAACAAATCTTATTAAAAACTAGTTGCCTTCTAGTCATTTCCAACTCACAGCGATCCTATGGGACAGAGTAGAGCTGCCCCATAGTTTTTAAGGAGCACCTGGTGGATTTAAACTGCCCACCTTTTGGTTAGCAGCTGTAGCTCTTAACCACTACGCCACCAGGGTTTCCATTTTCACAAACAGGCATACCTATTTAACTAATTCCCTATTGTCAAAAACTTTGACTGGTTTTAATTTTTTTCCGTTGTTAACTAACGTAGTTATATATATATCTATACTCAACCTTAATTATTCCCCTGAAATGGATTACTAGAGCTGAAATTTTTTAGGTATACACAGTTTAAGTACCCTCCAGGAAGATTTTAAAAATGTATACCTTCACTAGGTTTTGCTCCTCTTATAAATGCTGGCATCATAATAATTTCTTTTTCATGGGTGAAAATTATAACATTTTTATTTGTTTTTAAGAAACATGGCTTAAAGTTTAAAAATCATAGTCTTAGAGTCATACCAAAAAAACCAAACAATTTGAAACCCAGCTCCACGATTGCTCGCCATGACCTCAGAAGCTTATTTAGTATATTTAAGCCTTATCTTCAGGATCCCTGGTGGCACAGTGCTTAAGAGTTCAGCTGCTAACCAAAAGGTCGGTGGTTTGAACCCACCAGCTGCTCTACAGTAAAAAGATGTGGCAGTATGTTTCCATAAACATTACAACCTAGGAAACCTTATGGGGCAGTTCTGCTTTGTCCTGTAGTGTCGCTATGGGTTGAAATGGACTCAGTGGCAACAGGTTTGTTTTTTTTGTTTTTTTTTCTAAGCCTTATCCCTGGGATTCATAGTCTCCATGAGTTGGAATCAACTCTTTGCCAACCAACAACAACAAACCCATCTTGTCCCAAGACTGGAGGAACTTATTCAGATAACATATATAAGTTGCTAAGCACAGTGCCTGGCACAATGTCATTGTTCAATGCAAATTAATGTTTATTATTGCAGTTATCGTCATTACTGGTGAGGTTAAGCATTTTACTATGTCTTTTAATAAATCATATTTCTGCTTTTGAGTATGATCTTTCCATGTCCTTTATTCATTTACATTTCCGGGATGGTTTTCTATTTCTTATTTAGTTGTAAAGGTTTGTCATACATAAAAGGTAGTAAATCTTTGTGAACATATATGTTTTGAGTACTTTTACCCCGTTGGTTTTCTGCCATTTAATGTTGTCTATTTTTATAGTATTTTATGCTCAGTTTGCTCCCCAAACTTTTTCAGCTTTCTGCACTTCCCTGACCTCTTTGAAATTAAACAGAGTCATATGACTTGCTTTGGCCAATAACACATGAGCAATAGTGATTATGTCACTTCTGGGCAAAGACAGTACACAATTTCTTCTTCTGCATTGATCATGGAAGCATCTGTTGAGATGGAGACTATGTTAGCCTGGAGTGACAAGTGACTGAGATAAGTGGAGTCCTCCTACCTGCTAAACACTTAAACAAAATAAAACTTTGTTGTGTTGAGCTACTAAGATTTGGGGGTTGTTTAATCTGCAACATAAGCTGGCCTGTATTACCGATGCAAGAATTTTTGTTTGTTGTAGTTTTAATGTAGTCACATCTAGCCATCTTTTTTTTTTTTTTTTTTTAGAAGTATTGCCTTTGATATTGTGCTGAGAAAGTTTAGGAAAACTCTTCTTTTCGAATGCTCAAACAGGGACTGAGAATGTCTTTGAGGCAGTGAGTTTTCTGTACATAAATGTTTTTAAGCAGAAGCTATGACCATGTGTCAGGAATGTTATGTAGTTATATTATGTGAGCAATCAGTGTAGTTGACCTTTAAGTTTCCTTCCAGCTATTTGGATATTAAGTATAATGCATAGTTACTGCTCTCAGGTGACTCGCAATGTACCTCAGTATTTACAAAGACAAGGTAGAATTTGGGGAGAAAAAGTCTTCCATCTTTTTTCAAATCATTAGTGATAAAGGAGCAGATAAAATAATCCTTAATTTGTGGAATAAATATAATTTTCCATGCTTTTCAACACCTCGCAATGACTCAGTTTGGCCCAAACAGTACAAAACAAAAAATAATAACTTCTTGTACAACTTGAGTGGATTCCCTATTGAGAATATATTTTGTTGTTGTTGTTTGAATTGCTGTATGTTGTTGTTAGGTGCCCTACAGTTAGTTCCGACTTGTAGCAACCCTACGTAAAACAGAACAAAGTACTGCCCAGTCCTGCACCAACCTCACAATCGTTGTTATGGTTAAGCCACTGTGTCAGTCCATCTCCTTGAGGGTCTCCTGTTTTTTCACTGATCACCTACTCTACCAAGCAAGATATCCTTCTCCAGGGACTGGTCCCTCCTAATACCATGCCAAAAGTATATGAGACAAAGTCTCGTATTCGTTGCTTCTAAAAGCATTCTGGCTGTACTTTTTCCAAGATAAATTCGTTCATTCTTCTGGTAGTCTGTGGTATATTCAGTATTCTTCACCAACACCATAATTTGAAGTCACTGATTCTTCTTTGGTCTTCCTTATTCATTGTCCAACTTTTGAATGCACGTGGGGCTATTGAAAACACCATGGCTTGGGTTAGACATGCCTTGGTCCTTAAAGTGACATCTTTGCTTTTCAACTCTTTAAAGAGATACTTTGCAGCAGATCTGCCCAATGCTATGTGTCCTTGGATTTCTTGACTCCTGCTTCCATGGGCTTTGTTTGTGGATCCAAGTAAAATGAAATCCTTGACAACTTCAGTCTTTTCTCCATTTATCATGATGTTGCTTATTGGTCCAGTTAAGGGTTTATGTTGAGGTGTAATTCATACTGAAGGGTGTTGGTCTTTGATCTTCATCAGTAAGTGCTTCAAGTCCTCTTCACTTTCCACAACCTAGGTTGTGCCATCTGCATATTGCAGGTTGTTAATAAGTCTTCCTCCAATCCTGATGCTGCATTCTTCTTCATATAGTCCAGCTTCTCGGATTATTTGCTCAGCATACAGATTGAATAAGTATGGTGAAAGGATACAACCCTGACGCACACATTTCCTGACTTTAAACCACGCAGTATTCCTTCGCTCTGTTTGAATGACTGCCTCTTGGTCTCTATGTGAATTGCTCTATAGGCTGGACTAATAAGTCTAGACAGGTATAAAGAATGTAGACTCCTTTGGAATCCAAGCCAGAGGATGATTCTGAAAACAACATTAATTAAAGGGAACAGTATTTCTCACCTGCTCTGACCAGGGCAGTACTTTAAGAAGTTGAAGTAGGGGGTAGGGCAGCATCTGAGATGCTGAAGTATCTCACATCAGCAACATTCTTTCTTTCTTCTCCATGTCACCACATAAGCCTTGAGTATAGAGCAAGCCCTTCCATTCATGCAGGCACCCAGAAGGATTTCCACCTGTGATTGCTAGTCCTCTCGTGGTATTCCTTATCATTCTTGAGCTTTGGGGGAAAAAAGAAAACCCAGAAAGTTTAAGACTAAGCAAAGATAGCTTGGAGAATCATATGAAAATATTTTTTCCAAACTGCATGTTTAGAAACTTTGAAGAAAAGTACCAAAGAATGACATATTAAGGAAACTATAACCTCATTAAATTTTGGTTAGAAAAATTTCTGCTTTTGTGGATCTCACATTTACTTCTTCAAATGATTATTTTCCTTCATCATAGTAACTTTTTGTCTCTCACCTCTCTCAGCTTCTCCTTTGGTGCCCAAGCATGTGTGTGGGCGGGAGCCTGTTGCACAGAGATGTGTTGGAGAAAGCAGGAGAAAACTGCAAATGAGTCCCAGGTCACCACTGATCTTATAAATCCCTAAACTTGTAGAGCCTATAAAAAGTGATGACGGAAAGGTAATTTTATGTACAAGTCTCGAAATCCTAGGAGGAAATACTCTGAACTATATAACAAAATTTTACTTCAGGGTTCACCTTGACTTCTCTACTAAATGACATTTTTTAAATTTTTCATGTGTATATGTTCACTTGATGCCTCCTGCCCTCCCCTGATTTCAGTATATTCCCTCAACTGGGCTTAACATTTTCCAAATGCAGTTCTGTTTATTGTCTTCAAAAAACTAAACCTCCTGTCTTCTGTTTTGTTGGAGAGGTATAATTGCTCACAAATGAAGGGAGCTAATGATATCCATAGCTCTGCAAACACCTATTAATGCCACTCCTACTTTTAGAGGGAGCTGATGCCACCATTCCTGGACACCGTAAATCAGTTTTGGTTGTTTTTTTTTTTTCCATTGCTGGCTTAGGATTCAGATTTTGGGGGTTTATGTCTTCAATATATATCTTCTTACTATTTTATGCAGTGTATAATGAGGAAGAAAAATTGCACATATGGGTTCAAACAGCCTCCTTCTCACAGAAGTCTTCTAGATTCTATTTTAACTATAGTGTATATGGTTATATAACCTTTAACTCTGAGGCTACATTGTTTGTTTCCTCAGTTATTATAGGAAATATTTTTACTTGTTCTTTGTGTATTATAGGAAATGAAAATTTTAATTTATATCAATTTTTTTCTTTATATAATCAAGTGATTATAACTTCACTCATAATTAACCCAACAGATATAAAAACTAATCAGATTCCCTTGAACTGAGGAAACAACATCTGTTTCCCCTTTTCTCCAAGTGCAGTGTGAGTTACTCTGTTGATTTTCATAGGAACATTTTAAAACACTGTGAGGAATCTTGGCTTTGTCCTCAATGTAGTGATTGATCTGGGCCTTAAACACAATTCTTTTAGCTTACCTTCAATATCAGTTGATTATAGTTAGCTCTTTGGAAGATGAAAATGAAGGAGGATATTATTTTTTTGTCCTTGTTAAGTTTGTATTCTGATTTAGAAGATAAAGTAATTTTGGAATGCAGGTAACCCCTGACTTATGATGTATTCGAGTTATGACAAACTGCATTTCCAACCATCAGTGTATCTGGAACATTGTATCTTCCTGGAAAGAAGTTATAGGAAAATGCATGCAAGGGATGTGGAAAAAATTGTTGAGTTATGTTAACATGCTCAAAGCATGTGATCATAATAATATGATGGAAGGAATCTGTGGGAAAGCATCCAATGGCAAGAACCCTGAATTTAGAACTCGATGTCACCAATGTGGTACAACTCACAGATGATGAAGAAGGGAAATTAACAGATCAGGACTTAGTGAATTTTGAAGAGGAAAGAAATGCAGAAGAAGAAAGAAATAATGAAGAAGAGAAAGGAAAGAATTTGTCAAAAAAATTTACAGGGAAAGGATTAGATGGGATGTTTCAGTTGCTTGAAAACTTGGATCTAAACACTGATCACTTTTTAGATTCAGGATGCTATTGAGATGTTACTGCAGAATACATAAAGAAAAAAAAGAAAAGAACTATGCAGATAACTCTCACTAATTTTCTGACTAAAAATACCATCCTCATTCCCAGGGATAATCCAGATGGTCCAGAACTTTTCACAAGTGTAGTTATTACCACAACTGACAAAATAACCAATGTTGTCCCACTCTTCTTTGTCGTCAGAGTAAATTTTTATGATTTGTGTATTTTTTTATGTGTGTATGTATTAAAATATATGTGTAAGTTTAAATGTAATGTTTCCAATCCACAAAGGCAAATAAAGGTCAGATTTATAAGGATATTGGTAATAAAAGGCAATAATAGTGAAAACTAAAAAAAAAAGTGGTACAACAGAACCAACTTAAAATAGTTGTCAGAAAGAAACCCCACCGTAAATAAGGGGATATCTGTATATAGATATAATTGGGAATAAATTGGGAAGTACAGGAAAAAAAAAAAAAGCTTTTCCTGGATATGCAATATTTCTAGAACTAAGATTTTGTCTGTATTTCAGTCACTTGTACTTTTTTTAAGTACACATTACCATGGAGTTGTGTTTGTTAATTATTTGCTTTAGATTGTGAGTCTCTCAAGAAAAGGAATATCGTATATTAAAAAAACAAACCAAAAAAACTCATCCTGTACCTGGTCTAGCGCGGTGCTAAGAGTCGTACCGTTCTTACATATTTAATAGCATTATGGCTGAATTTTTATTTTCTGGCACCTACATAAAGACTAGGTAAAACATTTAATTTTTCAAAGAGACAAACTACATCTAAGTGAAATAGAAGCACACATACACACAATAAAATATCTTTTATTTAAAAATTTCCTTTTATCTGGTTTCCTGGGAGTCAGTACATAGTCTTAACAAACTTCTTTATACCTATTCCTGGTGTCCTGGTCTTTAAAGAATTTACACCCAACATGTAGTCTACGGTGTGATGGATTGATTTCATGTGGCCTTTCTCGCCATGGTCTTGTAACTCCCACCCAGGTGATTGGATGGGACTGTGCAAATAAGGTAATTGTGACCCAGAAAGGGGTTTGGTCAGTTTTGAGATCCCTTTAGGCTTAAAATAGAGCCAATTTCAGAGCAGAAAGAAGACCTCACCACTACCAAGGAAGAAGAACCAGAAGTGGAGCGTGTCCTTTGGACCCAGGTTCCCTGTGCTGAGAAGCTCCTGGAACCAGGAGACTAAGAGAGGCAGAGCTGTGACACTGAAGACAGTGAGAAGCAATGGCAGAGAAACAGCAGCAGGAGAGACCAGCAGGAGACAGTGTGGTGGGCTTCCTGACTCACGGAGCAAGAAAGCTGAGTGTCTTTGGGTAAGAGGCTTGCTGGTAGAGTAGAGTGCCTCTAGGAACTTGGTGGAGATGGGTTTGCCAACCTATACTGCTAGAGCTGAGCATCTTTGAGTTGAGGCTTACTGGCAGATTGGGGTTTCTCAGGGCACTTATCCACAGAATTAAAAGAGCTTTGTAACACTTGCCCAAGCAGGGCAGAAGCCAAGGGGCCAGAAAGAGGTGTGCCTGTAGGCCTGGCTAAGAAGAGGCTGTTGTGATGGAAGAACTGTATTCTTAGTGTTCCTGAACCTGAATTGTAACCTGGTACTTCCCTAATAAGCCTCATAATCTTGACTATGCTCTGTGAATTCTGCTAGGCCATTGCAGTGAATTATCAAACTCATCGGAAAAGTAGAGAGTACCCTGGGAGGGACAATTGGTGTCAGAATTTGTAAAGATGGTGGAGAGAAGAGGCATGTCTGACTTCTCCCTCATAGGAATTAGCCTTGGGCTGTTGATCTTGATTCTCCTTTCTGCTTGTGAAGTTAGACACCTCCGCCAAGCCATTCTTACAGAGTCTTTCAGGTACAGTCCCACACATGAAATAAAGTTCTTATTTTGTTCATAGACTCCAGTTAAGCACATAAAATTATTTTTCTTGAATATTTTTATCTTAAATAAGTCGCCTTTATTTACAAGGTATTGTACTTGAAGAAGACAAAAATAAGACACAGTACTGGTCATCAGGATTAGAATTTAACTGAGAAACAGAATGGCCACAAATATTTACCTAACAATCCAAGTACGAGATGAGGATGCTGTGAGAGTTTGGGCAAAGAGAGATCATCGATAACATTACTACCAATAAAACTAGCAAACATTTATGTAGCATGTATTGTGTTCTGGGCACTATCCCAGGTATTTTCCATAAATTAACTCATTTTAATTTTCACAATAAACCCATGAGGTAGGTACTGATTATCACCATTTAATAGCTGAGGGAACGTGCACAGAGAGGTTAAGTAACTTATACTAGGTTTCACAGAAAGTTAAGTAACATCTTGAAATTGAACCCAATTAGCAACATCATAGCTGGTCAGGGGCATGAGTTGGAACATGAAGGGTGTTAATCACCAGAGAGATAAAGAAAATTAGAAAGAGAAGTTTAAGGTGATGTAAGTCAAAATTTGAAAGTGGATATATGTAAAACTAGTTCAGTCTTGCAGAAGCTGAGGTAGTACCTGAGTATAAGATGAACAGGCAATTTGTTGTCCAAGCTGGACTACTACTGAGAGTGAAAGGGGATGTGAACTAGATATAATGCTGGGACAACAGATGCAAACTGAGACCTGTGGTCATCCTAGTTTCTCCCTCACTCAATCAGAGAAGGGACCCTCCTATCCTCAAACTGGTTCTCACTATTGTAATTATCTGTGTGATTAGGGCTGGCCACCCCATATCAGGCTCTGAAAAATGTAGAAGAGAAAAATAAGCTTTAACCCTCTTCCAGGGCTCAGCTCAATGCCTACACTCCAGTGTCATTATCTCTGACAGTCTGACCTCCTGGACTTTGGACTTTGCCATCTTGAAGCTATTTTTCTTCATTTATTCTTCCTGCATTAATGGAATTCTATCGACACAAACTCTGACCTGCTTGAACTTATACAATCCACTTGATCATTTGGGGTATGTCAACAATACAGGATCTGACCTACAGGCTGTTTGACTTATGGAACTTGTTAGACTCCTCCTGCAAAGCCAAAATGCTGTCTTTTGTATAGTTCTAGCTTCTCTTAGCTAGTCTAACAAAAGGATGGTTTTTGATATAGTGGAGGAATGAGAAAACAGTTGGAAAGAGTCTTGAATTAAGTGAGGAGATTTTCATATAGATGGGAAAATTATTAATGGATATTGAGCAGGAAAGGAGAGGTATTGACACAGTGGTAGCAACAATGGGCTCAAACATAGCAATGATTGAGAGGATGGCACAGGACCAGGCAGTGTTTTGTTCTGTTGTATATAGGGTCCCTAGGAGCTAGAACCAAACTGACGGCACTTAACAACAACAACAAGCAGGAGAATGACAAGGTGAATTGGATCTGGCAGTCTATGTAGGATAGACCGTAATGGGAAACTGAAGACAACAAAATCAACTAGGGGGCACATAATAGTCCATAAATAAGGCAATAGATGTTTGTTCTAAGGTGGTGGCTGTGTAAATCCAAAGGAAGACAGAGAAGGTAGAAATATTGCAAAAGAAGAATCCTCAGAAAGCAGTGACTTTCTACAACCTGGAATGGGCATAGAATGCTCTGAGTTCAGTGAATCTGTGAATACTCCAGTTGACTTATTTTGTGTTAGACTGAGTGAGAGAGAAAGTGCTAGTGTTCCTTCTTTGTGCTTCCACAGAGAATGTCATATTCAAATGCACTCTTTTATGTCTCTCACCCACATTTTACTGAGGATCATCTCCTCCAGAGAAAATGGGACATTCATCTTTTTGTCTTTAAGATCTAGATCACTGACTGGCACTGGAAGATGCATTAAGTAGAAGCTGTGTCTACTTGTCTAAGATGCAGCTGTAATTCCGTGCCTTTTCTTCTTTGTATGGCTCCAGGTTGGGGTTGGCCATACGAGACATTTCCATGAGATGTGGGAGGTGTAAGGGAAGCAGCAGCTATTTTTATGCTCTGAAGGGCAGTACATGAACTGTGATAGCTCACACAAGTTACTGCTGATCTTCTGGTTCGCCTCATTAGCCTGGGGCGCTGGTGATAGTCACGTACCTATAGGAAGTGCAATGTGGGGTGACCAAGCAGTAAGCCATGGAATGCCTTAGCAAAAATAAGGAGTGTAATGGGGTTGGTTGGTCTCTTAAATGTGGTGGAGAATTTAGGGGAAGAAAAGTATGAGTTCAGCGCTTTCAATTTCCATCTCAGTGTCTGGAGAAGGAACCAGGAAACTCTAAAACTGCTCTTGGGGAAAGCCTTGCCTCCTGTAGCATCAGCAATGGGGTTTCTGAAAATAAAACTCAGAGTTTGAACCTGTAGGTGGCTAAATTGAAATACAGCACAAATTGAATTCCCAGCTCCATGGTGTCTCATGTTAAATTTAGGGCATTTGTTGGGAAGGAGTGGTATCCTGACAATTAGGATAGGTTTCTACGTGCAGATTCCAATGCTGGGGAGCTAAAATCCCTAAAGTTTACTGACCCTCTTTTGCCACTAGAAGAAGCTCTTCTACTACTCTCTGAGGTTAGTATTCCTTTGCTTAAAGAACCTGAAATGGGCTTCTCTGAGTAGTTTCGAGGAGACCTGTGGCACAGTATTTAAGCGCTCAGCTGCTAACTGAAACGGTGGTTTGAATCTACCAGCTGCTCTGTGGCAGAAAGATGTGGCAATCTGCTTCTGTAAAGATTACAGCCTTGGAAACCCTATGAGGCAGTTCTACTCTGTCCTATTCACTGGGCTGCCATGAGTCGGAATTGGCTTAGCTGCAATGTGTGGGAGGTAGTTTCTTTGCAGAGCACTGTTATTCATTTGTAGGTCCTATACATAAACCTCCCTTTGCTTCTGGACCTGTAACCAAACACAAGCCCTGCCAAGCTTCTAACCAAATTCAAGTCCTGGCAGGCTGGAGAGAATAAGACACAGACTGACCTATGAGGAGGTGAAATGTATAGAAGAACTGCAGGATTTTGCCAATTTATGTAAACAGCAACCTGGGGAATAGGTATGTGAATAGATTGTAAGGGTGCTGGAAGAAGATAGAAGAAAAAAAAAATTGGTTGGGATGAATTTGTTAATATACACATGGCCTATTAAATAGTAATTTTGGATTTAATATGTTAGCTTAAGCAACTGGGAGTGACTCTTTTGGTTTGGTTGTTTGATTGAAATCTATAACCAAAAGTGTCTTAACTAAATAAAATTGAAATGCTTAAAATTTATTTGATATATTAGAGAAGACCATATCTAAAACTTTAGGGAGATCTGAATACTAGACCACATTTCTCACAAAAGGCCCATCTACCCAACCCCTGGCTATGTCTCCAAGAGGGTCCAGAGGACACACCCTTCACAGAGACTGAAAAAAAAATTCCTGAGGAATGCCCAGTATCTTTTAAGAGTTGTTTGATAGCTATTTTCTGTAGACCAAGAAAAGCAGCGGAGACTGCCGTCATCAAGATGGCTGTCTGAATTCAATGAGGATGATAGGTCTGAGGGTGACAGGGGCCAAGTGGCAAGACTTGATCACCAAAGACAAGGTGGATGTGGTAACTTTAATGGACAGAAGAACCAAGAAATAACCAGAATTGTCTGCCCATGGAGTTCATTGGCATTTGCTAGTTGATCACAGTATCCCTAGAACTGAAATAGAGGGCAGCCTAATATAGTCTGGCTTGATTTGTATAAGTAAAAACCTCTAAGTTTGGAGAACACTAGTCTGTCTGGAATCATCTTACTAGTGAGTGCTGGACCCTCACCCAATTTCTGGATATTAGCTATTTCAAAGATCTAAGACCTATTGAATGAGGGGGTGTTTAGATTCCCTTGAGGAACAACTCTACCAGCAGCCACCACTTCAACTGTAAATACTCCCAGCCTTTCTCAAAGGGAATTGGGGCCATTCAGCAGGCTAACTTTGCTATGAGAAAGTGGAATTAATCAAGCTTTTCAGAGATTCACATTTGCTTTGCACTGACAATAATTCATGGACACCCCCAAAATTTCCTTGTGGTCCATCAGTAAGAGAATGGGCTTATACAGGTTAGGTGACCAATGGAGTTGTGGCTTGGGTCCATTTCACAGTGGGTCTAGTTGGTCTTTAAAACCATCCTATATTCATTTTCCTATTTCTTAAATCCACAGTTGGAATAAACATAGTCAACAATTGCAGAATTTATTCATTGGTTCCCTGATCCATGAAATGAAGGCTATTACTGTAGAGTGGTAGGTAGAAATCTGTCTTGGAGGAAGTACAGCCAGAATGCTCCTTAAATGTGAGGATGGCGAGACTTTGTCTCACGTGCTTCACACATGTTATCAAGAGGGACCATTCCCTGGAGAAGGATATCATATTTGGTAAGGTAGAGTGTCAGTGAAAAAGAGGAAGACTCTTAATGAGATGGATCGACATAGTGGCTGCAACAATGGTATCATGGATTGCATTATGTCCCCTAAAATATATGTCAACTTGGATGGGCCGTGATTCCCAGTATCGTGTGATTACCCACCGTTTTGTCATCTGATGTGATTTTCCTGTGTGTTGTAAATCCTACCTCTATGATGTCAATGAGGTGGGATTAGTGACAGTTATGTTAATGAAGCATGACTCAATCTACAAGAATAGGTCATATCTTAAGTCAATCTCTTTTGAGATATAAATGAAAGAAGCTAGTAAAGAGCAATGGGGACACCATGCCACCAAGAAAGAAGCACTGGGAGCATAGCATGCCCTTTGGACCCAGGGTCCCTGCACTGAGTAGCTTCTAGGCCAGGAGAAGATTGATGACAAGGACCTTCCTCAGAGACGACAGAGAGAGAAAGCCTTCCCTTGGAGCTGGTGCCCAAACTTTGGACATTTAGCCTACTAGACTGTAAAAGAATAAATTTCTCTTTATTAAAGACATCCACTTGTGGTATTTCTGTTATAGCAGCACTAAATATTTAAGACAAATGGGCTCAAACAGTAATGATTTTGAGGATGACTCAGGACTGGGTAGTGTTTTGTTCTCCTGTACATGAGGTCACTATGAGTTGAAACCAACTCTACAGCACCTAACGAAAACGACAAGGTAGAAGTCTAAAGATTTCCCCTCAAGATTACCGTGTCCTGGTTTTTCAATCAAATACTAATCTAGACACTGCTGTTAAGGGAATTTCACAGATGTAATTACAATCTTAAGGGAGTTGATCTTAAAATATCGAAAGTGTCTGGGTGGCCTAATTTAAGCACAAGAGCTCTTTAACAGCAGAGAATTTTTTTTCCCTAATGGAAGAAGGTGATGTCAGAGATATTTGAAGCATGAGAAGGATTTGGCACAACACTACTGGCTTAAAGATGGAGGTAACCACAAGATGAGTAATGTGAGTGGCTTTAATAGCAGCCCCTGGATGACAGCTGACGAAGAAATGAAGACTTCTGTCCTACAACTGCAAAGGTCTGAACTCTGTCAATTACAAGAATGAGATTGGAAGAGGAACCTGATCTTGAAATGAAACTACAAACAGTCAACACTTTGATTTTAGGTGAGCAGAGAACCCAGTTACACTCTGCCAGACTTCTGACCTACAGCATTGTGAACTAATAAATGGGTATACAATGTCCTGAATGCAGGAAATCTCTTGAAATGATCTTAATTCTCTCGTATCCTATGATAAAAGTCAATGGAACCACTTCAACTCAGAATAGGCAGGACTGCTAAAAGCCTAGACACTTAAAAAATAAAGGTTTGGGTCACTCTACCAAACAAGGAGCCACACTGATTGAGGCAGAGTTTGTAGCCAGTTCACTCTACTAAGGTGACGGAATGGGAATATGGGATGAATAGTGAAAGAAGGTGATTCTAAACACCATATTTAATCATGTGACCAGTTGTAAGAATTATTTATCTTTCTTGTTTGGATATAAATATGTTTTTTATATTAACCGTTTTTTTATTCCTCTCACCTATTTAACTTAACATATGATAATAGTATTTAATCTTATATCTCAGTATTTAGTTAGAGAATATTAAAAGTAGGTAGGGAGTGTGTCTCAACAAGCCAAGGATTGAACATCGCCCAGAGGTAAATAAAGGGCTTTGTATCCTCTTTGGGGGAAAGTATTAGCAATTTTTAAGTTTTATAAAAGATAGTTAGAAAATGTTAGGTGAAGCATGGTTTTTCTATTGTCTTTATTTGGAAGTTAAGTATAATTAAAAGAGAAGCGTGTAGAAGTCAGGCTGATAAGAAGTACACTCTGGTGGATATGTGCTCTGTCAAATTGTTAAGCTGAAACGACCATTCCCACAATTTGCTTCTCTGTATGCTGTCTGTTAACATTGGCCACAAGAGAAATTTGCTCAATATTTGGAAGGTAGAATTGAAGCAGCAGTCTTCTGTCTGCGTGTGCATGTGCGTGTGCGTGTGTGTGTGCTCTGAAGGTTGGTATAAGACACCAGGAACTATGGTAGCTTGTGCAATCTGTTACTGATCTGCTGGCTAGCATTGTTAGTGTAGCACTCAGGCCTGCAACTTGTCCAGTTACTGCCATATATCCTTCTTCAACTTCTCAGAGTCCTGTGAACTGTGGTGAAGAGCCCCAGGTTCTTCTGAAGATAATCCACATCACTGGTGCTGGATGCAGTGAGATATGAATGTGGGTTCTAATTTATCCTTATGGATTCCAGTTTGTCCTCATGAATTCCAATTTATGCTTGTTCTTTCTCAGTTCACATTCATCTTTCTTTCTGGACTCCTGACCTAGCTAGTTCATAGTGACTTCAGACTCAAAGCCAAATTCAGAGGTGACATTCTTACACAGACTTCTCTACCAGCTCCTGTAATAGCATAGAATGTAATTTCTATAATAAATCCCTTATTCCACATTACTCATAGAGGTTCTGCTTCTCTGATCAAACTCTAACTGCCTCACTTTATAAATATTTATTGAAAGCATTAATGAAATGAGACTGAGGAACTCTCAAGCTAACTATAAAGATAACCCTTGTTTTATTCTAGTCAAAAAAATGGAAACAAGAAGCATGAGAGGAAGGGAATAAAGGTGACAATCAGAGTCCACAGTGGCTGGCCAGGAGGAGGCATAAAATAGCACATAAATGTTCACACGGAACTGAAATTTAAGAATGTTTAAATCCCAAGACTTATTAGAGAACTGGATAAGGAATATTCATCATTCCTTATTGGGCCATATGGTCTCAGGAGCCAATATGAAGAAGATTCCAATGGGCAGAGGTGGGACAATTTAAGAAACAATGATAATGGTAACGTCAATGGATTAAAAAACTTCCAAATATGTTTAAATTCACAAGTTCATAATAATATCCCCCAAAAAACTATTTTTCACTATTGGAGGATGTTAAGGAATGCGTTCACTACTTTGAAAACTGGTAAATAAAAGAAAATAAATCAAACATTGCATCCTGACTTTCCTATATAAACTATATCACTAGATAACCGAACAGTAAGATGGAAGAATAATTTTTTATTTGTAACAGTTATCCAGCTAGTAAATGAAGAAGAAATTACAGATTCAGAATATTACCATTTTGCAACCCCTAATGAATGAATGGAGATATGCAGTGATTATCAACAGCTGCTGACATTACAAGAGGATGTCTCCTGGTGAAACACATACCGCTTATGAAATATTCCAGCTAAGGGTTGTTGTTACCAATTTATAATAACTGCCAGTTTATAGTAAATACAAGGGACAGAGAAACTTGTAAAATTAAACAACAGGAATGAAAAATGTAAAGTAAAAAGTCTGGAAAATGCTATGGACCAAATGACCCAGTTTCTTCAACAAATAAACCAAAAGGAAACAGAGAGGTGGAGGGGGAAACATACAGATTAAGAAAGATAATATAAAGTTCTTAAACTCATTGACTTGGATATTTACAATGGACAAAGGTTATGTATCTAAACGATACCTCTGTTAAGTTGGCTGGGGAGAAAGAGCTGGATTTCAACTTCTGAAAAACCAGCCATTAAAACCCTACGGGAGCACAGTTCTGCTCTGACACACATGGGTTTGCCATGGGTCAGAATAGACTTGATGGCAACTGGAAAAAAAAAAAAGAAAAAGTTGGTTTAAAAAAAAAGAGAGTTAAAATTTATATTAATAGATGGCTAGACCTTTTTTTTTTTTTAGACCTTATTTAAGGAGAGTTGGTGGTACAACTGTTAAGCAATGGCAAACCCGCCAGCCACTCTGCAGGAGAAAGGACCCGTTGATCTGCTCTCATAAAGATTACAGTCTAGGAAACCCTATGGGGCAGTTCTACTTTGTCCTATAGGGTCGTTATGAGTTAAAGTTGACTCAATGACACACAGTAACAACAACAACAATGGACCTTATTTAGAGGCTGGTTCAATCAAACAAACCTTAATCAAAAAATTACATTTATGACACAATTAACAATTTGGATGGTTACTGGATATTTGGTGACATTAATGAATTATTATTAATTTTATTCTGGGTGATAATGGTATTACAGTCATGTTAAAGAAGAAATAAAGGGACAGGGGCTCTTTTAAAGATCCATACTGAAAAATTTAGAGATGAAATAAAAAGTTTGATTTCCAAAAATTAAAGTGCATGTGTTATAACTGTGTTTCCCAGTTGCAGAATATCACACAGAGAGAGTGCAAAGTGGCATTAATCCTTCAGGGATTTCAGTAAAGGAGGTTACTTTTCTGGGGCTTAAGGGAAGACATCGCAGAGCTTCTCAGACTTTGTCTGCAATTTCACCCTCACACCAGTAGGTGGAATGTAATTGCTGCGCTGGCTCAATTTTAATGTGCAGTGTGTTTTAGTGTGACTTCTGCCCACTCCTGGAGGCATAGTTCCCACCTGCTAAACAAAGGAAAGGTTCAGTGCAAGTTCAGGAAAAATATTTTTTTAAATAATACACACATATCACCCTGAATTATCACCCTGAATAGACATATAGACCAAACACACATTAAACCCATTGCCATCGAGTCGATTCTGACTCAAAGCGACCCTATAAGACAGAGTAGAATTGCTCCATGAGGCTTCCAGAGAGTGGCTGCTGGATTTGAACTGGTTAGCAGCCAAGCTCTTAAACATTGTGCCACCAGGGCACCTATTATTTGTTTAGAGCCACCTTAATTTCTCTCTGAAGCATTTTCTTAATTTGGGTATCACTAGGCTATTCAGAATCACTTAATTTTCACAATTTTTTTTTTGAAATTTGTCTAAAATAAAATGTAAATTTTGTTAGGAGATATTCCCTAGAATTTTTTTAAAAATATATTTTTTAAACGTACTGTTTTGATGCATGATTGGAACTGCATAGCTGTGACTGAATTTATATCAAAGAAGTAGGTAATTTTTTTTTTTTTTTTTAATAAAGGTTGCAGCTATGCAGGCCAAGACAATGATATGGGTAATCGAATCTCATGCTTCAAAGCACAAAGTGATTGCTGTAGAGAAGTCAGATGAAAATGTCTTGTTCCACGTAAAGCATTATTTGAATACTTTGGTAGAGGGAGATGAAGAAAGATCACCTTTTCCTGAGGAGTGAGGGATTTTGTGCAGTGGAACATTTCATTGGATAAAACAGTGACTTTGGTTCTGTGTTAAAATTCATCATAATTTTTTTTTTAACTTACGTGTTATGTGGAACTATGGATAGGATTGTGTCAAACCTATGATTATGCGAGTGACAGTTGTTGTCTGGCACATTGAGAAATGCAAAAGAAACAGTGGCCTGAAAGATATAAATAGGTGACAGATGGATGGATGGATGGATGGATGGATGGATGGATGGATGGATGGATGGATGGATGGATGGATGGATGGATGGATGGATGGTTGGATGGATAGGTACCACCCTCACAGTTACAGCACCAAAAATAACAGAAAAAGACTCAGCCAAAAAGGGCTGACACGGCCAAATAGAAGTAAGACCAAGATTGCCGGTCATTTTAAAAATGGCAATTAGTAGGTAGAATTCAGTGTTTTTGACTAGTGTCTGCTCCTGTAGGACAACAACTTGCCTTTGATTCCTCATGGCAAGGAATGACAGCAATATGTGCATTACCTGAGCAGCTATAGGCTTTTCACTAGAAAGTGTGGGCATTGCTGCTTCTTGAAAGCTCTAAGGCAAAATGTTTACATGCATTCAGGTTTTTACAAAGAAATAAGTTTTCTTTTCATTAGGGTAAATACTAAGGAGTCCAATGGCTGGATCCTATGGTAAGACTATGATTTGCTTTGTAAGAAACTGCCATATTGCCTTCCAAAGTGACTGTACCATTTTGCTTCCCAGCAGCAATGAAAGTAAGTTCCTGTTGCTTCACATCCTTGCTAGTATTTGGTCTCATCAGTGTTTTGGATTTTAGTCATTCTAATCAGTATGTTGTGGATCTCATTGTTTTAATTTGCAATTCCCTTGTGATATATCATAGCAAGCATCTTTTCATATGCTTATTTTTCATTTTCTTTGGTGAGGTGTCTGTTCAGTCCCCTTGCCCATTTTCTAATCAGGTTGTTTGTTTTCTTATTGTTGAGTCTTAAGAGTTCTTTGTATATTTTGGATACAAGTCTTTTATTGTCAGATATGTGTTTTGAGAATATTTTCTCCCAGTCTGTGGCTTATCTTTTCTTTCTGTTAACAGTGTCTTTTGCAGAGCAGAAGTTTTTGATTTTAATGAAGTCCGATGTATTAATTTTTTCTTTTATAGATTGTGCTTTTGGGGTTGTACCTAAAATCTTATCACCAAACCCAAGAACACCTAGATTTTCTTCTATGTTAACTTCCAGAAGTTGTAGAGTTTTGCACCTTATATTTAAGTTGATGATCCGTTCTGAGTTAATTTTTATGAAAGGTGTAAGGCCTGTGTCTAGATTGATTATTTATTTATTTTGTATTTGGAAGTCCAGTTGTTCCAGCACCATTTGTTTACAAGACTGTTCTTTCTCTATTTAATTACCTTTGCTCCTTTGTCAAAGATTGGTTGACTATGTTTGTATGGGTCTATTTCTGGGCTCTCTATTCTATTCCCTTGTTCTATTTGTCTTTTCTTTCACCAGTACCACACTGTATTGATTAATGAAACTCCCCAAGTAGGGGAAGAAGGCATAACGACACTTTCTGGCTCCTAGAAGTCTGTGTGAGAATAAGCTGTGTTTCTTAATCAAAAAGTACCCTTGGTCTCTGGAGCCAGTCACTAGTCACTAGTACTTTGGGGATTTCATTTGTAGTTTCTCTGTTTATCCTTCCTTCTCCCTTCCCCACCTCCCCAACCCGGACTTTACCTTCTGGTCAAGGTACTGGCTTATTGCAATACCTTCCTAACTGTATTTTCAGTTCCTGCTTTTTCTCCTCTCAAGGTAGAGTGTGGAGAAAGAGCCCTGGATTATGAGGTGTGTCTCCAACTGTTGCTTACTGATTAACACATTTATCTGTTGAGGCCTTGGATTCTTCATCCTGAAATGATAGAACTGGAACTAGAAACTGCTTAGGATTCCTCTAAGATTTAGAAAATAAGATTTTTTTTCCCCTAAGAATCCTTTGTTTTAGTCAGTTTACGTTTACATCTCTCTTCTCAAAAGTCCTAGAGCAGTTAATATTCTGTACCATGTGGTCTCTCTTTGATTCTGTATATTGCCTAGTAGTGCTCACCAATTGTTCCTTTTATATAAATCTTGTTTCTGTAATTAGATTGTATACCCTTTGAGGTTGGAAACATGTCCTCTGCTTCCTTGTATTCGCCACATATCAGCTGTGTTTCCTCCTCTCTTCTCTACATTGAGGTAACTGTCAAGTCCCTTTGTCCTCCTCTTTAGATGTATCATGGTATGTACGTACCTCTTCATAACTTATAAAACATTTCTAAATATATTAGGGCATTTATTTCTCATCTAAATTCTGTGAATTAAGTATTATAATTATTCTCATTTGGTAGATGAGGAAACTGAGTTTCAAAAGCTTTTTTCCAAGGTCATTTACCTAGTTAAATGGTGGAACTGGGACTTGAACTAGATTCTTTTCCTCCAAAGCTGTGTTTTAACCATTTGTGTTGCCTTAAGGTGAAAATAAATAAATAAGTAAAAGCAAAGACAAGAAAGAGAAAGAAAAACAAGATCTAGGACATCAGGAAATTTTCACTATATATTAAATCACGTGACAAAGTAGAAATAGTGCTGTAAAAGATTTGCAGACAGGGCTTTTTATTGAACACATAAAGAATTCAAAGGACTATATGGAGTGCTTATGAGTATATAGTGAAATTTAGACAGCATTCCTACTCTTGGTGTGGCATTACTAGGACAAAATGATGAAGTACTCAACCTACAGCCAACATAGATGTGAACAAAATAATGATTCAGTGATCTCATGACCTCTAATATCTACAGCACAGCTGAGTACCACACAAATAGCAAAAAGGGTCTCTGAGAGACTGGAATAGCTTATAAAAATTACATGCTCTTAAAAGCATATATTTTTCTTATTGTGATTTTTGAGCGCTAACTCAGTGCCTACTTACTTGCATTTAGCTTTGACACAGCTTTTTTTATCTGAGTTTTTACATCTCATCATGCCTACTGCCATCAAGCTGATTCTGACTCAACAAAACTGTAAAGGACAGAATAACACCAAGGACACAATGTAGTTATGAGCCCAAGCAACAGAAAGGGCCACATGAAACAGAGACTACATCATCCTGAGACCAGAAGAACTAGATGGTGCCCAGCTACAACCGACGACTGTCCTGACAGGGAACACAACAGAGAACCCCTGAGGGAGCAGGAGAACAGTGGGATGCAGACCCCAAATTCTCATAAAAAGACCAGACTTAATGGTCTGACTGAGACTAGAAGGATGTCGGTAGTCATGGCCCCCAGACCTTCTGTTGGCCTAGGACAGGAACCATTCCCGAAGCCAACTCTTCAGACATGGATTGGACTGGACAATGGGTTGGAGAGGGATGCTGGTGAGGAGTGAGCTTCTTGGATCAGGCGGACACTTGAGACTATGTTGGCATCTCCTGCCTGGAAGGGAGATGAGAGGGTAGAGGGGGTTAGAAGCTGGCAAAATGGGTATGAAAAGAGAGAGTGGAGGGAGGGAGTGGGCTGTATCATTAGGGGGAGAGTAATTGGGAGTATGTAGCAAGCTGTATATAAGTTTTTACGTGAGAGACTAACTTAATTTGTAAACTTCCGCTTAAAGCACAATAAAAATTATAAAAAAAGAAACCAATTTGCCGTCGAGTCGATTTCGGCTCATGGTGGCCCTATTGGGCACAGTAGAGGTGCCCTATGGGGTTTACGGGGAGCTCCTAGTGGATTTGAACTGCCAGCCTTTTGGTTAGCAGCCATAGCTTCTTAACCACTATACCACCACAGTTTCCAAGTAAAGAGTAGGATATGAATTTGTATGTATTAAGATTACTGGTGAGTTTTTTAAAAACGTATCGAAAAGGAATGGCATAAAAACAAAAACAAAACAAAAAAAAACCGTAAAGGACAGAGTAGAACTGCCCCATAGGGTTTCCAAGGCTGTAAATCTTTATAGAAGCAGACTGCCACATCTTTCTCCCACAGAATGGCTGGTGTGTTCAAACCGCCAATCTTTCGGTTAGCAGCCAAGAGCTTAACCACGGCACCACCTGGGCTTCTTCTATCTCACAGCAGAATAGAAATTAACAGGATAGTGAAAACATGAGGAAATACTGTTCTAGGAACAAGCACGGTGGTCAGTGGTAAGAAATTGATTACATGACAGTAAAAGAAATGAAAGAAAACAATAAACAATACAAAACTCCATTAGTCTAGGGCCATTCACAAAAGGGCATCACTGTTAGAGACTCTGAGCCTTCTGTAGGAGCTAAAGTTATTCACGTCTCCAACCATCCATCCATTCATTCATTCACTAGTTCAGCAAGTATTTATAAGCTAGGCACTGTGCCAGACGTACTCCTACAAGTATGGCTAACCCATGGTCCTTGCTTCTATTGTGGTCAGAGTATGTTCGGCAGAGAGGTAAGTAAACCAAGAATTACAACAAAGTTAGGGAAAGAGATAAGTAAAATAAGAAAACACAGTGTGATAAATCCATCAGATGCCTTGGGACCACAGAGAAGAAGCATCTAACCCAGCTGGTGGAAAAGAGGGAAAGCAGGGAGACAGGGAAATTGGTAGGAGAGTGTATTGTCACAAATCATGCTGTCCATTAGGACCAAGATGGCAAAGAGGATATTTAAACCAAGACATTGTGAAGGCAGTTTCTAATCTGCGTAAATAGCTAAATAGGAACAAAAGTGGAGAGTGATGTAAGAGATACAGCTCTTAGCGTACATCTTAACAATGGCTTTTAGGATTTGTCTTTGTGGAGTCTTTCAGGCACAAGGAAGTAACTGCATTAATAAAGATTTGTACCTTCTATGAGGGTTATTTCTGAAACAGAATTGGCCGCCTGGGTAGTATGATTTGAAAATGTCTCTGGCAATAGTTCTGCCTCCATATCTGAAATTCCAATAGTAATGATTCCTTAAAATATTGAAATCCTTTATTCAGATTCACTATTATCTAGTAGGTTTAACATATTAATCTAGGAGTAGTAGTTAACACAAGTGCTAAATTATCAGAGCCCTGAGGTAATGAGATGGCTGGCAGGCATATTTTGCTAGAGATGTGTGCCTGAGAAAAGGTAGTAATTCTTTATCAGGGATACTACTAGATTCTGGTAAAAGAGCCCTGTAGGCGTAATGGTTAAGCCGCAGCTGCTAACCAAAAGGTTGGTGGTTTGGACCCACCCAGTGGCTCTGCAAGATAAAGATGTAGCCATCTGCTTCTGTAAAGATTGAAGCCTAGAAAACCCTATGGGGCAATTCTACTCTGTCACATAGGGTCACTATGAGTCAAAATTGGTTTGACAGCATCTAACAACAACAATAACCAGCTTCTGTTAGGGCTTAGGGAAAATGAAAGAACCTGGGGGTGACTAATAGGGAGCGCTACAATTTTTAAAAAGGGCCTGGAAAGGAGAGGAAAGTGAAGTAATGTACTACAAACCCATTAGGTGTATGCTTGCCCTTTCCAGGCAGGAGTCCACATTAATCCAGTGTACTACAACTGAGACTGCTGTCCACCCTTCTCCTAGACCTGTTATTGCCATTATCAGTAATGAAGAGGGAGCACCAGAACCTCACCTCTTCAACCCCCCTCCCTACACATACATTACCTCGTTTACATTAGTTATCACAAGAAGCTCCAGGCTTTCTGGTCACTCCTCCTCTCTGAGCTCTAGTTCCTAAAAGGATTCAGACATCCCCTATTCTGTCTACTTATCCCACCCTCTCCAGTTCTTGAACAATTTCCACTGGATACTCTGGAATTCACAATCCATGACTGACAAAAATACCATCTTTTCAACCCTTTCTCTGAACTTCCTCTCACCTTATTTTTCTAATTCAGTGTTTCTCAACTTCGACTCAGATGACATTTTGGGCCAGTTAATTCTTTGTTGTGGGGAGCTGTTCTGTGCATTGTAGGATATTTAGCAGCATCCCTGGCCTTAATCCATTAGCTGCCAGTAGCACCTCTGCCCCAGTTGTGACTGTCAGAAATATCTCCAGACATTGCTAAATATACTTGGGCAGGAGTATAAAACTGTCCCCCATTGAGAACCACTATGCTAATGGAACTGCTTCCCTTGAAACCCTGTCAAGGTGCGGCTGTTTTTTAGTTTTTTCCCTCAGCCCTCCTATAATTGAGACTGAAATGGTGTAGGTAACTTCTTTGCTACTTACTGTTGCATTAGGCCTTTCTCCTTTCTTCCTATACCCCACCTCCCCTAAATCTTACCTTGGAATATCATGTCATCAGATTACATTGCCCTCTATCCCTGCTTGTGGTTTCATCTACTGATCTTATATTATTTTCCCTTGTTTTTAGTTATTTCAGCTCCTGACTATTAATTCTTCTTAATTTCAGAATACATAAAAATGATCATTTCGGCACTCTGGTCCTCAGTTTCTTGGATTCCTTTCGTCCTATGACCTTTACCCTGTCTCAGTCCCCTTACCCCTGAATATAGCCTATACATTGTAGTTACCAATACCTGTAGCACCTCCATAAATTGAGTTCCATGTGTCCTGTTCTCCTCAATCCCCACCTCCTATCTTTCCAATCCATTCACTCTAGTACTCCAACTGTAATGTTTTGAATTTGGTATTGTTGAAAATTGTTAGAAAAGTCAAGTGTCTTGGGGCAATTGATTATGTGTCTACATGTGTTTTAATTTTACAAGAACTATACTTGTCCCTCACCCCCTCCACTGCACCCTCCTACCTGAATTTAAGTTTATTGTTTGAAGTGTGATTTAATTGCTTTAAGTATTTAAATGATAAGAACACTCTCTGTATTTTAAAGAGGTAAGCATTTAGTGTCATCTGTAACCCCTGACCATAACTTCCCATTCAGTGAAAAGCTTCAGTTAATACCTAAAACCTTGCATAAAAGGGGGCTCCTCTGCTCCAAACAGAAGAGGCCAGTGCAACTTGGGTAGATCTATCAACACAGGTCGACAGTGCTGATTGATTCACAAAGTTAAAAAAAAAATCCCCGCTGCCGTTGGTACTAAGTCAATTTGAACATCAAACCTTACTGGACACTCAACTGTTACAAAGGAGCTTTCCCTGCTTCCATATCTACCCTACCGGGAGCTAGCTGTTTTAGGTGTTTAGGTTTAAATCCCAAATTTATGTAAGAGCAAATAAACATCGGCCAAAGTGCATTCCTGTTCCATGACCAGTGATTTTTTGTGGATAGTTTCTGGCCTGGGAACTAAAGAGAGCCACATAAGATTTCCTGCCACTCTTCTGAGCACTGGCTTCCCAAAACTCCTCCTCGAAGGGCTGAACACTTGTCAAGTGAAGCAATGAGTATTGTGGAGTACATTGGGCTTTAATGTTTGTTCCTTGTTGGGGATATAGTATAAATTCTTTTAAGGCTATAATCCGAAAAAAGAGACACTAAGCAAAAAAAAAAAAAGCAAAGGATGATTATATTTGCAAATATGAGTGAAACGATGGGAGCTTTCTTTGGGAATGTGCAATAGGAGGTCAAGGGGCAATTACCAATTTCTGCCGGAAGCTACAAAAATGTAATTTTGCATACTAGAGTTAGTCTACTATAGAAAAAGCAGGGAAAGGGAAAGAGGTTGGTGAGGTTTGTTTCCACCTCAATTATATTTTACACCACAACAGCCTGTTGTTGCTAATGACAACTTGGATGTTAAAGGGAAAATGGAAGGGAAAGATTTGAACTTTGCTGTTTTTTTTTGTGTGTGTGGCATAAAAAAAAAAAAAAAATTTTTTTATAGCATTCATCCTTGCTGCTCTGGGAAACACTGTCTACGCTGAATTTTTGGTGGATGACTAGACCAAAACTCAGTTGCTATAGTGACAGAAATAGGATGACCATTTGACGAGAACAAGGGCTTTGGGGCTGGATTGCCCCAGGTTTATTCTTGATTGTGTCACATGTGGTTGTGACCATGTTCTTAAGGTTTAATTACTATCTGTAACATGGGTGATACAATATCTATCACATAATATTTGAAAGAATTACATTTTTAAAATTATGAAAAATACAAAGAATAAAACTCTCTTTAAAACTAGTTTTTATTATTTTTTAATATGGAGACAGTGATATAACTAATTCAAACATTAAATAATGCAAAGCTACTTGTATTGTTTTTCAGAAAAAATATTTACCTTTCTAATTCTAAATTGTACTTTTCTGGATAGGTTAATGGTATGTAGCAAATATGTAGAACACTTTTCATATTGGACATTCATATGCAAAAAAGTAAACCTCACTCTATACAGAAATTAACTGACAGTGGAACATTGAAATGTAAAATTAAAAACTATAAAACTCTTAGAATAAAGCTAGTTGAAAGTCTTTGCAACCTTGAGCTAAGCAATTAGTTCTTTACAAAAATGATGATTTGGACTTCATCAAAATTAAAAACTTTTGCTCTCTGGAAGACCGTGTTAAGAGAATGAAAAGACAATAGTAGACTGGGAGAAAATAGTTTCAATCACATATCCAACAAAGGACTTGTATCCGTAATATATAAGGAACTCTCACAACTCCACAATAAGACATCCAACAACCCAATAATTGAGCGAAAGATGTGGAGAGACATGTCCTAAAGAAGATATCCAGATGGAAAACAATCACAGGAAAACATGTTCTACATCACTAGTCATTAGGGGAACATATTAAAACCAAACTCAAAACCACTGTACACCTATGAGAATGTCTAAAATGAACTTTTAAAAAGATACTACTATTGTATTTTACTGAAGATAGCGTGCACCTTCTATGCTTGTTTCACAACCATGCTGTTCCTCCATGAGGTATTTTTGTAAGCATGCTGTACTAAATTTTTTTTACAGCAATGTGTTAAAAAAAAAATTGGCATAGCAGTGCTTATGAAAATACCTCATGAGGAGAGGGCGTGGTTAACAAACATAGAAGGTACACGGTATTCTTGTAAAAATTCAGTACTTACAAAGTTATGGATCAACCAGAACCCTCAAATTGCTACTGGTGGAAATGCAAAATGGTGCAGCTGGGCTGGAAAATTATTCGTCAGTTTCTTTTAAAGTTAAGCATATATTTACCCTATGATCCTGCAATCCCGTTTTTAGCTGTTTACCCTATAGAAATGAACATTTTATATAATATAAATATATATAAAGCAAACACATAAAACCACACTTCCAGATATGTAAATAGGTTTTTATTGGATGAATATAATCCTCTATATTCTAAACTTCAGATAGGAATGGACTTTGCTTTGCCAACCTTCAAACCACTAGCATAAAAAATAGAGCCTGGCGTATAACTAATTCTTAATAAATATCTTTTATTTATCTTCTAATAAATGATTGAATGAACACAGAATTACTGCCGATGGAAGAAATGGTCCAATGACATGATACAGAACACGCAGAAGTCAGGCTGGGGTTACAGATTTGCTTATATAATGCATACCCATGTAACAGAAAAAAGTCCAAACATCAAATCCTTTTTCCTGCCTTCCATTTCTCTATTCTGTAGTTCACTCCCCTCTCAATGAAGCTCTACTTATTGTTAAAGGTTCAGTTTCAATAGTATCTCCTCCAAAAAATTTTTATGCCCTCTCCATCTCACTTTTAGGAGCCCTAGTGCCACAGTGGGGGTCTTGGTGGTACAGTGGTAAACACTATGGCTGCTAACCAAAAGGTCAACAGTTCAAATCCACCAGCCACTCCTTGGAAACCCTATGGAGCAGTTCTACTTTGTCCTATAGGGTCACTATGAGTTGGAATTTTCTCAACAGCAACGGATTTGGTTTTGGTTTGGTTGATGGCACAGTGGTTCCGCCTTATTTGAATGTTGAGAACTCACATCCTGACACTGACAGTAATCATAAAGCACCTTGTACAGTATACTCTATAATGTAGATGTGTCTTATATCCCTAAATTCATTGAAAACCCATGGACAGTAAGAACCTAATTGAATGTGGCGTTATTTCCTTTTCTGACTCCTTCTCAGTACCTTCTTTCCTCTAATACACCTGGAGGGCATGGCTGGTGTGACATCAGGGCTGGTATAACTGATGCAATCTGGCCACCCCCAGAATAGCACGGCATGTAGTTTTACTGAAGCTGAGGCATTGGTTATGTAAAAGGACAAAGTTGAGTTGACACCATGTTGGCCCAGAGTCTGAGAGGATGGCATCAGAAACTTCCTGGGCAGCACCCAGACCACTGAAGTTACATCATCAATGCAGCTGAAGTATCTGGCATGGTCTTCTATGCTGTGGAAGAACAAATACCCTCTCTTATCACCCTAATTTTGAAAAGGAGTTTCAGTCCATCCATAGACAAATCCACCACCCTGAAGCTACAGGAAAATAAAAAGAGAGGGAGACTGTTTACCTCTAAGGGAGAGAAGGTTAAATTGCACTAGGTTCCTTGCAGAGAAAAATAGCTAAATCATTAATGGAATTAATATATTTTATTTCCTGCAAGGGGAGAAAAAAGTACAGTGTTCTCCCTAAGTTTTGCTTTCTCCTTCAGACAATGATCCTAATAAAAAATGTCTACTATCATCAAATTGATTTAATCAGTGGTTTTAAATGGTACTTGACATTGAGCCTAGTGATTATGACTTTGCTGTATTTATGTGTTTAGTGCATTTGCACGTGGTGCACTTATTAGGCATGGCAAATAATTTGCAGTAAAGTCGGCTGAGTCTTTGCAAGCTGAAGGAAGTCTTGAGTATTGCAGTCCCCCATTCCTGCCCTCTCAAGCACCTCATTCTTTCTAAGTCTAAGGTATACAAGTTTATGTGTGCTCATGAGCTGGGAATGAGCTTATTTCCACTCACTTCTAGAACATTTCCTGTTCTTTTTTTTTATCATAAGAGTACTTTAGTTTTCTGAATTTTAAGGTACTTCTATTGGGAGGGAAGAAAGATGCAAATTTATTTCCTGTGTCAAAAATGGACATGACTCTTATCTTACTAAAGCTGAAATTAAATAAAGAGAAAGGACAACTGTGAGAGGGAGAAGTGGCCACTATACAAGAGGCTTCTCTGATTCTAACCATACCTGATTCTAAGTCCCACCGTGATGCGATGCCTTGCCTGATGACACCAGCAAGTATTGGAATCATGTGTTACAATGAATCAATATCTGTGGTTCAATAATGCCTTATGTTGTTTCAAAGTAGCTACTTTCTCTTTAACATTCATCTGTCAGTTTGTCATACTGCGGTGGCTTGCATGTTGCTGTGATGCTGAAGCTATGCCACTGGTATTTCAAGTACCAGCAGGGTCACCCATGGTGAACAGGTTTCAGTGGAGCTTCTGGACTAAGACAGATTAGGAAGAAAGACCTAATGATCTACTTCTAAAAAAATTGGCCAGTGAAAGCCTTACGAATAGTAGCAGAACACTGTCTGATATAGTGCTGGAAGGTGAACCCCTCAGGTTGGAAGGCACTCAAAATATGACTGAGAAAGCCTCCTCAAAGTACAGTCAATGTAGATGGAGTAAAACTCTTGGGATTTTCATTTGCTTCGTGTGGCATGACTCAAAGTGAGAATATGCAGCTGGAAACACCCATTAATAATCAGAACATGGAATGTATGAAGTATGAATCTAGGAAAATTGGAAGTTGTCAAAAATGAAATGGAACACATGAAAATCGATATCCTAGGCATTGTTGTTGTTGGGTGCTGTCAAGTTGGTTCCAATTCAGAGTGAACCTATGTACAACAGAACAAAATACTGCCAGGTACTGCACCATCCTCACAATTTCTGTTATGCTTGAGCCCATTGTTGCAACCACCGTGTCAATCCATCTCCTTGAGGGTCTTCCTCTATTTGCTGACTCTCTACTCTACCAAGCATCATATCCTTTTCCAGGGACTGGTCTCTCCTGATAACATGTTCAAAGTATGTGAAATGAAGTCTGGCCACCCTTGCTTCTAAAGAGCATTTTTAGCTTTACTTCTTCCAAGACAGATTTAGTCGTTCTTCTGGAAGTCCATGGTATATTCAATATCTTCGCCAACACTGGCATTGATTCTACTTTGGTCTACCTTATTAGTTGTCAAGCTTTCACATGCATATGAAGTAACTGAAAATATCAAGGCTTGGGTCAGACATGCCTTAGTCCTTAAAGCGATGTCTTTGCTTTTTAACACTTTAAGGAGATCTTTTGCAGCAGATTTGCCCAATGCAATATTTCCTTTGATTTCTTGACTGCTGCTTCCATGGAAGTTGGTTGTGGATCAAGGTAAATGAAATTCTTGACAACTTCAGTATTTTCTCCATTTATCATGATGTTGCTTATTAGTCCAGTTGTCAGAATTTTTGTTTTCTTTGTGTTGAGGTGTAATCCATACTGAAGGCTGTAGTCTTTGATTTTCATCAGTAAGTGCTTCAAGTCCTCTTCACTTTTAGTAAGCAAGGTTGTGTCATCTGCAATCACAGGTTGTTAATGAGTCTTCCTCCAATCCTGATGCTGTGCTCTTCTTCACATAGTCCACCTTGTCAGGTTATTTGCTGAGCATGCAGATTGAATAAGTATAGTTTAAGGATACTTCCCTGATGCACACAACACCTTTCTTGACTTTAAACCATGCAGTATCCCCTTGTTCTGTTCAAACAACTGCCTCTTGGTCTAAGTACAGGTTCCACATGAGCAAAATTAAGTGTTCTGGAGTTCCCATTCTTTGCAATGTTAGCCATAATTTGTTATGATCCATACAGTCGAATGACTTTGCATAGTCAATAAAACACAGGTAAACAACTTTCTGGTATTCTCTGCTTTCAACTAAGATGCTTCTGACATCAACAACGATATCCCTGGTTCTATGTCCTCTCCTGAATCCAGCTTGAATTCCCGGCAGTTTCCTGTTGATGTACCGCTGAAGCCGCTTTTGAACGATCTTCAACAAAATTTTACTTGTGTATGAGTGATATTAATGATACTGTTCAATAATTTCCCCATTCTGTTGGATCACCTTTCTTTGGAATGGGTACAAACATGAATCTCTTGCGGTCAGTTGGCCAGGTGGTTGCCTTCGAGATTTCTCGGCATAGACAAGTAAGTGCTTCCAGGGCTACATCTGTTTGTTGAAACATCTCAACTGGTATTCCATCAATTCCTTGGGCCTTGTTTCTCGCCTATGCTTTCAGTGCAACTTGGACCTCTTCCTCTAGTACAATTGGTTCTCGATCGTACGTTACCTCCTGAAATGGTTGAACATTGGCCAATTCTTTTTGGTACAGTGACTCTGTGTGTTTCTTCCATCTTCTTTTAATGCTTCCTGCTTTGTTTAGTATTTTCCCAGTAGAATCCTTCAATATTGCAACTTGAAGTTTGAATTTTTACCTCAGTTCTTTCAGCTTGACAAATGCCGAGTGTGTTCTTCTCTTTTGGTTTTCCAACTCCAGATCTTTGCACATTTCATTATAGTACTTTACTTTGTCCTCTTGAGCCAGCCATTGAAATCTTCTCTTCAGCACTTTTATTTCATCATTTCTTCCATTTGCTTCCACTACTCTACATTCATGAGCAAGTTTCAGAGTCTCTTCTAACATCCATTTTGGTCTTTCCTGTCTTTTTATTGACCTCTTGCTTTCTTCTTGTGTGATGTCCTTGATATCATTCCAGACTCATCTGGTCTTTGATCATTAGTGTTCAGTGCTTCAAATTTGCTCTTGAAATGGTCTCTAAATTCAGCTGGGATATACTCAAGGTCGTACTTTGGCTGTTGTGGACTCATTCTAATTTTCTCCAACATCAATTTGAACTTGCATGTGAACCATTGATGGTCTGTTTTGCATTTGGCCTCTGGCCTTTTTCTGACTGATGATATTGAGCTTTTCCTTCATCTCTTTCGACAGATGTAGTTGATTTTATTCCTGTGTATTCCGTCTGGCAAGGTCCATGTGTATAGTCACTATTTATGTTGTTGAAAAAAGGTATTTGCAATAAAGAAGTCATTGATCTTGCAAATTCTATCATGCCATATCCGGTGTCATTTCTACACCAAGGCAGTTCCTCTTCAATTTGTCATTCCCAGCATAGTATACCGTATGATTGTCTGATTCAAAATGGCCAATATCAGTCCATTTCAGTTCATTAATGCCTACTGTATTGATATTTATGCCTTCCATTTCATTTTTGATAATTTCTAATTCTCCAAGATTCATACTTCATACATTTCATGTTCATATTAATGGATGTTTGCAGTTGTTTCTTCTCATTTTGAGGCATTCCACATCAGCAAATGAAGGTCTTGAAAGCTTGACTCCATCCACTTCCTTAAGGTCAACTCTGTTTTGAGGAGGCAGCTCTTCTTGCATCAAGTTTTGAGTGCCTTCCAACCTAAGGGGTCATCTTCTGACACTATGTCAGACAACGATATGGCTAACATTCAAGTCTATGCACCAACCACTAAGGCCAAAGATGAAGAAACTGAAGATTTTTATCAACTTCTGCAGTCTCAAATTGATCAAACATGCAATCAAGGTGCCCTAATAATTACAGGTAATTGGAATGTGAAAGTTGGAAACAAAGAAGAAGGCCAGTTGTTGGAAAATATGACCTTGGCAATAGAAAAGATGCCAGAGATTGCACAATAGAATTTTGCACACTAACGACTTACTCACTTCAAATACTTTTTTCAGCAACATAAATGGTGACTATATATGTGGGCCTGGCCAGATGGAACACACAGGAATCAAATCGACTACATCTGTGGAAAGACATGATGGAGAGGCTCAATATCTTCAGTCAGAACAAGGTCAGTGGATGACTGAGGAACAATCAATGGCTCATATTCACATTCAACTTGAAGCTGAAGAAAATTAAAACAAGTCCACCAGAGCCAAAGTATGACCTTGAGTATATCCCACCTGAATTAGGGACCATCTCAAGAATAGATCTGGTGCACTGGACACTAATGACCAAAGAACAAATGAGTTGTGGGATGACATGAAGGATGTCATACATGTTGTTGTTGTTAGGTGCCTTAGAGTAGGTTCTGATTCATAACTACCCTGTGTACAACAGAGCAAAATATTGCCCAGTGTTGTGCTGTCCTCACAATCCTGTTTATCCTTGAGCCTGTCATTGCGGCCACAGTATCAATCTATCTTGTTGAGGTTTTTCCTATCTTTCACTGGTCCTCTACTTAAGAAAGCATGATATATTCTCCAGGGACTGGCCCCTCCTGGTACCTCCTGATAACATGTCCAAAATATGTGAGAGGAAGCTGAGCATCTTAACTTTCAGACAGATTAGTTTGTTCCTCTGGCAATCAATGGTCTTTGCCAACACCATAATTCAGAGGCACCAATTCTTTTTCAGTCTTCCTTATTCATTTTCCAGCTTTTTTTGCATGCATATGAAGTGACTGAAAAAACCATGGTTTGGATCAGGTGCATGTTAGCCCTCAAAGTGACATCTTTGCTTTTTAATACTTTAAAGAGTTTTTTTTTTTTTTTTTTGCAGCAAATTTGCCCAGTGCAATGAATAGTTTGATTTCTTGACTGCTGTTTCCATGGGTGATGATTGTGCATCCAAGTAAAATGGAACCCTTGACTACTTCAATCTTTTTTCTGTTTATCTTAATGCTGCTTATTGGTCCAGTTGTGAGGATTTTTGTTTTCTTTTTTTTTTTTTGAGGTGCAATCCACACTGAAGGCTGTAGTTTTTGATCTTCATTAGTCAGTGCTTCAAGTCCTCTTCACTTTCACTGAGCAGGGTTGTATCATCTGCATATTGCAGGTTGTTAGTGAGTCTTCTTCCAATCCTGATGCTGCATTCTTCTTCATATAGACCAGCTTCTTGGATTATTTGCTCAGCATACAGATTGAATAAGTATAGTGAAAAGATACAACCCTAACACACACCTTTCTTGATTTTAAACTACACAGTATCCCCTTGTTCTGTTTGAACATGGAGAAAGCAAAGGTCCTTAAAAAGATAGGAAAGAAGAAAAAAAAGACCAAAATCAATGTCAGAAGAGACTCTGAAACTTGCTCATGAATATAGAGTAGCTAAAGCAAACGGAAGGAATGATGAAGTAAAAGAGCTGAATAGAAGATTTCAACAGGCGGCTCAAGAAGACAAAGCACTATAATGAAATGTGCGAAGACATGGAGTTGGAAAACCAAAAAGGAAGAACACGCTCAGTATTCCTCAAGCTGAAAGAAGTGAAGAAAAAACTCAAACTTCCAGTTGCAATACTGAAGGATTCTACTGGGAAAATATTAAATGAAACAGGAAGCATCAAAAGAAGATGGAAGAAATACATACAATCACCGTACCAAAAAGAATTGGCCAAAGTTCAACCATTTCAAGAGGTAGCGTATGATCAAGATCTGATTGTACTGAAGGAAGAGGTCTAAGCTGTACTGGAAGCACTGGCAAAAAAGAAATCTCCAAGAATTGACGGAATACCAATTAAGATGTTTCAACAAACAGATGTAGCCCTGGAAGTGCTCAATTGTCTATGCCAAGAAATCTGGAAGACAATTTCCTGGCCAACCAACTGCAAGAGATTCATATTTGTACCCATTCCAAAGAAAAGTGATCTAACAGAATGGGGGAATTATCAAACAGCATCATTAATATCACACACAAGTAAAATTTTGCTGAAGATAGTTCAAAAATGGTTGCAGCTGTACATTGACAGGGAAGTGTCAGGAATTTGAGCTAGATTCAGAAGAGAATGTGGAACCAGGGATACCATTGTTGATGTCTGGTGAACCTTGGCTGAAAGCAGAGAATACCAGAAAGATGTTTACCCGTGTTTTATTGACTATGCACAGACATTCAACTGTGTGGGTTATAACAAATTATGGATAACATTGCAAAGAATGGGAATTCGAGAACATTTATTGTGCTCATGCGGAACATGTACATAAGACCAAGAGACAGTCATTCGAACAGAACAGAGGGACACTGCCTGGTTTAAAATCAGGAAAGGTGTGAGTTAGGGTTGTATCCTTTCATCATACTTTTTCAATCTGTGTGCTGACCAAATAATCCGAGACACTGGTCTATATTTAAAAGAATGCAACATCAAGACTGGAGGGAGACTCATTAACAACCTGCAATACACAGATGATACATCTGTATCACTTACTGAAGCACTTACTGATGAAGATCGAAGACTACAGCCTTCAGTATGGATTATACCTCAAAAAAAAAAAAAAAGAAAAGAAAAAAATAATCCTGACAACTGGACCAGTAAGCAACATCATAATTAACAGAAAAGATTGTACTTACTAAGTATTTTATTTTACTTGGATTCACAATCAACGCCCATGGAAACAGCAGTCAAGAAATCAAATGACCCTATCGTATTGGGCAAATCTGTTCCAAAATATCTCTTTAAAGTGTTAAAAAGCCGAGTTGTCACTTTGAGGACTAAGGTGCACTTGACCCAAGCCTTGATATTTTCACTTACATCATATGCATACAAAACCTGGATGTCAAATAAGGAAGACTGAAGAAGTATTGATGCCTTTGAATTACGGTGTTCACAAATAATATTGAATATACCATGACTGTGGTTGTTTTGGGTCAAAAGAATGAACAAATCTGTTTTGGAGGAAGTACAGCCAGAATGCTTCTTAGAAGCAAGGTTGGTGAGACTTTGTCTCACATACTTTGAATATGTTATCAGGAGTGACCAATCCCTGGAGAAAGACATCATGCTTGGTAAAGTAGAGGGTCAGTGAAAAAGAGGAAGACCCTCAATGAGATGGATTGACTCAGTTGCTGCAACAGTGGACTCAAACATAGCAACGATTGTGAGGATGGTATAGGACCCGGCAGTGTTTTGTGCTGTTGTACATAGGGTCGCTATGAGCTGGAGCCTACTCAATGGCACCTAACAACAACAACAAGAACAACTTTATAATTGCTTTTAATAAGTTCATCTTGTTTTTCATGAGGACTGAGATCAGGTTGGCCACTTTTTTTGTGTTCCCTACAACCTTGTTGTGCTGTAAATGTTCTGTGGGTGCTTGGTAAATATATACATTGCTTGATCTCTGAAGAAATACTTTCCAATGTTGGCATAACTAGTTGCCATCAAGTCAATTCTGACTTATAGTGACCCTATAGGACATAGTACAACTGACCCCCTAGGGTTTCCAAGGAGTGGCTAGTGAGTTTGAACTGCTGACCTTTTTGTTAGCAGCTGAGCGCTTAACCACTGCACTACCAGGGCTTCGACATTGGTGTAAGTACAGAGAATAGTAGTAACTCAAAATGTTAATATGTTGCCATTTTTAAAAGAAATATGCTTTCTCGTAGCTTGACCAGTAGGTGCTGTCCTTTTGATCTCCAGCATTTTCCCAGTTGTTTTAAATAGAGTATCACTGTCACTTTTGACTCCTCAATATATTGTACTCTTACTGATCTTATTGGCTCTGCCTAATTTTAATGGCCATATGAGCAACTGTGAAAGATCCTATAATTTCGGCTCTTATACAGAACCAAGGTATCCAACAACTGCTTCCCTCAGCTGGTCAGCATTCACTTCACTACCACAATAAGGAGAGAGGTGGTGGTGTGTCTGAGAGACTATGATAACAAGTGAGCACCTGTAGAGGGCCTTTACTTACTGCCTGTCCTCCTGCCTCCACCTCTGACTCTGGCTCCTTGTCCAGCAACCAAGCCAATACAGGTTTTGCAAGTCCACCCTCATCAGCAGCCCACTTTTAGTGTTGCTGTCTCTGGAGGTGTCATTTTCCTTCTTAGGCAAAGAGTCTACTAAGTACTTGGCACTTAGGCTGGGACAATGATACTAGTTTTATTATTATCAAAACAACATGATGGGGATTGTGGATTTTGCTTTACTAAGAATTACAGGATGCAACTGAACTTTGCTTCTATTAGGTATAGGTGATTAATGAATATGACATTCGTTGTAAACTAGTAAGATAAAGGAGACTGTGCAGGGGGGATCATTGTTCCTTTTAAGCACATGCCATCCTAAACTAGACATTATCAGGGAAACAATGCCACAGTCATGGTCCTTAGCCAGACGGACAATGGGACTGACAGAGACCTGTGGAAACACTGCCACCTCCTTGTCCTGATTCCTGGCCTCCTTCTAGAGCATCAGTGCCAGCCTCACATCCAGGGTCTACAGAAGGATGTGACTGCTCATCAGAGCAGAGCAGCCACGTGGCTGATCAAACTTCCAATGTGGAATGTTTGTGATGATGACATTAATACTTTCCTGCCTTCTAAGAGCTTGTGAATCCCACATGAGATATAAAACATGTTCTGGCGGAAAGCAGAGAGCAGTAGGAAATTCAGGAGGAGGGGGAGAAAGAGGAGGCTTTAAGGTGGGAGTGGGGGAGGGTTGTGTTTATTTTGGCTGTCCTTAAATATTCAGAGCATTTTTAAAATAGTTTTATGCCATAACCTATTATATCCTATATTTTTAAGTGCTGGCAGGTACCAGAAATATAAAGTGATAGGGTGTTAATTTTTAATAAATCCCCAGGAATAAATGCAATAGCTCATCCATGAAGGATGACTGTGTTTCTTTCGCTTATGAAGAGACCTTGATAATATATTAATGAGCAGCATAATGCTTACCCTTCAAGGGTGACAGGCTCCATATATATGCAAAAGCCATATCACCCCACACTGAACTTTGGATAATGTCCAAACGTCCTTCCTCTATCCTGGTTGTGTGCCTCTCAGATCTGTTTGCTAGGTACTTGTTCTGGCATAGCTTGGGCATAAATAATAGTGTCTGGAGCTTAAAAAATCTGCTGGTTGATCAATTAATCAATTCATATTGATTACAAGAATGTTCTATAAATTCCATTATGATGTCTAAAGGGGAATCCATAGCAATTAAACAAAAAGACATTTGATAGTTTTTGCAGTAATTGAATTTGTAAATTTATTAGCTTTCACTTGTTTACTCCCAATATAAGTAATTAATATTTCATGTTACTCTTTTAAATGTGAAAATGCTTATGGGATCCTTTTAATTAAAGAGCAAACATTGGTTTGAAATGGAACATCTAAAAGCCCCGAGTTTATAATTGGATAGTGCCTCTGCTATCAAAGATGATATATTCTGATAATGCAGATATTTTTAAGAAATCTCATCCCCTGGCACAAAAGGCATAGGGACTTGTGCCTACGTGTCAGCTGGGGAAGGAAGCACTATGATATGAAGAAATTATTAAACATCAGCTGAAATAATGTCAACTTTAGTAGTAAACATGAAATCCGCATGGTGGTCTTAAGGCACACGGGTTCACTGAGGTAAAGGCAGGAAAACAAGAAAAGTTCTGGTGCTCGGGCAAAGGAAAGAGGAAGGAGATGTTGATAAGGCATTAAGGATAGGACAATTGGTGGCTCTATGCTGCGACCAGGGATCCTAGATCTTGGAAGGCTTATGCAACAATGGACAGAGGCTGTTCTGATGCAATAGCAATGATGGGATTAGGCCTAGATGTTAGAGGTCATCTAATGTGGAACATGGAAGAAAGCTTTTCATCTTGATATAATTCAAGGGTGCCAGTGAGCACTTGGTGTAGGACATAAAGTTTCTAGAAACCAGATTGATCAAATTCCGCTCATTTGGAAGGAATCAATCCAAAACCTAGACAGTAGGGTCAGTCAATTGGGAAATGAGTCTCATATGCATGAGGCCAAAACAAGAAAGGAAGGAAGCCAGAGGATTGTTGTTTCAGTAGATAGGGTAACCAGGTGACAGCAACTGGGAGGATAACTCCTGAGAATCTGGACTATGCCTAACTTGTTCAGCTCAGTACTTCCAGCACCTAGAAAAGGGCTTGGTGCATTGAAATTCCTCATAAATACATGGCAGTGATGCTGGTCTTACATGTATGTGTAGCATATCTTGCTTTGTACATTCTAAGGCAGTCTAGAGAAAAAATCCTTAGGATCCTTTGAGGGTTGCTGGACCTGTACTTATCTCACTACTTGTATCATTTCCAATCTCCCTCCCCACCATCATCAACTTGATCCTCAAGAAAAGCAAAATATAGGATTTTTATCAAGAGGGAAATAAGTTCCCCAAAAGAAAGACACTCCCATCTCTTTTTTTTTTTTTTTCAACTTAGAGAATCCAAAAACCCTGTTGCCGTTGAGTCGATTCTGACTCATCGTGACCCTATAGGACAGAGTAGAACTGCTCCATAGGGTTTCCAAGTTGCAACTGGTGGATATTTTGGTTAGCAGCCGTAGCTTGCTGTAGCTCTTAACCATTGCCCCACCAGGGCTGCATATATACATATAAACCTCAGGATATTTTTCTGGTGGTATCTAGTTAAGCTTCCTTCTTTTCTTCCCAACATATCGTTATGAAAATTTTCCAATATACTGAATTTTTTTTTTTAGAATTTTGGAGGGAACACTCATATACTTACTACCTATAGTGTTACAATTTTACTATTCTTACTTTATTATATATCTATCCCTCTATATATTCATGCATCTTCCTTTTTAAATGAACTTCAAAGTAAATTATAGACATCTGTACACTTCTTCCTAATTATACCAGCATGTATCTTCTTTACTAGAGTTCAATATTTGTTTAAAGGTTTTTTTTTTTTTTTGCTCCTGCCCAAAAGGCTTCTTCTTTTAATACATAATAGGCACTTCAGTCATTGCCCTTCTGTTGACCCAAAAGTATAGAGCCCAGGGTGATCTCAATGATTCATGGTTTTCTGTGGACTTTTCTGGTGATATATAGTCAGCCAACTGACTAGTAAGAATCTGTTCCCCTTCTATTCGGTAAAGCTGTTACTGGAACTGCCTACCAGGGTCTACATCCCCCAGCACCCTTTGCACCCAGGTAAGACTCTGTCGTTAGAGTTTGTCAGTAGAATATGAGCAAATGTGATGCATGTTATTCCAGGCATAAATGGTGAAATAATGAGTCTGAGATATCCCAAACTCTCTTCTCCATTCTGTTGACTAGATGATACCACCATGGCTTTGAAGCTACTAGATGACAGAGCCACGAGGTAGATGTAGCTTGGTTCACCATTTAGAGCTAAGCCACATGATTGACATGAGACTGTGGTGTATCAAGAAAGAGATTCTATTGTGGTACCAGTTGCCATCAAGTTGATTTCAACTCATGGAAGCACATAGCAACTGGTTTCTATTGTGTTAGGCCCCTGAGATTTGGGGCTTTCCTGCATCCTTACCCAAAACTTTACAGTATCGTTCTGACACAGCTTCTTGGGTCAGCTGCTTCTTCTCCAACTCTGAGTTCTGTTTCCCCCAAGCAGAATATGCTGTCCTTCTACCATCATTTACCAATAATTCTGGCAAATCCTAGTGACAGTCATGAACTTGCATGGATTTCATTGTGTTAAATGTCTCAAGCTCATTTTGTTTATTATCCATACTTTTTTCATTGCTACAGACACTCTGAGGTTGTCAGATTTACTCTGTGATTCTCTTCCCCGTTATTTCCTTTTGTGAGTTACTTGATGTCTCTTCCATTTTTTTTTTCTAATTTATTCCTAATAACCTCCAAAGGCAGCATTTTATAATGTAAGCTGGATATTTTCCCCCCTGTTTTCTCAAGTTTCAATTGAAATCTCTCTTTATCATGTTGACAAGTCTCCTAGAAAACATATTCTTCTCAGGCCCCATGAGATAAACTCTATTCCTTGCCAGAAGCATTTCATTTTGGTGTCATAAGTCATATTCTAAAAACAAAACAAAACAAAAGTACTTTCTTTGACACCATCTCGATAGCCAGCTGTTCACATCTCATATCCTCTAGTTGATTCTAAATTCATGACCTTTAACTGGAAAAAGAAATGAAAAACACACCTCTAGCCTTAAGCCCTTTGGTTTCTAGCCTAATCATTTGTGGAAACTACAGCTACTCTTCCACATTTTTGTAGAGTAATTTTATCTCATACAGTGCATATATGGCACAGGTCTCTGTTGTAATACTAATTAAGATAAAGAAAATATAACATGAATATATTAAAAACACTGTACACAATGAATAACTATGAGATGTAGATTGCTGTTGGGTAAGAACTGAGGGCAGGGTATGTTGGTACGTGTAGTTAAAAAACAAACCAAACCCATTGCTGTCAAGTTGATACAGCAACTCCAATCCCAAGCAGCATCTGGTCTAATCCACTCATTTTGTAAAGTCCTAGAAGTCCCATTGAAAGATAACTTAAACCCTACTGATATTTGGACTTCAGACATTAACACATATGTTGGGTGGTATGAAGAGGTAATGGCTATGAAAACTAAATTACGGGTGGGTGAGACAGAAATGAGCCCCCATGGAGGAAAAAGTCACCTGAACTGAGAATATTCTTGTGCATAGAGGGTCAGACCTGAATGTAGGAAGAGAGCAGCAGTTTGCCATATAGCACAAGGCAGAACAGAAAGTGTTATTAGCTGAGTCCTCTTTTTCTTAGAGGCACTTGTGAATGCAGGGAAGAATGGGATTCCATGATAATGTTAAAATAACCTTATCACTATGGAACATATAAATTCTGTAATAGTTCATAAGATAAGTTGTTTACCTCTTGGGATGGATGTGTTAGCACCTGGGATCAAGGGATAGCAGTGATGGAGAGGAACTGTATATCACAACCTCAAAAAAACATCTATGTCAATGCTATCATTTAAGTAGAGAGTTCCATTGCCATGAAACTACAAGCAAAACAGTGTTGGACAATATCTGAGAGAGATGGAAAAGGCTTCTCCAAGAGCAGAAGGAAAGTTGAGGTTGTACAAATTAAATATCTGACAAACCCTGAGTTGGTGTCAGAATTGAGAGATATTGATAAAGTGGACTTAGGGGAAAACTGAGAGTCTCTCACTGTTGGCAGAGAGAGAATATTTTAGTTACATTGCAAGCATGTGAGTTAACAAAGCCTTTATGAGGTCTCTTATCAGGCAAAGACACTTTACCAGTGTGAGACTCCTGATGAATTTGCACTTACTTTTTGGAAACAGAGACATGCTAGCCCTGAATCAGTGACATAACGTGAACCCATTATCCCTTAAGGACAAAGATATAAGAAGAAAGAAATAAACAAGTTTTCTATAAGTTGATGAGCCTTTCAAAATATGCCAGAAGAAGGAAGAATTTTTTTTCCCCTTTATCAGGCAGTGATATTATTTCCCATAGGTAGTGGTATTATTTGAGCATTCATAATTCATTTAAATCAGTATAAATTGGTACATGTTGAAGAATGAAATATAAATGAAAATGTTCATGGACTGGAAGGATAAACATCATAATAATGTCAGTATATCCCTGTGTTTTATTGATGATGCTAATGTATTTGACTGTGTGAATCATAACAAATTATGGATAACATTGCAGAGAATGGGAATTCTGAAACACTTAGTTGGGCTCATGAGGAATCTGTACATTGATCAAGAGGCAGTGATTTGAACAGAAGAAGGGGATACTGATTGGTTTAAATTCAGGAAAGCTGTACCTCAGGGTTGTATCCTTTCACCATACCTATTTAATCTGTATGCTGAACGAATATCCAAGAAGCTGGGCTCTATGAAGAAGAACAGGGCATCAGGATTGGAGAAAGACTCATTAACAACCTGCTTTATGCAGATGACACAAGTCTGGTTGCTGAAAGTGAAGTGGACTTGAAGTATTTACTGATAAAGATCAAAAATCACAGCCTTCAATATGGATTATACCTCTGCATAAAGAAAACAAAAATCCTCACAACTGGACCTGTAAGCCACATCATGGTAAATGGAGAAAACATTGAAGTTGTCAAGGGTTTCATTTTACTTGGATCCACAATCAACAGCCATAGAAGCAGTAGTCAAGAGATCAAAAGATGTATAGCACTGGAAAAATCTGCTGGAAAAGACCTCTTCGAAGTATTGAAAAGCAAAGATGTCACCTTGAGAACTAAGGAGTGCCTGACCTGAGCCGTGATGTTTTCAATCACCTCATATGCATGCGAAAGCTGGACAATGAGTAAGGAAGACAAAAAGAATTGATATCTTTGAATTGTGGTGTTGGTGAAGAATATTGAATATACCATGGACCCCCAAAAGAAGGAACAAGTCTGTTTTGGAAGAAGTACAACCAGAATGCTCCTTGGAAGCAAGGATGGCAAGACTATGTCTCATATACTTTGGACACGTTATCAGGAGGGATCAGTCCCTGGAGAAGGACATCATGCTTGGTGAAATAGAGGGTCAGTGAAAAAGAGGAAGACCCTCAATAAGATGGAATGACATAGTGGCTGCAGCAATGGGCTCAATCATAGCAACAATTGTGAGGATGGTGCAGGACTGGGCAGTGTTCCGTTCTGTTGTATGTAGGGTCACTATGAGTCAGAACCGACTCAACAGCACCTAACTACCACAACAACAATCCCTAAGGTAATGTAGAATGCTAACACAATTCCATTAAAGATGTCATCAGCTTTTTTGCATGTGTGTGTGTGAAGATAAGGTATTTATAAAATTAAAACGGAACAATAAACATGTAAGAATAATTGTAAGAACTCTGGATAAGAAAAATAATACAGAGGAGCTAGCTATACCAGATATTAAAACATATTATGAAACCTCTATAGTTAAAATAATATGGTCTTGGTTCATGAACAGACAAAGAGCCAAGGGTACAGAATCAAAATTCTAGAAAAAGGCAAAATGCATTTAAAATTTCATATATAATAAATACAGCATCTCAAATTAATTGGGGAAATGTAGATGTTCTAATACAAGATGCTGGGAAAATTACCCTTTTGAAAAACATAGATTCTGTTTCCTACATGATATACCCAGAAAATTCCTAATGAGAATGTGATATAAATGTAAAAATTACATACCCATTGCCATTGAGTTGTTTCTGACTCACAGTGACCCAGTGGTTAAGTGTTTGGCTGCTAACCAAAAGGCTGGCAGTTCAAATCCACCAGCCACTCCTTGGAAATCCTATGGGGGCAGTTCTGATCTGTTCTGTAGGGTTGCTATGAGTCAGTTATATAACCAAAAGAAACCATGGGTATATGCCTTTATAATTTGAGAGTGAGGACGTTTGGGAAATACCTTTGATTATGATTCAAAATCTAAAAGCAATGAAATCAAAGGTTGATAATTTATATTAATTTTTAAAAAAGATATTATATATCAAAAAGCCACCCTAATCAATGCACAAAAGCATGTAGAAAGCCACATGTACCCTCCCTCCACCACTCACACAACATATACATTTTCAAAAATAAACAGTAGAGAAATAAACTTCAAACCCAGTTGGCTTCTCTGGTGAATTCTACCAAATAATTTAGGAAGAAATTATGCCAATTCTACATGAACCTTTCTAAAAATTTAAAGAAAGAGAGAATTCTTCCCGACTCATTTTAAGAGGCCAGCATTATCATAAAACTAAAGCCAGTCAAAAACATTATAAGAAAATTTCAAACCATTGTGCGCATAGATTAAAAACAAAAATAAATGGATATCCACCGACGTAAAAAAATAAATTTAATCTGAACTTCATACCAATATACAAAAATTAACTTAAAATTGATTATAGATCTAAAAGTAAACTCTAAAGCTATAAAACTCCTTGAAGAAACAGAAGAAATTGTTTTTGCTCTTTGTTTAGGCAAAAATTTCTTAGAGATCATACCAAATGTCTGCTTCATAAAGGAAAAAAAAAATATTGGCTAAACTGGACTTCATCAAAATTAAATTTTCTGTTTTTCTAAAGGCAAAATTAGGTGAATGTTTTGAGGTTTTCACTATCAGGTGATTTTCTAGAAGTTACAGCAGAAGTTTATGCTAATGGTAAGGTGTGTCACAGCAAAGAATGCAGATTAATAACTACTGGATCAAAGTCTGTATTGAGCAGAGGCCAGAGAGAGTAGACACAGGCTTCTGAGTATTTACCAGTCCTGGGCACAGAGGACATGTTTTTTCTATAACAGCAAACTATAGGGATATGTGCAGAAAGTCTCTGCCCAAGAAAGCCTGTCAAATCTCTGGGTCCAAGGCTTTTATGGAAGGCTAGTCAAGTAGGCACATTCTACTGTGTGACCCATCATGACAACCAAAACTCAAGACCACCAAAATGAAATCATATTCAGGTCACTTATCATGTTGTTTATGCAGAGCAATACTGATGTACTGGTATGCCACCACCCATTGCTTAAATTTTACACACAAAATCATGAATCATTAATATAAAAAATCTTCTGAGGGCCACATTTCAGGGGTTGACCAATAGTCATTGTGGTTCCAATTTTCCTTGGAGATATGCAAAGGCTGAGCAACTAAATCTGTTGCATTAACTCATTCCTTACAAAGCATGAGAAGATAAGCCCCAGGTTGAGAGAAAATATTTGCAAATTACATAGCCTAGAAAGAATATTCAAAATATGCAAATGACTCTCAAAATTAATAATAAGTAAATAAACCACCCAAAAGAATGACAAAATATGCAGATACTTCACCAAAGAAGATTTATTAATGGCAAGTAAAATAATTGACAAGATGCCCCAAATCATTTAGTCATTAGGGAAATGCTATAAAAATCATAACGAGGTACAGCTTCAAAATTATTAGAATGTTTCAAATTAAACCCCCCTCCCCCCAAAAACTGGCCATAGCGAGTGTTGGCAATGACGTGGAGGAACTGGAACTCTGATACAGTGTTTTGGGGAATGTAAAATGGTATGACTATTTTGGATAGCATTTTGGTGGTTTCTTTAAAAAATTGAGCATATGCCTAAAATAAGAAAACATATGCCCATACAAAGACTTGAACATGGATGTTTGTAGCACCATTATTTGTAAGAGCTCCCAACTGAATGTAACTTAAATGTCTATTAACAGGTGAATGGATAAAGAAATTGTGGTATATCCATACAGGAATGCTATTCATAAATACAAAGGAATGAACTATTGATATGTGCAACAACCTGAATGAATCTCAAAATAATTATGCTTGGTGAAACAAATCAGACAAAAAAGAGTACATACTGTATGGTTCCATTTTAGGAAATCCTAGAAATAGCAAACTAATCTGTAGTGACAGAAAACAGATTAGTCATTTCCTAGTTGGTAGTGAGTGGAGAATTATACAGGAATATGTGGAAACTTTTCAGGGTGATGGATATTCTCAAATTCTACATTGTTACAATAATTTCGTGAATATATATATTTCAAAGCTAATGAAATCATGGACTTTAAATATGTTTAGTTTATTGTATATCAGTTATAGTCAGTAAAGCTGTTTAAAAATCATAAAGCATTGTTGAGAGTTAGATACTTTTGAATTCCATGTAATAATTTGCACAAATAATAAATCTGTTTCACCCTACATACATAAATTAATTGAAAATAATTGTGATTGCCTTATTTCCCATCCTTCCTTTTACTATGTGTTAGCATATTAATAATACCTTGTTTTTGTAAAGCAAAATTACATATCAAAGAAGCACCCATTAGCAAAAGATAGCACACACATACTGATAGATGTTAGATTGATAGTCTCAAAAAAGTGAAAAATAAACCACAGACAACAATAAAAGTGGTTTTGTGTATGGGAAGAGAGAGTCAGAACAGGGTAGAGGTGGCAGGGCTGGATGTGACAGTATTTTTGCTAGTGTAAAACTCTCAAGAACCTTGTAAGTCTCCCATTTATATCACAGGGATTTACTCCATAAGACAAAAGACTCTTCCACAGATATTTCCTGGATAATCCTAACTCTAGTCCTAGCTTCTGCTGAGATGGTTGAAGAAATCAATGAGTCACAAGCCTAACTACTGATACACACAACATGGATGAATTTCAAACGTATTATGTGAAAGAACCCAGACACATTCAGATGATATTCTGAAAAAGGCAAAACTATACGAATGAAGAACAGATTAGTGGTTACCCAGAGTTAAGTTTGGGGGAAGAAGAGGGCTTGAAAGAGGTTGTTGTTACATATAACTACGTAATTGTTGAAACTCAGAGCTGAATGCCACACAGACTGAAATGATTGTATGCAAATAAAAAAATTAATTATATACAAAAGAAACAAGAGAAGTGAGAGGAGGATAATTTAAAATTTATATTATACAACTTTACCACCTTGAAAAAGTTCCAGGGAGAAAGTGAATATAATAACTCTTTATTTCAGAAAACACAATTTGAAATAATCCTTTCTCTTTCTCTGCCTGTGTCTTCCCTTCCATGGAAGGCAGATCCTTTTGTTAACTGAGCAGCCAAGGGAAAGGAGTGAATGTGAGGCAGAACTGAGTGTCTCACACAGTAAAAAAGGAGAGAAATGGAGCAAGAGATGGAAAGAAACAAGAAAGAGTGGAATAAGCAAAGATGGTGAGGGGAAAGTTGAGCAGGAGATAAGGTAGCCTGAAATGGAAGAGCAATTTTGAATGGTGAAAGAAGGATTTAATGGGACTTTTATTAAAATTTGTTTTGTGATGTTACCACTTTTCCATCTCTCCATGAAATCTCTAATAAAATCTGTGGTCTCTAGGCAAAAGGCAGAGAAGGAGAAGAGTTATAGAATCCCCCTTCAAAAAAAAAAAAAAAAGAAAAAAAAAGAAGTGGCATGGCAATGAAAAGCACACAAACAAAAGAAACATGAAGATAAGACAACGTGGAAATGAGAAACACATTGAAAGGCCTAACAGCCAAGGGCACACTCCTGGACAGGCTGGTCTCTTCAGTATGGCCAAAAACAACTTGCCACTCATATACCTTGTGTTAGTTAATTAATACTTTGGGAATTAATTCTTGGATTTTAACTCACACCTCCAGGCTGGGCTACCATCCTAAAATATCCCTTGCTTCGTGGAATGCTGGAGGGCTGCATCCTTTGACAGTTTTCTTATGCTCTTGCTATTACTCTTGCTTTCTGAAAAATTCCGTATTTAGCCTGCTTATTCCCTGTCTCTGTTCCCTAAACCCATATTTTGCCCTCAGATTTTTCTTTGGAAGCCTATTAAGAAGTAGAATGCAGTTGTAGCTTCTCTTGAGCTGGAAAATAGGGGTTACAAAAGTTAGAGTGTGACAATATTACAAAGTTGTATAACATTGCAAAAATTCCAAAAAATTCCTATTTCTAGTATGTATAACAGAACAATTGGAATATAGCTGAGTATCTTTATAGCTTTTTGACACTTTTACTTCTCCCTGTCCAATTCCTCCATCTTTATGTTGCTCCTGGGTAGAAGTTATGGACTTTTCCTCCCTCTTACCTAGCAGTGCCCCACCTCAAGCATTGCTCAGCCTCTACTTCTTTATCTTGCTTGAAAATTCGTGGAAGGAGGAACAGAACATTTGGTGGGAAATTAGGTTAAAAAAGATGCAAGTTAGAATCACCTTTACTATAGAGAAAACTATTTCATCTCTTTAGAACTAGCAACTTGTTTCACATAAAACATTCTGAGGTTAACTCCTGTTACGTTTCACCTCTACTTTCAAAATCAGTTTGTTCTATTCTACTTTTTTTTTTAATTTAAATTCCTTTCTCCCAAATAACATCAGGGAAAGGCCTAATTAATCTCAATGAGAAAGTCTGGCACCCATCTTGGAAGTTTCCTGCAATGAGCCCAGGTTCAAAACTGAGCCTTCATAGAACTCAACCAAGCTACGGTGTTATTCTGCATTTGAAATGTAGAACACTGGTAGACCCTGAATTCATTAGTGATAGGTTAATTTGGGTACTATGCTGTAAGTTATATGAGGACAAGTTCTAGTTCTGCCTAACACTGATTTTGACAAAGTCCCTATTGCTCTAATAGAGCAGACCCTTATGATGTCTCTGTGACTGAATGTGTACGTCAGCAAGTATTCTCCTTAGATATGCAAATATTCTACAGGCTTTAAGAATTTTTGTCTTCTTCATACACTTCTGTATTTTGTGTATTTTCTACAATAAGCATGGATTACTTTTATAATTTAAAAAAAGCAGTGAAAGTTATTTTGCAATTGCAAACACATCTTGGAGAATTGTTTCAACCTTATTGTTTTTGTCAGAACAACTGAGCTTGGTATAGAGAATGTGAGTTTGGATTTGGGGAAGATTCAGTAAGTTATTTGAGAGCAAGGACTACTTTTAGGATGAGGCTGTAGGCAGCTGGAGAACACCAGGGTTTAATGGAGGGAGGTGCTGAAAGGGAGACGGAAGGAAGGGGTCAGAAATAAACTTTTACACTTTTGAAACTTCTATTCTATATTAATGAAGAAAGGAGAAAAGAATGTGGCCTCTTTCTCCTTCCTTCAGACTGACTTGTTTCTGTACCTTGGAAGCAGAACCCAGGAAACCTCATATTTGCTGGGGCATTGTTTCCAAACCCCCTGTCCAGAAGCTAAGGTTGGTGACAAAGTTGTTCAGGTGAGGAAGGAAATGAGAAAAACAAAAAAACAAGAACAGAATAGAGAATTTTCATGCAATTGTTTATATATAGAGATATTTTTCATTTTGAGATGACCTCCTTAATCTTTTTAAAGCTATCACGCTATTTATTTGGTGAAAATATATACAGTTATACACCATCTCTGTAATTTCTACACGTATAACTGACATCGATTACATTTTTCTAGTTGTATAAATTTTCTCGTCATCCTTCTCTAAATTGTTCTACCACCACTGACTTAAAAACTCATTACCCCTTCAGCCTTTTATGAAAACTTTCAAGTTGCTTAGTGTCCAGTTGGTCTCACACAGCTAATTCTTTAAAATAACACAAAGCTCAAGGCAGAAATACTTTACTTATTAAGATAAATGCCACCACTCATCTGTCAGTTGTCACATTCTGGTGGCTTGCGTGTTGTTGTGATGCTAAAGCTATGCCACCATTATTTTAAATACCATCAGGGTCACCCATGGTGGATAGGTTTCAGCAGAGCATCCAGACAAGGACTAAAAAGAAGGACCTGGCGATCTGCTTCTAAAAATAATTGGCCATTGAAAATCTTCTGAATAGCAAATGGACATTATCATATACAATGCTGGAAGATAAGCCCCTCAGGTTGGAAGGCACTCAAAATACAACTGGGGAAAAGCTGCCTCCTCAAAGTAGAGTAGAGCTGAACTTAATGACATGGATGGAGTAAAACTTTTGGGACCTGCTGATGTGACACGGATGTGGCACAACTCAAAATGAGAAGAAACAGCTGCAAATATCCATTAAAAATCAGAACACAGAATGTACAAAGTATAAAACTACGAAAACTCAAAGTGGTCAAAAATGAGATGGAATATCTAAAGACAGATATTCCAGGCATTAGCTGAATTAGATAATCACTTATTCTACTATGCCAGGAGTGACACATTGAAGAGATATGGTGTGGCATTCATTATCAAAAAGAACTTTTCAAGATCCATCCTGAAGTAGAATGCTATCAGTGATAGGATAATATCCATAAACCTACAAGGAAGACCAGTTAATACAATTATTATTCAAATTTATGAACCAAACTCTAGAACCAAAGATGAAGAAATTGAAGATTCTGCAGTCTGAAATTCACCAAACATGCAATCAAGGTGCATTGATAACTACTGGTGATTGAAATGTGAAAGTTGGAAACAAGGAAGAATTAGTAGTTGGAAAATATGGCCTTGTTGATAGTTTCTATCTGTACCAGAGGTAGCATGGTAGAATTTTGCAGGATCAATGCAAATTCATTGCAAATACCTTTTTTCAACAACATAAATGGTGACTATATATGTGGGCCTCCCCAGATGGAATACATAAGGATCAAATTGACTACATCCTTGGAAAGAGATAATGGAGAAACTCATCAGTTAGAACAAGGCCAGTGGCTGACTGAGGAACAGATGATAAATGGCTCATATGTAAGTTCAAGTTGAAGCTGAAGAAAATTGAAACAAGTCCACCAGAGCCAAAGCACAACCTTGAGGATATCCCACCTGAAATTAAAGACCATCTCAAGAGTAGATTTGATGCACTGAACACTAATGACTGAAGACCATATGAATTGTGGGACGATACTGAGGACATCACATATGAAGAAAGGAGGAGGATATTAAAAAGACAGGGAACAAAAGAAAAAAAAAAAAGCATGTCAAAAGAGACTCTGAAAATTGCTCTTGAAAATAAAATAGCTGAAGTGAATGAAAGAAATGATGAAGTAAAAGAGCTGAACAGAAGATTTCAAAGGGCAGCTTTAGAAAACAGAGTAAAATATTTTAATAAAATTTGCAAAAATCTGGGGTTAGAAAACCAAATGGGAAAAACATGCTTGACATTTTACAAGTTGAAAGAACTGAAGAAAAAAAAAAATCTAGCCTTTAGTTGTGATACTGAAGGATTCTATGGGCATAATATCACGTGATGCAGGGGCATCAAAAGAAGATGGAAAGAATACACAGAGTCATCGTACCAAAAATAATTGGTCACCATTCGGCCATTTCAGGAGGTAGCATACGATCAAGAACCAATGCCACTAAAGGAAGAATTCCAAGCTGCACTGAAGACAATGAAGAAAAACAAGGCTCCAGGAATTGATGGAATATCAATTGAGATGTTTCAATGAACAGATGCAACACTGGAAGCAGTCACTCATCTATGCCAAGAAATGTAGAAGACAACTACCTGGCCAAGCGACCAGAAGAGATCCATATTTGTGCCCATTCCAAAGAAAAGTAATCCAACAGAATGGGGAAATTATCGAACAGTATCACACATGAGTAAAATTTTGCTGAAGATAATTCAAAAACTGTTGCAGCAGTACATAAACAGGGAACTGCTAGAAATTTGAGCTGGATTCAGAAGAGGATGTGGAAGGTGAGATACCATTACTGATGTCAGATGGATCTTGGCTGAAAGCAGAGAATACCAGAAAGATGTTTACCTGTGTTTTATTGACTATGCAAAGGCATTCAACTGTATGGATCATAACAAATTATGGATAACATGGGAATTCTAGAACATTTAATTGTGCTCATGTGGAACCTGTACACAGGCAAAGAGGCAGGCTTTCTAACTGAATGAGGGGATACTTTGTGGTTTAAAATCGGGAAAGCTGTGCATCAGGGTTAAATCCCTTCACCATATTTATTCAGTCAGTATGCTGAGCAAATAATCTGAGAAGCTGGCCTCTATGAAAAAGAATGTAGCATCAGGATTGGAGGAAGACTCATTAACAACCTGTGGTATACAAATGGCACAACCTTGCTTGCTGAAAGTAAAGACTCGAAGCACTTACCAATGAAGATCAAAGACTATAGCCTTCAATATAGATTACACCTCAACATAAAGAAAACAAAGATCCTCACAAGTGGACCACTAAGTAACATCACGATAAACGGAGAAAAGATTGATGTTGTCAAGGATTTCATTTTACTTGGATCCGCAATCAACACCCATGGAAGCAGTAGTCAAGAAATCAAACATTGTATTGTATTGGGAAAAATCTGCTGGAAAACAACTTTTTAAAGTGTTAAAAATCCATGATGTCACTTTTTGGACTAAGGTGTGCCAGACCTAAACCGTGGTATTTTCAGTTGCCTCATATGCAAGCTAGACAATGAATAAGGAAGACCAAAGAAGAATTGATGCCTTTGAAATAGTGTTGACAAAGGATATTGAATATACCATGGACCGCCACAAGAATAAACAAATCTGATTTGGAAGAAGTATAGCCAGAATGCTCCTTAGGAGCAAGAATGGCCAGACTTCCTCTCACATACTTTGGACATGCTATCATGAAGGACCAGTCCCTGGAGAAAGACATCATGTTTGATAAATTAGAGGGTCAGTGAAAAAGAGGAAGACGCTCAATGAGATAGATTGACACAGTGGCTGCAACAATGGGCTCAAACGTAGCAATGATTATGAGGGTGGCTCAGGACCAGGAAGTGTTTCATTTTGTTGTACATAAGGTCACTACAAGTCAGAACTGACTCGAGAGCACCTAACAACAACAACAAGATAAAGTTTTTAATTTTTTTAAAGAAGATCTCAGGGGATAGTATCTCATGGCAATTGTTTGGTGGGTTCCCCTAAGAATTTGAAATTCTGCTCTGTATTATTCCCCCTTTTGGTCAAGATTCTTCTATAGAATCTTTGGTCAAATGATCATAACGGTAGTCTGGCACCAGCCAGTTCTTCTGGTCTCATGACAAAGAAGTAAAAAAAACTATCATGTTTTAATTGTGGGCTAAAAATTAACCTCCTCTCTAGTCTTAATGTTAAAATATTATTTATTTTATGGACTAATAATGATAGAGGATCTTAGATGATTTTTTGAAGTCTTTTCTAGTGCTTGACACTAGGAAGAAAGACTTGGCAGTCTACTTTTGAAAAAATTGGCCAGTAAAAACCTTATTAAGAGTAGCAGAACATTGTCTGGTATGGTGTCAGAAGATGAGCCACTCCAGTTGGAAGACATTCAAAATACAACTAGGGAAGAGCTGCCTCTTTAAAGTAGAGGTGACTTTAATGGCCTGAATGAAGTCTAACTTCTGGGATCTTCATTTGCTAATGTGTCATGACTCAAGATGGGAAGAAACAGCTTCAAACATCCACTGATAATCAGAATGTGGAATGTACAAAGTATGAATCTAGGAAAATTGGAAATTGTCGAAAAGGAAATGGAAGCTAAAAAGACCAATATTTTAGGCATTAGTGAGCTGAAATGGACCAGTATTGGTCATTCTGAATCAGACAGTCATATGGTCTCCTATGCCGGGAATGACAAATTGAAGGGCAATGGCATTGCATTCATCAAGAAAAGGAACATTTCTCAATATATATCCTGAAGTTTTTTTTTTTTTTTTATCCTGAAGTACAATGCTGTCAGTGATAGAATAATATCCATATGCCTACAAGGAAGACCAGTTAATACACTATTATTCAAATTTATGAACCAACCACTAATGACAAAGATGAGAATCTGAAGATTTTTACCAACTTCTGCAGTCTGAAATTGATCAAACATGCAGTCAAGATGCATTGATAATTACTGTTGATTGGAATGTGAAAGTTGGAAACAAAGAAGAAGGATCAGTAGTTGGAAAATATGGCCTTAGTGATAGAAATGACATCAGCAATCACATGACTGAATTTTGCAAAACCAATGACTTCTTCATTGGAAATACCTTTTTGCAATAACATAAATCGTGGCTATACAGGTGGACCTTGCCAGATGGAATACATATGAATCAAATTAACTACATCTGTAGACACAGTCAATGGAAAAGCTCAATATCATTAGTCAGAACAAGGCCAGGGGCTGACTGTGGAACCAACCATCAATTGCTCATATGCATGTTCAAGTTGACGTTGAAGAAAATTAGAAGGAGTCCACCAGAGCCAAAGTACTACCTTGCGTATATCCCACCTGAACTTAGAGACTATCTCAAGAATAGATTTGACATATTGAACACTAATGACCGAAGACCGCATGTGTTTGGAATGACATCAAGGACATCATACATGAAGAAAGAAATAGATCATTAAAAATACAGGAAAGAAAGAAGGACCAAAATGGATGTCAGAAGAAATTCTGAAAGTTGCTTATGGACGTAGAGTAGCTAAAGGGAAAGGAAGAAGTAATGAAGTAAAAGAGCCAAACAGAAGATTTCAAAGAGTGGCTTGAGAAGACAAAGTAAAGTATTATAACGAAATGTGTAAAGACCTGGAGTCACAAAACCAAAAGAGAAGAACACACTAAGCATTTCTCAAGCTGAAAAAACTGAAGAAAAAAATTCAAGCCTCTAGTTGCAATACTGAAGGATTCTAAAGGGAAAACACTGAACGATTCAAGAAGCATCAAAAGAAGGTAGGAGGAATATAGAGTTGCTGTATCAAAAAGAATTGGCCAATGTTCAACCATTTCAGGAGGTAGCATATGATCAAGAACCAATGGTACTGAAAAAAGCAATCCAAGCTACACCATAGGCAATGGTCAAAAACAAGGCTTCAGGAATTGTATCCTTTCAACTATACTTATTCAGTCTGTATACTGAGCAAGTAATCTGAGAAGCTGGGCTATATGAAGAAGAACACAGCATCAGGACTGGAGTAAGACTCAGTAATGACCTGTGATAAGCAGATGACACAACTTTGCTTATAGAAAGTGAAGAGGACTTGAAGCACTTACTGATGAAGATCAAAGACTACAGCCTTCGGTATGGATTACGGTTCAACATAAACAAAACAAAAATCCTCACAACTGGACCAGTAAGCAGCATCATGATAAATGGAGTAAAGATTGACGTTTTCTTGGATTTCATTTTACTTGGATCCACAATCAATCCCCATGGGAGCAGCAATCAGAAAATCAAAAGGACACATTGTACTGGGCAAATCTGCTGCAAAAGACATCTTTAAAATGTTGAAAAGCAAAGATGTCATTTTGAGGACTAAGGTATGCTTGACCCAATCCATAATATTTTCAGTCATGTGAATGCAAAAGCTGGACAATGAATAAGGAAGACCAAAGAATAATTGACGCCTTTGAATCATGGGTTGGCAAAGAATAGTGAATATTCCATGAACTGCCAGAAGAACAAACAAATCTGTCTTGGAAGAGGTATTGCCAGAACGCTCCTTAGAAGCAAGGATGGCAAAACTTTGTTTCACGTACTTTGGACATGTTATCAGGAGGGACCACTCCCTGGAAAAAGACATTGTGCTTGGTAAAGTAGACCATCAGTGAAAAAGAGGAAGACCCTCAACGAGATGGATTGACAAAGTGGCTGCAACGATGGGCTCAAGCATAACAACAATTGTGAGGATGGTACAGACCTGGCAGTGTTTCATTTTGTTGTACATATGGTCACTATGAGTCAGAACTGACTTGAGGGCACCTAACAACAACAACTGGTGCTTAAAATCTAAAATCTGACCTTGCTGCCCCAGACTGTAAGCTTTATAATGGCAGGGAGCATGCCTTCTTTACCGCTCACCAGCTATAACCCCAGGCCCAGCAATGTATCCAGTATATAAAAGATGATAAATAAATATCTGTCAGCTCTCTGGTTATGGTAAACTCACTACTTCTGGATTGTTTGCATCTGTGGACAAAACTGGGATCCTATCCCTGGTAATACCCCTATAAGGAAGTGCGTTGAAATTGACGGAAAATTCCTAAACAACATGTTCCTAAGTTACAGATGTCAAATATAGCTCTTCCATTTCCCATGTGGTGTAGTTTTGACATTTACTATATTTTTCAAAATATATTCTTCTTAGTTGGTTAATTTATTTATAGTCTGACACCTCCCAACAAAATGTCACCTTCTCTATGTCTGGTATAGCACCTGGCATCCTAAGTGTTTGAAACTTTTTGTTGAATGAATGAATGTTCCCCTTCACTGCTGTCTGCACAGTTAGTGTCTTGGTACATTAGATTCCGTGGTGGTAGGCATGTTGTACCCCACTAGACCAGTGGCAGGGGTGGCTCTGAGAGACACAGGTTAGATCCTAAAAGAGAGGTGGAAAAAGCCAGGTTGATCAGATTTAGCTTTTATTAGGGAACTTACAGACAGAGGTCAGTGCCAAGATTCCCAAGAAAGACAGTGATGTGCTGAGTCACCCAGGGAGAGGTCAGCACATAACAGTGAGGGGTGGGCGTTTGTACCTAGTGCTTATGTACAAGGATAGGAGCAGGGGATCCAGGAAAAAACATGTCTAACCTATGATAGATATCAGCAAGTACTCTGTTTCTCTCCCAAGTCCTTTGCAGGCAGGATCTATCTTGTATTATTCAGGGCCCTCTCAAGACATATATGGCATTTAGTAATCACACTTCTAGCCTTCACAGACCATGTGCTTTGTGACATGGAACCCTCAGAGATGATGTTTGGTATGGGTGTTAAAAGACAAGTCTAAATTTTTTCAGGTGTGAATGTTGGGGTGTGATGGAGGAAGGGGAGTTATTTCCAAGCAGAAGGAACAGGGTATCAAATGGAACAGCTTATAGTTCCATGGGAAACACTGGTTGCATAGTGGTTAAGCGCTATGGCTGCTAACCAAAAGGTCGGCAGTTCGAATCTGCCAGACGCTCCTTGGAAACTCTATGGGGCAGTTCTATTCTGTCCTCTAGGGTCGCTATGAGTCAGAATCAACTCGACGGCAATGGGTTTGGTTTTGGTTTTTTATGGTTCCATGTTCTGTTTGACACATTATATCCTCTCTCTGGAAATCTTTTTACCTTTCCAGGACACCCTTAGACAAAGTGACGTACTGTGGTTGCTCACTTTCATGTTTGTATTTCCAGTGGATTAATCCTTTAGACAGTACAGACCATGAATGTTGTTTATCTCTGGTAATCTTGCTCAAAGAAGCACAAAATGCATGCTAATTGAATAAATGTTTAAATGTAAGATTCTCTAATAATCACAGTTAAGTATTTCTGTAGAACTTTACATTTTGCAATGCCTATTGTCAGATTTCATAAAAACTCTGTGAGATAAGTAGAGGAGGAATTCATCCCCGTTTTACTAATACGAAAGCTGACGTTCAAAAAATTAAGCAATAATCTGAGATCATGTTGCCAGAGTGTGGTCAAGCCAGGACTTGAATCCAGGCCTCCTAATGTCAAGCCCAGTGCTCTTGGTATATATTAACTTATTCATTCCTTCAACAAACAGTTATTAAATATTACATCCTAATGACTTCTTAAATTTCCAAGCCAGGAAATTTCCAAGCACCAGATAGAGTACATCTAGAAAGGTTAAGGGATATAGCTCTCAGAAGAAAGACCTATTAGGGAGAAACCAATAATGGAATTTGGGAGGCCTGGAGCTAGAGGTGGGATAGAAGGACCTGGGAAGTGAACATTTTTAATAGTCTATTCCAAGATAAAGAATAGTACAAATTTGGTCTCAGAGAAGTAATTTCCGGGAGAGGAGGAGGTAAAAATCAAAAGGGATAAATCCAATACACCAACTGGGTATAATTTCCGAGGCAACTGCTGAGGTAGGGTCAGAGTTCAACCCAGAGTCTGGACCATTTGGGGAGCAGAGGGAATCTGCAGCCCTGGGGGTAAGAAGGCCAGAGATCTTTCAGCTCCTTTTGCAAATGAAATTCTGATAATGCTTTTCCCTGAACATATTTAGATATGCTGTTGATCTAGGATGACTTGTGTTTATTTCTACCCTGTGACCCAGAAGTAAACGGTTTAGCTTATGAAGGTTCTTGAGGCCCCAGAATCTCATACTATTAATGACTATTAATGACTGAGTGAAGACTCAGATTTAGTGAGTCAGGTAAATGGGCTAAATGCAGATTGTTGAACTACTTTGCCAATTTGGAAGTTCAGCATGGATCCAGAGAACCCCATTCAGATGACCTTTAGCTCAAATGCTGTTGTCATCTAGGACAATTACTACCCCCCATTCATCACATATTCTATTTGTTAGCTGGTTGTAAAAATCACTTTTTAAAACATTAAATAAAAGCTCTACTCTTGTTTCTGGTTGAGTTTGAGGAAAGAAACTAATAACAACACTGAGAGAAATGCCAGCCTTGTGAGACCGGATTAAGTTATATGTTACCAAAGGAGAATTCTCTTCTCTCTTTCCCTTTTTCTCTTCAGCCAAAAACCTAAGTTGTGAGAGAGCAGGAGAAATGGAAGTAGATGAAGTGAGGCTGCAGAGAGAGGGGCCAAGCAGATATTTACAGCCAGGCTGGAAGTGCTCAGACCCAAAGAACAGCAGTAAGAGAGAGAGGGTGAGCACCACTGACTTCGATCCTAAGTTTCTAGTTCCTGGCTAGGCTTCAGTTTGGGGTAATGCTGTCGTATCTTCTCAATAGCCACATTCCATGGCTTTATTTTTGCTAGTCTGTGTAGTTCATACTCCTTACAACCTGAAAGTATGACTAGAAAGGGACCTAGCCAAGTCAGGATCAGGGTTAGAATTTAAAACTTAACCAAGGCCTCCCAGCCTCCAGGCCATTATTTTACCCACTGCCCTGTACTGCCAGCTGCCCAGCCATGTGGGCCATAGGCTAATTTCATTCTTCCTGAGGTTTGTTTGGTTGTTTTATAGCACTTGGTAAGTTCACTCTTTTCCACCAGAATTAAAAATCTCAAAAACTATTAACAGAAAGCCTCATAGGGCCATAAATGATATATTAAGTAGTAGAGTCTAGATACCATTTCCTCAAACAACAGGCTTGTTTTTAGCAGTTTCAAGTCTTCTTAGGAGCAGCACTGCATTCCCTTACGCTGATGAAATGTTGCGTGTATGGTTTTCATCTACATATAATTTTTCTAAACTGCTTACATTATCGCAATCACTTTTCTTTGGAGACTCACACTATGAAGTGAAAAAAAAAGCTACAAAGCCATATGCATACTATAATCCCAGTTTATTATTAAAATTTATATGAAAGAAGCTAACATTTATTGAGCACTTACATGTTTCATGTCTATTTTATATGTATTAACATGTTTATTACATATAATAACCTTAGAAGTTAGGTGCTATTATTATCATCTGTATTTCCAGATGGGGAAATTGAGGCATACAGAGCACAAATAACTTGCCCCAAATTATAATGCAGAATCCTAGACAGTCTGTCTGTAAAACCTATGCTTTTAAAAAAGCTGCGCTTCATTTCCTTTGTTTCTACACATACAAACTACATGAAGAAGACCAAATAGCTGTATGCAAAGGAGTGCCAAAGATTGTGATTTAATTATGGTTCCTGGGATTCAGTATTTTTTAAATCTCCTTAAGGGATTATAATTGTTTTAGTTATCTATGCTGCTCGAACAGAAATACCACAGGTGGATGGCTTTAACAAAGAGAAATTTATTTTCTCACAGTCTAGTAGGCTACAAGTCCAAATTCAGGGTGTCAGCTCCAGGGAAGGCTTTCTTTCTCTGTTAGCTCTGGAGGAAGATTCCTTGTCATCAATCTTTCCCTGGCTGAGAAGCTTCTCAGGCACAGGGACCCCGGGTCCAAAGGATGCTCTCTGCTCCTGGTACTGCTTTTTGGTGGTATGAGGTCCCCAACTCTCTGCTTGCTTCCCTTTTCTTTTATCTTTTTTTTTTTTTCTTGAGATATAAAAAGTGGTGCAGGGAACACCCCATGGAAACTCCCTTTACATTGGATCAGGGATGTGACCTGGTAAGGGTGTTAGAATCCCACCCTAATCCTCTTTAACATAAAATTACAATCACAAAAAGGAGGACAACCTCAGAATACTGGGAATCATGGTACAACCAAGTTTTTTTTTTTAAAAAGTTATTTATTGTGCTTTAGGTGAAGGTTTACAAATCAAGTCAGTCTCTCATAAGAAAAGCCAAACACACCCTGCTGTACACTCTCAGCTGCTCTCCCCTTAATGAGACAGCACGTTCCTTCTGTCCACTCTGTATTCCCTGTGTCCATTCAACCAGCTCCTGTACCCCTCTTCCTTCTCATCTCTCCACTGGACAGGAGTCACCCGCGTAGTCTCATGCGTCTAGTTGAGCCACGAATTCACTCCTCGCCAGCCTAATTGTCTGTCTTACAGTCCAGGTTGATCCCTGTCTGTAGAGTTGGTGGGTTAAGACCAATTTATGTATCTTAGATGGCTGCTTGCTAACGTTTAAGACCCCAGACATCTCTCACCAAAGTGGAATGCAGACCATTTTCTTAATACATTTTGTTATGCCAATTAACCTAGATGTCCCCTGAAACCATGGCTCCCAGACCCCCATCCCTGCTACTGTGGCCTTCGAAGCTTTTGGTTGTATTGAGGAAATTTCTTTGCTTTTAGCCTAACCAAGTTGATACATACATTTTTGAGGGTGCATAATTCAATCCATGACAATAAGGTATAACTAGGATAAGAACAAGTGCTCTTAAAGGTCTTACTGAAAACAATTCCATCATTCATTCATTCATCAAATGTTTGTAAGAGCCGCCGTATGGGAGAAAAGCCCTGGTGATCTGCTTCTGTAAATGGGAATGGCACAGGACTGGGCAATGTTTTGTTCCATTGTTCATGGGGTCATTGTAATTTGGGGATGACTCCATGGCAGCTAACAATAGCATATTAAAGTAGAAGGAGCCACACAGAGGGATTTTATAAATGATCATTTTAGTTAAAAAAAGGGAAACAATTTGCTCAAGGACAGTGTAACAGATACTGAGACAAACCCATATTTTTTTCAAGTTTGCCTGACCCTACCTTCTACCTTCAGTGGCAGGTAGACTAGGAAACCCTATGGGGCAGTTCTACTCTGTTCTATAGAGTCAATATGAGCCAGAATTGGCATGATGCATGCACCAGGAACTTGGGATCTACCACTGAACAAAACAGATTCCTGCCCTCCTGGAGTAACAAGAAACATTATATGTTTTTAAATGATACAGTTTGTGGGAAAAAAGAAATAGTGGAGAAAGATCAGAGGCCTGGGAGATCTACAGGTAGTACAGTAGAGGAAGAAGTTGGAATGGGGGATGTAATGAGGCCTCTTTGAGAAGGTGAAGGCAGTGAGAGAGTTGCCTAACTGGATGTCTGGGTGAAGAGACTTCCAGACAAAGAAAATAGCCAGGGCAAAGGTCCAAATGTCTAAGTAGCCTAGGCAATTTGAGGAATGACCAGGGGGCCAGAGAGGCAGGGGAAGAGTAATTAGAGATGACATCAGAGAAACAAGTGGTCTGTTTAAAAAAAAGTAAAAATTTTTTATTTTTGGTTTTTGTTGGTGAAATGGGGAGCCATTGGATAACGTGAATTATTTTTCTTGGATAAAAGTAAGAAAGAGGAACTGCCAAACTGTTTTCCACAGCAGCATTACCATTTTGCATTCCCACCAGCAGTGGGAGAAGGTGAGCATGAGTCACTGCTAAGGGAGCACCGAGTTTCTGTTAATGGTGGTGGAAAAATTTAGAAACAGATAGTGGTAATTGTTGCACAACACAATGAACATAATGTTACTTAATTTTATGTGCAAAAATGCTGAATTGGCAAATGTTTTGTTATGTACATTTTCCCACAATAAAAACAATTGAACAAAGAAGAATAAGAGAATGTACTAATCATGACCCATACCTTTTTAATTATTTAATTCATGAGCCACCTATTTTTCCTATTAATTTTTTGTTAATATTATGTGTTTTCAGTAATGGAGGGCAGGCTGAATCATTGAGTGTATCTGAATTTTGGGGAGGTAATACGGTTTTTTGTTATTATTTTATATCTCATTCCACAAATTGTACCCTTGGGGTCCAGAGGTACATGTGTGTACCCTCATGAACACATATTCTACTCCCAGAGTCTAGAGGTACCTATGTGTACCAAATAAAAACTTTCAACGTTCAGGTTTTTCCTACCAAAAATCCAATGATTCAGCACCACCTTATACAATACCATCTAAAAACAGTAACTTGTGACAAACTCCTGTTTTTTCCTTTTCAAACTGTTAAATAGGGCCCTACCTGTTGGTAGAACATATTATCAGTGGGACAGTAGCTTCCCAATGAACTCAAGAGGTACAAAAAAATAAGTGGTAGGTATATATACCATTAGTACTGAAAGAGTTAATAAAAATTTCAGAGACCCAAGTCAAAGGATGGAATTATGTACCTGCTTCCCAAGTTGAGGGCTTAGATTTATCTATTCCTTCTTGAAGGGATATTTCTATCATAATCCTCTTCCAGCCCAGTCTCGCTTGAAGATTAAAATATTTGCTAAAATTCAAGACTAAAAAAATTAGAGTTCTAGGCTGTTGCACCAGATGCTTAATACATTGGTACCAGGATTTGCTACTTCAATCTCTATTAAGATGGGTGATACTATAATAATTAATAGTTATACATAAGAGCTTAGACATGATCTAGTTCCATTGTCTCATTTACAATCTCCTGCAATTTCTGTTGTGACTAAGCATTACTTCTATTATCAGATACATTTATGAAAAACAAAGTTCAGAATTTAAAACTAAAACATTAGTTTTTCACAAGTAGATTATTGTTTAGTAGATTTTCCTAGGATATTTCTTTAATGACTAGAAAAGAATCATTTTATATTTGACATTCCAATTATTTTCACATAAACCGATGCTTGCAAGCAGCTTCTAGGCACATAAAAATAGTTGGTTCCTTTAAATATTTTAACTTTCCTTTTGCAAACAATTATTATACCAAGATTTTGCTAAATAAAAGTAAGCTGTAAGTCGTGCCCCTGTCTAAAGTAGAAAGCTAAATTTCTCTTTATCCTTTCTAGGCTGAGGTTTCTTGAGGTCTCCACAATATCTCTATTTGTCTTTAGATTTCTGCCATGTGTCTGTCAGTTTGTCATACTGTGGTGGCTTGCATGTTGCTGTGATGTAGGAAGCTATGCCACTGATATTTCAAATACCAGCAAGGTCGCCCATCATGGATAATTTTCAGTGGAGCTTCCAGAATAAGACAGATTAGCAAGAAGGACCTGGCAGTCTACTTCTGAAAAAAAATTGGCCAGCGAAAACCTTATGAATATCAGGGGGATATTGTCCGATGTAGTGCTGGAAGATGAGCCCCTTAGGTTGGAAGGCACTGAAAATACAACTGGGGAAAAGCTGCCTCCTCAAAGTACGGTCAACCTTAATCACATGGATGGAGTAAAGCTTTTGGAACCTTCATTTGCTGATGTGGCATGACTCAAAATGAGAAGAAGCAGCTGCAATCATCGATTAATAATTGGAATATGGAATGTAGAAAGTATGAATTCAGGAAAATTGGAAGTTGTCAAAGATGAAATGGAATGCATAAAGATCAATAGGCTAGGCATTAGTGAGCTGAAATGGACTGGTATTGCCTGGGAATTACAAATTGAAGAATAATGTAGCATTCATCATCAAAAGAACATTTCAAGATCTATCCTGAAGTAGCATGCTGTCACTGATAGGATAATATCCATACATCTACAAGGAACACCAATTAGTATGACTATTATTTCTATTTGGAAACCGTGGTGGTGTAGTGGTTAAGAGCTACGGCTGCTAGCCAAAAGATTGGCAGTTTGAATTCATCAGGTGCTCCTTGGAAACCCTACAGGGCAGTTCTACTCTGTCCTATAAGATCATCATGAGTCGGAATTGACTCTTCAGCAATTTTTTTTTTATTCCAATTTACACACCAACCACTAATACCAGAGATGAAGAAACTGAAGATTTTTACCACCTTCTGCAATCTAAAATTGATCACAGGTGCAATCAAGATGAATTGATAGTTACTGGTGATTTTTTTTTTTTTTTTGGTGATTAGAATATGAAAGTTGGAAACAAAGAAGAAGGATCAGTAGTTGGAAAATATACCCTTGATATAGAAACAATGCCAGAGATTGCATGATAGAATTTTACAAGACCAATGACTCATTCATTGCAATTACCTTTTTTCAACAACATAAAAAATGACTATACGTGTGGACCTCAGGGGATGGAAAACCCAGGGATCAAATCAACTATCTATATCTGTGGAAAGAGATGATAGAGGAGCTATATATCATCAGTCAGAACAAGGCCAGGGGCTGACTGTGGAACAGGCCATCAATTGCTCATATGCAAGTTGAAGTTGAAGCTGAAGAAAATTAAAACAAGTCCCTGAGAGCCAAAATATGAACTTGAGTATATCCCACCTGAATTTGGAGAGCATCTCAAGAACAGATTTGATACATTGAACGCTAATGGCCGAAGACCAGAAGAATTGTGAGATGACATCAAGGACATCATACATGAAGAAAGGTTATTAAAAATACAGGAAAGAAAGAAAGACCAAAATGGATGTCAGAAGAGACTCTGAAACTTTCTCTTGAATGTGGAGTAGCTAAAAGGAATGGAAGAAATGCTAAAGAGCTGAACAGAAGATTTCGAAGAGTGGCTCAGGAAGACAATGTAAAGTACTATAATGAAATGTGCAAAGATCTGGAGTTAGAAAATCAAAAGAGAAGAACATGGTTCGTGTTTCTCAAGCTGAAAGAACTGAAGTAAAAATTCAAGCCTCCAGTTGCAATACTGAAGGATTCTATGGGCAAAATATTGAATGAAGCTGGAAGTATAAAACAAGATGGAAGGAATACACAGAGTTGTCCCAAAAATAATTGGTCGACATTCAGCCATTTCAGGAGGTAGCATATGATCAAGAACTGATGATATTGAAGGAAGAGGTCCAAGCTTCAGAGAAAGCATTGGCAAAAAACAAGTCTCCAGGAATCGATGGAATATTGATTGAGATGTTTCAACAATTGGATGCAGTGCTGGAGGTACTCACTCATCCATGCCAGGAAATTGGGAAGACAGCTTCCTGGCCAACTGACTGGAAGAGAGGTCCATATTTGTGCCCATTCCAAAGAAAAGTGATTCAACAGAATGCAGAAATTATTGAACAATATCATTTATATCACACACAAGTAAAATTTCATTGCAGATAATTCAAAAAGGATTACAGCAATACATCAACAGTTAACTGCCAGAAATTCAAGCTAGATTCAGAAGAGGATGTGGAACAAGAGATATGATTGCTGATATCAGATGGATCTTGGTTGAAAGCAGAGAATACCAGAAAGATGTTTGCCTATGTTTTATTGACTATGCAAAAGCATTAGACTGTGTGGATCATAACAAATTATGGATAGCCTTGCAAAGAATGGGAATTCCAGAACACTTAATTGTGCTGATGAGGAGCACAATTACATAGATCAAGAGGCAGTCGTTGGAACAGAACAAGGGGATACTGCGTGATTTAAAATCAGGAAAGGTGTGTGTCAGGGTTGTGTTCTTTCACCATACTTATTCAATCTGCATGGTGAGGAAATAATCCAAGAATTTGGACTGTATGAAGAGAACAATAGCATAATAATTGAAGGAAGACTCATTAACAACCTGTGATATGCAGATGATACAACCTTACTTACCGAAAGTGAAAAGTATTTGAAGTACTTACTGATGAAAATCAAAGACTAGAGCCTTCAGTATGGATTACACCTCAACATAATGAAAACAAAAATCATCACAATTGGGCCAATAAGCAACATCATGGTAAGTGGAGAAAAGATTGAAGTTGTCAAGGATTTCATTTTACTTGGATCCACAATCAATGCCCATGGAAGCAGCAGCCTAGAAATCAAACGATGTATAGCTGGGCAAATCTGCTGCAAAAGGCTTCTTGAAAATACTGAAAAGCAAAGATGTTACTCTGAGGACTAAGGTGTACCTGATCCAAGCCTTGATATTTTCAGTTGCCTCACATGCATGGGAAAGCTGGATAATGAATAAAGAAGAATTAAGAAGAACTTATGCCTTTGAAATATGGTGTTGGCAAAGAATATTGAATATACCATGACTGCCAGAAGGACGAATAAACCTTATTTGGATGAAGTGTATCTAGTATGCTCCTTGGAAGCAAGGATGGCAAGACTTTATCTCATGTACTTTGAATATGTTATCAGGAGGGACCATTCCCTGGAGAAAGGGCAGCATACTTGGTACGGTTAAGGGTCGAGAAAAAAGAAGAAGACCCTCAATCAGATGTATTGACACAGTGGCTGCAACAAGGGGCTCAAACATAGCAATGATTGTAAGGGTGGAGCAGGACCAGGTAGCGTTTCGTTCTGTTGTACGTAGGGTCACTATGAGTAGGAACTGACTAGACAGCACTTAACAGCAACATCTTTAGATTCCATAGCATTCATCATGATTGTTGACTTCAAATCAAATTAATTGTTATTTAATGCATCAAGAACTATGAACAGTCCAATGTTTTACCCTACCTGTTAGTGAACAAGTTAGCTTGCCATTATTTCATGGATGCTGGCAGAAGACACAAGAATCTTAGGTGAAAGACAAACGACAGTTTGTTTTTCGCAGCAATAGCCTTAGCCAAATTAGCATCTTTTTTTTCTTTTTTGGTTCCTGCAGAGCAATACCAAGAGTGCCATATAACTGTTGCACATATAGTTGGTTGCATAATAGAAAAGGAGCCCAAAGTTTAGGGATCCCAAACTTTTTATGATCAGTGGGCCATAATCCTGCCTGATCTTTGCACCAGAGGAAGTCATTATCTTTTTTATACTGGACAGTGAGTAAGCTTGCCTTTTCCTCCAGAGAGAGACACTATGTCTTCCAAGGTTGTTTGCTGTATTGACATTCTTGAAAAGACAGTCCAGAACAAATGTAGTCAGTAGTGTCTCTGCTCACAACATGTACACAAATGCAAGAGACTCAGGGATAATACTCTCCCAAAAACGTGAATTGGTTAGGTTCAAAAGTTTTGCAATCACAACCTAATTAGACAGCAACAGCTAGAAATGGAAATGTCATTGGAAATGGAATGTTTCATACAAGTAAAATTTTCATGCAACTGTAGCATATGCTTGCAAATATCAAAACTTGAAAGAATAAATATTTGGGATGGAAACATTCCAAAATTACATAACAAATTATTGTGTTATCTTAAAAAGACAATAGAAACATTGCAGACATATTAGCATGCAAGTACGAAATACTAGTCATAACTTGTGCCTTGGGGAAATCTGACTGGTATTTCCATTCAAGGCCCACCAAAAGCAAATATGACAACACTCTAAGGTGGTACTTGGCTAGCTATCTACTCAGGTGACTAAATTCACAGAGCCAGCAGTTGGTTACACAATTATTTAAGAATCAAGTTTAAGGCACTGCTTATTGGAATGAAAGAATTCTAGAATTTTATATCCTGTCCATGTAGCCGTGAAGAGCTTCTACAATATATTAATCAGTCTACACATTAACCACCACCAATTTTAACCAATGAAATCCCATTATTAACACCCATTACATTAAGGAAAACCTGCTAATTTCACCAGTGAAACCCCATTTCTAGCATCTGGTGTGCTAAATAACAAAATTTCCAGTGTGGATCAGAATACAGTCCTGTGCCACATAATATCCGTTGGGGCAACATCTGACCACATACATGTCCACAGTCTCATAAGGTTATAGTAGAGTTCAGAAATCCTGATCAGAGAACAGGGCATAGCTGACATAACTGGACATAGCAAATGCAACTGCTTCCCACATGCAACATGTGTATCTCATGTCTCTTGTCTCCAAAGCAGCTGTACTACCAGGTGTATAATGGTACAGTACCTACATAACTTATAATCCATATGTCTTAACAGTCATAATGTACACCTATGTTACTGGTTTATGTATGTTCTGTACTATACTTTCTACTATTATTTTAATGTGAAGTTTCCCTATTTACAAATAAAAAGTTTACCGTATAATAGCGTATGCTTCAACTTGTAGGCAGCAGCATCCAATCTCCTCTTCATATAATATCCAAATCACATAAGGTCGTATTTCACAGAGCATATCATGGATGTTAAGCAACACATGATTGTAGTTAAAAATGTTCATAGTGACAATACCCTCCTTAAAAAAGACTGGGTTATAGAAGACATCAAGGAGGGAATAAGGAAATTCATAGAATGCAACGAGAATGAAAATACTTCCTATCAAAACCTCTGGGACACAGCAAAAGCAGTGCTCAGAGGCCAATTTATATCAATAAGTGCACACATACAAAAAGAAGAAAGAGCCAAAATCAGAGAACTGTCCCTACAACTTGAACAAATAGAAAGTGAACAGCAAAAGAATCCATCAGGCACCAGAAGAAAACAAATAATAAAAATTAGAGCTGAACTAAATGAATTAGAGAACAGAAAAACAATTGAAAGAATTAACAAAGCCAAAAGCTGGTTCTTTGAAAAAATTAACCAAATTGATAAACCATTGGCCAGACTGACTGAAGAAATACAGGAAGAGAAACAAATAACTCGAATAAGAAACGAGATGGGCCACATCACAACAGACCCAACTGAAATTAAAAGAATCATATCAGATATTTACGAAAAATTGTACTCTAACAAATCTGCAAACCTAGAAGAAATGGATGAATTCCTGGAAAAACACTACCTACATAAACTAACACATTCAGAAGTAGAACAACTAAATAGACCCATAACAAAAAAAGAGATTGAAACGGTAATCAAAAAACTCCCAACAAAAAAAAGCCCTGGCCCGGACGGCTTCACTGCAGAGTTCTACCAAACTTTCAGAGAAGAGTTAACACCACTACTACTAAAGGTATTTCAAAGCATAGAAAATGACAGAATACTACCCAACTCATTCTATGAAGCCACCATCTCCCTGATACCAAAACGAGGTAAAGACATTACAAAAAAAGAAAATTACAGACCTATATCCCTCATGAACATAGATGCAAAAATCCTCAACAAAATTCTAGCCAATAGAATTCAACAACATATCAAAAAAATAATTCACCATGATCAAGTGGGATTTATACCAGGTATGCAAGGCTGGTTTAATATCAGAAAAACCATTAATGTAATCCATCACATAAATAAAACAGAAGACAAAACCCACATGATCTTATCAATTGATGCAGAAAAGGCATTTGACAAAGTCCAACACCCTTTTATGATAAAAACTCTCACCAAAATAGGAATCGAAGGAAAACTCCTCAACATAATAAAGGGCATCTATGCAAATCCAACAGCCAACATCACTCTAAATGGAGAGAACCTGAAAGCATTTCCCTTGAGAACGAGAACCAGACAAGGATGCCCTTTATCACTGCTTTTATTCAACATCGTGCTAGAAGTCCTAGCCAGGGCAATTAGGCTAGACAAAGAAATAAAGGGCATCCGGATTGGCAAGGAGAAAGTAAAATTATCTCTATTTGCAGATAACATGATCTTATACACAGAAAACTCTAAGGAATCCTCCAGAAAACTACTGAAACTAATAGAAGAGTTTGGCAGAGTCTCAGGTTATAAGATAAACATACAAAAATCACTTGGATTCCTGTACATCAACAAAAAGAACATCGAAGAGGAAATAACCAAATCAATACCATTCACAGTAGCCCCCAAGAAGATAAAATACTTAGGAATAAATCTTACCAAGGATGTAAAAGACCTATACAAAGAAAACTACAAAGCTCTACTACAAGAAATTCGAAAGGACCTACTTAAGTGTAAAAACATACCTTGCTCATGCATAGGAAGACTTAACATAGTAAAAATGTCTATTCTACCAAAAGCCATCGATACATACAATGCACTTCCGATCCAAATTCCAATGTCATTTTTTAAGTGGATAGAGAAACAAATCACCAATTTCATATGGAAGGGAAAGAAGCCTTGAATAAATAAAGCATTACTGAAAAAGAAGAAGAAAGTGGGAGGCCTCACTCTACCTGATTTCAGAACCTATTATACAGCCACAGTAGTCAAAACAGCCTCGTATTGGTACAACAACAGGCACATAGACCAGTGGAACAGAATTGAGAACCCACATATAAATCCATCCACATATGAAAAAAAAAAAAACCATTATGAGCAGCTGATATTTGACAAAGGCCCAATGTCAGTTAATTGGGGAAAAGATAGTCTTTTTAACAAATGGTGCTGGCATAATTGGATATCCATTTGCAAAAAAATGAAATAGGACCCATACCTCACACCAAGCACAAAAACTAATTCCAAGTGGATCAAAGACCTAAACATAAAGACTAAAATGATAAAGATCATGGAAGAAAAAATAGGGACAACCCTAGGAGCCCTAATACAAGGCATAAACAGAATACAAAACATTACCAAAAATGATGAAGAGAAACCAGATAACTGGGAGCTCCTAAAAATCCAACACCTATGCTCATCTAAAGACTTCACCAAAAGAGTACAAAGACCACCTACAGACTGGGAAAGAATTTTCAGCTATGATATCTCCGATCAGCACCTGATCTCTAAAATCTACATGATTCTGTCAAAACTCAACCACAAAAAGAGAAACAACCCAATCAAGAAGTGGGCAAAGGATATGAACGCACACTTCATTAAAGAAGATATTCAGGCAGCTAACAGATACATGAGAAAATGTTCTCGATCATTAGCCATTAGAGAAATGCAAATTAAAACTACGATGAGATTCCATCTCACTCCAACAAGGCTTGGCATTAATCCAAAAAACACAAAATAATAAATGTTGGAGAGGCTGTGGAGAGATTGGAACTCTTATACACTGCTGGTGGGAATGTAAAATGGTACAACCACTTTGGAAATCTATCTGGCGTTATCTTAAACAGTTAGAAATAGAACCACCATACAACCCAGAAATCCCACTCCTCGGAATATACCCTAGAGATACAAGAGCCTTCACACAAACAGATATATGCACACCCATGTTTATTGCAGCTCTGTTTACAATAGCAAAAAGCTGGAAGCAACCAAGGTGTGCATAAACGGATGAATGGGTAAATAAATTGTGGTATATTCACACAATGGAATACTACGCATCGATAAAGAACAGTGACGAATCTGTGAAACATGTCATAACATGGAGGAACCTGGAAGGCATTATGCTGAGCGAAATCAGAGGCAAAAGGACAAATATTGTATAAGACCACTATTATAAGATCTTGAGAAATAGTATAAACTGAGAAGAACACATACTTTTGTGGTTACGACGAGGGGAGGGAGGGAGGGAGGGAGGGAGAGGTTTTTTACTGATTAATTAGTAGATAACTGCTTTAGGTGAAGGGAAGGACAACACTCAATACATGGAAGGTCAGCCCAATTGGACTGGGCCAAAAGCAGTTTCCGGGATAAAATGAATGCTTCAAAGGTCAGCGGAGCAAGGGCGGGGGTTTGGGGACCATGGTTTAAGGGGACTTCTAAGTCAATTGGCAAAATAATTCCATTATGAAAACATTCTGCATCCCACTTTGAAATGTGGCGTCTGGGGTCTTAAATGCTAACAAGCGGCCATCTAAGATGCATCAATTAGTCTCAACCCACCTGGAGCAAAGGAGAATGAAGAACACCAAGGTCACACGACAACTAAGAGCCCAAGAGACAGAAAGGGCCTCATGAACCAGAGACCTACATCATCCTGAGACCAGAAGAACTAGTTGGTGCCCGGCCACAATCGATGACTGCCCTGACAGGGAGCACAATAGAGAACCCCTGAGGGAGCAGGAGATCAGTGGGATGCAGATCCCAAATTCTCATAAAAAGACCATACTTAATGGTCTGACTGTGACTAGAGGAATCCTGACGGGCATGGTCCCCAAACCTTCTGTTGGCCTAGGACAGGAACCAACCCCGAAGACAACTCATCAGACATGAAAGGGACTGGACAGTGGGTAGGAGAGAGATGCTGATGAAGAGTGAGCTAATTATATCAGGTGGACACTTGAGACTATGTTGGCATCTCCTGTGTGGAGGGGGGATGGGAGGATAGAGAGAGTTGGAAGCTGGCAAAATTGTCACGAAAGGAGAGACTGGAAGGGCTGACTGATTAGGGGGAGAGCAAGTGGGAGTAAGGAGTAAGATGTATATAAACTTATATGTGACAGACTGACTTGATTTGTAAACGTTCACTTGAAGCTCAATAAAAGTTAATAAAAAAATGTTCATAGTGGCTGACTTTTATCATATTAAATGCTGGACTATGTATTCTTGATTAGAGCAAAAGATTGCCTTTAGAGTGTGGAACAAAACTAAACTTGTTATGTGCTGTCAGAACCAACTCACTCACTCAATGTGTGTCCTAAGAGCACTGAAGTGGAATTGTTGTGGTTGGTTGCCGCTGAGTTGGTTCTGACTCATAGCGACCCCTACCTACAACAGAACGAACCACCTCCTGGTCCTGAGCCATCTTCACAATCGTTATTATGCTTGAGCCCCTTGTTGCAGCCACTGTGTCAATCCATCTCATTGAGGGTCTTCCTCTTTTTCGCTGACCTCTACTTTACCAAGCACGAAGTCCTTCTCTAGGGACTGGTCCCTCCTGATAACACGTCCAAAGTATGTGATATGAAGTCTCGCTCTCCTTGCTTCTAGTTTAGAAGCATCCTTGCTTTTAAACTAGACATGTAAAGCCGTCTGTGCTGGCGTACATTTTAAGTTATAGACCTTATAACAAGGGACTTCCATTAATTCTGTTTTACAGCTGGGGACAGGGAGACACAGAGAAGTTAGGGAACTTGCTCAGGGTCACACAGGTAGGAAATGGTGGACCTTGTTCAGGGTCAGCATCTATTTTTTTTTTCCGTGCTATAATTCGCTGCTGGGTTTCAATTCAGCTTTAATCTCCCCCACCCCCACATATTCTGTCTCTACCAAGTAGTCAATTTTTATTATTGACTTCTGTGATGGGTCTCTTTTTCTTGCCTATATTAGTGAGCAAATCAAATTTTTCTGGGAGTTGAAAATCTTGACACCTGAGGTTTTTGAGCCTTTTGCTTTAAACCATATTCAGTAGGACTGAATGAAAGAGCAAGGCCTGAATTTAGTATTGGGAACTCATGAAAGCTGCTTCCAGGATACCTAAAGGCTGTGGAAGTCTGTTCTCTCCATAAGTGGTTTGTGACTGTGCTTAATTTTAAGGTTAACAAAGGACGGACTGGGAGCAGGTGATGGCTGGGCTGCGCTTGATGACTCTGGCTCCATTCAGGAGCACGTTTCTGTGGTGACCGGCTGGTATTGTGTAAGGATGATTGTTAATTCCAACTATCAGCAGGGCCTGAGCCAGTTTAATCTCCATATGGCAGAGAGACAGGAGAGACCCAAGTGCAACCATCGATATACACAGGTCCCAATCTTATCTACATGCTGGTGCAGAGTGTGTCAGTTTCTAATTCTTCTTTGGGAATATATCATTTGATTCATGTGTGAAAGATCAGTGAGGGAGGAGTATAAATCGCACTTTTATTCAGCCTTCTGGGCAGTTTGAGCCTGCTCATTTCTGCAATATGCATGACGTATAACAGAATTGCAACCTCTCAGATTTACAGTCTCTCCTTCGAGTCAAAATTAAGCAGGCAGGCATTTATTAACATTTCAAAGACGTGGGCCTATGTACTGGTTAGCACTACAAGTTTAGAGAATTTTAATAAGTGAAAAGCCCTTCTGACTCTTTACCCAAGCTGTTGATTTACAGGCACGTGCAAGCATAGGTGAGCGTTGAGGAGCGTGTTTTTAGCCTATTCCCCTTGGTGTCCACACAACTCACTCTTTCCATTCTTTCAGGTCCCTGGTCAAAGGTTTCTTTATCGAACTAACTTTCCCTGATCACACTATATAAAATAGGGTTCCCCCCATCCCATGCCACTTTCTCTCTCTTTCCTCCTACCCTCTTTATGTATCTTTGTAGCACTTTTCATCACCTGATACACACTTATTTGCTAGTGGTCTGACTCCCACTTAAAATTTAAACTTATTTAGAGAAAGGGCTATGTTTTGTTCATGGCTACATCCTCAAAGCCAAGAACATTCCTGGCACACAGTAGGGATTCAATAAATGTTTGATAAAGAAATAAGAAATAAAATGTTTACCAAGTTATTTCTCCTCTCTGCAGTGGCAATGGAGAAAAAGTAGTTGATACCATTCAGCATTCAAAGTAAAGACCTTAATTTGCACAGTGCTGTTGACAGAGAATATTTCATTTAACTGCCATTAGCCCTTGTCCTGGAATGACTCCGTCATGTTGAATTGCAAATATTTCTGCTTTTACTTGGAAGAAGCAGTGGAATTGTGTGGTAGCAACTAAATTTTCTCTTTTTTTTAAAAACGTGCAATTTGCTATCTATAGAATAACTAGATTATCCTTAATGGCAAGACACAAATAATAAGCATTTTGATTAAGACAAGTTGGAGAAAGGCCAAAAACTAATAAATGTAAGGGGAAAAAAATAATTATGCCTCCTCAAATTAAATAAATTGACTACATAATGAGAAAAAAGTTTAAATTAGCTACCCAGTGGCCCCAAAATGAAGCATTAGTAATGTTTATTACTAGAAATCTGCAGAATCTAAATTAATTATTCTTATTATTTTTCTTTAAAGCTTAATTTAACCAGTGGCCATAAAGATACGTAAAACCTTTCAGGAAAGAAGGTTATTAGGAAAAAGACAGGTGGGGTTTTCCCAATAACTCTTAAATATTGCTAAAGTTACAACCATTCATATTCTACAGTATACTTTTTCAGAGCCACAGTCTTTATGGAAAAAATTCCTTATAAATCTCCAGAAGAAAAGGCAATTTTTTTTTTTTTTTTACCTTGCCAAAATTTGTGGCTGAATTTTAAAATTCAATAGGACAAGGGTTCCCAGGGTGTTCCACACATCTTCATGTTTTGTACCCATGAATGTTTAGACTATCCACCTGTAGACAATGTTGGTCACTCACACTTCAAGAGGCCATGTTCAAAGACAATTTCTGAGCAGTTCTCATTTGGTCATGTCTATTCAAATTCATTATGACTTTTCTTGCACTTGTAAAGGTCTTCCCTCACCCTGCATCTCTTTCTCAATCTCCAATCCACCTGATAACCCCTCCCCCATCTTAAAGCCCAACTCAGTTCTGCCTCTCTTAGGAGGGCTAGCCTGGATCCTCCAGCTCATGGGTCTTCTGAACACTCATTGACATGTAAAACTATGACGATGATGACAATAATAGTAACAGACGTGTATTAAGCTCTTACAAAGTGCCAGGCAACTGCAGTTGACTTGTATTGCCGCATTTAATCCTCCCAACACCCAGTGCAGTAGACTCTACCATCACTACATTTTTGCAAATGAGGTTTAGAGGCATTGAATTGCCTGAGGCCATTTGTTGAGTAAAGGTGAGGACAGCAGTCAACCCAGTGAGTCCCCACCACAAGGAACTTAATTCCATGCTGCCTTGTAGTCATTGCTGTTTCCTTTTTTTTTTTTTTTTTTTTTGATTACTAAATTGTAAGGCAGTAAAAACCAAAAGAAAGAAACAAACAAAATCCCCTGTCATTGAGTGGATTTCAACTCATAGGGACCCTATAGGTCAAAGTAGAACTGACCCATAGGGTTTCCAAAGCTATAATCTTTATGAAAGCAGACTGCCACATCTTTCTTCTGTGGAGCAGCTGGTGGGTTTATTTAACCCCTGACATCTCAGTTATCAGCTGAGCGCTTTAACCATTGTGCCACAAGAAACCCACCCATATATCTTTGGCACACAGCTAAGAGGTTTTGATGATCACCTATTGTAGTTCCAGTAAGTAGTTGCAGATTGACTGATAGCTGTGCCCTGATATTATTTCCTTTTGCAGAGCTCCAGAGGAGAGAGATAACTCCAAATTACATCTTGTTTATCTTTTCCCTGTCTTCCTGTACCTGAGAGCCTCTTGAGATAGTTTCCTCACTAACAGAGATGAGTGTTTGATTCACCCAAACCATCACAAGGAGGTGCTTTCTATGAAAACACAATGACTTTTTGGTACCTGTATCCATTCCTCATCAAAACTACTTAAAAGAGATTCAGTCTACCATGAAGCTGGTATACAACAGTCCGTTCATTGCTCTGCAATCAATCATAGAATATTTGAGCTGAAAATGGCTGAGGGGAAAACCCAATTCACCTTCCCATCTTACAGACAGAAAACTGATAGCGGTTGGCCAAAGCAGTCACCATGTTTCCTGATAATTTGTCCCTGGATCCTTCTTGTGCATCATTGTCAAATCTCACCTCTATGCTAGACCCATTGCTTAAGGCCATGAGAGATTTCAAGTGAGGAAGGGCACATCACCTGTCCCCTAAATCTTGTATCATATGCAAATGAATGGCAACAAAGGAAGATAGTAGGTATCAAGTGGGATGCTCAGTAAATACTATCTTCAAGAGTTGAGAAGAGGCAGAGGGTACTCAGCATGGATTTGGGATGGCCAGAGACAGCTTCTCTGAAGAAGATAAAACTGATTTGAGAATTAGGGGAGAGAAAGATTTTGACAAGTGGAAAAGATGGAAAAAGTTCCCAGATGGGGACAGTATAGAAATGGAAAAGTCAAAGCCATGATTGGGAGCTATGAGATATTTGGCTTGAGTGGAGGACCTCTTAGAATAGTGGGAAGAAAATCCCCTCTGCCAGATAGCCATGCATCTGAAGAGCAAACCTAAGGAACTTAGCAAATGCTAGTTACAAAGATTTTTTAGTATGAAGGCGATATGACAGTGGTGTTTCATGAACATTGATCTAATTGTGGTTTGCAAGTTGGATTTTAGCGGGAATAAACCGGAAGGAAGCTGACCAGTTTGGAGGCTACTTGAATTGCATTAGTGCCTGATTACCAAGTGTATTGCCTCAGAGTTCCCACAAGTTATAATGAAATCAGTTAGGAATATATGACTCAGAGGAATGAGATTTAATTTCTTACCCAAATCTTTTCCTAGTATATGGAAAGAGGACTTTTTATGGGGGAAGTGTGTTAGACACGAAGATGCTGTGCCCAGATTCTCCTTTAGGGAAGAACTTGATGCTTACCTGCAGGAAGCAAGGTTAGCAGACAGACTGCAGCTGTCAGCATCTTCAGGGTCTGCCTCAGTGGCCAAGAGCCACTTCGCCCCAGGGAATACCTTTCTGGTGATGAAGAGAGGTGGAGCACAAGGCCTGGCCATTTCTGCCTAGTGTGTATCACTCTAGTGGGTAATACTTGCTCCAGAACTCCCAAATTAGTAGGATAAGGCTTCATGGGACCTGCTTTAAAGTTCAACCTTTTCCTCTGTATAACTCTACTTTTGCCTCCTTCTGTTTTCACCTCAAGTGTTGATCCCTAACAAATACCTTGCACCCCAAACTTCATCCTGACATCTGTTTCCGGGGAACCCAACTTGCGACAAACAGAAAGATAAGGACACAGATTGGGACAATGCAGTCCATAGTTGTGTGTGAGTGATACCTGCAGCAAATGATGGTGGTGACACCATTCTTCTCTCTACTCAGGTTGGGGTGGGTGTTTAGGGTTAACAACCTGATTGGAAAGAGAGTTAGGGGAATTGCTTGAATCTGTTATTGCATAGCCTTTACATAAATTCACTAAATATAAAACTATAATTTTGGGGGAGCCAAGATAGCTGACTAGGTAGAAGTTACCTCGGATCCCTCTTGCAACAAAGACTTGGAAAAACAAGTGAGTAGATCACATACATGACAATCTATGAACCCTGACCATCAAACACAGATCTAAAGAGTTGACCTGAGTGACAGAGACTGAGAATGAGCAACCAGGGGGAAGAAACGACTGTTTTCGGAGCCTGCAGCCAGCATCTCGGTCAGAAAACCTTGGTGCCAGGCTTTGGATTGGGCTCAGGGGAGCTAAGCACAGCATCCTGAGATGGCACAAACACGGGACGCAGCCCTAGCCCCCAGAAGTGACCTTGGGGGAAGCCCAGCCAGTGCACACAGGCAGCACAGTGACATGGCTGGCAGGAGGAGAAGTCACCGAGAGGCAGCGACTGGTTTTGGAGCCTGGAGTGTGGCGTCCCAGCCGGGGAACCTTGGCTCTGGGCTTTGGACTGGGAGCAGAGGAACTGACCACGGCTTCTGAGACAGCACAAACACAGGATGCGGGCCTGACCCTCGGGGACAATCTGGACCCAGCCAACGCGCACAAGCTACACACCCCTCGGGAATCTCAGATAAAACAGTCATCACCAAACAAGATAAGTAACTTTGTCTGTATTCCGGGGTGCTACTCTCTCCTATCTATCTGATCCCTCCCCTCCCCTTCCCAGGTGGCTTCATTAACATTGGAATTTCCTGAGCCAGAGAGTGAAGTGCTCTGTGGTTTTTGTTTTTTTGGTCTTTTCCTAACCCATTCTCCTGGCCTGAGAGAAGGAGCTACAAAAAACCCAGGGACCAAAAATCCTTCCCAGGCTTCCCGAAATTGGACTAAAAATACAGACCCAGCTCCAGCCAAGCATATAAGATCCACAGTCTTGGGCTTTCATCCCTACAGGGAACAAGGTGGCTATTATATTGCAAAGGCAATTCTGATAGGGCTCTGACTGTAATCGTTTTAGCGGATTACTGGAAAGACAAGTTTCCCAGGTCTGATATCTCTGTGTATTCAACAGAGCCCTCCCTGACCCTCAACAGGGAACTGAGGGCTGAAGCCCCCCCCCAGACCACCTAGCCTTCTACCTTAGGGGTCTGAGGATGGTGATACCTACCAACCTGTAGAGGTACAAGCATTGGGTGCCTAAGGTACAGCTGCAGAGCCCACCCACCAAAGTACTTTAGGAATAGAGACACACCTACCTCACTGCCACTTGTAGGAAGCCTGTCAGCATCCTGTCCCCCCACCCACCCGGAGTGTGACCCTCTGCTGCTACTAGAATCTGGTGCACACAACTAGCACCACTATTCCTATAGGTGGATAGGTGACAGTCTTCACCACACACTTGGTGACCCAAAATCAGGTTCTACTCAAGAATAGTGAATGGACTCTTAGGCTTATGTATCTGGTAACAGCCCAAACCAGCTGATAATAGGACATAAGTGATTCAAGGGCTACCACAATGAAGACAGAGCAATCTAGTAACCCATCTACGTATATTGAAAGAAAACAAAACAAGATAAGACTCAGTGAGCAAATATAAAATAAATCATTACAATATCTTATAGATGGCTCAGAGACAGCAATCAATATCATGCCACATAAAGAAGCAGACCATGATTGCTTCTACAACTCCCCAAATTAAAGAATCAAAATCTTTCCCAAATGAAGATACAATCCTGGAATTGCCAGAGGCAGAATATAAAAAAACTAATTTATAGATTGCTTCAAGACATCAGGGATGACCTCAGAAATGAAATAAGGCAATCTACAGAAAAAGCCAAGGAACACACTGATAAAGCAGTTGAAGAACTCAAAAAGATTATTAAAGAACATAGTGGAAAAATTATAAGCTGCAAGAATCCACAGACAGACAGCATTCAGAAATCCAAAAGATTAACAGTAAAATTACAGAATTAGATAACACAATAGGAAGTCAGAAGAGCAGAATAGAGCAATTGGAATGCAGAGTGGGGGACCTGGAGGATAAGGGAATTGACACCAATATAGCTGATAAAAAATCAGATAAAAGAATTAAAAAAAATGAAGAAACCCTAAGAATCATGTGGGACTCTATCAAGAAGAAGAACTTGCATGTGATTGGAGTTCCAGAACAGGGAGGGATAACAGAAAATACAGAGAGAATAGATGAAGATGTGTTGGCAGAAAACTTCCCTGACATCATGAAAGACGAAAGGATATCTATCCAAGATGCTCACCAAACCCCATATAAGACTGATCCAAAAAGAAAATCACCAAGACATATTATCGTCAAACTTGCCAAAACCAAAGATAAACAGAAAATTTTACAAGCAGCCAGGGATAAAAGAAAGGTCTCCTACAAAGAAGAATCAATAAGAATAAGTTCAGACTACTCAGTAGAAACCATGCAGTCAAGAAGGCAATGGGATGACATATATAGAGCACTGAAAGAGAAAAACTGCCAGCCAAGGATCATATATCCAGCAAAACTCTCTCTCAAATATGAAGGTGAAATTAAAACATTTACAGATAAACACAAGCTTAGAGAATTTGCAAAAACCAAACCAAAGCTACAAGAAATTCTAAAGGAAATTGTTTGGTCAGAAAATCAATAATATCAGATACCAGCACAACACAAGGTCACAGAACAGAACGTCCTGATATCAACTCAAATAGGGAAATCACAAAAACAAATTAAGATTAATTTTTAAAAAGAAAAAAATGCTCAAAACAGGGAATCATTGAAGTCATTATGTAAAAGATCACAATAATCAAAAAGAGGGACTGAATACAGGAGGCATAGAACTGCCATATGGAGAGGAAAACAAGGTGATATAGGATGATACAAGTTAGGTTTTTACTTAGAAAAATAGGGGTAAATATTAAGGTAACCACAAAGAGGTCTAACAATTCCATAACTCAAAATAAAAACCAAGAAAAACATAATGACTCAGCAAACATAAATTCAACTACTATGAAAATGAGGAACACACAATTTACAAAGAAAAACGTCTCTGCATAAAAAAGGAAGTGGAAAAATGAAATTGTCAACAACACACACAAGAAGGCATCAAAATGACAGCACTAAACACATACTTATCTATAATTACACTGAATGAAAATGGACTAAATGCACCAATAAAGAGACAGAGAGTCTCAGACTGGATAAAGAAACATGATCCGTCTATATGCTGCCTACAAGAGATACACCTTAGACTTAGAGACACAAACAAACTAAAACTCAAAGGATGGAAAAAAAATATATGAAGCAAACAACAAGCAAAAAAGAGCAGGAGTGGCAATATTAATTTCTGACAAAATAGACTTTAAAGTTAAATCCACCACAAAGGATAAAGAAGGACACTACATGATGATTAAAGGGACAATTGACCAGGAAGATATAACCATATTAAATATTTACGCACCCAATGACAGGGCTGCAAGATACGTAAAACAAACTTTAACAGAACTGAAAAGTGAGATAGACACCTCCACAATTATAGTAGGAGACTTCAACACACCACTTTCGGAGAAGGACAGGACTTCCAGTAGGAAGCTCAATAGAAACACGGAAGACCTAATTGCTACAATCAACCAACTTGACCTCATAGACTTATACAGAACTCTCCACCCAACAGCTGCAAAGTATACTTTTTTTTTCCTAGCGCACATGGAACATTCTCTAGAATAGACCACATATTAGGTCATAAAACAAACCTTTGCAGAATCCAAAACATTGAAATACTACAAAGCATCTTCTCAGACCACAAGGCCATAAAAGTGGTAATCCATAAGAGAAAAATCAGGGGAAAGAAACAAAATACTTGGACACTGAACAATATCCTGCTCAAAAAAAACTGGGTTATAGAAGACATTAAGGAGGGAGTAAAGAAATTCATAGAATGCAATGAGAATGAAAACACTTCCTACCAAAACCTCTGGGACACAGCAAAAGCAGTGCTCAGAGGTCAATTTATATCGATAAATGCACACATACAAAAAGAAGAGCCAAAATCAGAGAACTGTCCGAACAACTTGAACAAATAGAAAGTGAGCAACAAAAGAATCCATCAGGCACCAGAAGAAAACAAATAATAAAAATTAGAGCTGAACTAAATGAATTAGAGAACAGAAAAACAATTGAAAGAATTAACAAAGCCAAAAGCTGGTTCTTTGAAAAAGTTAACAAAATTGATAAACCGTTGGCCAGGCTGACTGAAGAAATACAGGAAAGGAAACAAATAACCCGAATAAGAAACGAGACGGACCACATCACAACAGACCCAACTGATATTAAAAGAATCATATCAGATTATTATGAAAAATTGTACTCTAACAAATTTGAAAACCTAGAAGAAATGGATGAATTCCTAGAAAAACACTATCTACCTAAACTAACACAATCAGAAGTAGAACAACTAACCCATAACAAAAAAAGAGATTGAAACGGTAATCAAAAAACTCCCAACAAAAAAAAGCCCTGGCCCCGACGGCTTCACTGCAGAGTTCTACCAAACTTTCAGAGAAGAGTTAACACCACTACTACTAAAGGTATTTCAAAGCATAGAAAATGATGGAATGCTACCTAACTCATTCTATGAAGCCACCATATCCCTGATACCATAGCCAGGTAAAGTCACCACAAAAAAAGAAAATTACAGACCTATATCCCTCATGAACATAGATGCAAAAATCCTCAACAAAATTCTAGCCAATAGAATTCAACAACATATCAAAAAAATAATCCACTACCACCAAGTGGGATTTATACCAGGTATGCAAGGCTGGTTTAATATTAGAAAAACCATTAATGTAATCCACCATATAAATAAAACAAAAGACAAAAACCACATGATTTTATCAATTGATGCAGAAAAGGTATTTGACAAAGTCCAACACCCATTCGTGATAAAAACTCTCAGCAAAATAGGAATTGAAGGAAAATTCCTCAACATAATAAGGGGCATCTATACAAAAAAAAAAAAAAATTTTTTTTTTTTTTTTTATAGAAAGCCAACAGCCAACGTCACTCTAAATGGAGAGAACCTGAAAGCATTTCCCTTGAGAACAGGAACCAGGCAAGGATGCCCTTTATCACCGCTCTTATTCAACATTGTGCTAGAGGTCCTAGGCTAGACAAAGAAATAAAGGGCATCCAGATTGGCAAGGAAGAAGTAAAATTATCTCTATTTGCAGATGACATGATCTTATACACAGATAAGCCCTAAGGAATCCTCCAGAAAACTACTGAAACTAATAGAAGAGTTTGGCAGAGTTTCAGGTTATAGGATAAACATACAAAAATCACTTGGATTCCTCTACATCAACAAAAAGAACATCGAAGAGGAAATAACCAAATCAATACCATTCATGGTAGCCCCCAAGAAGATAAAATACTTAGGAATAAATCTTACCAAAGATATAAAAGACCTACACAAAAAAAAAACTACAAAGTACTACTGCAAGAAACTAAAAAGGACCTACATAAGTGGAAAAACATACCTAGCTCATAGATAGGAAAACTTAGCATAGTAAAAATGTCTATTCTACCAAAAGCCATCTATACATACAATGCACTTCTGATCCAAATTCCAATGACATTTTTTAATGTGATGGAGAAACAAATCACCAACTTCATATGGAAGGGAAAGAAGCCTCGAATAAGTAAAGCATTACTGAAAAAGAAGAAGAAAGTGGGAGGCCTCACTCTACCTGATTTTAGAACCTATTATACAGCCACAGTAGTCAAAACAGCCTGGTACTGGTACTGGTACAACAACAGGCACATAGACCAATGGAACAGAATTGAGAACCCAGATATAAATCCATCCACATATAAGCAGCTGATATTTGACAAAGGCCCAGTGTCAGTTAATTGGGGAAAGGATAGTCTATTTAACAAATGGTGTTGGCATAACTGGATATCCATTTGCAAAAAAAATGAAACAGGACCCATACCTCACACCATGCACAAAAACTAACTCCAAGTGGATCAAAGACCTAAACCTAAAGACTAAAACGATAAAGATCATGGAAGAAAAAATAGGGACAACGTTAGGAGCCCTAACACAAGGCATAAACAGAATACAAAACATTACCAAAAATGATGAAGAGAAACCAGATAATTGGGAGATCCTAAAAATCCAACACCTATGCTCATCTAAAGACTTCACCAAAAGAGTAAAAAGACCACCTACAGATTGGGAAAGAATTTTCAGCTGTGACATCTCCGACCAGCGCCTGATTTCTAAAATCTATATGATTCTGTCAAAACTCAACCACAAAAAGACAAACAACCCAAACAAGAAGTGGGCAAAGGATATAAACACACACTTCACTAAAGAAGATATTAAGGCAGCTAACAGATACATGAGAAAATGCTCTCGATCATTAGCCATTAAAGAAAAGCAAATTAAAACCACGATGAGATTCCATCTCACTCCAACAAGGCTGGCATTAATCCAAAAAAACACAAAATAATAAATGTTGGAGAGGCTGCGGAGAGATTGGAAAAAATGGTACAACCACTTTGGAAATCTATCTGGTGTTTTCTTAAACAGTTAGAACTACCATACAACCCAGAAATCCCACTCCTCGGAATATACCCTAGAGAAATAAGAGCCTTTACACAAACAGGTATATGCACACCGATGTTTATTGCAGCTCTGTTTACAATAGCAAAAAGCTGGAAGCAACCAAGGTGTCCATCAATGGATGAATGGTTAAATAAATTATGGTATATTCACACAATGGAATACTACGCATCGGTAATGAACAGTGACGAATCTGTGAAACATTTCATAACATGGAGGAACCTGGAAGGCATTATGCTGAGCGAAATCAGAGGCAAAAGGACAAATATTGTATAAGACCACTATTATAAGATCTTGAGAAATAGTATAAACTGAGAAGAACACATACTTTTGTGGTTACGAGGGGGAGGGAGGGTGGGAGAGGGTTATTTACTGATTAGTTAGTAGATAAGAACTACTTTAGGTGAAGGGAAGGACAATACTCAATACAGGGAAGGTCAGCTCAACTGGTCTGGACCAAAAGCAAAGAAGTTTCCTGGATACACTGAATGCTTCGAAGGTCAGCGGAGCAAGGGCGGGAGTTTGGGGACTATGGCTTAAGGGGACTTCTAAGTCAATTGGCAAAATAATTCTATTATGAAAACATTCTGCATCCCTCTTTGAAGTGTGGCATCTGAGGTCTTAAATGCTAACAAGTGGCCATCTAAGATGCATCAATTGGTCTCAACCCACCAGGATCAAAGGAGAATGAAGATCACCAAGGTCACACGATAACTATGAGCCCAAGAGACAGAAAGGGTGGCATGAATCAGAGACTTACATCATCCTGAGACCAGAAGAACTAGATGGTGCCCGGCCACAACCAATGACTGCCCTGACAGGGAGCCCAACAGAGAACCCGTGAGGGAGCAGGAGATCAGTGGGATGCAGACCCCAAATTCTCATAAAAAGACCAGACTTAATGGTCTGACCGAGACTAGAAGAATCCGGGCGGTCATGGTCCCCAAACCTTCTGTTGGCCCAGGACAGGAACCATTCCCAAAGACAACTCATCAGACACGGAAGGGACTGGACAATGGGTTGGAGAGAGATGCTGATGAAGAGTGAGCTACTTGTATCAGATGGACACTTGAGACTATGTTGACACCTCCTGTCTGGAGGGGAGATAGGAGGGTGAGAGGGTTAGAAACTGGCAAAACTGGCATGAAGGGAGAGACTGGAAGGAGGGAATGGTCTGACTCATTAGGGGGAGAGTAAGTGGGAGTATGGAGTAAGGTGTATATAAGCTCATATGTGACAGACTGACTTGATTTGTAACCTTCACTTAAAGCACAATAAAAATTATTTAAAAAAAACTGTAATTTCTACATCAAAAAATTGATGGTGAAGGATGGGTTGCTCTGATGAATCTGTGAAAGTTGGAGAGGGCTATTAAAGACCTCCCTAAACTCTAAGCCATTTTTGGGCACTGCCAAGAACATTTATTCCCTTCTTTTAAATGATGGAAGCTACTTTTGTTAGTATTCTCTGTCAAATAACGATGGACTGGATTATTATGCTTCATACCAAACAACTCTCAAATTCTAGAGATTGAGATAATGGGGATTTAAATCTTTCACACAACACATGGTCATAGAAGCTCTCCTGGTGACTCTGCTCTGCTTTGCCCCCATTCTGGGACCCGGGATCTTGTAAGGTAAATTTAGAGTATTCCAGACTTCTTTAGCCAGTTATCCCCTGGTATCCACCATGCTCCGCCAGGCCCTCCTTGGAAATTCTATGGGGCAGTTCTACTCTGTCCTATAGGGTCGCTATGAGTCAGAATCAACTCGACGGCAGTGGGTTTGGTTTTTGGTTTGTCCACCATGTAGTTGTGCATGACAGAGAGAAAAAGAGAGTTCCGGAAAGTGTCACAGTCAAATTAAATGCTTTAGTCTGGAAATGATATGCTTGGCTTCCACTCACACTCATTGCTCTGAAGCAGTTCCATGGCTTCCCCTAATTGCCTCTCATATATGCATATCAAGTGCATAGAAAAGAGACCTAGAAATGTTTGGTAAAAACCAAAAAAAAAAACTAAAAAATTCTCATCTCGTCTTGCATTTTTTTTTTTTTTTTTGCTTCTTTTTAAAAAAAAAAAATAGGTCACTTCTTTGATTTTTCACTTGTCTGCCTGAGCTTTACATCTGCCTGCATACCCAGAGACACTGCTGATGGTCTTTAAGAATTTAATTCCAAGGATTGAAGATCATAGCGAATTCCCTCCTTGCCTAAAACAGGGATTTCTGTGTATGGTATTCTGTAAAATACAGAGTACAGTTAAAGAAGACTATTTCCTTGCAGAATTGAGTTAGGCATTTGCATAGCAACACAAAACGGGGGGAGGGAGATTGTTGGGTGGGAAGGAAAAGGTATAATGGAAATCCCATTTTGGTGTTCATTATAATGTCACTCCTACAGTGAAATTATCTTATATCCCTGACAGAGATTAAAGGTTTTACTCCTCCTGGTTATCAGCAACAACTCCTCTCATTAACTGTTCATCTCACCACCTACACAGCCATTTATCCAAATGTATATGTAAAATTAAAAATAAATAAAATAATCCATAAGAGCACACTGGCATAGAAAAGTAGGGGGATGGGATGGTAGAAATGATAGGAAAAAAATGAAAAATATTATTAAACCCGTATTTCACGACACACGGGAAAGAGATTTCTCATTAGCCCATCCATCTCATTATTTTCCCAGAAGACATTTCAATATTCACTTTTACAAAGACAGTTTTCAAAGGCTCAATTTTTGTCTTGCTTAAATGTAGGTTCAAATACCTAAAGAAAAATGCGTGTTTTCTAGAAATGTTCACAGTTACCTGTGATGTTTGCTCAGGTTAGGGATTAGGAAAAGTTTATCCTTCAAAAATCAGTCATCTAAACTCCTTCAGCTTTACTGAGGGCAGAGCAAGAGAGGAAAATGCCTGAATTGCAATTAGAATAATTCAAGTTAGAGAAACCAAGATATTTCTTGACTGACAAGATTACTGTCCACTGCAGTAATTTATGATAACAATAAGAACTCCGATGTATTGTGAACCTCTGCCTACTATATCCCTAACCCTGGGTTGAATATCTCTATCCACTATTCCTAATCATCACAGTGATCCTAACAGGTGGGCATACAATATCCCAAGGTCCACTAAATAAAGGCTCAGAAAGGTTGAGTAACTTACCGAAAGCGACACAGAAAAAAAGTATTAGAAACAAAATGCAAATCCAGAAAATCTAAAATATTTGGTGAAGTGTGGGAATTGTATCATTTTTAATAGTGATGGTGAATATGATAGTGATGATGATGATAATGACAGCAGTAGCAATGACAATAAAACCCCATTGCCATCAAGTCAATTCTGACTCATAGTGACCCTACAGAACAGAGCAAAACTTCCCCATAAAGTTTCCAAAGCAGTAATCATAGACGGCACTGGGTTTTTTTTTTTTTTTTTTAATCTTTATGAAAGCTGACTGCCACACCTTTTTCCCATAGAGCAGCTGATGGTTTCGAGCCATCAATCTTTCAGTCAGCAGCTGAGTGCTTAACGACTATGCCACCATGTTCCAGTTTCTCCCCTAAGCACTCTACATGTACAGTGAGAGCTGGAACTTGAGGGGACTGCCTTGTTTTTTCCAGGTCTCGTATTCTGCCTTTGACAGGGTGTAATTTCTTGGCTTGTTTTAGTGGAAAATAGTATTAACTCACTTAATCCTCAAAAAATCTAATGAAGTGAGTGTTAATACCCCTTTTGTATTGTTGTTGTTGTTGTTAGGTGCCATCAAGTCAGTTATGACTCACAGCGCACTATGTACAAAAAAACAAAATACTGCCCAGCCCTCCACCATCCTCACAATTCTTGCTATGCTTGAGTCCCTTGTTGCAGCCACTGTGTCAATCCAGTTTAAGGGTCTTCCTCTTTTTCACTGATCCTCTACTTTACCAAGCATGATGTCCTTCTCCAGGGACTGATCCCTCCTGATAACATGTCCAAAGTATGTGGAATGTAGTCTTGCCATCCTTGCTTCCAAGGAGCATTCTGGTCATACTTCTTCCAAGACAGATTTGTTCCTTCTTTTGGCAGTCCATGGTATATTCAATATTCTTCATCGGCACCACAATTCAAAGGCATCAATTCTTCTTCACTCTTCCTTATTCATTGTCCAGCTTTCATGTGCATATGAGATGATCGAAAACACTACGGCTTGGGTCAGGTGCACCTTAGTCTTCAAAGTGACGTTTTTCCTTTTCAACACTTTAAAGAGGTCTTTTGCAGCTGATTTGCCCAGTGCAACGCGTCTTTTGATTTCAGCTGCTTCCATGGATGTTGATTGTGGATCCAAGTAAAATGAAATCCTTGACAACTTCAGTCTTTTCTCTGTTTATTATGATGTTGCTTACTGGTCCAGTTGTGAGGATTTTTATTTTCTTTATGTTGAAGCGCAATCCATACTGAAGGCTGTAGTCTTTGTTCTTCATCAGTAAGTGCTTCAAGTCCTCTTCACTTTCAGCAAGCAATGCTGTGGCACATGAATAATGCAGGTTGTTAATGAGTCTTACTCCAATCTTGATGCCCTGTTCTTCTTTATAGAGTCCAGCATCTCTGATTATTTGCTTAGCATACAGATGGAATAGTTGTGGTGAAAGGATAAAACTTTGATGCACATCTTTCCTGACTTTAAACCACGCAGTATCCCCTTGTTCTGTTTGAACAACTGTCTTTTGATCTATGTACGTGTTCCTCATGAGCACAATTAAGTGTTCTGGAATTCCCATCCTTTGCAATGTTTTCCATAATTTTTGTGATCCACACAGTCAAATGCCTTTGCATAGTCAATAAAACACAGGTAAACATCTTTCTGGCATTCTCTGCTTTCAACCAAGATCCATTTGACATCAGCAATGATATCCCTTGTTCCACGTCCACCTCTGAATGTGGCTTGAATTTCCAGCAGTTTCCTGTTGATACACTGTTGCGGTCGATTCTGTATGATCTTCAGTAAAATTTTACTTATGTGTGATACAAATGATATTGTTCAACAATTTCCACATTCGGTTGGATCACCTTTCTTGGGAATAGGCATAAATATGGATCTCTTCCAGTCGGTTGGCCAGGTAGCTGTCTTCCAAATTTCTTGGCATAGATGAGTGGGCATTTTCAGTGCTGCTTCCATTTGTTGAAACATCTCCATTGATATTCTGTCAATTCCTGGAGACTTGTTTTTCAACAGTGTCTTCTGTGCAGCTTGGACTTATTCCTTCAGTAGCATGGGTTCCCAGTCATATGCTACCTCCTGAAATCGTTGAATATCGACCAATTCTTTTTGGTAAAATGACTCTGTGTATTTCTCCCATCGTCTTTTGATGCTTCCTGCGTCATTTAATTTTTTCCCTGTAGAATCCGTCAGTATTGTAACTTGAGGCTTGAATTTTTTCTTCAGTTTTTTCAGCTTGAGAAATGCTGAACGTGTTCTTCCTTTTTGGTTTTCTGTCTCCAGCTCTTTGCACATGTCATTATAATACTTTACTCTGTCTTCTTGAGGCACCCTTTGAAATTTTCTGTTAAGTTCTTTTACTTCATCATTTCTTCCATTTGCTTTAGCTACTCGACATTCAAAAGCAAGTTTCAGAGTCTCTTCTGACATCCATTTTGGTCTTTTCTTTCTTTCTTTCTTGTCTTTTAAATGGCCTCTTGCTTTCTTCACGTATAATGTCCTTGATGTCATTCCACAACTCGTCTGGTCTTCAGTTATTAGCGTTCAATGCATCAAATCTATTCTTGGGATACACTCAAGGTCATACTTTGGCTCTCATGGACTTGTTCTAATTTTCTTCAATTTGAACTTGATCTTACATATAAGTAATTGATGGTTATATGTGTCATCGCTTTTTATGTTGGTGAAAAAAGGTATTTGCAATGAAGTTGTTGGTCTTGCAAAATTCTATCATGTGATGTCTGGCATCGTTTCTATCACCAAGGCCATATTTTCCAACTACTGATTCTTCTTCTTTGTTTCCAACTTTCACATTCCAATCACCAGTAATTATCATTGCATCCTGATTGCATGTTTGATCAATTTCAGACTGCAGAAGTTGGTAAAAATCTTCAATTTTTTAATCTTTGGCCTTAGTGATTGGTGTGTAAATTTGAATAGTAGTCTTATTAACTGGTCATCATTGTAGGCGTGTGGATATTATCCTATCACTGACAGCATTGTTCTTCAGGATAGATCTTGAAATGTTCTTTTTGATGATAAAAGCAACACCATTCCTTTTCAAGTTGTGATTCCCAGCATGGTAGACAACATGTTTGTCTGATTCAAAATGGCCCATACGAGCCTATTTCAGCTTACTAATGCCTAGGATATCAATGTTTATACATTCCATTTCATTTTTAACCATTCCCGATTTTCCTAGATTCATACTTAGTACATTCCACATTCTGATTTATTAATGTACGTTTACAACTCTTTCTTCTCATTTTGAATCCTGCCCCATCAGCAAATGAAGGTACCAAAAGCATGACTCCATCCATGTCATTAAGGTCGACTCTACTTTGAGAAGGCAGCTCTTCCCCAGTCGTCTTTTGAGTACCTTCCAACCTGGGGGGCTCATCTTCCAGCACTATATCAGACAATGTTCCACTGCTATTCATAAGGTTGTCACTGGTTAATTCTTTTTAGAAGTAGACTGCTAGTTCCTTCTTCTTAGTCTGTCTCAGTCTGGAAGTTCAGTTGAAACCTGTCCACCATGTGTGACCTGCTGGCATTTGAATACAGGTCACATAGCTTCCAGCATCACAGCAACACACAAGCACCCACAGTATGACAAATTGACAGAAGAAATTGTTGGAAAACAAAGAGAAGTTAATGTTGTATATATAAACAAAACAAAAACCAGTGTTGTATGGTAGTTGTTAAAAAGATAAACTTGGGCAGACTTAAATTAATCTTAGCTGCCAACAGAGAGCATTCGTCTCATAGTGACCCTATAGAACAGAGTAGAACTGTCCCAAAGGGCTTCCAAGGCTGTAATCTTTATGGGAGCAGACTGCCACATCTTTTTTCCCATGGAGTAGCTGGTGGTTTGGAACTGCTAACCTTTCAGTTAGCAAATGAGTGCTTAACCACTGTGCCAACAGGGCTCCTGATAGAGGACATAGCATGAAGGAAACTTACAGCACTACAACTTTCTCCACCCACTTGTCCTTTTTGCCATCTACCATCAGTAGCCATGACCCACAAGAAATTATGAAGGGTCGTGGTTAAGCACATGAATGAGCTTTGGAACCAGACTATCTATGCTATAATCATTGTTGTTGTTGTTAGGTGCCATTGAGTTGGTTCTGACTTATAGTGACCCTGTAGGACAGAGTAGAACTGCCCCATAGAGTTTCTAAGGAGTGCTGGTAGATTTAAAATGCTGACCTTTAGGTTAACAGCTGAGCTCTTAACCACTACGCCACCAATCATAGCTTAATGAATTCTGGGGAATATCGCTGAAATTCTGTGTCAAAGTTTTTCATGAATAAAGTGGGGATAAAAATTACACCTGTGTCATAGAGCTGTTGTAAGTCTCAATATATGTAAAGCACTGGGACCAGTGCTCAACATGGAGCTAATGCTACTCAAGTCTTAACTGTTTTAACTACATGGCTAATGTCTACTTGAAACTCTGGTGGATCAAGTGTTGTGTTAAGCCTAGTCCAATGAAAAACAGATACGTGCACTTTCCCCATCCCTTTTATTTTCCTGTACATTAAAAAAGCTGATGGTGGAAACTGAGGCTTGTAGAACTTGGTTTCATTGCAAAATGGTAAGTGTTGATCCTAATCAATGCAACGCAGAGTAAGATCAATATACAAGTGATTCTTTGCATAAAAAAAAAATAATGACATAAAAAAATACTGGATTTAATTCTATATCATTTTGGAGGGAGAGTATACTCTGTTCTTTTTCTTTTGTTTATCATGTTTTTTCTTTTGTCTGTCAAGATTTTTCATCTAGTGAGGTATGCAGGATATCAAAGGGAACTTTCACTGGTGCCCAAGAATAAAAAAAAATTATCAGGCTCTGGCAGCAAATAAGTGAATTCAGACAGCAATTGCATGTAGTGCTATGAGTGAGATAAGGTGTCATTTGGTGCCTTGCTAGCCACTCAGCCCTGAAACAAATTAAAACAAGATTATCTGACAGGATGGCAGTTTATGTATTTTAAAAATAAATCCTGTACTCATGCACTCATTCTGTTTAGTGTTTCTCAATAAGCCTGATGAATGATATTGCTTGATGGAATCAAAGTTTATTTTCAGTCATAGCTCTTGGAACTTGGGAGGGAGCTCCAACTGCCTTGGAGTAGCCAGAGCCAACTCCCATTTTACAGATGAGGAAGAATTTTTCCGCTTTGGTTTGAAATGGGCTGTGACATATGAAATGCTTCCCATCTCCCCAAATGACCCTTCCCACATGATTTCATTCCATTCTCAGAGTTACAACTGAAGATGCAGTGATAGTTTTCAGAACACACACATTTGATTCAACAGAAATAATCAAGAGTCACAGAAAATGAAACAAACAAAAAAACCTGTTCATTAGTTACTGCCAGTAGAAGCTGAAGAGTGTTTGAGGAAGTGGAACCCAGCAGCACAGTGCCGTTTGTGGAGTTAAAGTACAGCTACACCTTGCCCAGCTGCAGTTCTTTTGGGCTCACATCAATTAAAACTTTCAAATTTAGAAGAGTGACTGAACCAGCTCTGATTTTGCTCGAAAGTGACTTTATTTTCAATATAACTTTTGGCAGCACTTCCACAAGTATTTTTAAAGATTATTTTTGTTTTGCTGTATTTGCATTTTTAATGAATGCATCTATTTTATTAGCATTCCCTTTAACCCTAGCCATGCTTGGGAAAGGTTTAGATTTGCTCATGAAGTTCTTCCTGAGAATATATATCTACACTTATAATTTCTGGGGTAAATGAATGAAGTGCCTGTTTAGGCTTTGTATTAGAAGAGTTTAGGATGCAGTTATAACAAGTCAGACTGGCAGTCACAGAAAAAAATAATAGAGGATAATAAGGAAGAGACTATAATGAAATGCTGTGTCTTATTTCCCTCCCCAAAGCATGTGCTATTTGCTTTTAGCTTAGACTACCACACTGGGCTGTGGGAGGAAAATTTGGTTTGATTTAAGTTGACCTCTGAGGTTAGTATTGACCTTATCCTTGTCTGTCATGGTTCCTTGGACCACTATTTCCTTGCCTGCAAAATATGGGGTCTGGGCCCAGAGAACTTTAAGTCTCTTCTTGCTCTGAAATTCATTCTTCATCATTCTGAGTATATAGGTAGCCATAGTCCAAGGAACCTGAAGTACTGCTTGGCCTCTTTGATGGATCTAAAAACACTTCAAACAAAACAAAAACAAACAAGTTCACTTAGAAGGAAGTAGCCCAAGCTGGTGAGCCAGCTGATATATGTCTCCCATTAGGGTGCATTATGAAAACCCTGGTGACATAGTAGTTAAGTGCTACAGCTGCCAACCAAAAGGTTGGCAGTTCGACTCTACCAGGTGCTCCTTGGAAACTCTATGAGGCAGTTCTACTCTGTCCTATAGCGTTGCTAGGAGTCAGAATCGACTCAACAGCAATCGGTAGGGTATATTATAAGAAAGAATTTACACTTCATTTGGAATCAGGAGATCAGGATTTAACTCCTGGCTCTGCCACTTTCTAGGAGAGTCTCCTAATCTCCTTAGGTTTCAGTTTCTTTAACTGTAGAATGAGAATTGCAAAACCCTCCCTACTCACCATTTAGGGTTTTTTACGATGAGCTAGTGAGATTTGTACTTGAAAGTTATATGCAAGCCATATAGTGTTCTAAGCTGTACCTTCAACATTAGAGATGTCCTGATCATGAAGAATCCAAACACCCTTTTATGTGAGAACATCATATTTCATTAAGCTCCAGCCTCTTCTTCACACAAAGCCTAGACACCCTAGCTCTCCCTACTAAATACCTTTTCATTGCTGTTGCATGCCATCGAGCCTTAGGACATTTTAAGAGGGCAGAAAATATCATGAACCCACGTATCTGAAGTGCTCATGGTGTTTCTGGTCACTCCATTCTTGAGTACCATTCTTGACCCACCGTAGTCCCTAGGAAGAGACCGTGGATCTTTCTCCTGCCATTCTAGGCTATAAGGCATCCAGCATTTCCGTCTGCAAATGCTCTTAGCTCTGAGATCTCCTCTGGCTTAGGAATTCTGTTTTAGCTCTTTACATGTCTTTAAGAGCATTTTTTATTCACTCATTTAATAAAAACATTATTAAGTATTATTATGTGCTTGGCAGTCTGTTGTGCCCTGAGAGTACAGCTTTGAAACTGGCAAAGTCCTGATCCTCATGTTGTTGTTGTTAGGTGTCATTGAGTCAATTCTGACTCACAACAACCCTATAGGACAGAGTAGAACAGCTCCATAGGGTTTCCTAGGAGCAGGTGACAGGAGCAGGTCACCAGGCCTTTTCTCCCACAGAGCACTGCTGGTGGGTTCAGACCACCAACCTTTCAGTTAGCAGCCGAGTGCTTACCCATTGTGCCATCAGGGTATCACCAGAAGTATCTCAACTCTTCAGGGCCTTTTGAACCTATCCTTAGTAAATGTGGGAAACTATTTCTCATTCCTTAAACACACTTCTTAAATCTTCCTTTCTCCTAAAAAATGGGGAAAATCTTTCACACACAGAGTATTCCTCCTTGTCTTTCTTTTAGTTTCTGGCAGGAACTTTCTTATAGAGACTCATGAAATAGCTTTTTTTCAGAGGTTTTGCAGTTGGCATAGTGTGGAGTTCTGCTTTGTGTTTATTCTCCTTGGAAATGATAAAATCAAATGGCCTAGGAAAGATTCATTTTCAAAGTCAAAGAGTGGAAGCTAAGAAACAGAATCCTCTAAGTTCACCAGATCACATACATTTGCCCTTTTTAAGCTTATAAGCACGACTTCCTTCTCTGTTGACCTTGTCCAAGATTACTTTCTGGTGACCTTGTTCTGTCCTTGATGTTCAGGTGGCATTGACAAATCTTCTTTGGACATCAAGAGTGATGTCTATGATCGAGCCCCACCTCACAGCTGCAAATGACATTACAGCCAACACGGCTTTGAAGAACAAAGTCTAGAGCCTAATGCAGTGTAATTGCTAATCATCATCAATGTTGATTCGTCTATTGTAGGAAAGTGATGAGTCAGCATCTGTCACCCACTGCTATCCAACAGGTGAGAAGATAGTGTGTCTTGGCAGGAACTCTATGAATATAATGTGTCTAGATGGAGTGGAAGTGACTCACAGCCCTCTTTAAGAATGTACAGCAGCCCAACATAGCTGCATTACCTCAGCTAGTTGGATTTCTGAGCCAGCACTGGGCTACTCAATGTCAATTGACATTTGGATGACCATCTACCATCTATTGAATCAATCGATCTCTGCCTCTCATCCCCTATTTCTCCCTTTCTCTTTCTCCCTCTCTTTTAATGGCTTTATTAAGTTATGAGTGTATAATTCAGTGCTTCTTAGTAAATTTACAGAGCTGTGCAACCATCACCTCAAACCAGTTTAGAACATTTTTATCACCCCAAAAAGATCCCTCATGTCTATTTGCAGTAAAGACGCATCCCCACCCTAGTCCCAAATCTACTTTATTTCTCTACATGTTTATCTTTTCTGGACATTTCCTATACATGGAATCATGTGTTACAGAGTCTTTTGTGTTTGTTTGTTTTCTCTTGGTTTAATGCTTTTGAGGTCCATCCATGATGTAGCATGAATCAGCAGTTCAGTCCTTTTTACATCTGAATAGCATTCCATTATATGGATACAACCCATTATGTTTATCCATTCACTCATTGATAGACATTCGAATTGTTTCTACTTCTTGGCTCTCAAGAACAATGCTGCTATGAATATTCACATACGTATTTCTGGCCTTTCGCCCTCCAGTTAGAGCCTTCCATAGTTGAGGTCATTTATGCACTGGACATTTTTTCTTAGCTCTTTATGTTTAGAATTCTATCAAACATGTATGTGAATGTGTGTATATATAAACACCCATGAATCGACATATGTACTTGTATAACTCTGTTTTCCTACTCTCTGAATTCATGAGGCATTACTCCAGGATGCCTTTTACTTTTTTAGTGAAGAAACAGAAAAAATAAATGGATGAATTACCAAACATCCCAATGTTTGTTTAATTTACCATTGAGGGCAGAGGGATGGGACAGACAGACCTTAGGGGAAGTAGTGCTCTGGGTCGTTCTCTCTGCTCATTTCTAAGGTGGCTAGTCTTGTACTGAAATGACTCTAAGGAGAAGAGATAGTGGGGGAGGGGGAGCAGGAGAGAGGGACAGTCAGTTCCCATAAGGCTATGTAAAAGAGGGAAAGGGAAAAGGTAACTAACAGTATTGTTTATGCACTAACTGTCAGATACTGTGCTATACTGCTCATTACATTTAATCTTCACAAGCACCCTAGGAGGTAGGTAGAATTACACTTATTTAATATAAGAGAAAATTAGAGCAATAATAGGTTAAGAACTCTGTCCAAGGACACATTACTCAGAAAGGAGACCAGATTCAAACCCAAGTATAGTTGACTACAATGCCCAGACTTTGAATAGAAGGCTGTAATTGTCTCTTCATAATAAAGCTGAGGTAAGAGAACATAAATGTGCTCTGAAGTTCCAAGTCTTCCTTAAGGGTTTTAAAGATAGATTTGGAATTCTAGATAATCTACTCCCTGATTATCTTCAGAAAGGAACAAATAAGAAACAGCCTTTTCTCTGTGTAACCAGGGAGAGCATACAATTTAGCTCAGCAAATTCTCGTAGAAAGGGGAGACAAGAATATGACGATAAATAAGGTGTAGTATCTGGCACCAAAGTTCTGTGTGTGTGTGTGTGTTATACATACACGCACATGTATGTACACATATGTATATTGGATTCATTTGTGTGTGTATATATATGTATCTATCTGTATATATACATATTCTTACGTGGTGGTGCAGTGATTAAGATCTCACCCACTAAGCAAAAGTTTGGCTGTACTATTATTTGCCTGGCCGCACAACCACTTTGTGTACAAGAGACATGAGATACACATGTTGTGTGCCGGAAGCTGTTACAGTTGCTATGTCCAGTTACTTCTGCTACGTCCTGCTCTCCAGTCAGGATTTCTGAGCTCTTTTATAAACTTATGGGACCACAGACCAATATGCAGTCAGATGTTCCCTGAATGAATGGTATGCAGTGTGTGACTGTATATATATGTGAGATTTAATCCAACCAGTTGGAAGAAAAGGAACTGGGAATGTAAACTGGAGACCATTTTGTGAAACGTGGCAGGGATTTTTCTTTGAATGGCTACAATAATGGTAATAATAGCTACAATTATTATAATACTATGTGTCAGTTCATGTGCTAAATGTGTTATGGACATCATGTTTTGTTCTCACAACAAACCTATGAGATGGGTAGAGTATACGCATCAGATAGTACAGGCTACATTATGCTATAATAACAAGAACAAAACAAAAAGAGCCCCATAATCTCGGTAGCTTTACAAAAAAAAAAAAAAAAGGTATTTCTCTTTCACAGTACATGCCCACTGACTGCAGATGGCAGGGCAGTTTGCTCCTCACAGTCCCTCAGGAGCTCAGGCTGAAGGAAGCTCATTGTGACACATGCCTCCATGACTGCTGAAGAGGAAAAGTGAGTGTGGTGAATTAGGCACTGGCTATCAAAGGTTTTTCCTTGACACTTGGCACATGTCACTTTCACTCATGTTTTATCTACCGAAACAAGTCAGTTCGGCTGGGTCTAATCTCATGGAGGCAGGGAAATGACATCCTATCACATGTCAAGAAATAGAGCGAAGACTGAAAATACTTGATGAACAGCTTTAATGGTGACCATGTTCCACCCTTACTGTCACCAAATATTTGAGTCACTCTCCTTTCTCTATGGAAAATACTCTCAGTGCCGTGATGAGGGAGACAGCTCAGAAGTCCCTCCACTCATGGCATCGGATCCTGAGTCCAGGATTTCTGGTGATGTGTAATGTCTCTTCACTGGGGATGGAGGATGTGTAGCAGTCTCTATATCAGGGAGAGATATGGGTCACTCGGGGCCAGAGATTTCTGAAACAATGATACAAGTAAACCTCCCTTCACATGTGTGAAATAGAGCGGTGCAACAGGGACATGATATTCACAATAAACACTAATATATGGGAAAGGGGAAGAAAGAGACACACAACGGTCACTTTTAAATCTCATTGTACAGGTACCACATGGACCTTCCATCGTGAACTTGGAAAATATTCCTTATTAGGTCCTTATGATGCCCACTGAAGGGCTCCCACTCCATTGTTCACTTGTGAATATTGATGCAAAATTAGTAAACACACTCAACAGCATACTAAAATAATACATCAAGAGAAATTTATTCAAGGGATATTACTCTAAATCTACCAAGGAATGGCTGGCGGTGGGGCTTCAACTTCTCAAAAATTTCAAGCCCTTCAAAAATGTCAATAATGGAAATGATGATCATAATAATAATACTTGGCATGAACAACAATATATTCTTAATCGTAAACAAAGTGTGACTAAAGGCATATTTAGAAAATTTTGTTATTTTTATTGATTTTAGTGTAAAATATAATCAAATTTAGTTTGCTTACTATTCAAATACAATGTTAAGATGAGTCTCCTGCCTCATCCTTCCATCTCTGAGCCTCTCTATATAGAAAATCTGGAGCTACCTGCTGGTTGGATCCGTTGATAAGCTACCACTCTGCAACAATTTGTGAGAAAAGGGAGTTGCAAAATGGAACACCTAAGAGTCTGCTGAAGCCCCCTGGGAACCGGAACCCACCCCTGCTCATACGTCTAATATTCTTGCCGTAGAATTGAACATTTTTTCAGAGTTATATATATCCCCTTGTTTAAAAGACTAGAACATGGAGTCATTAAATTTATTTTTAATAAACCTTATGGAAAAAAAAAAAAGAAACCATGAAGTCTGGAGGAAATTGAATAGCCAGTATTGAAATTTAGATGCAACTCTGAACAACTGGGCCATGAGTGAATGAGTGTCCCTAAGATATTTGTTTTTTTTTTTTTTTTTACTTATTATTTTTATTTTTTTTAATTTTTATTAAGCTTCAAGTGAACATTTACCATTCCAATCAGTCTGTCACATGTAGGTTTACATACATCTTACTCCCTTCTCCCACTTGCTCTCCCCCTATTGAGTCAGCCCTTACAGTCTCTCGTTTCGTGCCAATTTTGCCATCTTCCCTCTCTCTCTATCTTCCCATCCCCCCTCCAGTCAAGAGTTGCCAACACACTCTCCAGTGTCCACCTGATTTAATTAGCTCACTCTTCCTCAGCATCTCTCTCCCCCCCACTGACCAGTCCTTTTCATGCCTGATGATTTGTCTTCGGGGATGAAGATATTTGTTTTATTAAATTAGTAAAGGGGGAAATCTGAATCTAAATTCCAGATCGTAGGTTCCAAGGGAAGGGCCAGCACTGCATGCCAGGAAGAGAAGTCAGGCTGTGCCAGGAATGGGGAAACTGGCTAAACGTAGAAACCAGTTCTCAGTGACAATGGGGCTCCAGGCAAGAATGTGTAGACAGATAGTCCAGTCAGGAACACAGTGACAGGGGAAATAAGAACCCACATTAGAGGGACACTGGCAATACGGAAAAAAAAAAAATTGAATCAGCCCTTTTTCATAAGACATCTCGTTGAGAAAAGGCTGACTCAATACCTATCTGCTAAACCCAGAGTGTTCTTTGTATTCCCCTTTCTAGGGGCAGAAAACCCTGGGGGCACAGTGGTTAAGGGCTACAGCTGCTAACCAAAAGGTCTGCAGTACAAATCCACCAGGTGCTCCTTGAAAACTCTATGGGGCGGTTCTATTCTGTCCTTTAGGGTCATTGTGAGTCAGGATTGACTTGACAGCAACAGGCTTTTCTAGAGGCAGAACCAGGCCCAGAGCCTGGAATTGGGCCAGGCATTGGCAAGAAGAGATTAAGTGCACCTAGTTTCTAAATTTCAAGACACAAGAAGAACAGGACCCCAGGTGAGCCTTTAGGAAAAGTGACTTCCCTGAACGGCTGCTTTCCCCCTCAGAGGTCTCCTGGGAAGCAATGCTGGGGAGTGGAAAAGGTTTGGGCTCTGGAATGAGATACACCGGGATCTGCAGCCTGGCACCATCACTCACTGCTTGACCCATCTTGGCCAATTTCCTTATCCTCCGAGTCACAATGCTGTCATCTATCCAATGGTGATAGTAGTAACTGCTGAGAGGACTACCATGGAGTTAGATTAAAAAACAAAGTGTAAATAGAACGTCTGGCGCAGAGTAGATGCTCAAAAACTGATAGCTTTTATTTTGAACTCATGCGGATAGAGGGAGCTCAAAAATTCTATTTAAATTTTCTTTTTTCTTCCAACCCACACAATTAGGTAAAAATGTGGTCTCACAATTTGACAATCAATATTTTATTAAAGTTAAAAATGAACATATGCATTTATCAAAAGATTGTTTGTAGAATCTTCCCAGAGATATGAAAATATGTATGTGCAAAAATATGCACTTCAGCATCATTTGTAACTGGCATAAACTGGAACCAATCTAAATGTTAATTAATAGGGGTAGGATTAAATAAATTTTGATATACTCACGCAATGAAATCTACGCAGTTTCAGAAATAAAAAATAGGTCTCTAGGAACTGATTTCAAAATATGGCCAAAATATATGTGTAATATGATTCCATTTTTGTAAAAAAAAAAAAAAGGGCATGTATTTGTATATATTTAAGTACATATTTATTTATGAAAGGATACAGAATTCTCTTTAACTGTGGTACATTTAAGGCATGGAATAAATATATCAGGGCTTAGAGAGTAAGGAACCTAATGTTCACTTTATACTTTACTATAATATTTGAATTGCAATCCTGAACATTTATTATTTTATTATTTAAAAATAGTGGCTGAAACCATTTTCTTTAATCCACAGGTTGAAAAATGAAGAGAAATTTGGTTTGGCTTTGAACACTAATGCAATAATATATATATTTTTTATTGTGCTTTAAGTGAAAGTTTACAGTTCAAGTCAGTTTCTCATACAAAAACTTATACACACATTGTTATGTGACCCGAGTTTTTCTCCCTACAGTGTGACAGCACATTCCTCCTCTCCACCCTGTATTTCCCGTGTCCGTTCAACCAGCTCCTGCCCCTTCTGCCTCCTCATCTCGCCTCTGGACAGGAGCTGCCCGTTTAGTTTCATGTATATACTCGAGCCAAGAAGCACACTATTCTCCACGATCATTTTATGTCTAACCAAAGGGATGGGAGTTCGAATCCGCCAGGCGCTCCTTGGAATCTCTGTGGGGCAGTTATACTCTGTCCTATAGGGTCGCTATGAGTCGGAATTGACTCCAAGGCACTGGGTTTCACTGACAGTCCATTCTAATCTTTGTCTGAAGAGTTGGCTTCGGGAATGGTTTTAGTTCGGGGGCCATGTCTTCTGGGGTCCCTCCAGTCTCAGTCAGACCATCAAGTCTGGTCTTTTTACTATAATTCGATTTCTGCACCCCACTTTCCCCCCCCTCATCAGGGACTCTCTGTTGTGTTCCCTGTCAGGGCAGTCGTTGGTGGTAGCCAGGTACCATCTAGTTCTTCCGGTCTCAGGCTGATGGCATCTCTTGTTTCTGTGGCCCTTTCTGTCTCTTGGGCTCACATTTTCCTTGTCTTTGGTGCTCTTCATTCTTCTTTGCTCCAGGTGGATTGGGACCAATTGGTGCATCTTAGATGGCTGCTTGCTAGCTTTTAAGACCCCAGACACCACTCACCAAAGTGGGATGCAGAACATTTTCTTGATAAACTTTGTTATGCCAGTTGACGTTGGATGTCCCCTGAAACCATGGTTCACTGCCCCTGCAACTCTGTCCCTCAAGGTGTTAGTTGTATTCGAAACTTCTTAGCTTTTCGTTTAGTCCAGTTGTAACTTCCCCTGTATTGTGTTTTATCCTTCCCTTTACCTAAAACAATTCTTATCTAATGTGTTATTAATGTCTAGTTAGTGAATACCCATCTCCTTCCCTCTCCACCCTCATAACCATCAAAGAAATTATTCTTCTGTGTTTAAACCTTTTCTTGAGTTCTTAAAATAGTGGTCTCATAGAATATTTGTCCTTTTGCAACTGACTAATTTCATTCAGCATAATGCCTTCCAGATTCATCCATGTTATAAAACTTTTCTTGGATTCATCATTGTTCTTTATCGTTGCATAGTATTCTATTGTGTGACTATATATACCATAATTTGTTTATCCATTCATCTGTTGATGGGCACTTAGGTTGTTTCCATCTTTTTGCTATTGTGAACAGTGCTGCAGTGAACTTGGGTGTGCATGTATCTATTCATGTGATAGCTCTATTTCTCCAGGATATATTCCAAGAAGTGGGATTGCTGGATTGTATGGTAGTTTTATTTCTAGCTTTTTAAGGAAGTACCAAATTGATTTCCAAAGTGGTAGTACCATATTACATTCCCACCAGCAGTGTATAAGTGTTCCAGTCTCTCCACAACCTAACATTTATTATTTTGTGTTTTTTGGATAAATGCTAGCCTTGTTGGGGTGAGATGGTATCTCATTGTAGTTTTGATTTGTACTTCTCTAATGGCTAATGATGGTGAGCATTTCCTCATGTATCTGTTAGCTGCCTGAATGTCTTCTTTAGTGAAGTGTCCGTTCATATCTTTTGCACATTTTTTAGTTAGGTTATTTGTCTTTTTGTTGCTGAGGTTTTGTAATATTTTAGGGATTAGACATTGATCAGATTTGTCGTAGCCAAAAATTTTTTCCCAGTCTGTAGGTTGTCTTTTTATTCTTTTGGTGAAGTCTTTGGATAAGCATAAGTGTTTGATTTTTAGGAGCTCCCATCCCAGTTACCTAGTTTCTCTTCTGGTATTAGTACATTGTTAGTAATGTTTTGTATTCTGTTTATACCATGTATTGGGCCTCCTAGGTTGTCCCTGTTTTTTCTTCCATGATCTTTATCGTTTTAGGTGTTATATTTAGGTCTTTGATCCATTTTGAGTTAGTTTTTGTACATGGTATGAGGTATGGGTCTTATTTCATTTTTTTGTAGAAGTATATCCAGTTATGCCAGCACCATTTGTTAAAGAGACTGTCTTTTCACCAATTAGTGGACTTTGAACCTTTGTCAAATATCAACTGCTCATAGGTGGATGAATTTACATCTGGGTTCTTAATTCTGTTCCATTGCTTTATGTATCTGTTGTACCAGTACCAGAATGTTTTGACTATCATGGCGGTATACTAGGTTCTGAAATCAGGTAGTATGAGGTCTTCCACTTTGTTCTTCTTTTTCAGTAATGCTTTACTTATCTGGGGCCACTTCCCTTTCCATATGAAGTTGGTGATTTGTTCCTCTATCTCATTAAAAAATGCTATTGGAATTTGGATGGGGATTGCATTGTATCTGTAGATGGCTTTAAGTAGAATAGACATTTTCACAATGTTGAGTCTTACTACCCATAAGCAAGGGAGGTTTTTCCACTCATGTAGGTCTCTTTTGGTTTCTTGCCGTAGTGTCTTGTAGTTTCCTTTGTATAGGTGTTTACATCTCTGGTTAGATTTATTCCTAAGTATTTTATCTTTTGGGGAGCTATTGTAAATGGTATTGATTTAGTGATTTCCTCTTTGATGTTCTCTTTGTTGGTGTAGAGGAATCTAACTGATTTTTGTATGTTTAGCTTGTATCGTGATACTTTGCTGAACTCTCTATTAGTTCCAGTAGTTTTTAAAATTTTTTTCTGTGTGTGTGTGCAGCTTCTTTAGGGTTTTCTGTGTATAAGATCTTATCATCTGCAAATAGAGGTACTTTTACTTCTTCCTTGCCAATCTGGATGCCCTTTATTTCTTTATTGTATTTATTTATTTTATGTTTGCTCACTGTGTTCTAGCTTCTTGTTTTGTTTTGATATGCCCAAACTGGCTGGTTGTATGAGCTAGTTCGATTATTGGCACCTTTGAAGCTCTAACGTCCTGTCTAACAGGTGATTAGAGCTGTTACTAGGTATATGAGCCCAGGAGTCCATTTACTTTTCTTGTATGGATTCAGCTCAGGTATCCAGGTAATCCGTCACCCAGTGTACGGTACAGGCTTTCACCTACAGTCCTAGATGGTCAGGGGTGATTGGTATAGGCACAGGTATCTGGCTGTAGTAGGGGGTTACACGCTGAGCAAGGCAGGAGGCTGACAGCCGCCCCTGCGTGTCTGTGAGAAAAGCGTGTCCCTGTTCCCTAGAGCGCGTTGATGGCTGGGTTTTGCAGCCAGACTATGGGCACCCAGTGCTGTTGGCTGTAAGGATTGAGAGGCACCACTTATTCGTGGGCCCTGTTGCTGGTGGCTAGGTGATGTGGGTGGAGCCGCCAGTCCTCAGGCCCCTGCGATGGGTAGGTAATGACTCTGCTTAATAGAGAGAGTGGTGTCAAATGTCACAAATCTGCCTTTCCACCATATAGCTGATACAGTTGAGGTTATACTTCAGGTGCATACACCATTGTACTGTGCTAATATGGGCATATGCTGTTGTAATGGACCCACACAGGTCTATGAAGGGGTCAAAGGCATTCAAAGCTCATAGGCCCCTTATGCCTGTGCCTAGGCAAAGGAGTTGTTTCTGCTGTGAGTTCCTGGCTTAGGGGACCTGGCAGGTTGTTTTTCCTGTTTGTTAATTTGTTCCCTCACCAAGGCAAGGAGAATGGCTCAGGGCGCATGATGGGTCCCACTTCCAGGTTAGGAGACCTGGCAATCTCTGAAGCCAGTTCGGCCCCATTGCAGAGCCAGAAGGGGGCAGGTAAATGGGTGAGAGGTTTTTCCCAAAGGGGTGTTTTTTGATCTGTGTGGTAGGTTAGATGCATGTACTTATCTTTTGCTGATTAACAGCCAATTTTTACTGATTCTGGAGGCGTGAGCAAACTCTCTGCCACTCGGTCTCTCCCAATGTGGAAAATGTGTCCCAGATGCCATTCCTTGCCTCACCATGCTTACACTAGCATATCTGGCCTGCAGGGTGCTGTTTCCTGCTAGGTCAGGTGTGACAACTTCTCACTACTTCTGAATCACCTATCCCTCCCCCTGCTACTCAATCTAACTCCTCAACTTTGCCTTTGATGTTCACGGCTCCTAGATTGTCATATATAAGCAATTTACTTGTTTTTTCAGGTCTTTGCTCTAAGAAGGACCACAGGAAGCATCTGACTACTCCACCATCTTGGCCCTAGCCCTCGCAGTAATATTATTTTAACTGTGTATTTCTCCTTTTCTTTCTGTATTAAAAATAGTGAAATATTTCAGGTATGTAGAAAATTATAGAAGAAAAATACCAAAAGCTAGGGACAACCCCAGACCTAATATTGCCATCTTGATTTTAAATTTTTTATTTATAAACAAATAAAGCAATACTGATATATTAGAGTCTCTGCTTTTACCTTCTTCCCATGCCATTTCCATTTCTCTTCTGGAATCACTCCCTGAAATGGTTTACATCTTCCTTACCCATGTTTTCTGCCATTTAATCTTTATAACAACTCTAGGGTAGGTATTATTATCACTGTGAGTTTGCATATAAGGAAATTGAGGCTTAGAAAAGCGTAGTAACTTATACCACTCACATGACTAGCAGCTGCTGGAACTTGAGTTCAAACCCAGAACAATCTAAGCAGCTAGATACATTCCATTAAGAAATTATTCTTTTTTATTGTGAATAGATTTATGCTATTTACTCATTCAAATATATGTTGAGCAATTTAGCAAAATGGTTAAGACTGTGCATAAATTCTTGAACCAAATTTCCTTGGTCAAGATCCTGGTTCCCCCACTAATCAATTGCAAGAGTTGGGGAAAATTATTTAACCTCTCCCTGCTTCAGTTTCCTCATCAATAAAATAAGGCTAATAATAATAACCTGCTTTATAGGATTTTTATGAGAATGGTAAGAGTTAATATGTGTAAATCATTTAGAACATGAAAATAATATTGTTATCATTCTGATGGTATACCGAGCACATGATAGGGACCACAATCATCTTCATTAACAGAAGTACCCTTTTATTAATAATAAATCCATTCATTTAACAGTTTTATATATAATGAAGTCTAGCTAAGATGGCTTTGAAAGTTTTTATTTTAATGGAACTCTTCTACTTCAAACATTTAAAATGATAGATAAAATATAAATAGAAGGAAATATAGGTAGATTGAGAAATAAGATATTTATAGTGCAAATAATGAAGGAGGCTTAAGGAAAATAGGAAGTAGTACCTACAAGATCTGCTTTTGGGGTCTATTGGGTCTAAATATTCTTTTTGCATTCTGGGGATTGGAGACAAACACACTGCTTAAAACTGTACTAGGGTGATTTTCTGTTCATGGAAATACACTAAAAGATAAATTGTAGGTTACGAAGATTAGAAAACTGTAGGTTTCAAGAGGAGGGAGGACAGAGACACATCCTCACGATAAAAAAACTGAACCAAATGACCCACTGGTGCGAAACTGACCCTGTGTTGCTTTCAATGTCAGTCCAAGATGAGAGATCTTAAAATCTTATTATAAAAACTGATTCTGTACTGGAGGCTGAGCGAGCAGAGGAACCCCAAAACCAGTAGACAAGGATGAGAAAGCACAGAGGAAGAGAGAGGGGAAAATAAACAAAAAGAAAACATCTCGCATCAAAATGAGCCTGCACAACAAAATTACAAAGCACGTGATAAAATCTAATCCTATAAAGATAACTGACGAATTCAGCAGTTGGAACCTAAATTCATTCTAAGTGGAACTGATTTTCCAGAAAAATATGAAAAACCTTTAAATTAAGTGATTTGAATAATTAAGAGATGAATAAAGGAATAACTTTTATTTCAAAGAACAAGAAATATTAAAACAAAAAATGAGAAGTGAATATGACAAAAGAATTATATATCTGTGAGATAAAAAATATATATATCTAATCAATAAAAAATAGACAGGATAAACTCTTGATGGGACATAGTTAATGAGTAAAATGATAAATTAGAAAAAATATTCTTGAGATTTCCCACACAATTTAGCACAGATATACAAAATAATTAAAAAAGTAATAATTATAAAATAGTGGTTAAGGGACATAAAGGATAGGTTAATTTAAAATAAAACACTTTAATAAGAATAAACCCAATATACAATAATAACAAGAATAATCTACTAAGAAGATAAAACTATCATTTACTCATATCTTATAAAAATATAACTTCAGACTATTAAGGCAAAACTGACAGAATGCCAAAGATATTGATAAATCTGTAACAATAGTAGGAAATTATAATTAATATCTACAAAAAATTGATGTGTGTTTGAAACGAGTTTCTTTATGTGGCCTTTTGTCTTGGTTCCGTGAGAAAGAGAAAAAGAAAACGGCTTGGAAGATTCTTCCCCCTGGGCACTGAGGAGTTGTTACAATTGCCCTTGTTACAGTTACCCACAAGAGAAGTCAGTCCCTGCCAGTAGAAAATATCAGTTATTACGTAAATAGATGGAGCCACTTGTAAGAAGATTGGTCATTTAGTCCAGTGAGGGAATTGGTCAGCTATTATGCAAATAGGGTGTGTAAAATCTGCCCAGTAGGATTGAGCTGCCTGCCTATAAAAGCAGTCATTCCACAGAGGTTGAGGGGGACCTCATTACCATCAAGAAGAGCCTGGACAGAGTGTGTCCTTTGGACACAGGGTCACTGCACTGAGAACCTCCTAGAGCCAGGAGACAGAGAGTTGAAATACTGGAACAGCAGCAGCAGAGAACCAGGAGACTGGTGCGAGTTGGCATGGTGGGCTTCTTGGCTCATGGAACAAGGCAGCTACAGGGGGCTTGCTGACCCATGGAGCAAGAGAGCTGAGTGCCTTCAAGCAGGAGGCTTGCTGGCAGAGTGGGGCGCCTCCAGATCCTTGTCAGCAGAGCTAAAAAGCTATAACATTTGCTGAGTAGAGCAGGGGCCAAGAGGAGGCCTGTCCTGAGGGGGGCCAAGAAGAGCCTGTCCACAGGAGCCTGAGAGGAGCCTGTCCTCAGGGGGCTGAGAGGATGCTTACACAGCTGAGAGGGAGTGGGCACAGCAGAGAGAAGGGCCTGCTTGTTTGCATGGCTGTGAGGAGCTGTTCTGCACTGAAGAAGGGAGACTTTGCCTGCATGCTTCCTGTTCCTGATCCTGAGTTGTAGCCTGTTGACCCTGATCCCATGTTACTTCCCTAATAAACCATTTAACTGTGAATGTAGTCTGTAAGTTCTGTGTGCCCTTTGCAACAAATTATTGAGCCCAGCAGAGAAGTAGAGAGTGCCGTGGGGAGGACGACTGTTGTCAGAACTGGCAAAATTTGGAGAGTGGAGGTATGTCTAATCTCTACCTCATAAGGATCAGCTTTAGGCTAATCCTGATGGTAATTCTCATTCTCACTGAAGTTAGATGAGGTCTCACACTATTGCTGCTGCATTACAATAAAGCTATAAGATTTGAAAAAAATACATATTCAATACACAAAATTATGTGTGCATTTTATAACCCTATGTGGAAACCCTGGTGGCGTGGTTAAGTGCTACGGCTGCTAACCAAAGGGTCAGCAGTTCGAATCTGCCAGGTGCTCCTTGGAAACTATGGGGCAGTTCTACTCTGTCCTATAGGGTCGTTATGAGTCGGAATCGACTCGATGGCACTGGGTTTGGGTTTTAGTTTATAACCCTATGTATACATCTAATAGAAACTACATTTTTTGAAGGCCTCAACTGATACCCTGTCCTATAAGGCCACTATGAGTCAGAATCAACTCAACAGCAGTGGGTTTATGACTGTTTTCATGTTGTAACATTGGAGTTGAGTAGATGTGACAGAGACTTGATAGCCTGCAAAATAAAAAAATATTTGCTATCTAGCCCTTCACAGGAAAAGTTTGCTAAACACTTGACAAGAGAAAACCACGGTGGAAATTAGATAATATTTAGAATTGAATGAAAGCTAATTATAGTATGTACCCACTGCTGTCAAGTTGATTCCAGCTCATAGTGACCCTATAGGACAGAGTAGAGCTGCCCCTAGGGTTTCCAAGGCTGTAAATCTTTATGGAAGCAGAGTGCTACATCTCTCTCCCATGGAGCAGCTGGTGGATTTGAACTTGATCTTTCAGTTAGCAGCCAAGCTCTCAACCATTGTGCCACCAGGCTCCTTATTTTATAGTATTCCGTTCCATTCCCATTGCAACTGAGTCAATTCTGACTCATAGCGACCCTATAGGACAGATTACAACTGTCCCATAGGGTTTCCAAGGAGCAGCTGGTGTATTCAAACTACTGAACTTTTAGATAGCAGCTGAGCTCTTAACCACTATGCTACCTATAATATAAACAAATTCAACTGATTTTTATATAGATCTTTTATTCAGTGACCTTGCTGAATTATCTTAATTTTTTCTGTTGATTCTTTTGTATTATCTATATAATAAAGATAACTTTAGCTCCCTTTATAATTATTATACCTTTTATTTCTTTTTCCTATTGAATTAACTAGGACCACTGAGTCATGCCAAGGATGCTCACTGTCCTCACCTATAGTTAACAGTGTATGAGTGGCAATTCACAGAAGGTGCCCTTTGAATGATCAATGAGCAAATGAAAGAAAGCTCCAGCTTACTAATCATCAGGGAAATTCAAATTAAAACCACCAACTGATAATGTTTAACTCCCATTAAATTGATACCAATTGAAACATTTGACAATTACCAGTGTTGGTAAGGATGTAGAAAACCATAAATTGCTGACAGAGATGTAAGTTTATACAGTCACTTAAAGCAGTGGTGCTCAGTTTGGTCCCCCAATCAGCATCACCTGAGGACTTGTCAGAAATACACAATCTCAGGCTCCAGCTTGTTGTTGTTGGGGGCTGCCATTGAGTCATTCTGACTCATAGCAACCTCATGTGACAGACTAGAACTGCCACATAGAATTTTCTTGTCTGTAATCTTTACAGGAGCAGATTGCCAGGTCTTTCCTCTTGCAGAGCTGCTGGCACATTCAAACCATCAAACTTTCGGTTAGCAACTGAACACTTAACCAGTGCACCACCAAAGCTTCTTACTGAATCAGAAACCCTGGGGGTGGGGTAGGGGATCTGGTTTTTAACAATCCTGGTGATTCTAAAGCATGCTACAGCTCAAGAACCCTGACTTAGAGGACACTGTTGGCAAGGTAGTTGACACTGACGAAGATGACAGCTCTGTTTCTAAGTCCTAGAGAAACTCATATACATCCACGCAGGGAACCATGAACCAAAGATTTCATGGCAGCATTGTTAATAATAGTAGGAATTTGGAAATTTATTAGAATTGCTGTTCAATAGGAGAATGGATGGATAAACTACAATATAGCCAAATAATGTCATAGTATATAGTTCTTAAAATGAGTGAATGAAAGCAAGTAAATCTGGAAAAATTACATGTTGATGAAACTATGCTATATGATGCTACTTAATAAAGTGAAAACTTAGTAAATGTTTTCTGTGTGGTAGGCACTGTTTTAAGTGGTTTGTGTTTACATTTAATTCTCTAAACAAACCTATGAGATAAATAGCATTACAACCATTTTTGTTTTTAAATGAGGAAAGGTTGGTACAGAGAATTTAAATAACTTATTCAAGGTCTCTTTGCTAGTAAGTGCCAACTTGACTCCTGAGTTTGAACTCTAAAAATACCAATATGTAAAAGGCATCATTTATACTATGCTTATAAAATGCAAAACAAAATAATCCATAAATAGTATTATTTGTGGATAAACACCAAATTCTGAAGAATGAGTACCTCTGAGGAGGCAAGAAAGAGAATAGGTCCTGGGAAGGTTTCAACTTGATTGAAATGTTTCATTATTTAAAAAAAAAAAAAAATTGTGAAGCAAATAGAACAAGGTGTTGGTATTTTGCTTTTAAAATACTAGTCATTCTATGTATAATCCTCGTTTGTTTATAATGTTAAAAATATTTAGGATTCTTCTAATAAAACATACCTTATTCTTCAGACCACAAAATCATTCACATTTATTCATTCAAAATTAGACTTTGAAGCAAAGTTTTAATTTATTCTAAAAAGCCAGGAAAGCTCAGAAAAAAGTTTTGAATTGCCCAGATCCATGACCTCAGACAAAGTTAGTGACAGAAAATATCCATGAAGAACCAGGAAGAATTTTGCAAGGGATATCCTGAGATAGTTAACTTATAATTAAGAATTCTGGGAATGGGGATAAATGGAAGCTCTTATTTAAAAGGACTATGACATTCTAAGAGCTATTTATGTCTTGAAATTTAATTTTAAAAAATCAAGAATTTTACATTTACATCATCCAACACAAAGGCAGTATCTGGCTTACCTCTTAAAGATTTCAACTGTCCATTGAAAACTATCCAGAGCAAGAGATGACTCACTTTGTGTAGTCCTTGAACAGGCCTGAACAGATTGCAGATTATCTACTAGTATCGCTAGCCAATAGAGGCCAAGCTATTCCCACCTTCACATCATCAAATCTTAAACAACGTGTGTCCTGCCATCAGTCACAGTCAGATGTAGACAGAGTAAGACGAACATCATCTGCTCTCCCTGCCGTGGCCATCCATCACTGCCTAGGGGAATCCCATAGAGCCTAAGGAAGAGCTTTAAGGGGTGTAAATGAACCAGGATGAGAACTTTGGAGCTATGTGTGCTTGCTCCAACTGTGTTGTAAAAATAATAGAATTTTAGAATGTTAACATTCAAGGGACCTCATAGATCATCTCGCCCAGTGCCATCATTTTAAAAATGAGAATAAGAGTGAAGAGTTGACTTGGTCAATGCCGTTTCCAACCCATCATCAATTATTTAGCAAGAAACAGATGAATTGAAATTACAGGCATGCGCAGACACAAATCCTGGATTTAGAATCTAGGACATACTACAGAACAGTGTGACTGTGTTTGGGTCCAGTTAATAACCTCTCTCTGTGTTCTTAATTTTCAGCATATTAAATGGAGACACTATGAGCTCCCTGCCGGCTGGAGGAGAGCAGAAAAAAACCGGAGCCATTCCCACTTTTCTCCACTTTGCCTTCAACTATGCCTTCTGTTACACTGTCTTTTACTCCCTCTCTTTTTTTAAATTTTGCAATAAAGAACCCTTGTCATCATGACCTTTTTAGAAGATTATGTTATTGTTGTTATGAGCCATCAATTCTGACTCATAGCAACCCTATCAGACAGAGTAGAACTGCCCTATAAAGTTTCCTAGGCTGTATTCTTTATAGGAGCATATCACCAGGTCTTTTCTGTTGCAGGTGGATTTGAACCACCAGCCTTTCAGTTAGCAGTCAAATAAATGCTTATCCATTGAGCCATCAGGACAACTTATAGGAAGCATTGAATTTAAACATAGGGGTCACCTTCTCCCCAAAGAAACATAAGCAGTAATTGGGGGTTGGTTTATCCATTATTTGATAGGCTATTGCTTTCCCTACACAGCCTCTGTACCACAATTGTGTGTGTGTGTGTGTGTGTGTGTGTGTATACTTGTGTGTGGGGGGTGGGGGCAAAGTAGGGGCAGACAGGGTAGGGGTAGATGAATGAATTATCAAAGGAGAGGCAATACCATAGTGGAAAACAGCCTAACAGGGGATGATGGAAGGAGTCTGGAGCTGGAAGACAAACTTCCAATTTCATAATCTAGGCAAAAGCCAATTCTCATTAAATTTCTCTTATAAAGATTTGAAAATAATAATAAATACATATGGATGTTCCAAGCTACCTCTTTCACCCAAACCCAACTCCATTTAACATCTTCATCTTTGATCCAGGAACAACTTACAAAGATTCTTTCCATGCCGTAGTAGAATATTGTGACTCTTGAAAACATAACTGATACTAGCCTTTAAAGATGTTAAATGCTCTTGTCATTTGTCACTGATAGAACTGAGCTCCCAATCAGGCTCTTCCACCAGTGCAGTTACCAGTTGGCCTTGCCACAGGCCTGGACTTCTCAAACTGGTACTTAACTGTAACCTTAAACCTAAAATATATTCCTGGATGATAATTTTAGTCAAAAATGTAGAGAAGGGAGATAACAAGTTATTTAACAAGCCATTAAAAATGTCTTCATACAAAATTAATACATTTTAGAGTAGAATGTAAAATCTGTCTGCATTTAGAAAAACAAACATTTCCTGAGGTGTGCGGGGCTATGGGACCAACACCACACAGGGCTAACCTACTGGGACCAATACCACACAGGGCTAATCCACAAAGCCCAGCAACTTGTGCGCGGAGAGCTGGCCTCATTCTCTGAGCAAAATGAAGGGGCTTCCTGATCACAACATTTTTGACTGACAGTAATACCAGGTTGAAGTTTCTTCAGAAGCCCTCACATTTGTCTGAATCATGCTATCAGGGAAGAGTGGGCTCAATCAAAAAGGGAAGCAACATCCCCATTATAATTGTTGTTGTCATAATTGTTTATTATGAAAATTAGTCGTATCTAGTGAACCTTAAAGAGCCTAGAGAATGTAGGCAGAGTTCTCTTTAATCACAATACTCCAATTTTAAGGTAATCGCCCTACATCGTATATTGAAAATTCTTACGTAGGTCCTGAACTCATTTTCCTTGCATATTGCACGTGCACACACACACACACACACACTCAGTATCCAATTGCAGAGAAACACTTAGATTTAATATTAAATATGTAAAACTCTCTCTCTCTCTCCCTATATTTTGAAAGAAGTACATATGGCCAGAATGCTCCTTAGAACGGAGGATGGTGTGACTTCATCTTACTTACTTTGGACATGTTATCAGCAGGGACCAGTCCCTGGAGAAGGACATTATGCTTGGTAAAGTGGAGGGTCAGTGAAAGAAAGGGAGACACCAACAAGATGGATTGACACAGTGGCTGCAATAGGGGCTTAAATATAACAATGATTGTGAGGATGGTGCAGGACTGGGTAGTGTTTTTTCTGTTGCGCATAGGGTTGCTATGAGTGGGAACCAACTCAATGACACTAACAACAATACATCTAAATATATATTTAAATATAAAATATATATGTATTATACCAAAACCAAACTAAACCCAGTGCTGTTGAATCGATTCCAACTCATAGCAACCCTATAAGACAGAGTAGAACTCCCCCATAGAGTTTCCAAGGAGAGCCTGGCGGATTTGGTTAGTAGCCGTAGCACTTAACCACTACACCACCAGGGTTTCCATATATATTATAAAATATATATGTATCCTAAATTCTTTTATCTTGCTTTTTACAATCATAATTATTTTTAAGATGAAGATTTCTGAATTCATATTAATGCTCAGAACTTCTGTAAAGATTGCATATTAATCCATTGTCCAGTAAGTTTTTCTTTAGTTTCATACAGTGCTTTAAAATGCTTTAATATATGTATATTTCTTTATCCTTACATCTTCAAAAAATTTTAATGACTATTTCCCATTCACACTTCCTGCAATCCTACCCGCATCTCTATTCACAGAGTAATTTTCATTAATTTCCTGAGATTGGAGTATTAATATATTTGAGTAGGCACATATCACAGTCTTTTTGAAAAAGAAGGTGCAAATGTAATGGGCCAATATAGTATGCAACACCAAAATGAACACCGGTAGTGTCTGCTCAAATAAAGTTCATCCATCCTTGTCTCTTTCTTCTGAATAGCAGCTAAGACTATCTACTCAGCAAATGACCACAATCCACGTGATATGAATTTAAGAACAGAAGCTATTCTGTGAATAGTGGGAAATAATGTGGCTCAAATATTGCTGACATCTATGGCATTTACTCATCCATTCATTCATTCAAGAAATACTATTCGAACACTTAACAGCCATTGTACACAGAGCACAGTGATAAGTGATATATAGTGATAAAGGACAGTTTCTGCTCATGTGGTTTTCTATCTTTTGGGAGAGATAAAGGAATGGTGTCAATGCAGTGTGATAAGTTTACAGCAGAGGCAAGCCAAAAGTTCCTGTAGGAAAAGGCGTAAAACGGTATCATAGATCAGTCCTCTGGGATTCAGACTCTGAGATGGATATTTGTATGCAGGAAGTTTATGGAGAATGCCCTTGAGATCAGTATCTATGGGGAAGTAAAAGGAATAGATTTGAACAGAGGGAGAGGTTGAACTCAGATGTAGTCAGAAAAAAAGGGTTACAGACTCTCCTGATGCCATGTGGAGCTCTACAGCTGGGACAGTCTTTCAAAGGGACTGGCCTTAGCTCCCTACCCTCTTCTGTACCAGGCATTGGATGAGAGTTGCCCTCTAGGTGAAAGAGATGGCTTTCTTGAGCTGAGCTCAAATACCATGGAGGAAGTCAACTGACAGCTGTCAGCCACCAACTTCCCCCAGGGTTCTTCAGTCCTGAGGGGAAATCTGGGTGGGGCACCAGCAAATCCTCTACACACTGTGTCTACTGGCTGCACTCCATACGGTACTTACACTAGCCTATCTCACCACAAACTCGTGGTGAGAATGACAGGAGCCACCCTGTCCAGGATATAGCCTGAGAGAAAAGCACCTATGGTCTTCAACGGTTGACAGGTAGATTAAATTCAGAAGCAAGTAAATACAAGAAAAACCTTTTATAGACCACCAGATAAGCTTATTTTGCAGAATTACCTTTCCCTTTGATTTCTGTCCAGTCCCCAAATAATTTTCATTTTAGGATGCCAGGATTTACACTTAATGCTTGGGATATTTGGGTGAGAAAAGCATCTCCTCTCTTTAAGTAGATATTTACCTGAGTAGTATAATGCTCATAAAATTGAACCTGATAGAATTCACAATACTATTTTGTAGGGCAAAATTTTCCCAACCAGTCTTGTTCCCTTGGTTTTCAGAAAAGGCTCTCTCATTTGTTTTCTTCCAGGAAAAAGCAAGGAAAGAAATGTACTTTAACATGCCTAAATATACCTTCTTTAAGTAAAGCCTAGGGCCTCAAGATTTTAAATGTTTGTGAATATGTATTTTTTTTTTTTTGAAATGTCAAAAATTTAAAATAAAAAAAGCATAAAACATCACTTAGATATGTGTTCAGGTGTAACTCGACATCTAATGTAGCATGCTGGAATAAATGCTGTTCTCATGTAGTTTTCTTCTTTCTTGTTTCTAATTTTTAGGGAGAAATATTTAGAGGACTAGGGCAGGAAAAGGAGGAATAAGCTTGGGGAGATTTGTTAGAGTAAACCCAAATAATAAGAAAATAAAAACAAAAGAGGGGCTGAGATAAAAGATAATGCTGTACTGTTATAAAAATTGGGTGGCAGGGGTGTTGTCTGACCTCCAACTTCACAAGGTGGAAGGAGAATCAAGGTCAACCACCCAAGGCAGATTCCTATGAGGTAGAGGTCAAACTCCCCTCTCTGCCATCTTTATCAATTCTGACACCATCCATCCCTCCCACAGCACTCTCTGTCTCTGATGAGTTCGATAATTCACCGCAATGCCCACACAGAACTCACAGACCATACTCCAGATTAAGGGGTTTATTAGGTTCAGGAAAACTCAGGATACAGTTCTCCCATCACAACAGCCTCTTTTCAGCTGTGCTCAGAGGCACACCTCTCTCTGGCCCCTGGTTCCTGCTTGGACAAGTGTTACAATGTTCTTTTAGCTCTGCTGGTAAGTGCCCCAAGGCACCCACCCCACTCGGCCAATAATCCTCGGCCCTAAGGTGCTCAGCTCTAGCTCTGTGGGTCTGCAACCCTAGCTCTACCAAGTGCCCAGAGGCACCCTACTCAGCCAGCAAGCCTCATGCTTGAAGGCACTCAGCTTTCTTGCTCAGTGGGCTAGGAAGCCCACCATGCTGTCTCCTGCTAGTCTCCTGCCAGTCTCCTGGTTCTGCTGCCTCTACTGCTGCCATTTTTCTGCTGCTGCTTCTTGCTGTCTTGGATGTTACAGCTCTCTCTCTGTCTCCAGGTTCTAGGAAGATCTCAGCGCAGGGACCCCAGATCCCAAGGATGCTTTCCATTCCCGGCTCTTCTTAGGTGGTGGTGAGATCCTCCTTCTGCTCTGAAATTGGCTCTCTTTTAAGCCTAGTGAGATGTCAAAACTGACCAATCCACTTGGTGGGGCACAATTTTCTTATTTGCACAGTCCCACTCAGTCACTTGGGTGAGGGTTACAAAACCATGGTGAAATAAGCCATACAAAAGCGATCCTTTGCACTGCAACTGTGAACTAAGGAGCAGAGAAAATTAACTTATATGCACCCGAAGTCCAGACAGAGGAAGGAAGGAGAATGCAGGAGAGAAAAAAAAGAGTCTTACAATAATTAAACAAAGAAAGTAAAGTCATTGCATTCACTTGGATTTGGTGTTATTCATGGTTTCAAGCAAGAGGTTATAAAAGAGAAGACATATTGGTGGACAAACATGTGAAGGTATATATGTATATTGAAAGTAAATTTTACATAGGTTTTGATTTACTTGTATCTTATTTTCTGATTTGCCCTTTTGGAATTATAAGTTTCTAATTATTTTTAAATTTTAAAATTGTTCTTTACTTTTATTCAATGACATTAGCTCTTTGTTTTGATTTTCTAGAGAGAAATAGTTATTGTGTCTGCCAGAATTTCCTTACTTATTGTTTTTTGAGGCCAAAGCAGAGACCAGCCCTTTAAGCATGTGTGCCAGTTAGCAACTGCTGTGTTTATAAACATGACAAAACAAAACTTACTGACCACGGTAGTGAATTTATAGCATGCCAGTTTAGCTGAGCTTGACCCAAGTTTACCAGAATTCCCTTCCCTCACAGTTCTAGGCTGGTGTTGGCCACTAGTGTGGGAACATTTTACTCAAGATGCAGTAGGAAGAACTGACTCCATCAGCCACCTCGAAGCCACTCCAAATAGAGCATCTAAATACATCTGTATAGAGTTTACGCAAATGTTGCTTCAAAAACAAGTCCTCTAGCCCATTTTTCATTTATCTAATGTAGAGCTTATGAACTTGTTGACTTCCAGTCTTTTCTGGCCTGTAAAAATAGCAATTTAATATGGTCCAATATACAGGTTAATGAAAATTTTTGTTTTTCCCCTTTCAACATAGAGTCCTCAGGATATATCCTGCATTTCAGAGGTTGCTTCCCTCGTGCCTGGCCTACTTAGTGGGCCAGCCCAGACATTTAGGAGACTGAAACATTTTCATTAACTGCAGGATCAAAAGTCAACTAGAGGAAGCTAGTAAGCAAAGAGTGCATGAAAGTCTCATTCTTTCTTCTGTGAAAATGTCAATGTCCCCTGGAGGTATACATCCATTTTATTCTTTTACTGGTGTTTGAGCTATACAGGGATAATGATAGTCTGATATTTAAGGCAGTTTAACATGAAAATCTTCCTGTTGAGTAGTTTCTATGTGCTGGTTAGCACCTTAAGTACATCTTTTTAAATTTTTTTTTATTATGCTCTAAGTAAAAGTTTCTATAGCTCAAGTTAGTTTCTCATACAAAAATTTGTACACACATTGTTATGTGACCCTAGTTGCTATCCCTATGATGTGACCACATGTTCCTCCTTTCCACTCCAGATTTCCCATGTCCATCCAACCAGCTCCTGTCCCTTTCTGACTTCTCATCTTGCCTTTAGACAGGAGCTACCCATTTAGTCTCATGTATCTTCTTGAGCTAAGAAGCACACTCTTCATGAGTATCATTTTTTGTCTTATAGTCCAGTCTATTTTTGTCTGAAAAGTTGGCTTCAGAAATGGTTTTAGTTCTGGGTTAATAGAGAGTCTAGGAGCCATGACTTCTGGGGTTCCTCCAGTCTCAGTCAGATGATTAAGTCTGGTCTTTTTACTAGAATTTGAGCTCCTCACCCCACTTTTCTCATCCTCCATCAGGGACTCTCTGTTGTGTTCCCTGTCAGGGCAGTCATTGGTGGTAGCCAGGCACCATCTAGTTCTGCTGGTCTTAGGCTGACGGAGTCTCTGGTTTATGTGGCCCCTTTCATCTCTTGGGCTAATAATTTCCTTGTGTCTTTGGTGTTCTTCGTTCTCCTTTGTTCCAGGTGGGTTGGAACCAATTGATGCATCGTACTTGGCCTCACTCTAGCTTTTCTTTTTTAATTTTTAAAATGGCATTTATAATTATCATTTGCCTAGCATTTAGGGGATGGAGTAGGTGAATGGAGGTATGTGTGCAGGTAAATTCAGGAATGGGGTGTGCAAAATAGGAATGGAGAGCCTTTATTTTCTCTTTGTGCCACTTAAAAAAATTGCTTTTTAGTGAGGGAGGACTAAAATCTAGGATGTTGTACTTCCATTGATGTGTACAAACCAATAGTATCTGCTTACAGCTCATCAGTACAAAAATAGAGATTGAATTATAATGTATTAGAGCTACTGTGGAATCTTAACTATCCACCAGGTTCACTATCCAAGTCTTCTAGAGTCTCCACCTTATCACCTTCTCTGAGGGCTATGTTCACTTAGCAGGTAATTGATTCCTCTGCGGGAACTCCATTTGGGGGATATATGGGTATAAAGTAGTCCATTCCATTTGGGGACATTTCTGATGAGTAAACAGTTTTCCTAATTGAGCCAAAATCTCCTTCTCTGAAATTTTCATCCCCTTATCCTAATTTTTTTTTTCTATTAAAACACTATTCAGAGAAAGAAAAAAAAAAAACTCTATTTTAGTTGTAGAGTACAAAGAGTTAGGATTTATATTTTTGTATAAGTGTTGTAAATTGAAAAGAGCTATATTGCAAATGTGTGCTGTTATTATAATTCCATATTAAAAAAGTAAGTATTTGAGGTCAGCTATTAGGTCAAAAAAAAAATTTTTTTTTGGTTAGGTCAATAGCTTGAATAATTTATTTTAAAATGACCCAAGCTTCTCCCTATAATTAAATTCTTAAATTAGAGAAATATTATTCCTATGTTAGTCATTCATACTTAATTGAAAAAAGGATTTTTAGAAGATTTTTCTACAGGTATAAGCTGTTTTTTACTTTTCCAAAGATAACCCAAGTGGTTAATGTAATTTTATGTATAGATCAATAGCGTTCAGTCAAATATTAACCTAACCTTTTTTTTTGTGTGTGTGTATTTTATATGATTTATCTTAGAAAAATTTATATACAAATAGTTATAAGTACTTCTATTAATATGACTAGGTATATCTGTAACAAATAATCCTTAAAACACTCCATTCTTTATTATAAACAAGTTATCAAAACAGTGGACATATCTACTTGGCAACCTACAGTTTTCCATTAGCTTATATGCTAATAAAAGATTCAGAAGGTGAGAAAAGAAAAAATTTTAAAATTATATTCTTCTGAGAGTTCATCTGAATGTCTCTAGCTATCATTATGAGAGATTTTTAAAATGTTTTACCCCATTTTTATCTCATTTATCCTCATAATCACACTACGATGTTATTAGTCCCAGGTTACAGATTCAAAAATGGAGTGACTGAGGCACAGAAAGACAAATAGTTTGCTTATACCACAGAACCAGTGACTGGCTGAGTGTAGGGAGTTTGAGGGGTTTGGGGGGTTTGGGGGCTGATCAAGGAAGAAGATATCACATCAGATGGCATGCAAGGGAAGGTATTGGAGCAGTGCTTTGGCAGGTTTGCATGCAGGGGAAGTCCCTTCCAGCATGAGCGCTTCCAAAGAGAAGGAGAATGGGACAAAAGAAGAGGCCAAGCAGCAGGGAAAGAGGGTAAGGGCATTCCCAGGGGAAAGAGGCAGCAAAGAAAGGGTTTAAGTGTCTAGTTGAAGTCACTCAGCAGCAAGGTGACATTTGTATGACAATGAGTTAGCTCTGTTTGTCCCCAGGCCACTCTGCCTTCAGTCTTACTAGAAGTCAAAATCATCTACCTGACTTTGCTCCCCATGTCATTCTGACAGCTACCCTTGCATTGTGGGTGTGCTCTGTGGTTCCTCAAAACCACTAAAAACAAAGTGTTCAATTGACTTAGCTTATTCACAAGTGATAGTCAGCATATCTACTTGGGGTCTTTGGAAATATGCCTCACTCCTTTGTTAGGACCTGGAAGGCTGTTTACAGCCCTGACCCTTGGCACAGTTGTGAGGGGGGCTGGACTGTTATGGAATGCGTCAATATTCCAAGTGTTCTTGGCTGCTTCTGGCTGCTGAGTGTAGTTATCACCTACCCCCACCCCCACAGTCTGCCTTGCATCCCAACTTCATTTTTCTTGAACTTCACATATTCATAGCTTGCTTTGAAAAATTTGACTTCATCTATAGTGTTCTAGTGGAAACCCTGGTTGTATACTGGTTAAGTGCTACGGCTGCTAACCAAAGCGTTGGCAGTTTGAATCCCCCAGCCGCTCCTTGGAAACTCTGTGGGGCAGTTCTACTCTGTCCTATAGGGTCGCTATGAGTCAGAATCGACTCGACGGCTCTGGGTTTGGTTTGGTTTACAGTGTTCTAGCAGTGTTTCTTCAACTTTAATGTGCATATAATTCCCTGGGGATTTTGTTAATGTGCAGATTTTGATTCTCTGGGGCTGGGAAGAAACCCAAATTCTGAAAATTCTGAATCTCTAATGTGTTCCAAGGTGATACTGATCCTGCTTATCCAAGGACCACATTGTGTAAATTGCAAAAGTAGAGAAATGAGAGGGGAATTTAAATGTAAAAAAAAAAAAAAAAAGTTGTAGGGAGAAATATTTGAGTTCATGATAAGGGGAATTTTCAGTAGTAAGACCTATATAAAAATAGAATGGGTGTGTGTGTGTGTGTGTGTTTGTGAACTCGAGCTCATTATCCCTGAAGTCAATCAGATATGGGGTGGGAGTCCAATTTATTGGGCACAACCTAGAAGTGAATCAGGTAACAATTAGAATAAGTTAGAGTTTTCTTAAACTAGTCCCTGTGATTCTGTTGAGGTCCTTAAGGATGTCTATGAGCAGCAGGGAAAATCTGTAGTTAAAACACCTTCAACTTTATACATTTTACCTATTGAAGCTTTACATATGATTTAATGTTTTAAACAAGTTCAGCTGTGTACAGCACACACACACACAACACATACACGAACGTATACACATGGCACAAAGAGAATTTCTTTTATTTTATGACCCCTGATCAGAGAACCATGGTCAAATGTTACAGGAAAGATTTCCCAATGCACAGCTTTTCAATTTGATATATAGAGGTTATTCTTCAATCCCCAACACTTTGATTAAACTGCAGTGAAAACTCATGATCCACCAACAGTGTCCAATTGCAAAATGGCTCAAAGCCCCCTCAGTAAACAAGCTGACTCACAAAGTTTGCTTGATTCAAATCTACACAATTTTATAGAAGGAGATTTTCCAGGACCATATGTTCATGTGCTTTGTTCACAGGAGGGCCCCTTAGACCTGCCTTCATTCCGAAACCTACTTGTTCTTATTTTTCAGACAAGACTAAGAGAGAACATGACTTAATGGAAGGAACAATAAGGAGGGAGTCCAGACAAGGCTGAGACTCGCCTCAGCCTGGAATAACCTCTGTGGCTTTGGTCATGTCTCTAGCCCTCTCTGGGCCCCAGCTTCCTCCTGAGAGGGTTGCTCTACATCAGGGGTCAACAAACTTTTTCAATAAAGGACCAGATAGTAAATATTTCAGTCTTCGCAGACCATACAATCTCTATCACAACTATTCAACGCTGCTATAGACTATAGACAATATGTAAAGAAAAGAGCATGACTGTGTTCTAATCAAACTTTACAGAATCAGGCCGTGGGCTGGATTTGACTTGTGGTCCCATGGTTTGCTGACCCCTGTTCCGTGGTATCACTAGGCACCTGCCCAACTCAGAAACCTAGTGATTTAAAGTTAGTTAAGCTATGGTAAAATTTCACTAAGATATTAATAGATTATACTGGCTTGAAATACATTTGCTTTTGAACGGGAAACAGTGTCTTTACTCAAAGCAACACAATTCTATAAAGGAAGATTTTCTAAGCACAGGATCAAGCAGTAGTGAAGATAATTTTGATCCAAGGGTCTTTGGAGGGTCTTGAAATTACACCACTTTGGGAATTGCTTGCCCGGTCTATATGTAAGGTCAGTCTGGTTACTCAGAGGGAGTCATTAGCATTTGGGGTCCCCTGATGAAGGCTTTCTGGGACTGCTTACTTTCTAGGACAGCTAAGAAGCCGCAATGGGAACAATGAGCCCTGTTGTTGGAACTGTAAATAATGAACTGGCTGCAGTAGCTCTGCTCCGTAGGGCCCCATACCAACTGCTATTCAATTGTAAATATCCCCTTTCTGCTGATGTACAGGAGGGCAGAGCATTATTGCTATATAAGCTAAACATTCCCTGGAATCCAACTGCAGGAAGAGAGGACCATGCAGACAGCAAAACCAACCCACTAACTTGTTGTACATCTGTTTCTGTCTCCCCATAACTCAAGGTGCTAAGACAGCCCAGGCCTTCCCTTCGAAACAGAGGATATTGTTGTATGTATGGAATGCGTATTTGTGTGTACGAATGTATTGCTGTTTGATTCCTTCAGTGGCACCTTCCTAGAGATGAAAAGGATTGACTTGTGCCATTATTTTCCCCTGCAGCGTTTTTCCTCTTTCACTTTGTCTTGTTTTGCTTTAGCTCATGCAGAGCCTTTCCTTTGATAAGCTATTAAATAGCTGCGGAGATTTTCAGAAATGTTTAAATTAATATTTGTTTTGCATCTCATAGCCAGTGCTGTCACCAAGACCCTGGCTTGGGTTCCTGACACTTTTGAGTTCTCTCTTTTCCTTGCTAGAAAAGGACATCATGTTTAGTACAGGGTCAGTGAAAATGAGGGAAACCCTCAGTGTATGGGTGGACACAATTGTAACAACAATGAACTCAGATATACGAAAGATCAGGAAGATGGCACAGGACCAGGCTACATTTTGTTGTCACACATAAGGTTGCCATGAATTGGAGCCAACTCAACAACAACGAAAGAATAACAACTCTGTTCCCAGACATAATTTTTTTTATCTGCTAGTCTCCTGGACTGACCCCTAGTTCACTCCAGACTCTAACCTTCCTTCTGGAACAGACCCATCTTGGTGTTTTCTGCTTTTTTGAACTTAAGAGATTACAAATTCTGAAATGATGGTTTGGTCCTCTGGAGCCTGCCTATTTCCACATCCATTCTCTAAACTTAATCTTCATATAAATGCTGTATGACACCTATAAATTTTGGGAGCTTTGCCCTGTTGGACATCATATAAAGCAGGAAAGGTGTTCAAAAGAGGACACGGGGCTTCACAGCTAAAAGGGACTTCATGTTCTATTTTAAGATGAATGCTGTGAGGCCCAGAGATGTTGCCTGACTGATCAAAGTCAACCAGATGTCACCCAGATGTCAGCATCCCTCCCACTCCCCATTGTCTTCCTCCACAGGCAGTCTACTTGCTTCTAGTATATTTGCAGAAAGGGTTTGTTTCCCTCATTCCTCTTCTGACTTGGTTCCAGCCTTAGATTCTGAAATGAATGGCTCTCAGAAATGCTGGGGTCTTTAAGGGCTTTGTCAATACCATACCACCCATTTTTTAAAGTGCTATCAATTCAAGGGTATGTTTGTGACAGATACTCTTAAATATCCAGGTAAGATACAAGTAATAAGTTCTCAGCACAGAATGATATAACTTAAAAGTAGAACACAACAGTGGATAGCCATGCTGTTAAAAAGCCATTAGTCCTGCCCTTGAAGAAATTTTCACTGTCTTCTGTTTCAAAAAACCCCAATCTACAGACATACTGCTCAGGCATCTCCTGCTTTCATTACCAAGAGAGGTTCTTTAAGTCAGCTCTTACAGAACTTCTCCCAAACGCCCTTACTTCCCATTCACTCATATAGAAGAGTTTATCATTCACTGTTTCACCATACACTGAAAAGTCGGAATTTTTGTTCTCATTGTGGTCTATCAAATTACTCTGAAAAAATAGGTCATGAAATATAAAGAGGAATTATACCGTTCCCTTAGTAAATGAGGAAACTTGTGGGTTTAAGTAGCATAGTTTTTTCTTGAACGCTCTCATACCTAGAAAGCAGGAAGAACATTTAGATTAGATTCAAATTCCAAACTTCCTCCATTTTATTTTGTCCCCAGAAGTCAATGTTTTGAATACTTTCAATTAAAAGAGCTATTGACTTCTGGGGACAGAACAAAATGATTTTCATCTCAATTCTCCATACCACTCATGTTTGTTGTTGTTGTTGTATGCCATCAGGTCAATTTCGACTCCTAACAACTAACCAAAAAGTTGGCGATTTGAACCCACCCAGTAGGTCTGTGGAAGAAAGACCTGGCAATCTTCTTCTGTAAAGGTTACAACCAAGGAAACCCTATGGGGCAGTTCTACTCTGTCTCATGGGGTTGCTATGAGTGGAAACATAAACTGCATTAAACTCTATGCACTTAAACATTCTTATGTTTTCTTCTCCTTAAGTGCTTCTCCAACTTTCTGTGACCAAAAACCAACTTAGGCAGAAGGCTCATGAATCAGCTTTACCCATGTTGTAGCAAAATGCTCTGTCCTGGGGAGCTCTGTTGGAGAGGGAGGATTTGATTGGGTGTTTCAATTCTTGGGTTCTAACACTAGCTCTACAAATAACTGCATGACTTGAGTTAATTCATTTTACCTGTTTGAAATTCAGTTTTGTTGAGGGATACTTTGGCTGCAGGAAACAGAACAATGGACCAAGAGTTGTTTTATCAAATAGAACGTTATTCTCTCCTGTAACATGGGCCTGAACATTGGCAGCCTCTGCTGTTGTTTCAGCAGCTCAGTAGCGTCAGGACCAGCAGCTTCACAATTCTTCTGGCCTCACCTTATTGTCTCGAGTTGGAAGTGATAGCTTCTGGTGTTAAGTCTACATTTAGGGCAGAAAGGAAGGAAGGAGGGAGACATTTCTCTGTGTCTGTCCCTTTTATCAGAAAAAGAAAACACTGTCTCAGAAACTCCCCAGAGACTTGCACTGATTTGACAGAATCACATGAATACCCAAATGCAAGGGAGGCTGAGAAATAGACTACTCATCTGCTCCAGCCTCTGTCGGGGAGACGGGCAGGAATTGAGATTTATGTATTGAGTTAGCCTTTCTAGTATGTCAAATGCAGAAGCTGTGCTAGAAATGATCTCTAAGGCCTTTCCTCACTCCAATTGTATGAGAATCTCTAGATAGGGAAGAAGACCTCTGTATGGAGTATCACTTTTATATGCATAGCAACTTCGGTTTCTATTCAAGTCCTATCCCAGAAATGCCTCCTATAATATTCTATGTACAAGATGGGGAGGAGTCGGAGAAAAAGTGTGGAAGCAGAACTGATGCTACACCTCTCTGTGTCTCTCTATAAAGTGATTGTCTTAGTTTCCCAGTGCTTCCATAACAAAAATACCACAAGTGGGCAGCTGTAAAGAACAGAAATTTATTTTCTCACAGTTCTGGAGGTAAAAAGTTCAAATCAGGGTCTTAGCTGTCTCAGTTCCCTTGGTGGCCTCTCTCCAAGCTCCTGGTGTCTGATGACATTCCATGGCATTCCTTTGCTTGTAGATGGGTTCTCACAAAGTGTCTGTCTTCCTCCTGTGCATGTCTCTGAGTATATTCTGCTTTTTTTATAATACACCACTCAGAAGTGATTAGATTTAGGACCCATGTGCTGGAGTGATCTCATTAACATAACAAAAGAAAACCCTTTGTTTCAAACAGGGTCATATTTACAGGTACAGGGGTTAGGACTTCTACATTTCTTTCAAATGAAAATAATTATGTATTTCTCCTGCTAGCAGAGTGTTATCCACAGAAGGTAGCAGAGAAGGACACTGTCTATAAGATAATGCTGTTGCTCTCTTCACAGTTCTGGGAAAGAAAAAATGCCTACCTATTGAGATGGAAATACCTAAAAGAGTTAACACACATACTGGTATTATGTAATATTTTCTCAAGTGAATTTATGTTGACAATTTTACATTTTAGAAAGTTTAGAAAATCAAAAGAAAAGCCATTTTAATAATATCCTTCTTCAGTCTTCAGTCATATATATAATTTTAATTTACCTGGTGACAGTTTTACATGCATCCAATTTTGTGCCCTGATTTTTCCATTTAACATAATTAGGTTATTATCGTTATTTTTTATTTTTACAGAAAGTGGAGTAAGAGACAGGAATAACTGAAGGAAATGTATATATAAACCAAAAAAAAAAAACAAAAACAAAAACCGTTGCTGTCGAGTCAATTCTGACTAATAGTGACCCTATAGCACAGATTAGAACTGCCCTATAGGGTTTCCAAGGAGCGACTGGTGGATTCAAACTGCCAACCTTTCGGTTAGCAGCCAAGCTCTTAACCACTGCGCCACCAGGGCCCCATACATATATGTATGTGTGTGCATATATATTTGTGTGTGTGTATATATGTATATCTGTATGTATTTACACTTAATGCAGTGATTTCAGTAATACAGGGTCCCAGTAGCATAAATCACCCATTGAGAAGAATCTGCAATTACTGCCTTTCACTTCACACTACCGTATCATTTTTATTTTATGTCACATAGAAAAGTTCTTTAAAGGAGTTAATCGAGATTGACAGCACCTGGGCTGCAGCTCTTCCCTCTGAGGCAAACAAGTGAACACCTACTTCTTTATGCCTAGGCAATGCCACATCCACCCAGATCCCTGTTATAAAAGTCAAAAGCTCTAAATTTTAATGGCCTGGTTGCTGTACTTCTCTCCAGCCCACTCTCCTTTATTAATAGGAAGGGAACTGTTCCCTGGTGGCCTGAAGAAAGTCATATGACACCAGCAAACTCTCCACATCATGCAGAATTCTCTTTTTTTTTGGACAGAGCCTTCGGAGTTTCTACAATTTTCTTCAACCTTCTAGTACTAATGAAATTTGGATGTGTACAGACTCTTTGCCTCTTACAGGCCCATCTGTTCCTGTTGTTATTTTTCATCTGAAACCCTAGTTATAACTGACTCCAGGCAGAAATGCCTATGACGCCACTGTTGGGAGATTAGAGCTTGAGGTGGGAAATAAGGTGTTAGAGCAGATGGACATTGTCTGAGCAAAGATCCTGATGTTTTACAAATATCTTCTGCATGAGAAGGAGAGCGAAAGGAAAATGGAAAGAAGGAAAACAACTCCTAACTACGCTACTTATTTTTTTCTTTCCTAAGTTGCCACATGGCACCTGTGGTATGGTTATAAGAGAGATTTGTAGGTATTAGAACCACACTTTTAGTAGGCCTGACTTCCCCAGCATATTGAAGTAGACCAATCTGGTTTACAGATTAAGAGGGGACTCAATGGATCCCACGACACCAGCATCCCAGGAGTAGTCAATGCAACTTCTCAAAGTCCACTCATAGGAAGAAGCTACCACAAGAGTTTATTAGCACAAATCTCTTTTCACATTGTAAGTGTATTCATAATTCTTCCAGATTCCAGATTCACTCCCATTCCATGATTAGTCAAAGGACCACTGTTAGAGGAAGCAGGAGGAACAGGGGTGTTCTCTGGGGAGTTTATGTGATATGGAGCTTCAGCTGATCAACCCTTAAGTGGACACATCTGAATTATGCAGCTCCTGACAATTTGTGAGCTGAGAATATACAATGTCCTTCATGAAAAATGAAATGCATACCTGACAAATACCAAGGCAATAGAAGGATAGGGGATGATGTATAAAATTATAAACAATACAGAAAGGCAGATTAAAGATTCTAAGCTAGTCTCTGAACAGTAAAATGCCCAACTCCTTTTTCCATCCCTCCCCATTTTTTTAAGTTTTTCCAACAAAGTCTCTCTTCTTTTGCTGTTCCATTGATCACATTACCTCATAACCCAATCCTTGATAGAGTTGGGCAGACTCAGAAGAGCTGGGCATCTAACTAATTGAAGGGGCCTTGTTTTAGTGTGAGTAAAGATCACATTTCCATTTCTAAGAATAAAGCTGGAAGCAGGGTCTTTCCCACCAGGGGAGTGGCCCTACACACAGATACCCAGACCACAGAAAATGGGTTATGTACTAGCAATCCTCCTGCAAAGGATTGACTCCAGTTATGTGTTAGATGCTGTCAGGATTTCTCTTCCAAAAGGACAAACCGATGTTGTTCCCCTTCATCAGAATAAAAATAAATAAATAAAAGGATTTTTGTCCATATTTGTACGTTCCTGGCTCCAATCTTTCTGCTGAGTGAGAAAGAGAAGTCTCAACACTGTTTTGACAAAAGCCTTGTCACCAAATACTCTTACCACCTTTTTTGGCAGAGACTTCAGTAGCAGTCAACAAGGAAAGTATTTCTCTTGGATATCTGCATAATCATCCCAACCTAAAGAATCTGCCTCTGCAACTTCGTATTTTGTAAATAAGTGAAGATGTTCTAGAAAGAGGCACAAGACATTGCTCATTTTATCCTTTGTGATGGTCTTTAAACATGTGCTACAAATGCTTCGGGCTTTTTTTTTTTTTTTTTTTTTTGCAGAACCAAAGACAGGGGCCAAAGCATTGGTCCATTGGCACAGCTAACCTCATCCTGATACGCAAGGGTCCTAACTCACTATGTGATCTAAGTAAACTTGTGTATTCTCACTGAATCTTATCTTCCATCTTGTATTAGATTAACAAATTGGCTATTTGCACCACTTTCAGACATTCGTGTGCTGCACAGGATAAATAAATTTAAAAATGTAACATGTGTAGGCAGTCCACAATTAATATATTTTGGTCTTATTTATTTTATCTTGAAGTTGGTTGTTAGGAATTCAGGATTTATTTTTCCATGGAAAAATATTTTAAAGGAGAGCTAGGTTATTAATTTAGACTACCATATTTTGTTTCTCTGTAGAATATAGATGAATATTAAAATCTATTCAAAACCTTGTTTTCTCCTTTCTATTTTTCTCTAAAAAAACAAAACTAACCTCTTGCCACTGAGTCAATTCTGACTCATAGTGACCCTGTAGGACAGATTAGAACTGCCCCATATAGTTTCCAAGGAGTGCTCCATGGATTTGAACTGCTGGCCTTTTGGTTGGCAGCCATAGCTCTTAACCACTATGCAACCGGGGTTTCCACTTAAGTTTTCCAGGTCCACAAGCTTTGACCACACATGTCCCAGTACAATTCCCTCCCCTTTACCCTGGGTCACAGTGAGGGGCGGGGGCCAGATCAGGTCCCAGCAGTAGCAGTAATGGAAGTGGAGAAAGGAGGAGAGAAATTGCTCATTGCAACTATAGCTTGATCCCCAAGCCCTGGGCATCCTTTGTTTTTTGGGTGCATGAAGGAGGATTCCACATCCCAGAGAGAGCAGGAAGACTTTAGAAAATTCCAGAACAATTTTTTTAATAATTTTTATTGTGCTTTAAGTGAAAGTCTACAAATCAAGCCTGTCTCGCAGACAAAAACTTATATAACCTTGCTACATACTCCCAATTACTCTCCCCCTAATGAGAGAGCCCACTCCCTCCCTCCACTCTCTCTTTTTGTGTCCATTTCACCAGCTTCTAACCCCCTCTACCTTCTCATCTCCCCTCCAGACAGGAGATGCCAACGTAGTCTCAAATATCTACCTGATTCAAGAAGCTCACTCCTCACCAGCATTCCTCTCCAACCCATTGTCCAGTCCAATCCCTGTCTGAAGAGTTGGCTTTGGGAATGGTTCCAGTCCTGGGTGAACAGAAGGTCTGGGAGCCATGACCACCGGGGTCCTTCTAGTCTCAGTCAAACAACTAAGTCTGGTCTTTTTGTGAGAATTTGGGGTCTGCATCCCACTGCTCTCCTGCTCCCTCAGGGGTTCTCTCTTGTGTTCCCTGTCAGGGCAGTCATCGTTTGTAGCCGGGCACCATCTAGTTCTTCTGGTCTCAGGATGATGTAGTCTTAGCTGTATGTGGCCGGTTATGTCTCTTGGGCTCGTAATTACCTTGTGCCCTTGGTGTCCTTCATTCTCCTCAGATCCAGGTAGGATGAGACTCATTGATGCATCTTAGATGGCCGCTTGCTAGAGTTTAAGACGCCAGAGGCCACTCTTCAAAGAGGGATACAGAATGTTTTCTTATTAGATTTTATTATGCCAATTGACTTAGATGTCCCCTGAAATCATGGTCCCTAAACCCCTGCCCCTGCTACGCTGGCCTTGGAAGCATTCAGTTTATTCAGGAAACTTCCTTGTTTTTGGTTTAGTCCAATTGTGCTGTCATCCCCTGTATTGTGTGTTGTCTATTCCCTTCACCTAAAGTAGTTCTTATCTACTATGTAATTAGTGAATACCCCTCTCCCACCTTCCCTCCCTCCCCACTCTTGTAACCACAAAAGAATGTTTTCTCCTCAGTTTAAACTATTTCTCAAGTTCTTATAATAGTGGTCTTATACAATATTTCTCCTTTTGCAACTGACTAATTTCACTCAACATAATGCCTTCCAGGTTCCTCCATGTTATGAAATGTTTCATAGATTCACCACTCTTCTTTATTGATGAGTAGTATTTCATTGTGTGAATATACCATAATTTATCCATTCATCCGTCGATGGGCACCTTGGTTGCTTCCATCTTTTTGCTATTGTAAACAATGCTGCAGTAAACATGGGTGTGCATATATCCATTCGTGTACAGGCTCTTATTTCTCTAGGATATATTCCAAGGAGTGGGGTTGCTAGATCATATGGCAGTTCTATTTCTAGCTTTTTAAGGAAGCACCAAATCGATTTCCAAAGTGGTTGTACCATTTTACATTCCCACCAGCAGTGTAGAAGTGTTCCAATCTCTCCACAGCCTCTCCAACATTAATTATTTTGCATTTTTTTATTAATGCCAGGCTTGTTGGAGTGTGAAGAAACCTCCTTGTAGTTTCGACCTGCATTTCTCTAATGGCTAATCGTTGTGAGCATTTCCTCATATATCTGTTAGCTATCTGAATGTCTTCTTTAGTGAAGTGTCTGTTCATATCTTTTGCCCATTTTAAATTGGGTTATTTGTCTTTTTGTAGTTGAGTTTTTGCAGTATCATGTAGATTTTAGAAATCAGAAGCTGATCAGAAATGCCATAGCTATAAGCTTTTTCCCAGTCTGTAGGTAGCCTTTTTACTCTTTTGGTGAAGTCTTTTTTTTTTTGGATGAGCATAGGTGTTTGATTTTTAGGAGCTCCCAGTTATCTAGTTTTTCTTCTGCATTCTTAATAACGTTTGTGTACTGTTTATGCCATGTATTAGGGCTCCTAACGTTGTCCCTATTTTTTCTTACATGATCTTTATCTTTTTATATTTAGGTCTTTGATCCATTTTGAGCTTCTTTTTGTGCATGGAGTGAGGTAAAGCTCTTGTTGCATTTTTTTTTTTTTTTTTTTGCAGATGGATATCCAGCTATGCCAGCACCATTTGTTAAAAAGACTGTCTTTTCCCCATTTAACTATTTTGGGGCCTTTGTCAAATATCGACTGCTCATATGTGGATGGATTTATATCTGGATTCTCAATTCTGTTCCATCGGTCTATGTATCTGTTGTTGTACCAGTACTGGGCTGTTTTGACTACTGTGGCGATATACTAGGTTCTAAAATCAGGTAAAGTAAGGCCTCCCACTTTGTTCTTCTTTTTCAGTAATGCTTTACTTATCCGGGGCCTCTTTCCCTTCCATATGAAGTTGGTGATTTTTTTCTCCATCCCATTAAAAAATGTCGTTGGAATTTGGATTGGAATTGCATTAAATGTATAGATCTCTTTTGGTAGAATAGACATTTTTATAATGTTAAGTCTTCCTGTCCGTGAGCAAGGTATGTTTTTCCACTTATGTAGGTGTCTTTTGGTTTCTTGCAGAAGTGTATTGTAGTTCTCTTTGTATAAGTCTCTTACATCTCTGGTAAGATTTATTCCTAAGTATTTTATCTTCTTGGGGGCTACTGTAAATGGTAATGATTTGGCGATTTCCTCTTCGATGTTCTTTTTTGTTGGTGTAGAGGAATCCAACTGATTTTTGTATGTTTATCTTGTATCCCGATACTCTGCTGAACTCTTCTATTAGTTTCAGTAGTTTTCTGGAGGATTCCTTAGGGTTTTCCGGGTATAAGATCATGTCGTCTGCTAATAGAGATAATTTTACTTCTTCCTTGCCAATCTGGATGCCCTTTATTTCTTTGTCTAGCCTAATTCCTCTGGCTAGGACCTCCAGCACAATGTTGAATAAGAGCGGTGATAAAGGGCATCCTTGTCTGGTTCACATTCTCAAGGGAAATGCTTTCAGGCTCTCTCCATTTAGGATGGTGTTGGCTGTTGGCTTTGTATAAATGCTCTTTATTATGTTGAGGAATTTTCCTTCAATTCCTATTTTGCTGAGAGCTTTTATCATGAATGGGTGTTGAAACTTTATCAAATGCCTTTACTGCATCTATTGATAAAATCATGTGATTCTTGTCTTTTGTTTTATGTATATGATGCACTACATTAATTGTTTTTCTAATGTCGAAACATCCCTGCATACCTGGTATGAATCCTACTTGGTCATGGTGAATTATTTTTTTGATACGTTGTTGAATTCTCTTGGCTAGAATTTTGTTGAGGATTTTTGCATCTAAGTTCATGAGGGATATAGGTCTGTAATTTTCTTTTTTAGGGGTGTCTTTACCTGGTTTTGGTATCAGGGATATGCTGACTTCATAGAATGAGTTTGGGAGTATTCCATCCATTTGTATGGTCTGAAATACCTTTAGTAGTAGTGGTGTTAACTCTTCTCTGAAAGTTGGGTAGAACTCTGCAGTGAAGCAGTCCAGGCCAGGGCTTTTTTATGTTGGGAGTTTTTTTTTTTTTATTACCTATTCAATCTCTCCTTTTGTTATGGGTCTATTTAGCTTTTCTACCTTTCTTTGTGTTAGTTTAGTTAGGTAGTGTGTTTCTACGGATTCATCCATTTCTTCTAGGTTTTCAAATTTGTTAGAGTGCAATTTTTCATAGTAATCTGATATGATTCTTCTAATTTGAGTTGAGTCTGTTGTAGTATTACCCATCTCATTTCTTATTTGGGTTATTTGCTTCCTCTCCTGTTTTTCTTCTGTGTGTTTGGCCAATGGTTTATCAATTTTGTTGTTTTTTTCAAAGAACCATCTTTTGTTTTTGTTAATTCTTTCAGTTGTATATCTGTTTTCTATTTCATTTAATTCTGTTCTAATTTTTATTATTTGTTCTCTTCTGGTGCCTGACGATTTCTTTTGTTGCTTTCTATTTGTTCAAGTCATAGGGATAATTCTTTGAATTTGGCCCTTTCTTCTTTTTGTATATGTACATTTATTGATATAAATTGGCCTCTGAGCATTGCGCTTGCTGTGTCCCGAAGGTTCTGATAGGGAGTGTTTTCATTCTCATTGCATTGTATGAATTTCTTTATTCCATCCTTAATGTCTTCTATAATCCAGTCTTTTTGAGCAGAGTATTGTTCAGTTTCCAAGTGTTTGATTTCTTTTCCTGCTTTTCTGTTATTGATTTCCACTTTTATGGCCTTATGATCAGAGAAGATGCTTTGTAATATTTTGATGTTTTGGATTCTGCTAAGACTTGCTTTATGACCTAATATGTGGTCTATTCTAGAGAATGTTCCATGTGCACTAGAAAAGAAAGTATATACTTGGTTGCTGTTGGGTGGAGAGCTCTTTATATGTCTATGAGGTCAAGTTGGTTAATTGTGACATTTAGACCTTCCGTGTCTTTATTGAGCTTCTTTCTGGATGTCCTGTCCTTCACCGAAAGTGTTGTGTTGAAGTCTCCTACTATTATTGTAGAGCTTTCTATCTCACTTTTCAATGCTGATAGAGTTTGTTTTATGTATTTTGCAGCCCTGTCATTGGGTACATAAATATTTAATATGGTTATATCTTCTTGGTATATTGTCCCTTTTATCATTATACAGTGTCCTTCCTTATTCTTTATGATGGATTTAACTTTAAAGTCTATTTTGTCAGAAATTAGTATTGCTACTCCTGCTCTTTTTTGATTGTTGCTTGCTTGATATATTTTTTTCCATCCTTTGAGTTTTAGTTTGTTTATGTCTCTAAGTCTAAGGTGTGTCTCTTGTAGGCAGCATTTGGACAGATCTTGTTTTTTAGTCCATTCTGCCACTCTCTGTCTCTTTAATGGTGCATTTTGTCTATTTACATTCAGCGTAATTATGGATAGGTATGAATTTAGTGCTATCATTTTGATGTCTTTTTTTGTGTGTTGTTGACTGTTTCTTTTTCCCACTTAATTTTATGTGCTGAGTAGATTATCTTTATATATTGTCCTTTCCTCATATTTGTTGTCGATTTTGTTTCTACTGAGTCTTTATTCTTTTCTTGTATTTTATTTTGAGAAGTAGGATAGTTTGTCTCATTTGTGGTTACCTTATTATTTACCCCTATTTTTCTAAATTTAAAACTAACTTTTATTTCTTCGTATTGCCTTATCTTCCTCTCCATATGGAATATCTATGATTACATTTCTTAGTCCCTCTTTATTGTTTTAATATTGTCTTCTTATATATAATAACATCACTGTTACACTGTTTTGAGGGTTTTTTTTTTTTATAACCTTGCTTTTTTTTTTTTTTTATTTCCCTATCTGGGTTGACTTCTGCTTGCTCTGCCCAGTGTTCTAGTCTTAGGTTGATACCTGATATTATTGATTTTCTAACCAAAGAACTCCCTTTAGTATTTCTTGTGGTTTTGGTTCGGTTTTCATGAATTCCCTAAACTCCTGTTTATCTGGAAATGTCCTAATTTCACCTTCATATTTAAGAGACAGTTTTGCTGGGTACATGATTCTTGGCTGGCAATTTTTTTCCTTCAGTTTTTTAAATATGTCATCCCATTGCCTTCTTGCCTGCATTATTTCTGCCTAGTAGTCCAAGTTTATTCTTATTGGCTCTCCTTTGTAGGTGACTTTTTGTTTATCCCTAGCTGCTCTTGAAGTTCTCTCCTTATCGTTGGTTTTGGCAAGTTTGGTTATAATATGTCTTGGTGACTTTCTTTTAACATCTACCTTATGTGGAGTTTGATGACCATCTTGGATAGATATCTTCTCATCTTTCACAATATCAGGGAAGTTTTCTGCCACCAAATCTTCAACAATTCTCTGTATTTTCTGTTGTCCCTCCCTGTTCTGGTACTCCAATGACTCGTAGTTTATTTATCTTGATAGAGTCCCACATGATTCTTAAGGTTTCTTCATTTTTTAAAATTCTTTTATCTGATTTTTCTTCAAATATGTTAGTGCTAAGTGATTTATCTTCAAGTTCAGAAATTCTGGCTTCTACTTGCTCAGTTCTGCTCCTCTGACTTTTTGTTGCATTGCCTACTTCTGTAATTTTATTGTTAATCTTCTGAATTTCTGATTGCTGTCTGTCTACAGATTTTTTCCAGCTTATTTTATTTCTCATTATGTTCCTGAATAATCTTTCTAATTTCTTCAATTGCTTTATCTGTGTGTTCCTTGGCTTGTTCTGAGTATTGCCTCATTTCCTTCCTGATGTCTCGAAGAGTTCTATATATTAATCTTTTGTATTCTGGCTTTGGTAATTCCACAAATGTGCTTTCATCTAGAAGATCCCTGGATTCTTTGTTTTGAGAGCTTGTTGAGGTGATCATGGTCTGTTTCTTTATGTGACTTGATATTGACTGTTGTCTCTGAGCCATCTATAAGTTATTGTATTAGTTTATGCTTGCTTACTGTGTTGTAGCTGCTTGCTTTGTTTTGTTTTGATATACCCAAATGGGTTCCTTGAGTCATCTAGCTTGATTATTTTTGCCTTTGGATCTCTGACATTCTATTCACAGATGGCTAGAGCTGTTATCAGGTATATCAGTTTAGGAGTCCATTCGCTTTTCTCGTATGAATTCAGCTCAGGTGTCCAGGTAGCTGATCATCAAGTGTGTGGTACAGGCTGAGTCCTACAGTCTTAGAGGGGCAGGGGTGATTAGTGTATGTGCTGGTATCTGACTGCAACAGTGGGTTACTCTCTGAACAAGGTACGGGGCTGAGAACTCATCCCCGAGTGTCTCTGAGCAAAGTGCACCCCTGTTCCCTAGAGCATGCAGGTGGGTGTGTTCTGCAGATGGACCACGGGCACCCAATGTTTTTGGTTGTAAGGACTGGGAGGTACTAGTTATCCTTGGACCCCTGTCACGGGTGGCTGGGTGACCTGAATGGAGCTACCAGTGCTTAGGTACCTCATGTGGGTAGGTGAGGACCTTGTTTAAAAGGCAAAGCAATGTCAAACATCAAACTCACACCTCTCCACTGCAGACCTGAAATGGTTGGAGCCTGCCAACAAGGACCTATTCTCCCAAAATAAGCCCACACAGGTCCATGCAGAAGGGAAAGGTGCTTAAAGTCCACGGACCGTGTATGCCTAGACAGGAGCCTCTTCTGTCCTGAGCTCCCCATGTTAGTGGAGCTGGCAAATTATCTTTTCCCCCAATTGCAAATTTTTTCCTTCTCCAAGGCCAGGAGGATGGCTCTAGGTACTCAACAGGGCCTATCTCAGGCCCAGGGAATCAGCCACTGAAGCCGGCTTGGGGGTGGGGGGGTGCGGTAAAATATGCACAAGTACGTAGCTTTTGCTGAAAGTGCCATTTTTGTCAGGTTCCAGAGGTGTGAGTAGGCTGTGTGGCTGGCTGCCTCTCCCTGAAGAAACTGTGGCCAAACGCTAGTACCAGCCTGCTGCCGCTGCTCCGGAAATGGTGCCTGAGGGCTTCCCATGATTCAGGTCCGGTAACTCCTTTCCTCTTCTAAATGGTTCTTCGTCCCCCGGCCCCTCAGTTCATTTTCTAAGCTTGCCTTTGAAGCTCAGGACTCCCAGCTTGTCACAAATATACTCGTTTCACTTGTTTTTTGGATCTTTGTTATAAAGAGGGCTTGCCAGAAGTGTCTGTCTAATCCACCATCTTGGCTCCGTCCCTCCAGAACTCTTCTTGTTGAGGTGAGACTGTAAGAGGGGAAGTATTTGTACGAAAGACAGGTTTGTAAACTGAGCATCCGGAGTCCTTGGATGACACCCAAGCTTTGTGTCTTGTTTTTTTTTTTTATCTTTACCTCCTAACACGATGTCAAGCAAATTGTAGACTTTTAATAAAATACTGAATTATCGAAAGAGATTATTCTTGGAAGGTTAAAAATAAGTCAGTGCATAGGCTCCAGCTAAAGTAATCCAGCTCGAATTTATATTTTGCTTTCTAGAGGGTTGTGAGCTTATAAATGTTTCCAAATCTTTACATACAATGAATGGTGGTAGAAACTGTTAATATAACAGAAATATGAACAGAAGTTCACTGTTAATAGACTTAAAGGAGAAGCTCAGCTATCTCAATAATTTAATGATTCAAAACAGATGTCCAAGAAGTAGGAGTGCAGAGAGGACAAGAGCCTCCTTTTTAGAATCAAACAGAACTGAATTTGAATTCTAGTTCTGTGTAACATGGCCAAATTGCCATTTCCACAAAACCACCATTTCTTTATCAGTAAAAGTAGAAGTAATTTTAGAAAAGTTTACAACCGCATGGGGCTGTGGTGAAAATTAAATGAGATAAAGAGTTTGAAGTACCTAGTACATAGTAAGAACTCAATAAATGCTAACTAATGATATTTATTATTGCCGTTAATATTCCTCACTTTCGGAAAATGTTACAAGAGAATGAAATGAAAGCCTTCCTCCAGACTCTGAGGCTCAGTAGGGATGCCACCTAGAAGGTGCACCTGGGCCGGAAATCAATTGCAAAGCTCTCTGACATATCTGAACTCCCTTGAATGCTGATCACAGCCATTTCAGCTAATCAGGGAGAGGGAGAGAGAGGAATGAGGAGCGATCATCACCTGTTCCCCTGTGGGTTTATGTCACCCACCATGACTTCCACGGCCATTGTGCTCCAGAGCCAGGCTACACTATTATTAGTTTCTCTTCCAGCTGTGTGTCTATTAGGGTCCATTGCAGAATACCAATCTGTCCTCACATGGCACAAAAGCAGTGAAGCAGTCTATTAAAAAAGATTCCCAGAACCCAAGGCTTCAGATAGTCTCCACCTCAGTGGCCTCACTGCTTGGAAAACATTGTTCTGGAAGTTTCCAAGGTATCCTTTGTTATCTGCCTCTATCAGTTGTACCTGCAGCATGTTGCTGTGAACTAACTAGCCCCGAAGCCAAACCTTTTACAAAACACTCTGGCTTTTGATGGTATTATTTCCGAGAAAGAGAGAGACAGAGACACAGACAGAGACAGAGACACAGACAGAGACACAGACACAGAGAGAAGTCAAAGCTGTGTATCTTTGATTTTGAGAGATTATGTTTCATTCATCCTGAAAATAACATACACAGGTTATCTTCCTTCCCTTGCCTTCAAGTCATGGTTCCTAAGTCAATATGTTGTTACCGCACCTGTCATCTATACCACTGCCCTTTTATTAACTATGCGGTGTATGATGCCGTGATACGAAACTGCACTGTGCTGGCTTCCGATTCCTCTTCCCCCATCTCTGAATTCCCTTTTCATCAGTCCATATTACCCATGTTTTTCTGTCTATCCTACCATCCTAAGATGGCTAGCCACCCCCCCCCAACCCTCACTCTTGGGAAATAGTATATAAATATGTGTCTATGACATTTGGAGCAGATTTGACACTTTTGAACTTCTTTCTTTCCTAGAGCACTTCATGTCCATCCAGCACAATCCTGGGTTGGATGCTGTGTGGAGCTTTGGTTCTTCCAGGAATGTTCAGTCCTGTGGTTCTTAAATCATCAATACACTCTGTGAGTTACCCCCTCCTTCTTCCTGTCCTAACAGTCACCAGAGAGAATTGGACACAAAGCAGCTAATCAGCAAATATTTTCTGATGGCATTGTGGTTGCTGGGAGTTAGTCGGACCTAGAGAGACTCTGAGTAAAAGGAAAAGATAGAAGTGACAGAGTTGGGGATGCAGACTAGAGTAAGAAAGAGGAAAACATATTAAAGGCAAACATGAGCAGTTTTATGAGCCAGGGACTGTTCTAAGTTCCTTATACATATGAACGCAGTTAGTTCCTACAGTAGCCATCTGGGGTAGGTATATGAACGAGAGTAAAGTGCTGTACTGTAGCATATTTATAAAGAGTGCAGACTACGGAGGCCAATTAGGTGGGTTCAAATCTTGACTCCTCTGTTTACTAACTTTGGTATCTTGAGAAAGTAACTTCCCTGTGCCTTAGATTCCTCGTGCACAAAATAAAGCCAAATGATACCTACTTCGTACAGTTCTCCTAAAAACTGAATGTGTTGATACATGGAAACTATGCAGAACAGATCCGAGTACATAATAAGCATTCATTAAGAATTGCTGTTATTATTATTTTTTTTAATTATTTCTGTGTTAATAATTGTATTATCACTTGTAGAGCCTGGTATATTCCCACTAGGGACAGTGGACTCTGGCTGTGGACAGTCATACCCCTGGTCTTGGTATAGGTCCCTGTAGTCACCTATGGTCACTAGCTGCCCTCCTAGTGGTTTCAGGAAAATTGGGCACCTGCCCAATAGCCTCTCACACTCTGTTCAGTGGCAAAGGTTGGCAATGTTTTAAGAGCATTTCAACCTTTTGCATATTATTTCCATAAACTGTTAAATCCCTTCTGTTACTAAAAGCAAATCAGGAGCTAATAAAAAGTAATCTTTCTGGAAAAAACCCTGTTTGGGCTTTTCAGAGTGAGACAGACTCTATTTTATAATTCCTTTCTGAGAATTCCCCACTCCCCATTTAGAACTTTTTCAGTTATTTATTAGCTTAAGAAAAATACCCATGGAAGATCCCCTGGGCAGATGAACACACAGTGAAATGAAATGCATTTTCTTATTAGGAGGCTTATCCATCCTGGCGCTTAGCAGGCAGCAGCTTCAGAGGAAGTAAAGGATTGAGCCCATCTCTGAACTCATGTGGCTCCTTAAATCATTACCAAACTGTTCAGCAATTACTTGATGTCCTATTGTTCATGTGTTAAGATATCTAATTCTTAATTGTACACTCTGTGAGGTTTTGGCCATTCCATATTTCTTCTCCCTTATCATGTGCAGCCGTTACTGGTCTCATCCTCCATCTGAGCACCACATGATTTCTGCCCCACCTCTTGTATGAGTTTTCTAGAACTGCTCTAACACAGTACCACAAACTGGGCAGCTTAAATAGACAGGCAGACAGACAAACACACACACAGAAATTTATTCTCTCAGTTCTGGAGTCTACAAGTTTGAAATCAGGGTGTCCGCAGTGTTAATTTCTTCTGATGGCTTTGAGGGAGAATCTGTTTCATGCCTCTCTCCTAGCTTCTGGTTATGGCCAGCAATCCTTGATGTTTCTTGACTTGTAGATGCATAATTCCAATCTCTCCATCCACATGTATGTGGCATTCTCCTTGTGTCTGTCTCTTTATGCATCTCTTCTCTCCTTAAGGACATGAGTGATGTTGGTTTAGGGCCTATCCTACTCCTCATGTAAACTTAATTACATCTGCAATGATGCTATTTCCAAAGAAAGTCACATTCACAGGTACCAGAGGTTAAGACTTAAACATATCATATTTAGGGAAACAAATTAACTAGTAACAATCCCCAACTCTTGAAAGCATCTCAGTGAATTACCATTGTTCTGAAGACACCCATCATTGACCTGACTGCTGAATACCACCTCTTCAATCTCATCATACATGCCCTTTTTTGCTCCAATTATCTGAGTTTCCTTTCAATACTCTCAAAGAACTTGGAACCCTTCTACTTCAGGGCCTTTGCACATATTATTACCTCTGTCTCAGTGCTTTCCCACTATCCTCACTACTCTCATTATCACCCTTCCCCACCTAACCAAAAACCAAACCAAAGTCATTGCCATCGAGTTGATTCCGACTCATAGCAACCCTAGAAGACAGAGTAGAACTGCCCCCGTAGAGTTTCCAAGGAGTGGCTGGTGGATTCAAACTGCTGACCTTTTGGTTAACAGCCAAGTTCTTAACCACTGCACCACTAAGGCTCCTTTCCCCACCAAGTTAATGCCTATTCATCCTTCAGATCTTTCCTTGACCCTCCCTCCCATCAGCAGTCACTGGTCTTTGATTAAACAATCATAGAAGTGTCTTTCTTTACACTGAAGGTACTTCTCAATGTTTGTAATTAAATGTTTATTAATGTAATTATTTGATTAATGTCTTTCTTCCTGACCAAGCCATAAATTCCATTAAGCAGGG